>NC_091697.1:4392500-5017500 GCF_041296265.1 Equus caballus
GAATCACCTGTTGGGCATACGCAACCACCTCTGAGACGTACCACAACCACGTGCCGTGCACGCCGGAACCACCTACCGGACAGACCGGAATCAACTTTTGGGCATGCCGGAACCACCAGTCAGATGTGCCAGAAACACGTGCCGGAGACGCCGGAAGCACCTGCCGAGCACGTCGCAACCACCTGCTCAACTCGCCTGAACCACCTGCCGGACACGCCAAAATCACCTGCCCGCTACACCAGCACCACTTCGGGGACAAGCCGGAATCACGTGAGGGGCATGCCGGCACAGCCTCTCAGACTGAACCTCGTGCCGGACACCACAGAACCACCTGCCGGACAGACCGGAACCACCTGCCGGACACGCCGGAACCACCGGCTCGACCCGCCGGAACGACCGCTGGACATGCAAAATCACCTGCCGGCTACGCCGGAAACACTTGGCGAACACTCCGGAAGCACCTGCCGGGCACGCCGGTACCACCTGCTCGACTCGCCAGAAACACCTGCCGGACACGCCAAAATCACCTGCCGGGTATGCCAGAACCACCTCTCAGATATGCCAGAACCACATGCCAATGACCCCGGAAGCACCTGCCGAGCACGCCGGAACCACCTGCTCGACTCGCCAGAACCACCTGCCGGACACGCAAAAATCACCTGCCGGCTACGCCACAACCAGTTGGGGAACACTTCGGAATCACCTGCCGGGCTTGCTGGAACCACCTGCCGGTCATGCCAAAATCACCTGCCAACTACGCCAGTACCACTTGGCGGACACTGTGGAAACACCTGTCGGGCCGGCCGGAACCACATCTCAGACGTGCCAGAACCATGTGCATGAGATGCTGGAACCACACCCCGAACAGACGGAAAACACCTGCCAGACCCGTCTGAACAACCTGCCGAGCACGCCGGAGCCACCTGCTCGACTCGCCGGAACCACCTACCTGACATGCCCAAATCACCAGCCGGGTATGCCAGAACCACTTGGCGGACACTCCGGAATCATCTGCCGGACATGCCGGAACCAGCTCTCAGACACACCAGAACCAAGTGCCGGAGACGCCGGAAGCACCTGCCGAGCATGCCGGAGCCACCTGCTCGACTCGCCAGAAACACCTGCCGGACACGCCAAAATCACCTGCCGGGTATGCCAGAACCACCTGGCGGACACTACGGAATCACCTGCCGCGCATGCCGGAACCACCTCTCAGACGTGCCGGAAGCACGTGCCAGACACGCCGGAAACACCTACCGGACAGACCGGAACCACCTGCCAAGAACGCCGGAGCCACCTGTTCGACTCGCTGGAACCACCTGCCGGACAGGCCAATATCAACTGCTGGCTATACCAGAACCACCTGGGGGACAGTCCGGGATCACCTGCCAGCCATGGCGGAACCACCTCTCAGACGTACCAGAACCACCTGCCGGAGAAGCTCGAAACACGTCCTGGACAGACTGGAACCACGTGACGGCCATGCCTGTACCACCTGCCAAGCACGGCGGAACCACCTGCCGGACACGCCAAAATCACCTGCGGGCTATGCCAGAACCACTTGGACGACTCTCCGCAATGACCTGCCGGGCATGTTGGAACCACCTCTCAGACGTGCCAGAAGCACGTGGCGGACAGTCCGGAATCACCTGTTGGGCATACGCAACCACCTCAGAGACGTACCAGAACCACGTGCCGTGCACGCCGGAACCACCTACCGGACAGACCAGAATCAACTTTTGGGCATGCCGGAACCACCAGTCAGATGTGCCAGAAACACGTGCCGGAGACGCCGGAAGCACCTGCCGAGCACGTCGCAACCACCTGCTCAACTCGCCTGAACCACCTGCCGGACACGCCAAAATCACCTGCCCGCTACACCAGCACCACTTCGGGGACAAGCCGGAATCACGTGAGGGGCATGCCGGCACAGCCTCTCAGACTGAACCTCGTGCCGGACACCACAGAACCACCTGCCGGACACGCCGGAACCACCGGCTCGACCCGCCGGAACGACCGCTGGACATGCAAAATCACCTGCCGGCTACGCCGGAAACACTTGGCGAACACCTCGGAATCACCTGCCGGGCATGCCGGAACCACCTCTCAAATATGCCAGGACCACGTGCCAATGACCCCGGAAGCACCTGCCGAGCACGCCGGAACCACCTGCTCGACTCGCCAGAAGCACCTGCCGGACACGCAAAAATCACCTGCTGGCTACGCCACAACCAGTTGGGGAACACTTCGGAATCACCTGCCGGGCTTGCTGGAACCACCTGCCGGTCATGCCAAAATCACCTGCCAACTACGCCAGTACCACTTGGCGGACACTGTGGAAACACCTGTCGGGCCGGCCGGAACCACATCTCAGACGTGCCAGAACCATGTGCATGAGATGCTGGAACCACACCCCGAACAGACGGAAAGCACCTGCCAGACCCGTCTGAACAACCTGTCGAGCACGCCGGAGCCACCTGCTCGACTCGCCGGAACCACCTACCTGACATGCAAAAATCACCAGCCGGGTATGCCAGAACCACTTGGCAGACACTCCGGAATCACCTGCCGGGCATGCCGGAACCACCTCTCAGATATGCCAGAACCACGTGCCGGAGACGCCGGAAGCACCTGCCGAGCACGCCGGAGCCACCTGCTCGACTCGCCAGAACCACCTGCCGGACACGCAAAAATCACCTGCCGGCTACGCCACAACCAGTTGGGGAACACTGCGGAATCACCTGCCGGGCTTGCTGGAACCACCTGCCGGTCATGCCAAAATCACCTGCCAACTACGCCAGTACTACTTGGCGGACACTGTGGAAACACCTGTCGGGCCGGCCGGAACCACATCTCAGACGGGCCAGAACCATGTGCATGAGATGCTGGAACCACACCCCGAACAGACGGAAAACACCTGCCAGACCCGTCTGAACAACCTGCCGAGCATGCCGGAGCCACCTGCTCGACTCGCCAGAAACACCTGCCGGACACGCCAAAATCACCTGCCGGGTACGCCAGAACCACCTGGCGGACACTCCGAAATCACCTGTCGCGCATGCCGGAACCACCTCTCAGACGTGCCGGAAGCACGTGCCGGACACCCCGGAATCACCTACCGGACAGACCGGAACCAACTGCCGAGCACGCCGGAGCCACCTGTTCGACTCGCTGGAACCACCTGCCGGACAGGCCAATATCAACTGCTGTCTATGCCAGAACCAACTGGGGGACGGTCCGGAATCTCCTGCCAGCCATGGCGGAACCACCTCTCAGCCGTACCAGAACCACCTGCCGGAGAAGCTGGAAACACGTCCTGGACAGTCTGGAACCACCTGCCGGCCAAGCCTGAACCACCTGCCAAGCACAACGGCACAACCTGCCAGACACGCCAAAATCACCTGCGTGTTATGCCAGAACCACTTGGAGGACTCTCTGGGATGACCTGCCGGGCATGCCGGAACCACCTCTCAGACGTGCCAGAACCATGTGGCGGACAGTCCGGAATCACCTGTTGGGCATGCGCAACCACCTCTGAGACGTACCAGAACCACATGCCGTGCAGGCTGGAACCACCTACCGGACAGACCGGAATCACCTTTCGGGCATGCCGGAACCACCTGTCAGATGTGCCAGAAACACGTGCCGGAGACGCCGGAAGCACCTGCCAAGCACGTTGGAACCACCTGCTCAACTCGCCTGAACCACCTGCCGGACATGCCAAAATCACCTGCCGACTATGCCAGAACCACTTGGCGAACACTCCGGAATCACTTGCCGGGCATGCAGGAACCACCTCTCAGACATGCCAGAACCCCGTGCCAATGACCCCGGAAGCACCAGCCGAGCACGCCGGAACCACCTGCTCGACTCGCCAGAACCACCTGCCGATCACGCAAAAATCACCTGCCGGCTACGCCACAACCAGTTGGTGAACACTTTGGAATCACCTGCCAGGCTTGCTGGAACCACCTGCCAGTCATGCCAAAATCACCTGCCAACTACGCCAGAACCACTTGGCGGACACTGCGGAAACACCTGTCGGGCCGGCTGGAACCACATCTCAGACGTGCCAGAAACGTGTTCATGAGATGCTGGAACCACACCCCGAACAGACGGATACCACCTGCCAGAACCGCCGGAACCACCTGCTCGACTCACCGGTACCACCTCCCTGACACGCCAAAATCACCTGCTGGGTATGCCAGAACCACTTGGCGGACACTCCGGAATCATCTGCCGGACATGCAGGAACCAGCTCTCAGACACACCAGAACCAAGTGCCGGAGACGCCGGAAGCACCTGCCAAGCATGCCGGAGCCACCTGCTCGACTCGCCAGAAACACCTGCCGGACACGCCAAAATCACCTGCCGGGTACGCCAGAACCACCTGGCGGACACTACGGAATCACCTGCCGCGCATGCCGGAACCACCTCTCAGACGTGCCGGAAGCACGTGCCAGACACGCCGGAAACACCTACCGGACAGACCGGAACCACCTGCCAAGAACGCCGGAGCCACCTGCTCGACTCGCCGGAACCACCTACCTGACATGCCCAAATCACCAGCCGGGTATGCCAGAACCACTTGCCGGACACTCCGGAATCATCTGCCGGACATGCCGGAACCAGCTCTCAGACACACCAGAACCACGTGCCGGAGACGCCGGAAGCACCTGCCGAGCATGCCGGAGCCACCTGCTCGACTCGCCAGAAACACCTGCCGGACACGCCAAAATCACCTGCCAGGTACGCGACAACCACCTGGTGGACACTCCGAAACCAACTGTCGCGCATGCCGGAACCACCTCTCAGACGTGCCGGAAGCACGTGCCGGACACGCCAGAATCACCTACCGGACAGACCGGAACCACCTGCCGAGCACGCCGGAGCCACCTGTTCGACTCGCTGGAACCACCTGCCGGACAGGCCAATATCAACTGCTGGCTATGCCAGAACCACCTGGGGGACGGTCCGGAATCACCTGCCAGCCATGGCGGAACCACCTCTCAGACGTACCAGAACCACCTGTCGGAGAAGCTGGAAACACGTCCTGGACAGTCTGGAACCACCTGCCGGCCAAGCCTGAACCACCTGCCAAGCACAACGGAACAACCTGCCAGAAACGCCAAAATCACCTGCGTGTTATGCCAGAACCACTTGGAGGACTCTCTGGGATGACCTGCCGGGCATGCCGGAACCACCTCTCAGACGTGCCAGAACCATGTGGCGGACAGTCCGGAATCACCTGTTGGGCATGCGCAACCACCTCTGAGACGGACCAGAACCACATGCCGTGCAGGCTGGAACCACCTACCGGACAGACCGGAATCACCTTTCGGGCATGCCGGAACCACCTGTCAGATGTGCCAGAAACACGTGCCAGAGACGCCGGAAGCACCTGCCAAGCACGTTGGAACCACCTGCTCAACTCTCCTGAACCACCTGCCAGACATGCCAAAATCACCTGCCGACTATGCCAGAACCACTTGGCGAACACTCTGGAATCACTTGCCGGGCATGCAGGAACCACCTCTCAGACATGCCAGAACCCCGTGCCAATGACCCCGGAAGCACCAGCCGAGCACGCCGGAACCACCTGCTCGACTCGCCAGAACCACCTGCCGATCACGCAATAATCACCTGCCGGCTACGCCACAACCAGTTGGTGAACACTTTGGAATCACCTGCCAGGCTTGCTGGAACCACCTGCCAGTCATGCCAAAATCACCTGCCAACTACGCCAGAACTGCTTGGCGGACACTGCGGAAACACCTGTCGGGCCGGCTGGAACCACATCTCAGACGTGCCAGAAACGTGTTCATGAGATGCTGGAACCACACCCCGAACAGACGGATACCACCTGCCAGAACCGCCTGAACCACCTGCTGAGCACGCCGGAACCTCCTGCTCGACTCACTGGTACCACCTCCCTGACACGCCAAAATCACCTGCTGGGTATGCCAGAACCACTTGGCGGACACTCCGGAATCATCTGCCGGACATGCCGGAACCAGCTCTCAGACACACCAGAACCAAGTGCCGGAGACGCCGGAAGCACCTGCCGAGCATGCCGGAGCCACCTGCTCGACTCGCCAGAAACACCTGTCGGACACGCCAAAATCACCTGCCGGGTATGCCAGAACCACCTGGCGGACACTCCGGAATCACCTGCCGTGCATGCCTGAACCACCTCTCAGACGTGCCGGAAGCACGTGCCAGACACGCTGGAAACACCTACCAGACAGACCGGAACCACCTGCCAAGAACGCCGGAGCCACCTGTTCGACTCGCTGGAACCACCTGCCGGACAGGCCAATATCAACTGCTGGCTATGCCAGAACCACCTGGGGGACAGTCCGGGATCACCTGCCAGCCATGGCGGAACCACCTCTCAGACGTACCAGAACCACCTGCCGGAGAAGCTGGAAACACGTCCTGGACAGACTGGAACCACGCGACGGCCATGCCTGAACCACATGCCGAGCACGGCGGAACCACCTGCCGGACACGCCAAAATCACCTGCGGGCTACGCCAGAACCACTTGGACGACTCTCCGCAATGACCTGCCGGGCATGTTGGAACCACCTCTCAGACGTGCCAGAAGTACGTGGCGGACAGTCCGGAATCACCTGTTGGGCATACGCAACCACCTCTGAGACGTACCAGAACCACGTGCCGTGCACGCCGGAACCACCTACCCGACAGACCGGAATCAACTCTTGGGCATGCCGGAACCACCAGTCAGATGTGCCAGAAACACGTGCCGGAGACGACGGAAGCACCTGCCGAGCACGTCGCAACCACCTGCTAAATCGCCTGAACCACCTGCCGGACACGCCAAAATCACCTGCCCGCTACACCAGCACCACTTCGGGGACAAGCCGGAATCACGTGAGGGGCATGCCGGCACAGCCTCTCAGACTGAACCTCGTGCCGGACACCACGGAACCACCTGCCGGACAGACCGGAACCACCTGCCGGACACGCCGGAACCACCGGCTCGACCCGCCGGAACGACCGCTGGACATGCAAAATCACCTGCCGGCTACGCCGGAAACACTTGGCGAACACTCCGGAAGCACCTGCCGAGCACGCCGGAACCACCTGCTCGACTCGCCAGAACCACCTGCCGGACACGCAAAAATCACCTGCCGGCTACGCCACAACCAGTTGGGGAACACTTCGGAATCACCTGCCGGGCTTGATGGAACCACCTGCCGGTCATGCCAAAATCACCTGCCAACTACGCCAGTACCACTTGGCGGACACTGTGGAAACACCTGTCGGGCCGGCCGGAACCACATCTCAGACGTGCCAGAACCATGTGCATGAGATGCAGGAACCACACCCCAAACAGACGGAAAACACGTGCCAGACCCATCTGAACAACCTGCCGAGCACGCCGGAGCCACCTGCTCGACTCGCCGGAACCACCTACCTGACATACCCAAATCACCAGCCGGGTATGCCAGAACCACTTGGCGGACACTCCGGAATCATCTGCCGGACATGCCGGAACCAGCTCTCAGACACACCAGAACCACGTGCCGGAGACGCCGGAAGCACCTGCCGAGCATGCCGGAGCCACCTGCTCGACTCGCCAGAAACACCTGCCGGACACGCCAAAATCACCTGCCGGCTACGACAGAACCACCTGGCGGACACTCCGAAATCACCTGTCGCGCATGCCGGAACCACCTCTCAGACGTGCCGGAAGCACGTGCCGGACACGCCGGAATCACCTACCGGACAGACCCGAACCACCTGCCGAGCACGCCGGAGCCACCTGTTCGACTCGCTGGAACCACCTGCCGGACAGGCCAATATCAACTGCTGGCTATGCCAGAACCACCTGGGGGACGGTCCAGAATCACCTGCCAGCCATGGCGGAACCACCTCTCAGACGTACCAGAACCACCTGCCGGAGAAGCTGGAAACACGTCCTGGACAGTCTGGAACCACCTGCCGGCCAAGCCTGAACCACCTGCCAAGCACAACGGAACAACCTGCCAGACACGCCAAAATCACCTGCGTGTTATGCCAGAACCACTTGGAGGACTCTCTGGGATGACCTGCCGGGCATGCCGGAACCACCTCTCAGACGTGCCAGAACCATGTGGCGGACAGTCCGGAATCACCTGTTGGGCATGCGCAACCACCTCTGAGACGTACCAGAACCACGTGCCGTGCACGCCGGAACCACCTAGCGGACAGACCGGAATCAACTCTTCGGCATGCCGGAACCACCAGTCAGATGTGCCAGAAACACGTGCCGGAGACGCCGGAAGCACCTGCCGAGCACGTCGCAACCACCTGCTCAACTCGCCTGAACCACGTGCCGGACACGCCAAAATCACCTGCCCGCTACACCAGCACCACTTCGGGGACAAGCCGGAATCACGTGAGGGGCATGCCGGCACAGCCTCTCAGACTGAACCTCGTGCCGGACACCACAGAACCACCTGCCGGACAGACCGCAACCACCTGCCGGACACGCCGGAACCACCGGCTCGACCCGCCGGAACGACCGCTGGACATGCAAAATCACCTGCCGGCTACGCCGGAAACACTTGGCGAACACTCCGGAATCACCTGCCGGGCATGCCGGAACCACCTCTCAGATATGCCAGAACCACGTGACAATGACCCCGGAAACACCTGCCGAGCACGCCGGAACCACCTGCTCGACTCGCCAGAACCACCTACCTGACATGCCCAAATCACCAGCCAGGTATGCCAGAACCACTTGGCGGACACTCCGGAATCATCTGCCGGACATGCCGGAACCAGCTCTCAGACACACCAGAACCACGTGCCGGAGACGCCGGAAGCACCTGCCGACCATGCCGGAGCCACCTGCTCGACTCGCCAGAAACACCTGCCGGAAACGCCAAAATCACCTGCCGGGTACGCCAGAACCACCTGGCGGACACTCCGAAACCACCTGTTGCGCATGCCGGAACCACCTCTCAGACGTGCCGGAAGCACGTGCCGGACACGCCGGAATCACCTACCGGACAGACCGGAACCACCTGCCGAGCACGCCGGAGCCACCTGTTCGACTCGCTGGAACCACCTGCCGGACAGGCCAATATCAACTGCTGGCTATGCCAGAACCACCTGGGGGACGGTCCGGAATCACCTGCCAGCCATGGCGGAACCACCTCTCAGACGTACCAGAACCACCTGCCGGAGAAGCTGGAAACACGTCCTGGACAGTCTGGAACCACCTGCCGGCCAAGCCTGAACCACCTGCCAAGCACAACGGAACAACCTGCCAGACACGCCAAAATCACCTGCGTGTTATGCCAGAACCACTTGGAGGACTCTCTGGGATGACCTGCCGGGCATGCCGGAACCACCTCTCAGACGTGCCAGAACCATGTGGCGGACAGTCCGGAATCACCTGTTGGGCATGCGCAACCACCTCTGAGACGTACCAGAACCACATGCCGTGCAGGCTGGAACCACCTACCGGACAGACCGGAATCACCTTTCGGGCATGCCGGAACCACCTGTCAGATGTGCCAGAAACACGTGCCGGAGACGCCGGAAGCACCTGCCGATCACGTCGCAACCACCTGCTCAACTCGCCTGAACCACCTGCCGGACACGCCAAAATCACCTGCCCGCTACACCAGCACCACTTCGGGGACAAGCCGGAATCACATGAGGGGCATGCCGGCACAGCCTCTCAGACTGAACCTCGTGCCGGACACCACAGAACCACCTGCCGGACACGCCGCAACCACCGGCTCGACCCGCCGGAACGACCGCTGGACATGCAAAATCACCTGCCGGCTACGCCGGAAACACTTGGCGAACACTCCGCAATCACCTGCCGGGCATGCCGGAACCACCTCTCAGATATGCCAGAACCACGTGCCAATGACCCCGGAAGCACCTGCCGAGCACGCCGGAACCACCTGCTCGACTCGCCAGAACCACCTGCCGGACACGCAGAAATCACCTGCCGGCTACGCCACAACCAGTTGGGGAACACTTCGGAATCACCTGCCGGGCTTGCTGGAACCACCTGCCGGTCATGCCAAAATCACCTGCCAACTACGCCAGTACCACTTGGCGGACACTGTGGAAACACCTGTCGGGCCGGCCGGAACCACATCTCAGACGTGCCAGAACCATGTGCATGAGATGCTGGAACCACACACCGAACAGACGGAAAACACCTGCCAGACCCGTCTGAACAACCTGACGAGCACACCGGAGCCACCTACCTGACATGCCCAAATCACCAGCCGGGTATGCCAGAACCACTTGGAAGACTCTCTGGGATGACCTGCCGGGCATGCCGGAACCACCTCTCAGACGTGCCAGAACCATGTGGCGGACAGTCCGGAATCACCTGTTGGGCATGCGCAACCACCTCTGAGACGTACCAGAACCACATGCCGTGCAGGCTGGAACCACCTACCGGACAGACCGGAATCACCTTTCGGGCATGCCGGAACCACCTGTCAGATGTGCCAGAAACACGTGCCGGAGACGCCGGAAGCACCTGCCAAGCACGTTGGAACCACCTGCTCAACTCGCCTGAACCACCTGCCGGACATGCCAAAATCACCTGCCGACTATGCCAGAACCACTTGGCGAACACTCCGGAATCACTTGCCGGGCATGCAGGAACCACCTCTCAGACATGCCAGAACCCCGTGCCAATGACCCCGGAAGCACCAGCCGAGCACGCCGGAACCACCTGCTCGACTCGCCAGAACCACCTGCCGATCACGCAAAAATCACCTGCCGGCTACGCCACAACCAGTTGGTGAACACTTTGGAATCACCTGCCAGGCTTGCTGGAACCACCTGCCAGTCATGCCAAAATCACCTGCGAACTACGCCGGAACCGCTTGGCGGACACTGCGGAAACACCTGTCGGGCCGGCTGGAACCACATCTCAGACGTGCCAGAAACGTGTTCATGAGATGCTGGAACCACACCCCGAACAGACGGATACCACCTGCCAGAACCGCCGGAACCACCTGCTCGACTCACCGGTACCACCTCCCTGACACGCCAAAATCACCTGCTGGGTATGCCAGAACCACTTGGCGGACACTCCGGAATCATCTGCCGGACATGCCGGAACCAGCTCTCAGACACACCAGAACCAAGTGCCGGAGACGCCGGAAGCACCTGCCGAGCATGCCGGAGCCACCTGCTCGACTCGCCAGAAACACCTGCCGGACACGCCAAAATCACCTGCCGGGTACGCCAGAACCACCTGGCGGACACTACGGAATCACCTGCCGCGCATGCCGGAACCACCTCTCAGACGTGCCGGAAGCACGTGCCAGACACGCCGGAAACACCTACCGGACAGACCGGAACCACCTGCCAAGAACGCCGGAGCCACCTGTTCGACTCGCTGGAACCACCTGCCGGACAGGCCAATATCAACTGCTGGCTATGCCAGAACCACCTGGGGGACAGTCCGGGATCACCTGCCAGCCATGGCGGAACCACCTCTCAGACGTACCAGAACCACCTGCCGGAGAAGCTGGAAACACGTCCTGGACAGACTGGAACCACGTGACGGCCATGCCTGAACCACCTGCCGAGCACGGCGGAACCACCTGCCGGACACGCCAAAATCACCTGCGGGCTACGCCAGAACCACTTGGACTACTCTCCGAAATGACCTGCCGGGCATGTTGGAACCACCTCTCAGACGTGCCAGAAGCACGTGGCGGACAGTCCGGAATCACCTGTTGGGCATACGCAACCACCTCTGAGACGTACCAGAACCACGTGCCGTGCACGCCGGAACCACCTACCAGACAGACCGGAATCAACTTTTGGGCATGCCGGAACCACAAGTCAGATGTGCCAGAAACACGTGCCGGAGACGCCGGAAGCACCTGCCGAGCACGTCGCAACCACCTGCTCAACTCGCCTGAACCACCTGCCGGACACGCCAAAATCACCTGCCCGCTACACCAGCACCACTTCGGGGACAAGCCGGAATCACATGAGGGGCATGCCGGCACAGCCTCTCAGACTGAACCTCGTGCCGGACACCACAGAACCACCTGCCGGACAGACCGGAACCACCTGCCGGACACGCCGGAACCACCGGCTCGACCCGCCGGAACGACCGCTGGACATGCAAAATCACCTGCCGGCTACGCCGGAAACACTTGGCGAACACCTCGGAATCACCTGCCGGGCATGCCGGAACCACCTCTCAGATATGCCAGAACCACGTGCCAATGACCCCGGAGGCACCTGCCGAGCACGCCGGAACCACCTGCTCGACTCGCCAGAACCACCTGCCGGACACGCAGAAACCACCTGCCGGCTACGCCACAACCAGTTGGGGAACACTTCGGAATCACCTGCCGGGCTTGCTGGAACCACCTGCCGGTCATGCCAAAATCACCTGCCAACTACGCCAGTACCACTTGGCGGACACTGTGGAAACACCTGTCGGGCCGGCCGGAACCACATCTCAGACGTGCCAGAACCATGTGCATGAGATGCTGGAACCACACCCCGAAGAGACGGAAAACACCTGCCAGACCCGTCTGAACAACCTGCCGAGCACGCCGGAGACACCTGCTCGACTCGCCGGAACCACCTACCTGACATGCCCAAATCACCAGCCGGGTATGCCAGAACCACTTGGCGGACACTCCGGAATCATCTGCCGGACATGCCGGAACCAGCTCTCAGACACACCAGAACCACGTGCCGGAGACGCCGGAAGCACCTGCCGAGCATGCCGGAGCCACCTGCTCGACTCGCCAGAAACACCTGCCGGAAACGCCAAAATCACCTGCCGGGTACGCGAGAACCACCTGGCGGACACTCCGAAACCACCTGTTGCGCATGCCGGAACCACCTCTCAGACGTGCCGGAAGCACGTGCCGGACACGCCGGAATCACCTACCGGACAGACCCGAACCACCTGCCGAGCACGCCGGAGCCACCTGTTCGACTCGCTGGAACCACCTGCCGGACAGGCCAATATCAACTGCTGGCTATGCCAGAACCACCTGGGGGACGGTCCAGAATCACCTGCCAGCCATGGCGGAACCACCTCTCAGACGTACCAGAACCACCTGCCGGAGAAGCTGGAAACACGTCCTGGACAGTCTGGAACCACCTGCCGGCCAAGCCTGAACCACCTGCCAAGCACAACGGAACAACCTGCCAGACACGCCAAAATCACCTGCGTGTTATGCCAGAACCACTTGGAGGACTCTCTGGGATGACCTGCCGGGCATGCCGGAACCACCTCTCAGACGTGCCAGAACCATGTGGCGGACAGTCCGGAATCACCTGTTGGGCATGCGCAACCACATCTGAGACGTACCAGAACCACGTGCCGTGCACGCCGGAACCACCTACCGGACAGACCGGAATCAACTCTTGGGCATGCCGGAACCACCAGTCAGATGTGCCAGAAACACGTGCCGGAGACGCCGGAAGCACCTGCCGAGCACGTCGCAACAACCTGCTCAACTCGCCTGAACCACGTGCCGGACACGCCAAAATCACCTGCCCGCTACACCAGCACCACTTCGGGGACAAGCCGGAATCACGTGAGGGGCATGCCGGCACAGCCTCTCAGACTGAACCTCGTGCCGGACACCACAGAACCACCTGCCGGACAGACCGGAACCACCTGCCGGACACGCCGGAACCACCGGCTCGACCCGCCGGAACGACCGCTGGACATGCAAAATCACCTGCCGGCTACGCCGGAAACACTTGGCGAACACTCCGGAATCACCTGCCGGGCATGCCGGAACCACCTCTCAGATATGCCAGAACCACGTGACAATGACCCCGGAAACACCTGCCGAGCACGCCGGAACCACCTGCTCGACTCGCCAGAACCACCTACCTGACATGCCCAAATCACCAGCCAGGTATGCCAGAACCACTTGGCGGACACTCGGGAATCATCTGCCGGACATGCCGGAACCAGCTCTCAGACACACCAGAACCACGTGCCGGAGACGCCGGAAGCACCTGCCGACCATGCCGGAGCCACCTGCTCGACTCGCCAGAAACACCTGCCGGAAACGCCAAAATCACCTGCCGGGTACGCCAGAACCACCTGGCGGACACTCCGAAACCACCTGTTGCGCATGCCGGAACCACCTCTCAGACGTGCCGGAAGCACGTGCCGGACACGCCGGAATCACCTACCGGACAGACCGGAACCACCTGCCGAGCACGCCGGAGCCACCTGTTCGACTCGCTGGAACCACCTGCCGGACAGGCCAATATCAACTGCTGGCTATGCCAGAACCACCTGGGGGACGGTCCGGAATCACCTGCCAGCCATGGCGGAACCACCTCTCAGACGTACCAGAACCACCTGCCGGAGAAGCTGGAAACACGTCCTGGACAGTCTGGAACCACCTGCCGGCCAAGCCTGAACCACCTGCCAAGCACAACGGAACAACCTGCCAGACACGCCAAAATCACCTGCGTGTTATGCCAGAACCACTTGGAGGACTCTCTGGGATGACCTGCCGGGCATGCCGGAACCACCTCTCAGACGTGCCAGAACCATGTGGCGGACAGTCCGGAATCACCTGTTGGGCATGCGCAACCACCTCTGAGACGTACCAGAACCACATGCCGTGCAGGCTGGAACCACCTACCGGACAGACCGGAATCACCTTTCGGGCATGCCGGAACCACCTGTCAGATGTGCCAGAAACACGTGCCGGAGACGCCGGAAGCACCTGCCAAGCACGTTGGAACCACCTGCTCAACTCGCCTGAACCACCTGCCGGACATGCCAAAATCACCTGCCGACTATGCCAGAACCACTTGGCGAACACTCCGGAATCACTTGCCGGGCATGCAGGAACCACCTCTCAGACATGCCAGAACCCCGTGCCAATGACCCCGGAAGCACCAGCCGAGCACGCCGGAACCACCTGCTCGACTCGCCAGAACCACCTGCCGATCACGCAAAAATCACCTGCCGGCTACGCCACAACCAGTTGGTGAACACTTTGGAATCACCTGCCAGGCTTGCTGGAACCACCTGCCAGTCATGCCAAAATCACCAGCCAAGTAAACCAGAACCGCTTGGCGGACACTGCGGAAACACCTGTCGGGCCGGCTGGAACCACATCTCAGACGTGCCAGAAACGTGTTCATGAGATGCTGGAACCACACCACGAACAGACGGATACCACCTGCCAGAACCGCCTGAACCAACTGTTGAGCACGCCGGAACCACCTGCTCAACTCACCGGTACCACCTCCCTGACACGCCAAAATCAGCTGCTGGGTATGCCAGAACCACTTGGCGGACACTCCGGAATCATCTGCTGGACATGCCGGAACCAGCTCTCAGACACACCAGAACCAAGTGCCAGAGACGCCGGAAGCACCTGCCGAGCATGCAGGAGCCACCTGCTCGACTCGCCAGAAACACCTGCCGGACACGCCAAAATCACCTGCCGGGTATTCCAGAACCACCTGGCGGACACTATGGAATCACCTGCCGCGCATGCCGGAACCACCTCTCAGACGTGCCGGAAGCACGTGCCAGACACGCCGGAAACACCTACCGGACAGACCGGAACCACCTGCCAAGAACGCCGGAGCCACCTGTTCGACTCGCTGGAACCACCTGCCGGACAGGGCAATATCAACTGCTGGCTATGCCAGAACCACCTGGGGGACGGTCCGGGATCACCTGCCAGCCATGGCGGAACCACCTCTCAGACGTACCAGAACCACCTGCCGGAGAAGCTGGAAACACGTCCTGGACAGACTGGAACCACGTGACGGCCATGCCTGAACCACCTGCCGAGCACGGCGGAACCACCTGCCGGACACGCCAAAATCACCTGCGGGTTACGCCAGAACCACTTGGACGACTCTCCGAAATGACCTGCCGTGCATTTTGGAACCACCTCTCAGACGTGCCAGAAGCAAGTGGCGGACAGTCCGGAATCACCTGTTGGGCATACGCAACCACCTCTGAGACGTACCAGAACCACGTGCCGTGCACGCCGGAACCACCTACCGGACAGACCGGAATCAACTTTTGGGCATGCCGGAACCAGCAGTCAGATGTGCCAGAAACACGTGCCGGAGACGACAGAAGCACCTGCCGAGCACGTCGCAACCACCTGCTCAACTCGCCTGAACCACCTGCCGGACACGCCAAAATCACCTGCCCGCTACACCAGCACCACTTCGGGGACAAGCCGGAATCACGTGAGGGGCATGCCGGCACAGCCTCTCAGACTGAACCTCGTGCCGGACACCACAGAACCACCTGCCGGACAGACCGGAACGACCTGCCGGACACGCCGGAACCACCGGCTCGACCCGCCGGAACGACCGCTGGACATGCAAAATCACCTGCCGGCTACGCCGGAAACACTTGGCGAACACTCCGGAATCACCTGCCGGGCATGCCGGAGCCACCTGCTCGACTCGCCAGAAACACCTGCCGTACACTCCAAAATCACCTGCCGGGTACGCCAGAACCACCTGGCGGACACACCGAAACCACCTGTCGCGCATGCCGGAACCACCTCTCAGACGTGCCGGAAGCACGTGCCGGACACGCCGGAATCACCGACCGGACAGACCGGAACCACCTGTCGAGCACTCCGGAGCCACCTCTTCGACTCGCTGGAACCACCTGCCGGACAGGCCAATATCAACTGCTGGCTATGCCAGAACCACCTGGGGGACGGTCCGGAATCGCCTGCCAGCCATGGCGGAACCACCTCTCAGACGTACCAGAACCACCTGCCGGAGAAGCTGGAAACACGTCCTGGACAGTCTGGAACCACCTGCCGGCCAAGCCTGAACCACCTGCCAAGCACAACGGCACAACCTGCCAGACACGCCAAAATCACCTGCGTGTTATGCCAGAACCACTTGGAGGACTCTCTGGGATAACCTGCCGGGCATGCCGGAACCACCTCTCAGACGTGCCAGAACCATGTGGCGGACAGTCCGGAATCACCTGTTGGGCATGCGCAACCACCTCTGAGACGTACCAGAACCACATGCCGTGCAGGCTGGAACCACCTACCGGACAGACCGGAATCACCTTTCGGGCATGCCGGAACCACCTGTCAGATGTGCCAGAAACACGTGCCGGAGACGCCGGAAGCACCTGCCAAGCACGTTGGAACCACCTGCTCAACTCGCCTGAACCACCTGCCGGACATGCCAAAATCACCTGCCGACTATGCCAGAACCACTTGGCGAACACTCCGGAATCACTTGCCGGGCATGCAGGAACCACCTCTCAGACATGCCAGAACCCCATGCCAATGACCCCAGAAGCACCAGCCGAGCACGCCGGAACCACCTGCTCGACTCGCCAGAACAACCTGCCGATCACGCAAAAATCACCTGCCGGCTACGCCACAACCAGTTGGTGAACACTTTGGAATCACCTGCCAGGCTTGCTGGAACCACCTGCCAGTCATGCCAAAATCACCTGCCAACTACGCCAGAACCGCTTGGCGGACACTGCGGAAACACCTGTCGGGCCGGCTGGAACCACATCTCAGACGTGCCAGAAACGTGTTCATGAGATGCTGGAACCACACCACGAACAGACGGAAAACACCTGCCAGACCCGTCTGAACAACCTGCCGAGCACGCCGGAGCCACCTGCTCGACTCGCAGGAACCACCTACCTGACATGCCCAAATCACCAGCCGGGTATGCCAGAACCACTTGGCGGACACTCCGGAATCATCTGCCGGACATGCCGGAACCAGCTCTCAGACACACCAGAACCACGTGCCGGAGACGCCGGAAGCACCTGACGAGCATGCCGGAGCCACCTGCTCGACTCGCCAGAAACACCTGCCGGACACGCCAAAATCACCTGCCGGGTACGCCAGAACCACCTGGCGGACACTCCGAAATCACCTGTCGCGCATGCCGGAACCACCTCTCAGACGTGCCGGAAGCACGTGCCGGACACCCCGGAATCACCTACCGGACAGACCGGAACCAACTGCCGAGCACGCCGGAGCCACCTGTTCGACTCGCTGGAACCACCTGCCGGACAGGCCAATATCAACTGCTGGCTATGCCAGAACCAACTGGGGGACGGTCCGGAATCTCCTGCCAGCCATGGCGGAACCACCTCTCAGCCGTACCAGAACCACCTGCCGGAGAAGCTGGAAACACGTCCTGGACAGTCTGGAACCACCTGCCGGCCAAGCCTGAACCACCTGCCAAGCACAACGGCACAACCTGCCAGACACGCCAAAATCACCTGCGTGTTATGCCAGAACCACTTGGAGGACTCTCTGGGATGACCTGCCGGGCATGCCGGAACCACCTCTCAGACGTGCCAGAACCATGTGGCGGACAGTCCGGAATCACCTGTTGGGCATGCGCAACCACCTCTGAGACGTACCAGAACCACATGCCGTGCAGGCTGGAACCACCTACCGGACAGACCGGAATCAACTTTTGGGCATGCCGGAACCACCAGTCAGATGTGCCAGAAACACGTGCCGGAGACGCCGGAAGCACCTGCCGATCACGTCGCAACCACCTGCTCAACTCGCCTGAACCACCTGCCGGACACGCCAAAATCACCTGCCCGCTACACCAGCACCACTTCGGGGACAAGCCGGAATCACATGAGGGGCATGCCGGCACAGCCTCTCAGACTGAACCTCGTGCCGGACACCACAGAACCACCTGCCGGACACGCCGCAACCACCGGCTCGACCCGCCGGAACGACCGCTGGACATGCAAAATCACCTGCCGGCTACGCCGGAAACACTTGGCGAACACTCCGCAATCAGCTGCCGGGCATGCCGGAACCACCTCTCAGATATGCCAGAACCACGTGCCAATGACCCCGGAAGCACCTGCCGAGCACGCCGGAACCACCTGCTCGACTCGCCAGAACCACCTGCCGGACACGCAGAAATCACCTGCCGGCTACGCCACAACCAGTTGGGGAACACTTCGGAATCACCTGCCGGGCTTGCTGGAACCACCTGCCGGTCATGCCAAAATCACCTGCCAACTACGCCAGTACCACTTGGCGGACACTGTGGAAACACCTGTCGGGCCGGCCGGAACCACATCTCAGACGTGCCAGAACCATGTGCATGAGATGCTGGAACCACACACCGAACAGACGGAAAACACCTGCCAGACCCGTCTGAACAACCTGCCGAGCACACCGGAGCCACCTACCTGACATGCCCAAATCACCAGCCGGGTATGCCAGAACCACTTGGAAGACTCTCTGGGATGACCTGCCGGGCATGCCGGAACCACCTCTCAGACGTGCCAGAACCATGTGGCGGACAGTCCGGAATCACCTGTTGGGCATGCGCAACCACCTCTGAGACGTACCAGAACCACATGCCGTGCAGGCTGGAACCACCTACCGGACAGACCGGAATCACCTTTCGGGCATGCCGGAACCACCTGTCAGATGTGCCAGAAACACGTGCCGGAGACGCCGGAAGCACCTGCCAAGCACGTTGGAACCACCTGCTCAACTCGCCTGAACCACCTGCCGGACATGCCAAAATCACCTGCCGACTATGCCAGAACCACTTGGCGAACACTCCGGAATCACTTGCCGGGCATGCAGGAACCACCTCTCAGACATGCCAGAACCCCGTGCCAATGACCCCGGAAGCACCAGCCGAGCACGCCGGAACCACCTGCTCGACTCGCCAGAACCACCTGCCGATCACGCAAAAATCACCTGCCGGCTACGCCACAACCAGTTGGTGAACACTTTGGAATCACCTGCCAGGCTTGCTGGAACCACCTGCCAGTCATGCCAAAATCACCTGCCAACTACGCCGGAACCGCTTGGCGGACACTGCGGAAACACCTGTCGGGCCGGCTGGAACCACATCTCAGACGTGCCAGAAACGTGTTCATGAGATGCTGGAACCACACCCCGAACAGACGGATACCACCTGCCAGAACCGCCGGAACCACCTGCTCGACTCACCGGTACCACCTCCCTGACACGCCAAAATCACCTGCTGGGTATGCCAGAACCACTTGGCGGACACTCCGGAATCATCTGCCGGACATGCCGGAACCAGCTCTCAGACACACCAGAACCAAGTGCCGGAGACGCCGGAAGCACCTGCCGAGCATGCCGGAGCCACCTGCTCGACTCGCCAGAAACACCTGCCGGACACGCCAAAATCACCTGCCGGGTACGCCAGAACCACCTGGCGGACACTACGGAATCACCTGCCGCGCATGCCGGAACCACCTCTCAGACGTGCCGGAAGCACGTGCCAGACACGCCGGAAACACCTACCGGACAGACCGGAACCACCTGCCAAGAACGCCGGAGCCACCTGTTCGACTCGCTGGAACCACCTGCCGGACAGGCCAATATCAACTGCTGGCTATGCCAGAACCACCTGGGGGACAGTCCGGGATCACCTGCCAGCCATGGCGGAACCACCTCTCAGACGTACCAGAACCACCTGCCGGAGAAGCTGGAAACACGTCCTGGACAGACTGGAACCACGTGACGGCCATGCCTGAACCACCTGCCGAGCACGGCGGAACCACCTGCCGGACACGCCAAAATCACCTGCGGGCTACGCCAGAACCACTTGGACGACTCTCCGAAATGACCTGCCGGGCATGTTGGAACCACCTCTCAGACGTGCCAGAAGCACGTGGCGGACAGTCCGGAATCACCTGTTGGGCATACGCAACCACCTCTGAGACGTACCAGAACCACGTGCCGTGCACGCCGGAACCACCTACCAGACAGACCGGAATCAACTTTTGGGCATGCCGGAACCACCAGTCAGATGTGCCAGAAACACGTGCCGGAGACGCCGGAAGCACCTGCCGAGCACGTCGCAACCACCTGCTCAACTCGCCTGAACCACGTGCCGGACACGCCAAAATCACCTGCCCGCTACACCAGCACCACTTCGGGGACAAGCCGGAATCACATGAGGGGCATGCCGGCACAGCCTCTCAGACTGAACCTCGTGCCGGACACCACAGAACCACCTGCCGGACAGAGCGGAACCACCTGCCGGACACGCCGGAACCACCGGCTCGACCCGCCGGAACGACCGCTGGACATGCAAAATCACCTGCCGGCTACGCCGGAAACACTTGGCGAACACCTCGGAATCACCTGCCGGGCATGCCGGAACCACCTCTCAGATATGCCAGAACCACGTGCCAATGACCCCGGAGGCACCTGCCGAGCACGCCGGAACCACCTGCTCGACTCGCCAGAACCACCTACCTGACATGCCCAAATCACCTGCCGACTATGCCAGAACCACTTGGCGAACACTCCGGAATCACCTGCCGGGCATGCCGGAACCACCTCTCAGATATGCCAGAACCACGTGACAATGACCCCGGAAACACCTGCCGAGCACGCCGGAACCACCTGCTCGACTCGCCAGAACCACCTACCTGACATGCCCAAATCACCAGCCAGGTATGCCAGAACCACTTGGCGGACACTCCGGAATCATCTGCCGGACATGCCGGAACCAGCTCTCAGACACACCAGAACCAAGTGCCGGAGACGCCGGAAGCACCTGCCGAGCATGCCGGAGCCACCTGCTCGACTCGCCAGAAACACCTGCCGGACACGCCAAAATCACCTGCCGGGTACGCCAGAACCACCTGGCGGACACTCCGAAACCACCTGTCGCGCATGCCGGAACCACCTCTCAGACGTGCCGGAAGCACGTGCCGGACACGCCGGAATCACCTACCGGACAGACCGGAACCACCTGCCGAGCACGCCGGAGCCACCTGTTCGACTCGCTGGAACCACCTGCCGGACAGGCCAATATCAACTGCTGGCTATGCCAGAACCACCTGGGGGACGGTCCGGAATCACCTGCCAGCCATGGCGGAACCACCTCTCAGACGTACCAGAACCACCTGCCGGAGAAGCTGGAAACACGTCCTGGTCAGTCTGGAACCACCTGCCGGCCAAGCCTGAACCACCTGCCAAGCACAACGGAACAACCTGCCAGACACGCCAAAATCACCTGCGTGTTATGCCAGAACCACTTGGAGGACTCTCTGGGATGACCTGCCGGGCATGCCGGAACCACCTCTCAGACGTGCCAGAACCATGTGGCGGACAGTCCGGAATCACCTGTTGGGCATGCGCAACCACCTCTGAGACGTACCAGAACCACATGCCGTGCAGGCTGGAACCACCTACCGGACAGACCGGAATCACCTTTCGGGCATGCCGGAACCACCTGTCAGATGTGCCAGAAACACGTGCCGGAGACGCCGGAAGCACCTGCCAAGCACGTTGGAACCACCTGCTCAACTCGCCTGAACCACCTGCCGGACATGCCAAAATCACCTGCCGACTATGCCAGAACCACTTGGCGAACACTCCGGAATCACTTGCCGGGCATGCAGGAACCACCTCTCAGACATGCCAGAACCCCGTGCCAATGACCCCGGAAGCACCAGCCGAGCACGCCGGAACCACCTGCTCGACTCGCCAGAACCACCTGCCGATCACGCAAAAATCACCTGCCGGCTACGCCACAACCAGTTGGTGAACACTTTGGAATCACCTGCCAGGCTTGCTGGAACCACCTGCCAGTCATTCCAAAATCACCAGCCAAGTAAACCAGAACCGCTTGGCGGACACTGCGGAAACACCTGTCGGGCCGGCTGGAACCACATCTCAGACGTGCCAGAAACGTGTTCATGAGATGCTGGAACCACACCACGAACAGACGGATACCACCTGCCAGAACCGCCTGAACCAACTGTTGAGCACGCCGGAACCACCTGCTCAACTCACCGGTACCACCTCCCTGACACGCCAAAATCAGCTGCTGGGTATGCCAGAACCACTTGGCGGACACTCCGGAATCATCTGCTGGACATGCCGGAACCAGCTCTCAGACACACCAGAACCAAGTGCCGGAGACGCCGGAAGCACCTGCCGAGCATGCCGGAGCCACCTGCTCGACTCGCCAGAAACACCTGCCGGACACGCCAAAATCACCTGCCGGGTATTCCAGAACCACCTGGCGGACACTATGGAATCACCTGCCGCGCATGCCGGAACCACCTCTCAGACGTGCCGGAAGCACGTGCCAGACACGCCGGAAACACCTACCAGACAGACCGGAACCACCTGCCAAGAACGCCGGAGCCACCTGTTCGACTCGCTGGAACCACCTGCCGGACAGGGCAATATCAACTGCTGGCTATGCCAGAACCACCTGGGGGACGGTCCGGGATCACCTGCCAGCCATGGCGGAACCACCTCTCAGACGTACCAGAACCACCTGCCGGAGAAGCTGGAAACACGTCCTGGACAGACTGGAACCACGTGACGGCCATGCCTGAACCACCTGCCGAGCACGGCGGAACGACCTGCCGGACACGCCAAAATCACCTGCGGGTTACGCCAGAACCACTTGGACGACTCTCCGAAATGACCTGCCGTGCATTTTGGAACCACCTCTCAGACGTGCCAGAAGCACGTGGCGGAGAGTCCGGAATCACCTGTTGGGCATACGCAACCACCTCTGAGACGTACCAGAACCACGTGCCGTGCACGCCGGAACCACCTACCGGACAGACCGGAATCACCTTTCGGGCATGCCGGAACCACCTGTCAGATGTGCCAGAAACACGTGCCGGAGACGCCGGAAGCACCTGCCAAGCACGTTGGAACCACCTGCTCAACTCGCCTGAACCACCTGCCGGACATGCCAAAATCACCTGCCGACTATGCCAGAACCACTTGGCGAACACTCCGGAATCACTTGCCGGGCATGCAGGAACCACCTCTCAGACATGCCAGAACCCCATGCCAATGACCCCAGAAGCACCAGCCGAGCACGCCGGAACCACCTGCTCGACTCGCCAGAACAACCTGCCGATCACGCAAAAATCACCTGCCGGCAACGCCACAACCAGTTGGTGAACACTTTGGAATCACCTGCCAGGCTTGCTGGAACCACCTGCCAGTCATGCCAAAATCACCTGCCAACTACGCCAGAACCGCTTGGCGGACACTGCGGAAACACCTGTCGGGCCGGCTGGAACCACATCTCAGACGTGCCAGAAACGTGTTCATGAGATGCTGGAACCACACCACGAACAGACGGAAAACACCTGCCAGACCCGTCTGAACAACCTGCCGAGCACGCCGGAGCCACCTGCTCGACTCGCCGGAACCACCTACCTGACATGCCCAAATCACCAGCTGGGTATGCCTGAACCACTTGGCGGACACTCCGGAATCATCTGCCGGACATGCCGGAACCAGCTCTCAGACACACCAGAACCACGTGCCGGAGACGCCGGAAGCACCTGCCGAGCATGCCGGAGCCACCTGCTCGACTCGCCAGAAACACCTGCCGGACACGCCAAAATCACCTGCCGGGTGCGCCAGAACCACCTGGCGGACACTCCGAAACCACCTGTCGCGCATGCCGGAACCACCTCTCAGACGTGCCGGAAGCACATGCCGGACACGCCGGAATCACCTACCGGACAGACCGGAACCACCTGCCGAGCACGCCGGAGCCACCTGTTCGACTCGCTGGAACCACCTGCCGGACAGGCCAATATCAACTGCTGGCTATGCCAGAACCACCTGGGGGACGGTCCGGAATCGCCTGCCAGCCATGGCGGAACCACCTCTCAGACGTACCAGAATCACCTGCCGGAGAAGCTGGAAACACGTCCTGGACAGTCTGGAACCACCTGCCGGCCAAACTTGAACCACCTGCCAAGCACAACAGAACAACCTGCCAGACACGCCAAAATCACCTGCGTGTTATGCCAGAACCACTTGGAGGACTCTCTGGGATGACCTGCCGGGCATGCCAGAACCACCTCTCAGACGTGCCAGAACCATGTGGCGGACAGTCCGGAATCACCTGTTGGGCATGCGCAACCACCTCTGAGACGTACCAGAACCACATGCCGTGCAGGCTGGAACCACCTACCGGACAGACCGGAATCACCTTTCGGGCATGCCGGAACCACCTGTCAGATGTGCCAGAAACACGTGCCGGAGACGCCGGAAGCACCTGCCAAGCACGTTGGAACCACCTGCTCAACTCGCCTGAACCACCTGCCGGACATGCCAAAATCACCTGCCGACTATGCCAGAACCACTTGGCGAACACTCCGGAATCACTTGCCGGGCATGCAGGAACCACCTCTCAGACATGCCAGAACCCCGTGCCAATGACCCCGGAAGCACCAGCCGAGCACGCCGGAACCACCTGCTCGACTCGCCAGAACCACCTGCCGATCACGCAAAAATCACCTGCCGGCTACGCCACGACCAGTTGGTGAACACTTTGGAATCACCTGCCAGGCTTGCTGGAAACACCTGCCAGTCATGCCAAAATCACCTGCCAACTACGCCAGAACCGCTTGGCGGACACTGCGGAAACACCTGTCGGGCCGGCTGGAACCACATCTCAGACGTGCCAGAAACGTGTTCATGAGATGCTGGAACCACACCCCGAACAGACGGATACCACCTGCCAGAACCGCCTGAACCACCTGCTGAGCACGCCGGAACCACCTGCTCGACTCTTCGGTACCACCTCCCTGACACGCCAAAATCACCTGCTGGGTATACCAGAACCACTTGGCAGACACTCCGGAATCATCTGCCGGACATGCCGGAACCAGCTCTCAGACACACCAGAACCAAGTGCCGGAGACGCCGGAAGCACCTGCCGAGCATGCCGGAGCCACCTGCTCGACTCGCCAGAAACACCTGCCGGACACGCCAAAATCACCTGCCAGGTATGCCAGAACCACCTGGCGGACACTACGGAATCACCTGCCGCGCATGCCGGAACCACCTCTCAGACGTGCCGGAAGCACG
Source organism: Equus caballus (assembly GCF_041296265.1). Taxonomy (NCBI): domain Eukaryota; kingdom Metazoa; phylum Chordata; class Mammalia; order Perissodactyla; family Equidae; genus Equus; species Equus caballus. The sequence goes on from NC_091697.1 coordinate 4,418,379, forward strand.
TGCCAGACACACCGGAAACACCTACCGGACAGACCGGAACCACCTGCCAAGAACGCCGGAGCCACCTGTTCGACTCGCTGGAACCACCTGCCGGACAGGCCAATATCAACTGCTGGCTATGCCAGAACCACCTGGGGGACAGTCCGGGATCACCTGCCAGCCATGGCGGAACCACCTCTCAGACGTACCAGAACCACCTGCCGGAGAAGCTCGAAACACGTCCTGGACAGACTGGAACCACGTGACGGCCATGCCTGAACCACCTGCCGGACACGCCAAAATCACCTGCGGGCTACGCCAGAACCACTTGGACGACTCTCCGAAATGACCTGCCGGGCATGTTGGAACCACCTCTCAGACGTGCCAGAAGCACATGGCGGACAGTCCGGAATCACCAGTTGGGCATACGCAACCACCTCTGACACGTACCAGAACCACGTGCCGCGCACGCCGGAACCACCTACCGGACAGACCGGAATCAACTTTTGGGCATGCCGGAACCACCAGTCAGATGTGCCAGAAACACGTGCCGGAGACGCCGGAAGCACCTGCCGAGCACGTCGCAACCACCTGCTCAACTCGCCTGAACCACCTGCCGGACACGCCAAAATCACCTGCCCGCTACACCAGCACCACTTCGGGGACAAGCCGGAATCACGTGAGGGGCATGCCGGCACAGCCTCTCAGACTGAACCTCGTGCCGGACACCACAGAACCACCTGCCGGACAGACCGGAACCACCTGCCGGACACGCCGGAACCACCGACTCGACCCGCCGGAACGACCGCTGGACATGCAAACTCACCTGCCGGCTACGCCGCAAACACTTGGCGAACACTCCGGAATCACCTGCCGGGCATGCCGGAACCACCTCTCAGATATGCCAGAACCACGTGCCAATGACCCCAGAAGCACCTGCCGAGCACGCCGGAACCACCTGCTCGACTCGCCAGAACCACCTGCCGGACACGCAGAAATCACCTGCCGGCTACGCCACAACCAGTTGGGGAACACTTCGGAATCACCTGCTGGGCTTGCTGGAACCACCTGCCGGTCATGCCAAAATCACCTGCCAACTACGCCAGTACCACTTGGCGGACACTGTGGAAACACCTGTCGGGCCGGCCGGAACCACATCTCAGACGTGCCAGGACCATGTGCATGAGATGCTGGAACCACACCCCGAACAGACGGAAAACACCTGCCAGACCCGTCTGAACAACCTGCCGAGCACGCCGGAGCCACCTGCTCGACTCGCCGGAACCACCTACCTGACATGCCAAAATCACCAGCCGGGTATTCCAGAACCACTTGGCTGACACTCCGAAATCATCTGCCGGACATGCCGGAACCAGCTCTCAGACTCACCAGAACCACGTGCCGGAGACGCCGGAACCACCTGCCGAGCATGCCGGAGCCACCTGCTCGACTCGCCAGAAACACCTGCCGGACACGCCAAAATCACCTGCCGGGTACGCCAGAACCACCTGGCGGACACTCCGAAACCACCTGTCACGCATGCCGGAACCACCTCTCAGACTTGCCGGAAGCACGTGCCGGACACGCCGGAATCACCTACCGGACAGACCGGAACCACCTGCCGAGCACGCCGGAGCCACCTGTTCGACTCGCTGGAACCACCTGCCGGACAGGCCAATATCAACTGCTGGCTATGCCAGAACCACCTGGGGGACGGTCCGGAATCGCCTGCCAGCCATGGCGGAGCCACCTCTCAGACGTACCAGAATCACCTGCCGGAGAAGCTGGAAACACGTCCTGGACAGTCTGGAACCACGTGACGGCCATGCCTGAACCACCTGCCGAGCACGGCGGAACCACCTGCCGGACACGCCAAAATCACCTGCGGGCTACGCCAGAACCACTTGGACGACTCTCCGCAATGACCTGCCGGGCATGTTGGAACCACCTGCCGGTCATGCCAAAATCACCTGCCAACTACGCCAGTACCACTTGGCGGACACTGTGGAAACACCTGTCGGGCCGGCCGGAACCACATCTCAGACGCGCCAGAACCATGTGCATGAGATGCTGGAACCACACCCCGAACAGACGGAAAACACCTGCCAGACCCGTCTGAACAACCTGCCGAGCACGCCGGAGCCACCTGCTCGACTCGCCGGAACCACCTACCTGACATGCCAAAATCACCAGCCGGGTATTCCAGAACCACTTGGCGGACACTCCGGAATCATCTGCCGGACATGCCGGAACCAGCTCTCAGACACACCAGAACCAAGTGCCGGAGACGCCGGAAGCACCTGCCGAGCATGCCGGAGCCACCTGCTCGACTCGCCAGAAACACCTGCCGGACACGCCAAAATCACCTGCCGGGTACGCCAGAACCACCTGGCGGACACTCCGAAACCACCTGTCGCGCATGCCGGAACCACCTCTCAGACGTGCCGGAAGCACGTGCCGGACACGCCGGAATCACCTACCGGACAGACCGGAACCACCTGCCGAGCACGCCGGAGCCACCTGTTCGACTCGCTGGAACCACCTGCCGGACAGGCCAATATCAACTGCTGGCTATGCCAGAACCACCTGGGGGACGGTCCGGAATCACCTGCCAGCCATGGCGGAACCACCTCTCAGACGTACCAGAACCACCTGCCGGAGAAGCTGGAAACACGTCCTCGACAGTCTGGAACCACCTGCCGGCCAAGCCTGAACCACCTGCCAAGCACAACGGAACAACCTGCCAGACACGCCAAAATCACCTGCGTGTTATGCCAGAACCACTTGGAGGACTCTCTGGGATGACCTGCCGGGCATGCCGGAACCACCTCTCAGACGTGCCAGAACCATGTGGCGGACAGTCCGGAATCACCTGTTGGGCATGCGCAACCACCTCTGAGACGTACCAGAACCACATGCCGTGCAGGCTGGAACCACCTACCGGACAGACCGGAATCACCTTTCGGGCATGCCGGAACCACCTGTCAGATGTGCCAGAAACACGTGCCGGAGACGCCGGAAGCACCTGCCAAGCACGTTGGAACCACCTGCTCAACTCGCCTGAACCACCTGCCGGACATGCCAAAATCACCTGCCGACTATGCCAGAACCACTTGGCGAACACTCCGGAATCACTTGCCGGGCATGCAGGAACCACCTCTCAGACATGCCAGAACCCCGTGCCAATGACCCCGGAAGCACCAGCCGAGCACGCCGGAACCACCTGCTCGACTCGCCAGAACCACCTGCCGATCACGCAAAAATCACCTGCCGGCTACGCCACAACCAGTTGGTGAACACTTTGGAATCACCTGCCAGGCTTGCTGGAACCACCTGCCAGTCATGCCAAAATCACCAGCCAAGTAAACCAGAACCGCTTGGCGGACACTGCGGAAACACCTGTCGGGCCGGCTGGAACCACATCTCAGACGTGCCAGAAACGTGTTCATGAGATGCTGGAACCACACCACGAACAGACGGATACCACCTGCCAGAACCGCCTGAACCAACTGTTGAGCACGCCGGAACCACCTGCTCAACTCACCGGTACCACCTCCCTGACACGCCAAAATCAGCTGCTGGGTATGCCAGAACCACTTGGCGGACACTCCGGAATCATCTGCTGGACATGCCGGAACCAGCTCTCAGACACACCAGAACCAAGTGCCGGAGACGCCGGAAGCACCTGCCGAGCATGCCGGAGCCACCTGCTCGACTCGCCAGAAACACCTGCCGGACACGCCAAAATCACCTGCCGGGTATTCCAGAACCACCTGGCGGACACTATGGAATCACCTGCCGCGCATGCCGGAACCACCTCTCAGACGTGCCGGAAGCACGTGCCAGACACGCCGGAAACACCCACCAGACAGACCGGAACCACCTGCCAAGAACGCCGGAGCCACCTGTTCGACTCGCTGGAACCACCTGCCGGACAGGGCAATATCAACTGCTGGCTATGCCAGAACCACCTGGGGGACGGTCCGGGATCACCTGCCAGCCATGGCGGAACCACCTCTCAGACGTACCAGAACCACCTGCCGGAGAAGCTGGAAACACGTCCTGGACAGACTGGAACCACGTGACGGCCATGCCTGAACCACCTGCCGAGCACGGCGGAACCACCTGCCGGACACGCCAAAATCACCTGCGGGTTACGCCAGAACCACTTGGACGACTCTCCGAAATGACCTGCCGTGCATTTTGGAACCACCTCTCAGACGTGCCAGAAGCACGTGGCGGAGAGTCCGGAATCACCTGTTGGGCATACGCAACCACCTCTGAGACGTACCAGAACCACGTGCCGTGCACGCCGGAACCACCTACCGGACAGACCGGAATCACCTTTCGGGCATGCCGGAACCACCTGTCAGATGTGCCAGAAACACGTGCCGGAGACGCCGGAAGCACCTGCCAAGCACGTTGGAACCACCTGCTCAACTCGCCTGAACCACCTGCCGGACATGCCAAAATCACCTGCCGACTATGCCAGAACCACTTGGCGAACACTCCGGAATCACTTGCCGGGCATGCAGGAACCACCTCTCAGACATGCCAGAACCCCATGCCAATGACCCCAGAAGCACCAGCCGAGCACGCCGGAACCACCTGCTCGACTCGCCAGAACAACCTGCCGATCACGCAAAAATCACCTGCCGGCAACGCCACAACCAGTTGGTGAACACTTTGGAATCACCTGCCAGGCTTGCTGGAACCACCTGCCAGTCATGCCAAAATCACCTGCCAACTACGCCAGAACCGCTTGGCGGACACTGCGGAAACACCTGTCGGGCCGGCTGGAAACACATCTCAGACGTGCCAGAAACGTGTTCATGAGATGCTGGAACCACACCACGAACAGACGGAAAACACCTGCCAGACCCGTCTGAACAACCTGCCGAGCACGCCGGAGCCACCTGCTCGACTCGCCGGAACCACCTACCTGACATGCCCAAATCACCAGCTGGGTATGCCAGAACCACTTGGCGGACACTCCGGAATCATCTGCCGGACATGCCGGAACCAGCTCTCAGACACACCAGAACCACGTGCCGGAGACGCCGGAAGCACCTGCCGAGCATGCCGGAGCCACCTGCTCGACTCGCCAGAAACACCTGCCGGACACGCCAAAATCACCTGCCGGGTGCGCCAGAACCACCTGGCGGACACTCCGAAACCACCTGTCGCGCATGCCGGAACCACCTCTCAGACGTGCCGGAAGCACATGCCGGACACGCCGGAATCACCTACCGGACAGACCGGAACCACCTGCCGAGCACGCCGGAGCCACCTGTTCGACTCGCTGGAACCACCTGCCGGACAGGCCAATATCAACTGCTGGCTATGCCAGAACCACCTGGGGGACGGTCCGGAATCGCCTGCCAGCCATGGCGGAACCACCTCTCAGACGTACCAGAATCACCTGCCGGAGAAGCTGGAAACACGTCCTGGACAGTCTGGAACCACCTGCCGGCCAAACTTGAACCACCTGCCAAGCACAACAGAACAACCTGCCAGACACGCCAAAATCACCTGCGTGTTATGCCAGAACCACTTGGAGGACTCTCTGGGATGACCTGCCGGGCATGCCAGAACCACCTCTCAGACGTGCCAGAACCATGTGGCGGACAGTCCGGAATCACCTGTTGGGCATGCGCAACCACCTCTGAGACGTACCAGAACCACATGCCGTGCAGGCTGGAACCACCTACCGGACAGACCGGAATCACCTTTCGGGCATGCCGGAACCACCTGTCAGATGTGCCAGAAACACGTGCCGGAGACGCCGGAAGCACCTGCCAAGCACGTTGGAACCACCTGCTCAACTCGCCTGAACCACCTGCCGGACATGCCAAAATCACCTGCCGACTATGCCAGAACCACTTGGCGAACACTCCGGAATCACTTGCCGGGCATGCAGGAACCACCTCTCAGACATGCCAGAACCCCGTGCCAATGACCCCGGAAGCACCAGCCGAGCACGCCGGAACCACCTGCTCGACTCGCCAGAACCACCTGCCGATCACGCAAAAATCACCTGCCGGCAACGCCACAACCAGTTGGTGAACGCTTTGGAATCACCTGCCAGGCTTGCTGGAAACACCTGCCAGTCATGCCAAAATCACCTGCCAACTACGCCAGAACCGCTTGGCGGACACTGCGGAAACACCTGTCGGGCCGGCTGGAACCACATCTCAGACGTGCCAGAAACGTGTTCATGAGATGCTGGAACCACACCCCGAACAGACGGATACCACCTGCCAGAACCGCCTGAACCACCTGCTGAGCACGCCGGAACCACCTGCTCGACTCACCGGTACCATCTCCCTGACACGCCAAAATCACCTGCTGGGTATACCAGAACCACTTGGCAGACACTCCGGAATCATCTGCCGGACATGCCGGAACCAGCTCTCAGACACACCAGAACCAAGTGCCGGAGACGCCGGAAGCACCTGCCGAGCATGCCGGAGCCACCTGCTCGACTCGCCAGAAACACCTGCCGGACACGCCAAAATCACCTGCCAGGTATGCCAGAACCACCTGGCGGACACTACGGAATCACCTGCCGCGCATGCCGGAACCACCTCTCAGACGTGCCGGAAGCACGTGCCAGACACACCGGAAACACCTACCGGACAGACCGGAACCACCTGCCAAGAACGCCGGAGCCACCTGTTCGACTCGCTGGAACCACCTGCCGGACAGGCCAATATCAACTGCTGGCTATGCCAGAACCACCTGGGGGACAGTCCGGGATCACCTGCCAGCCATGGCGGAACCACCTCTCAGACGTACCAGAACCACCTGCCGGAGAAGCTCGAAACACGTCCTGGACAGACTGGAACCACGTGACGGCCATGCCTGAACCACCTGCCGGACACGCCAAAATCACCTGCGGGCTACGCCAGAACCACTTGGACGACTCTCCGAAATGACCTGCCGGGCATGTTGGAACCACCTCTCAGACGTGCCAGAAGCACATGGCGGACAGTCCGGAATCACCAGTTGGGCATACGCAACCACCTCTGACACGTACCAGAACCACGTGCCGCGCACGCCGGAACCACCTACCGGACAGACCGGAATCAACTTTTGGGCATGCCGGAACCACCAGTCAGATGTGCCAGAAACACGTGCCGGAGACGCCGGAAGCACCTGCCGAGCACGTCGCAACCACCTGGTCAACTCGCCTGAACCACCTGCCGGACACGCCAAAATCACCTGCCCGCTACACCAGCACCACTTCGGGGACAAGCCGGAATCACGTGAGGGGCATGCCGGCACAGCCTCTCAGACTGAACCTCGTGCTGGACACCACAGAACCACCTGCCGGACAGACCGGAACCACCTGCCGGACACGCCGGAACCACCGGCTCGACCCGCCGGAACGACCGCTGGACATGCAAACTCACCTGCCGGCTACGCCGCAAACACTTGGCGAACACTCCGGAATCACCTGCCGGGCATGCCGGAACCACCTCTCAGATATGCCAGAACCACGTGCCAATGACCCCAGAAGCACCTGCCGAGCACGCCGGAACCACCTGCTCGACTCGCCAGAACCACCTGCCGGACACGCAGAAATCACCTGCCGGCTACGCCACAACCAGTTGGGGAACACTTCGGAATCACCTGCTGGGCTTGCTGGAACCACCTGCCGGTCATGCCAAAATCACCTGCCAACTACGCCAGTACCACTTGGCGGACACTGTGGAAACACCTGTCGGGCCGGCCGGAACCACATCTCAGACGTGCCAGAACCATGTGCATGAGATGCTGGAACCACACCCCGAACAGACGGAAAACACCTGCCAGACCCGTCTGAACAACCTGCCGAGCACGCCGGAGCCACCTGCTCGACTCGCCGGAACCACCTACCTGACATGCCAAAATCACCAGCCGGGTATTCCAGAACCACTTGGCTGACACTCCGAAATCATCTGCCGGACATGCCGGAACCAGCTCTCAGACTCACCAGAACCACGTGCCGGAGACGCCGGAACCACCTGCCGAGCATGCCGGAGCCACCTGCTCGACTCGCCAGAAACGCCAAAATCACCTGCCGGGTACGCCAGAACCACCTGGCGGACACTCCGAAACCACCTGTCACGCATGCCGGAACCACCTCTCAGACTTGCCGGAAGCACGTGCCGGACACGCCGGAATCACCTACCGGACAGACCGGAACCAACTGCCGAGCACGCCGGAGCCACCTGTTCGACTCGCTGGAACCACCTGCCGGACAGGCCAATATCAACTGCTGGCTATGCCAGAACCACCTGGGGGACGGTCCGGAATCGCCTGCCAGCCATGGCGGAGCCACCTCTCAGACGTACCAGAATCACCTGCCGGAGAAGCTGGAAACACGTCCTGGACAGTCTGGAACCACGTGACGGCCATGCCTGAACCACCTGCCGAGCACGGCGGAACCACCTGCCGGACACGCCAAAATCACCTGCGGGCTACGCCAGAACCACTTGGACGACTCTCCGCAATGACCTGCCGGGCATGTTGGAACCACCTGCCGGTCATGCCAAAATCACCTGCCAACTACGCCAGTACCACTTGGCGGACACTGTGGAAACACCTGTCGGGCCGGCCGGAACCACATCTCAGACGCGCCAGAACCATGTGCATGAGATGCTGGAACCACACCCCGAACAGACGGAAAACACCTGCCAGACCCGTCTGAACAACCTGCCGAGCACGCCGGAGCCACCTGCTCGACTCGCCGGAACCACCTACCTGACATGCCCAAATCACCAGCCGGGTATGCCAGAACCACTTGGCGGACACTCCGGAATCACTTGCCGGGCATGCAGGAACCACCTCTCAGACATGCCAGAACCCCGTGCCAATGACCCCGGAAGCACCAGCCGAGCACGCCGGAACCACCTGCTCGACTCGCCAGAACCACCTGCCGATCACGCAAAAATCACCTGCCGGCTACGCCACAACCAGTTGGTGAACACTTTGGAATCACCTGCCAGGCTTGCTGGAACCACCTGCCAGTCATGCCAAAATCACCAGCCAAGTAAACCAGAACCGCTTGGCGGACACTGCGGAAACACCTGTCGGGCCGGCTGGAACCACATCTCAGACGTGCCAGAAACGTGTTCATGAGATGCTGGAACCACACCACGAACAGACGGATACTACCTGCCAGAACCGCCTGAACCAACTGTTGAGCACGCCGGAACCACCTGCTCAACTCACCGGTACCACCTCCCTGACACGCCAAAATCAGCTGCTGGGTATGCCAGAACCACTTGGCGGACACTCCGGAATCATCTGCTGGACATGCCGGAACCAGCTCTCAGACACACCAGAACCAAGTGCCGGAGACGCCGGAAGCACCTGCCGAGCATGCAGGAGCCACCTGCTCGACTCGCCAGAAACACCTGCCGGACACGCCAAAATCACCTGCCGGGTATTCCAGAACCACCTGGCGGACACTATGGAATCACCTGCCGCGCATGCCGGAACCACCTCTCAGACGTGCCGGAAGCACGTGCCAGACACGCCGGAAACACCTACCGGACAGACCGGAACCACCTGCCAAGAACGCCGGAGCCACCTGTTCGACTCGCTGGAACCACCTGCCGGACAGGGCAATATCAACTGCTGGCTATGCCAGAACCACCTGGGGGACGGTCCGGGATCACCTGCCAGCCATGGCGGAACCACCTCTCAGACGTACCAGAACCACCTGCCGGAGAAGCTGGAAACACGTCCTGGACAGACTGGAACCACGTGACGGCCATGCCTGAACCACCTGCCGAGCACGGCGGAACCACCTGCCGGACACGCCAAAATCACCTGCGGGCTACGCCAAAACCACTTGGACGACTCTCCGAAATGACCTGCCGTGCATTTTGGAACCACCTCTCAGACGTGCCAGAAGCACGTGGCGGACAGTCCGGAATCACCTGTTGGGCATACGCAACCACCTCTGAGACGTACCAGAACCACGTGCCGTGCACGCCGGAAGCACCTACCGGACAGACCGGAATCAACTTTTGGGCATGCCGGAACCAGCAGTCAGATGTGCCAGAAACACGTGCCGGAGACGACGGAAGCACCTGCCGAGCACGTCGCAACCACCTGCTCAACTCGCCTGAACCACGTGCCGGACACGCCAAAATCACCTGCCCGCAACACCAGCACCACTTTGGGGACAAGCCGGAATCACGTGAGGGGCATGCCGGCACAGCCTCTCAGACTGAACCTCGTGCCGGACACCACAGAACCACCTGCCGGACAGACCGGAACCACCTGCCGGACACGCCGGAACCACCGGCTCGACCCGCCGGAACGACCGCTGGACATGCAAAATCACCTGCCGGCTACGCCGGAAACACTTGGCGAACACTCCGGAATCACCTGCCGGGCATGCCGGAGCCACCTGCTCGACTCGCCAGAAACACCTGCCGTACACTCCAAAATCACCTGCCGGGTGCGCCAGAACCACCTGGCGGACACACCGAAACCACCTGTCGCGCATGCCGGAACCACCTCTCAGACGTGCCGGAAGCACGTGCTGGACACGCCGGAATCACCGACCGGACAGACCGGAACCACCTGTCGAGCACACCGGAGCCACCTCTTCGACTCGCTGGAACCACCTGCCGGACAGGCCAATATCAACTGCTGGCTATGCCAGAACCACCTGGGGGACGGTCCGGAATCGCCTGCCAGCCATGGCGGAACCACCTCTCAGACGTACCAGAACCACCTGCCGGAGAAGCTGGAAACACGTCCTGGACAGTCTGGAACCACCTGCCGGCCAAGCCTGAACCACCTGCCAAGCACAACGGAACAACCTGCCAGACACGCCAAAATCACCTGCGTGTTATGCCAGAACCACTTGGAGGACTCTCTGGGATAACTTGCCGGGCATGCCGGAACCACCTCTCAGACGTGCCAGAACCATGTGGCGGACAGTCCGGAATCACCTGTTGGGCATGCGCAACCACCTCTGAGACGTACCAGAACCACATGCCGTGCAGGCTGGAACCACCTACCGGACAGACCGGAATCACCTTTCGGGCATGCCGGAACCACCTGTCAGATGTGCCAGAAACACGTGCCGGAGACGCCGGAAGCACCTGCCAAGCACGTTGGAACCACCTGCTCAACTCGCCTGAACCACCTGCCGGACATGCCAAAATCACCTGCCGACTATGCCAGAACCACTTGGCGAACACTCCGGAATCACTTGCCGGGCATGCAGGAACCACCTCTCAGACATGCCAGAACCCCATGCCAATGACCCCAGAAGCACCAGCCGAGCACGCCGGAACCACCTGCTCGACTCGCCAGAACAACCTGCCGATCACGCAAAAATCACCTGCCGGCTACGCCACAACCAGTTGGTGAACACTTTGGAATCACCTGCCAGGCTTGCTGGAAACACCTGCCAGTCATGCCAAAATCAACTGCCAACTACGCCAGAACCGCTTGGCGGACACTGCGGAAACACCTGTCGGGCCGGCTGGAACCACATCTCAGACGTGCCAGAAACGTGTTCATGAGATGCTGGAACCACACCACGAACAGACGGAAAACACCTGCCAGACCCGTCTGAACAACCTGCCGAGCACGCCGGAGCCACCTGCTCGACTCGCCGGAACCACCTACCTGACATGCCCAAATCACCAGCCGGGTATGCCAGAACCACTTGGCGGACACTCCGGAATCATCTGCCGGACATGCCGGAACCAGCTCTCAGACACACCAGAACCACGTGCCGGAGACCCCGGAAGCACCTGCCGAGCATGCCGGAGCCACCTGCTCGACTCGCCAGAAACACCTGCCGGACACGCCAAAATCACCTGCCGGGTGCGCCAGAACCACCTGGCGGACACTCCGAAACCACCTGTCGCGCATGCCGGAACCACCTCTCAGACGTGCCGGAAGCACGTGCCGGACACGCCGGAATCACCTACCGGACAGACCGGAACCACCTGCCGAGCACGCCGGAGCCACCTGTTCGACTCGCTGGAACCACCTGCCGGACAGGCCAATATCAACTGCTGGCTATGCCAGAACCACCTGGGGGACGGTCCGGAATCGCCTGCCAGCCATGGCGGAACCACCTCTCAGACGTACCAGAATCACCTGCCGGAGAAGCTGGAAACACGTCCTGGACAGTCTGGAACCACCTGCCGGCCAAACTTGAACCACCTGCCAAGCACAACGGAACAACCTGCCAGACACGCCAAAATCACCTGCGTGTTATGCCAGAACCACTTGGAGGACTCTCTGGGATGACCTGCCGGGCATGCCAGAACCACCTCTCAGACGTGCCAGAACCATGTGGCGGACAGTCCGGAATCACCTGTTGGGCATGCGCAACCACCTCTGAGACGTACCAGAACCACATGCCGTGCAGGCTGGAACCACCTACCGGACAGACCGGAATCACCTTTCGGGCATGCCGGAACCACCTGTCAGATGTGCCAGAAACACGTGCCGGAGACGCCGGAAGCACCTGCCAAGCACGTTGGAACCACCTGCTCAACTCGCCTGAACCACCTGCCGGACATGCCAAAATCACCTGCCGACTATGCCAGAACCACTTGGCGAACACTCCGGAATCACTTGCCGGGCATGCAGGAACCACCTCTCAGACATGCCAGAACCCCGTGCCAATGACCCCGGAAGCACCAGCCGAGCACGCCGGAACCACCTGCTCGACTCGCCAGAACCACCTGCCGATCACGCAAAAATCACCTGCCGGCTACGCCACAACCAGTTGGTGAACACTTTGGAATCACCAGCCAGGCTTGCTGGAAACACCTGCCAGTCATGCCAAAATCACCTGCCAACTACGCCAGAACCGCTTGGCGGACACTGCGGAAACACCTGTCGGGCCGGCTGGAACCACATCTCAGACGTGCCAGAAACGTGTTCATGAGATGCTGGAACCACACCCCGAACAGACGGATACCACCTGCCAGAACCGCCTGAACCACCTGCTGAGCACGCCGGAACCACCTGCTCGACTCACCGGTACCATCTCCCTGACACGCCAAAATCACCTGCTGGGTATACCAGAACCACTTGGCAGACACTCCGGAATCATCTGCCGGACATGCCGGAACCAGCTCTCAGACACACCAGAACCAAGTGCCGGAGACGCCGGAAGCACCTGCCGAGCATGCCGGAGCCACCTGCTCGACTCGCCAGAAACACCTGCCGGACACGCCAAAATCACCTGCCAGGTATGCCAGAACCACCTGGCGGACACTACGGAATCACCTGCCGCGCATGCCGGAACCACCTCTCAGACGTGCCGGAAGCACGTGCCAGACACACCGGAAACACCTACCGGACAGACCGGAACCACCTGCCAAGAACGCCGGAGCCACCTGTTCGACTCGCTGGAACCACCTGCCGGACAGGCCAATATCAACTGCTGGCTATGCCAGAACCACCTGGGGGACAGTCCGGGATCACCTGCCAGCCATGGCGGAACCACCTCTCAGACGTACCAGAACCACCTGCCGGAGAAGCTCGAAACACGTCCTGGACAGACTGGAACCACGTGACGGCCATGCCTGAACCACCTGCCGGACACGCCAAAATCACCTGCGGGCTACGCCAGAACCACTTGGACGACTCTCCGAAATGACCTGCCGGGCATGTTGGAACCACCTCTCAGACGTGCCAGAAGCACATGGCGGACAGTCCGGAATCACCAGTTGGGCATACGCAACCACCTCTGACACGTACCAGAACCACGTGCCGCGCACGCCGGAACCACCTACCGGACAGACCGGAATCAACTTTTGGGCATGCCGGAACCACCAGTCAGATGTGCCAGAAACACGTGCCGGAGACGCCGGAAGCACCTGCCGAGCACGTCGCAACCACCTGGTCAACTCGCCTGAACCACCTGCCGGACACGCCAAAATCACCTGCCCGCTACACCAGCACCACTTCGGGGACAAGCCGGAATCACGTGAGGGGCATGCCGGCACAGCCTCTCAGACTGAACCTCGTGCTGGACACCACAGAACCACCTGCCGGACAGACCGGAACCACCTGCCGGACACGCCGGAACCACCGGCTCGACCCGCCGGAACGACCGCTGGACATGCAAACTCACCTGCCGGCTACGCCGCAAACACTTGGCGAACACTCCGGAATCACCTGCCGGGCATGCCGGAACCACCTCTCAGATATGCCAGAACCACGTGCCAATGACCCCAGAAGCACCTGCCGAGCACGCCGGAACCACCTGCTCGACTCGCCAGAACCACCTGCCGGACACGCAGAAATCACCTGCCGGCTACGCCACAACCAGTTGGGGAACACTTCGGAATCACCTGCTGGGCTTGCTGGAACCACCTGTCGGTCATGCCAAAATCACCTGCCAACTACGCCAGTACCACTTGGCGGACACTGTGGAAACACCTGTCGGGCCGGCCGGAACCACATCTCAGACGTGCCAGGACCATGTGCATCAGATGCTGGAACCACACCCCGAACAGACGGAAAACACCTGCCAGACCCGTCTGAACAACCTGCCGAGCACGCCGGAGCCACCTGCTCGACTCGCCGGAACCACCTACCTGACATGCCAAAATCACCAGCCGGGTATTCCAGAACCACTTGGCTGACACTCCGAAATCATCTGCCGGACATGCCGGAACCAGCTCTCAGACTCACCAGAACCACGTGCCGGAGACGCCGGAACCACCTGCCGAGCATGCCGGAGCCACCTGCTCGACTCGCCAGAAACACCTGCCGGACACGCCAAAATCACCTGCCGGGTACGCCAGAACCACCTGGCGGACACTCCGAAACCACCTGTCACGCATGCCGGAACCACCTCTCAGACTTGCCGGAAGCACGTGCCGGACACGCCGGAATCACCTACCGGACAGACCGGAACCACCTGCCGAGCACGCCGGAGCCACCTGTTCGACTCGCTGGAACCACCTGCCGGACAGGCCAATATCAACTGCTGGCTATGCCAGAACCACCTGGGGGACGGTCCGGAATCGCCTGCCAGCCATGGCGGAACCACCTCTCAGACGTACCAGAATCACCTGCCGGAGAAGCTGGAAACACGTCCTGGACAGTCTGGAACCACGTGACGGCCATGCCTGAACCACCTGCCGAGCACGGCGGAACCACCTGCCGGACACGCCAAAATCACCTGCGGGCTACGCCAGAACCACTTGGACGACTCTCCGCAATGACCTGCCGGGCATGTTGGAACCACCTGCCGGTCATGCCAAAATCACCTGCCAACTACGCCAGTACCACTTGGCGGACACTGTGGAAACACCTGTCGGGCCGGCCGGAACCACATCTCAGACGCGCCAGAACCATGTGCATGAGATGCTGGAACCACACCCCGAACAGACGGAAAACACCTGCCAGACCCGTCTGAACAACCTGCCGAGCACGCCGGAGCCACCTGCTCGACTCGCCGGAACCACCTACCTGACATGCCAAAATCACCAGCCGGGTATTCCAGAACCACTTGGCGGACACTCCGAAATCATCTGCCGGACATGCCGGAACCAGCTCTCAGACACACCAGAACCACGTGCCGGAGACGCCGGAAGCACCTGCCGAGCATGCCGGAGCCACCTGCTCGACTCGCCAGAAACACCTGCCGGACACGCCAAAATCACCTGCCGGGTACGCCAGAACCACCTGGCGGACACTCCGAAACCACCTGTCACGCATGCCGGAACCACCTCTCAGACTTGCCGGAAGCACGTGCCGGACACGCCGGAATCACCTACCGGACAGACCGGAACCACCTGCCGAGCACGCCGGAGCCACCTGTTCGACTCGCTGGAACCACCTGCCGGACAGGCCAATATCAACTGCTGGCTATGCCAGAACCACCTGGGGGACGGTCCGGAATCGCCTGCCAGCCATGGCGGACCCACCTCTCAGACGTACCAGAATCACCTGCCGGAGAAGCTGGAAACACGTCCTGGACAGTCTGGAACCACCTGCTGGCCAAACTTGAACCACCTGCCAAGCACAATGGAACAACCTGACAGACACGCCAAAATCACCTGCGTGTTATGCCAGAACCACTTGGAGGACTCTCTGGGATGACCTGCCGGGCATGCCGGAACCACCTCTCAGACGTGCCAGAACCATGTGGCGGACAGTCCGGAATCACCTGTTGGGCATGCGCAACAACCTCTGAGACGTACCAGAACCACATGCCGTGCAGGCTGGAACCACCTACCGGACAGACCGGAATCACCTTTCGGGCATGCCGGTACCACCTGTCAGATGTGCCAGAAACACGTGCCGGAGACGCCGGAAGCACCTGCCAAGCACGTTGGAACCACCTGCTCAACTCGCCTGAACCACCTGCCGGACATGCCAAAATCACCTGCCGACTATGCCAGAACCACTTGGCGAACACTCCGGAATCACTTGCCGGGCATGCAGGAACCACCTCTCAGACATGCCAGAACCCCGTGCCAATGACCCCGGAAGCACCAGCCGAGCACGCCGGAACCACCTGCTCGACTCACAGGTACCACCTCCCTGACACGCCAAAATCACCTGCTGGGTATGCCAGAACCACTTGGCGGACACTCCGGAATCATCTGCCGGACATGCCGGAACCAGCTCTCAGACACACCAGAACCAAGTGCCGGAGACGCCGGAAGCACCTGCCGAGCATGCCGGAGCCACCTGCTCGACTCGCCAGAAACACCTGCCGGACACGCCAAAATCACCTGCCGGGTATGCCAGAACCACCTGGCGGACACTACGGAATCACCTGCCGCGCATGCCGGAACCACCTCTCAGACGTGCCGGAAGCACGTGCCAGACACGCCGCAAACACCTACCGGACAGACTGGAACCACCTGCCAAGAACGCCGGAGCCACCTGTTCGACTCGCTGGAACCACCTGCCGGACAGGCCAATATCAACTGCTGGCTATGCCACAACCACCTGGGGGACAGTCCGGGATCACCTGCCAGCCATGGCGGAACCACCTCTCAGACGTACCAGAACCACCTGCCGGAGAAGCTCGAAACACGTCCTGGACAGACTGGAACCACGTGACGGCCATGCCTGAACCACCTGCCGGACACGCCAAAATCAACTGCGGGCTAGGCCAGAACCACGTGGACGACTCTCCGAAATGACCTGCCGGGCATGTTGGAACCACCTCTCAGACGTGCCAGAAGCACATGGCGGACAGTCCGGAATCACCAGTTGGGCATACGCAACCACCTCTGACACGTACCAGAACCACGTGCCGCGCACGCCGGAACCACCTACCGGACAGACCGGAATCAACTTTTGGGCATGCCGGAACCACCAGTCAGATGTGCCAGAAACACGTGCCGGAGACGCCGGAAGCACCTGCCGAGCACGTCGCAACCACCTGCTCAACTCGCCTGAACCACCTGCCGGACACGCCAAAATCACCTGCCCGCTACACCAGCACCACTTCGGGGACAAGCCGGAATCACGTGAGGGGCATGCCGGCACAGCCTCTCAGACTGAACCTCGTGCCGGACACCACAGAACCACCTGCCGGACAGACCGGAACCACCTGCCGGACACGCCGGAACCACCGGCTCGACCCGCCGGAACGACCGCTGGACATGCAAAATCACCTGCCGGCTACGCCGGAAACACTTGGCGAACACTCCGGAATCACCTGCCGGGCATGCCGGAACCACCTCTCAGATATGCCAGAACCACGTGCCAATGACCCCGGAAGCACCTGCCGAGCACGCCGGAACCACCTGCTCGACTCGCCAGAACCACCTGCCGGACACGCAAAAATCACCTGCCGGCTACGCCACAACCAGTTGGGGAACACTTCGGAATCACCTGCCGGGCTTGCTGGAACCACCTGCCGGTCATGCCAAAATCACCTGCCAACTACGCCAGTACCACTTGGCGGACACTGTGGAAACACCTGTCGGGCCGGCCGGAACCACATCTCAGACGTGCCAGAACCATGTGCATGAGATGCTGGAACCACACCCCGAACAGACGGAAAACACCTGCCAGACCCGTCTGAACAACCTGCCGAGCACGCCGGAGCCACCTGCTCGACTCGCCGGAACCACCTACCTGACATGCCAAAATCACCAGCCGGGTATGCCAGAACCACTTGGCGGACACTCCGGAATCATCTGCCGGACATGCCGGAACCAGCTCTCAGACACACCAGAACCACGTGCCGGAGACGCCGGAAGCACCTGCCGAGCATGCCGGAGCCACCTGCTCGACTCGCCAGAAACACCTGCCGGACACGCCAAAATCACCTGCCGGGTACGCCAGAACCACCTGGCGGACACTCCGAAACCAACTGTCGCGCAAGCCGGAACCACCTCTCAGACGTGCCGGAAGCACGTGCCGGACACGCCGGAATCACCTACCGGACAGACCGGAACCACCTGCCGAGCACGCCGGAGCCACCTGTTCGACTCGCTGGAACCACCTTCCGGACAGGCCAATATCAACTGCTGGCTATGCCAGAACCACCTTGGGGACGGTCCGGAATCACCTGCCAGCCATGGCGGAACCACCTCTCAGACGTACCAGAACCACCTGCCGGAGAAGCTGGAAACACGTCCTGGACAGTCTGGAACCACCTGCCGGCCAAGCCTGAACCACCTGCCCAGCACAACGGAACAACCTGCCAGACACGCCAAAATCACCTGCGTGTTATGCCAGAACCACTTGGAGGACTCTCTGGGATGACCTGCCGGGCATGCCGGAACCACCTCTCAGACGTGCCAGAACCATGTGGCGGACAGTCCGGAATCACCTGTTGGGCATGCGCAACCACCTCTGAGACGTACCAGAACCACATGCCGTGCAGGCTGGAACCACCTACCGGACAGACCGGAATCACCTTTCGGGCATGCCGGAACCACCTGTCAGATGTGCCAGAAACACGTGCCGGAGACGCCGGAAGCACCTGCCAAGCACGTTGGAACCACCTGCTCAACTCGCCTGAACCACCTGCCGGACATGCCAAAATCACCTGCCGACTATGCCAGAACCACTTGGCGAACACTCCGGAATCACTTGCCGGGCATGCAGGAACCACCTCTCAGACATGCCAGAACCCCGTGCCAATGACCCCGGAAGCACCAGCCGAGCACGCCGGAACCACCTGCTCGACTCGCCAGAACCACCTGCCGATCACGCAAAAATCACCTGCCGGCTACGCCACCACCAGTTGGTGAACACTTTGGAATCACCAGCCAGGCTTGCTGGAACCACCTGCCAGTCATGCCAAAATCACCTGCCAACTACGCCAGAACCGCTTGGCGGACACTGCGGAAACACCTGTCGGGCCGGCTGGAACCACATCTCAGACGTGCCAGAAACGTGTTCATGAGATGCTGGAACCACACCCCGAACAGACGGATACCACCTGCCAGAACCGCCTGAACCACCTGCTGAGCACGCCGGAACCACCTGCTCGACTCACCGGTACCACCTCCCTGACACGCCAAAATCACCTGCTGGGTATGCCAGAACCACTTGGCGGACACTCCGGAATCATCTGCCGGACATGCCGGAACCAGCTCTCAGACACACCAGAACCAAGTGCCGGAGACGCCGGAAGCACCTGCCGAGCATGCCGGAGCCACCTGCTCGACTCGCCAGAAACACCTGCCGGACACGCCAAAATCACCTGCCGGGTATTCCAGAACCACCTCGCGGACACTACGGAATCACCTGCCGCGCATGCCGGAACCACCTCTCAGACGTGCCGGAAGCACGTGCCAGACACGCCGGAAACACCTACCGGACAGACCGGAACCACCTGCCGAGCACGCCAGAGCCACCTGTTCGACTCGCTGGAACCACCTGCCGGACACGCCAAAATCACCTGCCCGCTACACCAGCACCACTTCGGGGACAAGCCGGAATCACGTGGGGGGCATGCCGGCACAGCCTCGCAGACTGAACCTCGTGCCGGACACCACAGAACCACCTGCCGGACAGACAGGAACCACCTGCCGGACACGCCGGAACCACCGGCTCGACCCGCCGGAACGACCGCTGGACATGCAAAATCACCTGCCGGCTACGCCGGAAACACTTGGCGAACACTCCGGAATCACCTGTCGCGCATGCCGGAACCACCTCTCAGACGTGCCGGAAGCACGTGCCAGACACGCCGGAAACACCTACCGGACAGACCGGAACCACCTGCCAAGAACGCCGGAGCCACCTGTTCGACTCCCTGGAACCACCTGCCGGACAGGCCAATATCAACTGCTGGCTATGCCAGAACCACCTGGGGGACAGTCCGGGATCACCTGCCAGCCATGGCGGAACCACCTCTCAGACGTACCAGAACCACCTGCCGGAGAAGCTGGAAACACGTCCTGGACAGACTGGAACCACGTGACGGCCATACCTGAACCACCTGCCGAGCTCGGAGGAACCACCTGCCGGACACGCCAAAATCACCTGCGGGCTACGCCAGAACCACTTGGATGACTCTCCGAAATGACCTGCCGGGCATGTTGGAACCACCTCTCAGACGTGCCAGAAGCACGTGGCGGACAGTCCGGAATCACCTGTTGGGCATACGCAACCACCTCAGAGACGTACCAGAACCACGTGCCGTGCACGCCGGAACCACCTACCGGACAGACCGGAATCAACTTTTGGGCATGCCGGAACCACCAGTCAGATGTGCCAGAAACACGTGCCGGAGACGCCGGAAGCACCTGCTGAGCACGTCGCAACCACCTGCTCAACTCGCCTGAACCACCTGCCGGACACGCCAAAATCACCTGCCCGCTACACCAGCACCACTTCGGGGACAAGCCGGAATCATGTGAGGGGCATGCCGGCACAGCCTCTCAGACTGAACCTCGTGCCGGACACCACAGAACCACCTGCCGGACAGACCGGAACCACCTGCCGGACACGCCGGAACCACCGGCTCGACCCGCCGGAACGACCGCTGGACATGCAAAATCACCTGCCGGCTACGCCGGAAACACTTGGCGAACACTCCGGAATCACCTGCCGGGCATGCCGGAACCACCTCTCAGATATGCCAGAACCACGTGCCAATGACCCCGGAAGCACCTGCCGAGCACGCCGGAACCACCTGCTCGACTCGCCAGAACCACCTGCCGGACACGCAAAAATCACCTGCCGGCTACGCCACAACCAGTTGGGGAACACTTCGGAATCACCTGCCGGGCTTGCTGGAACCACCTGCCGGTCATGCCAAAATCACCTGCCAACTACGCCAGTACCACTTGGCGGACACTGTGGAAACACCTGTCGGGCCGGCCGGAACCACATCTCAGACGTGCCAGAACCATGTGCATGAGATGCTGGAACCACACCCCGAACAGACGGAAAACACCTGCCAGACCCGTCTGAACAACCTGCCGAGCACGCCGGAGCCACCTGCTCGACTCGCCGGAACCACCTACCTGACATGCCCAAATCACCAGCCGGGTATGCCAGAACCACTTGGCAGACACTCCGGAATCATCTGCCGGACATGCCGGAACCAGCTCTCAGACACACCAGAACCACGTGCCGGAGACGCCGGAAGCACCTGCCGAGCATGCCGGAGCCACCTGCTCGACTCGCCAGAAACACCTGCCGGACACGCCAAAATCACCTGCCGGGTACGCCAGAACCACCTGGTGGACACTCCGAAACCAACTGTCGCGCAAGCCGGAACCACCTCTCAGACGTGCCGGAAGCACGTGCCGGACACGCCGGAATCACCTACCCGACAGACCGGAACCACCTGCCGAGCACGCCGGAGCCACCTGTTCGACT
Source organism: Equus caballus (assembly GCF_041296265.1). Taxonomy (NCBI): domain Eukaryota; kingdom Metazoa; phylum Chordata; class Mammalia; order Perissodactyla; family Equidae; genus Equus; species Equus caballus. The sequence continues at coordinate 4,440,159 of NC_091697.1, forward strand.
CGCTGGAACCACCTGCCGGACAGGCCAATATCAACTGCTGGCTATGCCAGAACCACCTGTGGGACGGTCCGGAATCACCTGCCAGCCATGGCGGAACCACCTCTCAGACGTACCAGAACCACCTGCCGGAGAAGCTGGAAACACGTCCTGGACAGTCTGGAACCACCTGCCGGCCAAGCCTGAACCACCTGCCCAGCACAACGGAACAACCTGCCAGACACGCCAAAATCACCTGCGTGTTATGCCAGAACCACTTGGAGGACTCTCTGGGATGACCTGCCGGGCATGCCGGAACCACCTCTCAGACGTGCCAGAACCATGTGGCGGACAGTCCGGAATCACCTGTTGGGCATGCGCAACCACCTCTGAGACGTACCAGAACCACATGCCGTGCAGGCTGGAACCACCTACCGGACAGACCGGAATCACCTTTCGGGCATGCCGGAACCACCTGTCAGATGTGCCAGAAACACGTGCCGGAGACGCCGGAAGCACCTGCCAAGCACGTTGGAACCACCTGCTCAACTCGCCTGAACCACCTGCCGGACATGCCAAAATCACCTGCCGACTATGCCAGAACCACTTGGCGAACACTCCGGAATCACTTTCCGGGCATGCAGGAACCACCTCTCAGACATGCCAGAACCCCGTGCCAATGACCCCGGAAGCACCAGCCGAGCACGCCGGAACCACCTGCTCGACTCGCCAGAACCACCTGCCGATCACGCAAAAATCACCTGCCGGCTACGCCACCACCAGTTGGTGAACACTTTGGAATCACCTGCCAGGCTTGCTGGAACCACCTGCCAGTCATGCCAAAATCACCTGCCAACTACGCCAGAACCGCTTGGCGGACACTGCGGAAACACCTGTCGGGCCGGCTGGAACCACATCTCAGACGTGCCAGAAACGTGTTCATGAGATGCTGGAACCACACCCCGAACAGACGGATACCACCTGCCAGAACCGCCTGAACCACCTGCTGAGCACGCCGGAACCACCTGCTCGACTCACCAGTACCACCTCCCTGACACGCCAAAATCACCTGCTGGGTATGCCAGAACCACTTGGCGGACACTCCGGAATCATCTGCCGGACATGCCGGAACCAGCTCTCAGACACACCAGAACCAAGTGCCGGAGACGCCGGAAGCACCTGCCGAGCATGCCGGAGCCACCTGCTCGACTCGCCAGAAACACCTGCCGGACACGCCAAAATCACCTGCCGGGTATTCCAGAACCACCTGGCGGACACTCCGGAATCACCTGCCGCGCATGCCGGAACCACCTCTCAGACGTGCCGGAAGCACGTGCCAGACACGCCGGAAACACCTACCGGACAGACCGGAACCACCTGCCGAGCACGCCGGAGCCACCTGTTCGACTCGCTGGAACCACCTGCCGGACACGCCAAAATCACCTGCCCGCTACACCAGCACCACTTCGGGGACAAGCCGGAATCACGTGAGGGGCATGCCGGCACAGCCTCGCAGACTGAACCTCGTGCCGGACACCACAGAACCACCTGCCGGACAGACAGGAACCACCTGCCGGACACGCCGGAACCACCGGCTCGACCCGCCGGAACGACCGCTGGACATGCAAAATCACCTGCCGGCTACGCCGGAAACACTTGGCGAACACTCCGGAATCACCTGCCGGGCATGCCGGAACCACCTCTCAGATATGCCAGAACCACGTGCCAATGACCCCGGAAGCACCTGCCGAGCACGCCGGAACCACCTGCTCGACTCGCCAGAACCACCTGCCGGACACGCAAAAATCACCTGCCGGCTACGCCACAACCAGTTGGGGAACACTTCGGAATCACCTGCCGGGCTTGCTGGAACCACCTGCCGGTCATGTCAAAATCACCTGCCAACTACGCCAGTACCACTTGGCGGACACTGTGGAAACACCTGTCGGGCCGGCCGGAACCACATCTCAGACGTGCCAGAACCATGTGCATGAGATGCTGGAACCACACCCCGAACAGACGGAAAACACCTGCCAGACCCGTCTGAACAACCTGCCGAGCACGCCGGAGCCACCTGCTCGACTCGCCGGAACCACCTACCTGACATGCCCAAATCACCAGCCGGGTATGCCAGAACCACTTGGCGGACACTCCGGAATCATCTGCCGGACATGCCGGAACCAGCTCTCAGACACACCAGAACCACGTGCCGGAGACGCCGGAAGCACCTGCCGAGCATGCCGGAGCCACCTGCTCGACTCGCCAGAAACACCTGCCGGACACGCCAAAATCACCTGCCGGGTACGCCAGAACCACCTGGCGGACACTCCGAAATCACCTGTCGTGCATGCCGGAACCACCTCTCAGACTTGCCGGAAGCACGTGCCGGACACGCCGGAATCACCTACCGGACAGACCGGAACCACCTGCCGAGCACGCCGGAGCCACCTGTTCGACTCGCTGGAACCACCTGCCGGACAGGCCAATATCAACTGCTGGCTATGCCAGAACCACCTGGGGGACGGTCCGGAATCACCTGCCAGCCATGGCGGAACCACCTCTCAGACGTACCAGAACCACCTGCCGGAGAAGCTGGAAACACGTCCTGGACAGTCTGGAACCACCTGCCGGCCAAGCCTGAACCACCTGCCCAGCACAACGGAACAACCTGCCAGACACGCCAAAATCACCTGCGTGTTATGCCAGAACCACTTGGAGGACTCTCTGGGATGACCTGCCGGGCATGCCGGAACCACCTCTCAGACGTGCCAGAACCATGTGGCGGACAGTCCGGAATCACCTGTTGGGCATGCGCAACCACCTCTGAGACGTACCAGAACCACATGCCGTGCAGGCTGGAACCACCTACCGGACAGACCGGAATCACCTTTCGGGCATGCCGGAACCACCTGTCAGATGTGCCAGAAACACGTGCCGGAGACGCCGGAAGCACCTGCCAAGCACGTTGGAACCACGTGTTCAACTCGCCTGAACCACCTGCCGGACATGCCAAAATCACCTGCCGACTATGCCAGAACCACTTGGGGAACACTCCGGAATCACTTGCCGGGCATGCAGGAACCACCTCTCAGACATGCCAGAACCCCGTGCCAATGATCCCGGAAGCACCAGCCGAGCACGCCGGAACCGCCTGCTCGACTCGCTAGAGCCACCTGCCGATCACGCAAAAATCACCTGCCGGCTACGCCACAACCAGTTGGTGAACACTTTGGAATCACCTGCCAGGCTTGCTGGAACCACCTGCCAGTCATGCCAAAATCACCTGCCAACTACGCCAGAACTGCTTGGCGGACACTGCGGAAACACCTGTCGGGCCGGCTGGAACCACATCTCAGACGTGCCAGAAACGTGTTCATGAGATGCTGGAACCACACCCCGAACAGACGGATACCACCTGCCAGAACCGCCTGAACCACCTGCTGAGCACGCCGGAACCACCTGCTCGACTCACCGGTACCACCTCCCTGACACGCCAAAATCACCTGCTGGGTATGCCAGAACCACTTGGCGGACACTCCGGAATCATCTGCCGGACATGCCGGAACCAGCTCTCAGACACACCAGAACCAAGTGCCGGAGACGCCGGAAGCACCTGCCGAGCATGCCGGAGCCACCTGCTTGAATCGCCAGGAACACCTGCCGGACACGCCAAAATCACCTGCCCGGTACGCCAGAACCACCTGGCGGACACTACGGAATCACCTTCCGCGCATGCCGGAACCACCTCTCAGACGTGCCGGAAGCACGTGCCAGACACGCCGGAAACACCTACCGGACAGACCGGAACCACCTGCCAAGAACGCCGGAGCCACCTGTTCGACTCCCTGGAACCACCTGCCGGACAGGCCAATATCAACTGCTGGCTATGCCAGAACCACCTGGGGGACAGTCCGGGATCACCTGCCAGCCATGGCGGAACCACCTCTCAGACGTACCAGAACCTCATGCCGGAGAAGCTGGAAACACGTCCTGGACAGACTGGAACCACGTGACGGCCATGCCTGAACCACCTGCCGAGCACGGCGGAACCACCTGCCGGACACGCCAAAATCACCTGCGGGCTATGCCAGAACCACTTGGACGACTCTCCGAAATGACCTGCCGGGCATGTTGGAACCACCTCTGACGTGCCAGAAGCACGTGGCGGACAGTCCGGAATCACCTGTTGGGCATACGCAACCACCTCTGAGACGTACCAGAACCACGTGCCGTGCACGCCAGAACCACATACCGGACAGACCGGAATCAACTTTTGGGCATGCCGGAACCACCAGTCAGATGTGCCAGAAACACGTGCCGGAGACGCCGGAAGCACCTGCCGAGCACGTCGCAACCACCTGCTCAACTCGCCTGAACCACCTGCCGGACACGCCAAAATCACCTGCCCGCTACACCAGCACCACTTCGGGGACAAGCCGGAATCACGTGGGGGCATGCCGGCACAGCCTCTCAGACTGAACCTCGTGCCGGACACCACAGAACCACCTGCCGGACAGACCGGAACCACCTGCCGGACACGCCGGAACCACCGGCTCGACCCGCCGGAACGACCGCTGGACATGCAAAATCACCTGCCGGCTATGCCGGAAACACTTGGCGAACACTCCGGAATCACCTGCCGGGCATGCCGGAACCACCTCTCAGATATGCCAGAACCACGTGCCAATGACCCCGGAAGCACCTGCCGAGCACGCCGGAACCACCTGCTCGACTCGCCAGAACCACCTGCCGGACACGCAAAAATCAGCTGCCGGCTACGCCACAACCAGTTGGGGAAAACTTCGGAATCACCTGCCGGGCTTGCTGGAACCACCTGCCGGTCATGCCAAAATCACCTGCCAACTACGCCAGTACCACTTGGCGGACACTGTGGAAACACCTGTCGGGCCGGCCGGAACCACATCTCAGACGTGCCAGAACCATGGGCATGAGATGCTGGAACCACACCCCGAACAGACGGAAAACACCTGCCAGACCCGTCTGAACAACCTGCCGAGCACGCCGGAGCCACCTGCTCGACTCGCCGGAACCACCTACCTGACATGCCCAAATCACCAGCCGGGTATGCCAGAACCACTTGGCGGACACTCCGGAATCATCTGCCGGACATGCCGGAACCAGCTCTCAGACACACCAGAACCACGTGCCGGAGACGCCGGAAGCACCTGCCGAGCATGCCGGAGCCACCTGCTCGACTCGCCAGAAACACCTGCCGGACACGCCAAAATCACCTGCCGGGTATGCCAGAACCACCTGGCGGACACTACGGAATCACCTGCCGCGCATGCCGGAACCACCTCTCAGACGTGCCGGAAGCACGTGCCAGACACGCCGCAAACACCTACCGGACAGACCGGAACCACCTGCCAAGAACGCCGGAGCCACCTGTTCGACTCCCTGGAACCACCTGCCGGACAGGCCAATATCAACTGCTGGCTATGCCAGAACCACCTGGGGGACAGTCCGGGATCACCTGCCAGCCATGGCGGAACCACCTCTCAGACGTACCAGAACCACCTGCCGGAGAAGCTGGAAACACGTCCTGGACAGACTGGAACCACGTGACGGCCATGCCTGAACCACCTGCCGAGCACGGTGGAACCACCTGCCGGACACGCCAAAATCACCTGCGGGCTACGCCAGAACCACTTGGAGGACTCTCTGGGATGACCTGCCGGGCATGCCGGAACCACCTCTCAGACGTGCCAGAACCATGTGGCGGACAGTCCGGAATCACCTGTTGGGCATGCGCAACCACCTCTGAGACGTACCAGAACCACATGCCGTGCAGGCTGGAACCACCTACCGGACAGACCGGAATCACCTTTCGGGCATGCCGGAACCACCTGTCAGATGTGCCAGAAACACGTGCCGGAGACGCCGGAAGCACCTGCCAAGCACGTTGGAACCACCTGCTCAACTCGCCTGAACCACCTGCCGGACATGCCAAAATCACCTGCCGACTATGCCAGAACCACTTGGCGAACACTCCGGAATCACTTTCCGGGCATGCAGGAACCACCTCTCAGACATGCCAGAACCCCGTGCCAATGACCCCGGAAGCACCAGCCGAGCACGCCGGAACCACCTGCTCGACTCGCCAGAACCACCTGCCGATCACGCAAAAATCACCTGCCGGCTACGCCACAAGCAGTTGGTGAACACTTTGGAATCACCTGCGAGGCTTGCTGGAACCACCTGCCAGTCATGCCAAAATCACCTGGTAAGTAAACCAGAACCCCTTGGCGGACACTGCGGAAACACCTGTCAGGCCGGCTGGAACCACATCTCAGACGTGCCAGAAACGTGTTCATGAGATGCTGGAACCACACCCCGAACAGACGGATACCACCTGCCAGAACCGCCTGAACCACGTGCTGAGCACGCCGGAAACACCTGCTCGACTCACCGGTACCACCTCCCTGACACGCCAAAATCACCTGCTGGGTATGCCAGAACCACTTGGCGGACACTCCGGAATCATCTGCCGGACATGCCGGAACCAGCTCTCAGACACACCAGAACAAAGTGCCGGAGACGCCGGAAGCACCTGCCGAGCATGCCGGAGCCACCTGCTCGACTCGCCAGAAACACCTGCCGGACACGCCAAAATCACCTGCCGGGTATGCCAGAACCACCTGGCGGACACTACGGAATCACCTGCCGCGCATGCCGGAACCACCTCTCAGACGTGCCGGAAGCACGTGCCAGACACGCCGGAAACACCTACCGGACAGACCGGAACCACCTGCCAAGAACGCCGGAGCCAGCTGTTCGACTCGCTGGAACCACCTGCCGGACAGGCCAATATCAACTGCTGGCTATACCAGAACCACCTGGGGGACAGTCCGGGATCACCTGCCAGCCATGGCGGAACCACCTCTCAGACGTACCAGAACCACCTGCCGGAGAAGCTGGAAACACGTCCTGGACAGACTGGAACCACGTGACGGCCATGCCTGAACCACCTGCCGAGCACGGCGGAACCACCTGCCGGACACGCCAAAATCACCTGCGGGCTATGCCAGAACCACTTGGACGACTCTCCGCAATGACCTGCCGGGCATGTTGGAACCACCTCTCAGACGTGCCAGAAGCACGTGGCGGACAGTCCGGAATCACCTGTTGGGCATACGCAACCACCTCTGAGACGTACCAGAACCACGTGCCGTGCACGCCGGAACCACCTACCGGACAGACCGGAATCAACTTTTGGGCATGCCGGAACCACCAGTCAGATGTGCCAGAAACACGTGCCGGAGACGCCGGAAGCACCTGCCGGGCACGTCGCAACCACCTGCTCAACTCGCCGGAACCACCTGCCGGACACGCCAAAATCACCTGCCCGCTACACCAGCACCACTTTGGGGACAAGCCAGAATCACGTGAGGGGCATGCCGGCACAGCCTCTCAGACTGAACCTCGTGCCGGACACCACAGAACCACCTGCCGGACAGACCGGAACCACCTGCCGGACACGCCGGAACCACCAGCTTGAGCCGCCACAACGACCGCTGGACATGCAAAATCACCTGACGGCTACGCCGGAAACACTTGGCGAACACTCCGGAATCACTTGCCGGGCATGCCGGAATCACCTCTCAGATATGACAGTACCACGTGCCAATGACCCCGGAAGCACCTGCCGAGCACGCCGGAACCACCTGCTCGACTCGCCAGAACCACCTGCCGGACACGCAGATATCACCTGCCGGCTACGCCACAACCAGTTGGGGAACACTTCGGAATCACCTGCCGGGCTTGCTGGAACCACCTGCCGGTCATGCCAAAATCACCTGCCAACTACGCCAGTACCACTTGGCGGACACTGTGGAAACACCTGTCGGGCCGGCCGGAACCACATCTCAGACGTGCCAGAACCATGTGCATGAGATGCTGGAACCACACCCCGAACAGACGGAAAACACCTGCCAGACCCGTCTGAACAACCTGCCGAGCACGCCGGAGCCACCTGCTCGACTCGCCGGAACCACCTACCTGACATGCCCAAATCACCAGCCGGGTATGCCAGAACCACTTGGCGGACACTCCGGAATCATCTGCCGGACATGCCGGAACCAGCTCTCAGACACACCAGAACCAAGTGCCGGAGACGCCGGAAGCACCTGCCGAGCATGCCGGAGCCACCTGCTCGACTCGCCAGAAACACCTGCCGGACACGCCAAAATCACCTGCCGGGTATGCCAGAACCACCTGGCGGACACTACGGAATCACCTGCCGCGCATGCCGGAACCACCTCTCAGACGTGCCGGAAGCACGTGCCAGACACGCCGGAAACACCTACCGGACAGACCGGAACCACCTGCCAAGAACGCCGGAGCCACCTGTTCGACTCGCTGGAACCACCTGCCGGACAGGCCAATATCAACTGCTGGCTATGCCAGAACCACCTGGGGGACAGTCCGGGATCACCTGCCAGCCATGGCGGAACCACCTCTCAGACGTACCAGAACCACCTGCCGGAGAAGCTGGAAACACGTCCTGGACAGACTGGAACCACGTGACGGCCATGCCTGAACCACCTGCCGGACACGCCAAAATCACCTGCGGGCTACGCCAGAACCACTTGGACGACTCTCCGAAATGACCTGCCGGGCATGTTGGAACCACCTCTCAGACGTGCCAGAAGCACGTGGCGGACAGTCCGGAATCACCTGTTGGGCATACGCAACCACCTCTGACACGTACCAGAACTACGTGCCACGCACGCCGGAACCACCTACCGGACAGACCGGAATCAACTTTTGGGCATGCCGGAACCACCAGTCAGATGTGCCAGAAACACGTGCCGGAGACGCCGGAAGCACCTGCCGAGCACGTCGCAACCACCTGCTCAACTCGCCTGAACCACCTGCCGGACACGCCAAAATCACCTGCCCGCTACACCAGCACCACTTCGGGGACAAGCCGGAATCACGTGAGGGGCATGCCAGCACAGCCTCTCAGACTGAACCTCGTGCCGGACACCACAGAACCACCTGCCGGACAGACCGGAACCACCTGCCGGACACGCCGGAACCACCGGCTCGACCCGCCGGAACGACCGCTGGACATGCAAACTCACCTGCCGGCTACGCCACAAACACTTGGGGAACACTCCGGAATCACCTGCCGGGCATGCCGGAACCACATCTCAGATATGCCAGAACCACGTGCCAATGACCCCAGAAGCACCTGCCGAGCACGCCGGAACCACCTGCTCGACTCGCCAGAACCACCTGCCGGACACGCAGAAATCACCTGCCGGCTACGCCACAACCAGTTGGGGAACACATCGGAATCACCTGCCGGGCTTGCTGGAACCAACTGCCGGTCATGCCAAAATCACATGCCAACTACGCCAGTACCACTTGGCGGACACTGTGGAAACACCTGTCGGGCCGGCCGGAACCACATCTCAGACGCGCCAGAACCATGTTCATGAGATGCTGGAACCACACCCCGAACAGACGGAAAACACCTGCCAGACCCGTCTGAACAACCTGCCGAGCACGCCGGAGCCACCTGCTCGACTCGCCGGAACCACCTACCTGACATGCCAAAATCACCAGCCGTGTATTCCAGAACCACTTGGCGGACACTCCGAAATCATCTGCCGGACATGCCGGAACCAGCTCTCAGACACACCAGAACCACGTGCCGGAGACGCCGGAAGCACCTGCCGAGCATGCCGGAGCCACCTGCTCGACTCGCCAGAAACACCTGCCGGACACGCCAAAATCACCTGCCGGGTACGCCAGAACCACCTGGCGGACACTCCGAAACCACCTGTCACGCATGCCGGAACCACCTCTCAGACTTGCCGGAAGCACGTGCCGGACACGCCGGAATCACCTACCGGACAGACCGGAACCACCTGCCGAGCACGCCGGAGCCACCTGTTCGACTCGCTGGAACCACCTGCCGGACAGGCCAATATCAACTGCTGGCTATGCCAGAACCACCTGGGGGACGGTCCGGAATCGCCTGCCAGCCATGGCGGAACCACCTCTCAGACGTACCAGAATCACCTGCCGGAGAAGCTGGAAACACGTCCTGGACAGTCTGGAACCACCTGCCGGCCAAACTTGAACCACCTGCCAAGCACAACGGAACAACCTGCCAGACACGCCAAAATCACCTGCGTGTTATGCCAGAACCACTTGGAGGACTCTCTGGGATGACCTGCCGGGCATGCCAGAACCACCTCTCAGACGTGCCAGAACCATGTGGCGGACAGTCCGGAATCACCTGTTGGGCATGCGCAACCACCTCTGAGACGTACCAGAACCACATGCCGTGCAGGCTGGAACCACCTACCGGACAGACCGGAATCACCTTTCGGGCATGCCGGAACCACCTGTCAGATGTGCCAGAAACACGTGCCGGAGACGCCGGAAGCACCTGCCAAGCACGTTGGAACCACCTGCTCAACTCGCCTGAACCACCTGCCGGACATGCCAAAATCACCTTACGACTATGCCAGAACCACTTGGCGAACACTCCGGAATCACTTGCCGGGCATGCAGGAACCACCTCTCAGACATGCCAGAACCCCGTGCCAATGACCCCGGAAGCACCAGCCGAGCACGCCGGAACCACCTGCTCGACTCGCCAGAACCACCTGCCGATCACGCAAAAATCACCTGCCGGCTACGCCACAACCAGTTGGTGAACACTTTGGAATCACCTGCCAGGCTTGCTGGAACCACCTGCCAGTCATGCCAAAATCACCTGCCAACTACGCCAGAACCGCTTGGCGGACACTGCGGAAACACCTGTCGGGCCGGCTGGAACCACATCTCAGACGTGCCAGAAACGTGTTCATGAGATGCTGGAACCACACCCCGAACAGACGGATACCACCTGCCAGAACCGCCTGAACCACGTGCTGAGCACGCCGGAACCACCTGCTCGACTCACAGGTACCACCTCCCTGACACGCCAAAATCACCTGCTGGGTATGCCAGAACCACTTGGCGGACACTCCGGAATCATCTGCCGGACATGCCGGAACCAGCTCTCAGACACACCAGAACCAAGTGCCGGAGACGCCGGAAGCACCTGCCGAGCATGCCGGAGCCACCTGCTCGACTCGCCAGAAACACCTGCCGGACACGCCAAAATCACCTGCCGGGTATGCCAGAACCACCTGGCGGACACTACGGAATCACCTGCCGCGCATGCCGGAACCACCTCTCAGACGTGCCGGAAGCACATGCCAGACACGCCGGAAACACCTACCGGACAGACCGGAACCACCTGCCAAGAACGCCGGAGCCACCTGTTCGACTCGCTGGAACCACCTGCCGGACAGGCCAATATCAACTGCTGGCTATGCCAGAACCACCTGGGGGACAGTCCGGGATCACCTGCCAGCCATGGCGGAACCACCTCTCAGACGTACCAGAACCACCTGCCGGAGAAGCTGGAAACACGTCCTGGACAGACTGGAACCACGTGACGGCCATGCCTGAACCACCTGCCGGACACGCCAAAATCACCTGCGGGCTAGGCCAGAACCACGTGGACGACTCTCCGAAATGACCTGCCGGGCATGTTGGAACCACCTCTCAGACGTGCCAGAAGCACATGGCGGACAGTCCGGAATCACCAGTTGGGCATACGCAACCACCTCTGACACGTACCAGAACCACGTGCCGCGCACGCCGGAACCACCTACCGGACAGACCGGAATCAACTTTTGGGCATGCCGGAACCACCAGTCAGATGTGCCAGAAACACGTGCCGGAGACGCCGGAAGCACCTGCCGAGCACGTCGCAACCACCTGCTCAACTCGCCTGAACCACCTGCCGGACACGCCAAAATCACCTGCCCGCTTCACCAGCACCACTTCGGGGACAAGCCGGAATCACGTGAGGGGCATGCCGGCACAGCCTCTCAGACTGAACCTCGTGCCGGACACCACAGAACCACCTGCCGGACAGACCGGAACCACCTGCCGGACACGCCGGAACCACCGGCTCGACCCACCGGAACGACCGCTGGACATGCAAACTCACCTGCCGGCTACGCCGCAAACACTTGGCGAACACTCCGGAATCACCTGCCGGGCATGCCGGAACCACCTCTCAGATATGCCACAACCACGTGCCAATGACCCCAGAAGCACCTGCCGAGCACGCCGGAACCACCTGCTCGACTCGCCAGAACCACCTGCCGGACACGCAGAAATCACCTGCCGGCTACGCCACAACCAGTTGGGGAACACTTCGGAATCACCTGCCGGGCTTGCTGGAACCACCTGCCGGTCATGCCAAAATCACCTGCCAACTACGCCAGTACCACTTGGCGGACTCTGTGGAAACACCTGTCGGACCGGCGGGAACCACATCTCAGACGTGCCAGAACCATGTGCATGAGATGCTGGAACCACACCCAGAACAGACGGAAAACCCCTGCCAGACCCGTCTGAACAACCTGCCGAGCATGCCGGAGCCACCTGCTCGACTCGCCGGAACCACCTACCTGACATGCCCAAATCACCAGCCGGGTATTCCAGAACCACTTGGCGGACACTCCGAAATCATGTGCCGGACATGCCGGAACCAGCTCTCAGACACACCAGAACCACGTGCCGGAGACGCCGGAACCACCTGCCGAGCATGCCGGAGCCACCTGCTCGACTCGCCAGAAACACCTGCCGGACACGCCAAAATCACCTGCCGGGTACGCCAGAACCACGTGGCGGACACTCCGAAACCACCTGTCGCGCATGCCGGAACCACCTCTCAGACGTGCCGGAGACACGTGCCGGACACGCCGGAATCACCTACCGGACAGACCGGAACCACCTGCCGAGCACGCCGGAGCCACCTGTTCGACTCGCTGGAACCACCTGCCGGACAGGCCAATATCAACTGCTGGCTATGCCAGAACCACCTGGGGGACGGTCCGGAATCGCCTGCCAGCCATGGCGGAACCACCTCTCAGACATACCAGAATCACCTGCCCGAGAAGCTGGAAACACGTCCTGGACAGTCTGGAACCACGTGACGGCCATGCCTGAACCACCTGCCGAGCACGGCGGAACCACCTGCCGGACACGCCAAAATCACCTGCGGGCTATGCCAGAACCACTTGGACGACTCTCCGCAATGACCTGCCGGGCATGTTGGAACCACCTCTCAGACGTGCCAGAAGCACGTTGCGGACAGTCCGGAATCACCTGTTGGGCATACGCAACCACCTCTGAGACGTACCAGAACCACGTGCCGTTCAGGCTGGAACCACCTACCGGACAGACCGGAATCACCTTTCGGGCATGCCGGAACCACCTGTCAGATGTGCCAGAAACACGTGCCGGAGACGCCGGAAGCACCTGCCAAGCACGTTGGAACCACCTGCTCAACTCGCCTGAACCACCTGCCGGACATGCCAAAATCACCTGCCGACTATGCCAGAACCACTTGGCGAACACTCCGGAATCAATTGCCGGGCATGCAGGAACCACCTCTCAGACATGCCAGAACCCCGTGCCAATGACCCCGGAAGCACCAGCCGAGCACGCCGGAACCACCTGCTCGACTCGCCAGAACCACCTGCCGATCACGCAAAAATCACCTGCCGGCTACGCCACAACCAGTTGGCGAAGACTTTGGAATCACCTGCCAGGCTTGCTGGAGCCACCTGCCAGTCATGCCAAAATCACCTGCCAACTACGCCAGAACCGCTTGGCGGACACTGCGGAAACACCTGTCGGGCCGGCTGGAACCACATCTCAGACGTGCCAGAAACGTGTTCATGAGATGCTGGAACCACACCCCGAACAGACGGATACCACCTGCCAGAACCGCCTGAACCACCTGCTGAGCACGCCGGAACCACCTGCTCGACTCACCGGTACCACCTCCCTGACACGCCAAAATCACCTGCTGGGTATACCAGAACCACTTGGCAGACACTCCGGAATCATCTGCCGGACATGCCGGAACCAGCTCTCAGACACACCAGAACCAAGTGCCGGAGACGCCGGAAGCACCTGCCGAGCATGCCGGAGCCACCTGCTCGACTCGCCAGAAACACCTGCCGGACACGCCAAAATCACCTGCCGGGTATGCCAGAACCACCTGGCGGACACTATGGAATCACCTGCCGCGCATGCCGGAACCACCTCTCAGACGTGCCGGAAGCACGTGCCAGACACGCCGGAAACACCTACCGGACAGACCGGAACCACCTGCCAAGAACGCCGGAGCCACCTGTTCGACTCGCTGGAACCACCTGCCGGACAGGCCAATATCAACTGCTGGCTATGCCAGAACCACCTGGGGGACAGTCCGGGATCACCTGCCAGCCATGGCGGAACCCCCTCTCAGACGTACCAGAACCACCTGCCGGAGAAGCTGGAAACACGTCCTGGACAGACTGGAACCACGTGACGGCCAAGCCTGAACCACCTGCCGAGCACGGCGGAACCACCTGCCGGACACGCCAAAATCACCTGCGGGCTACGCCAGAACCACTTGGACGACTCTCCGAAATGACCTGCCGGGCATGTTGGAACCACCTGTGAGACGTGCCAGAAGCACGTGGCGGACAGTCCGGAATCACCTGTTGGGCATACGCAACCACCTCTGAGACGTACCAGAACCACGTGCCGTGCACGCCGGAACCACCTACCCGACAGACCGGAATCAACTCTTGGGCATGCCGGAACCACCAGTCAGATGTGCCAGAAACACGTGCCGGAGACGACGGAAGCACCTGCCGAGCACGTCGCAACCACCTGCTCAACTCGCCTGAACCACCTGCCGGACACGCCAAAATCACCTGCCCGCTACACCAGCACCACTTCGGGGACAAGCCGGAATCACGTGAGGGGCATGCCGGCACAGCCTCTCAGACTGAACCTCGTGCCGGACACCACAGAACCACCTGCCGGACAGACCGGAACCACCTGCCGGACACGCCGGAACCACCGGCTCGACCCGCCGGAACGACCGCTGGACATGCAAAATCACCTGCCGGCTACGCCGGAAACACTTGGCGAACACTCCGGAAGCACCTGCCGAGCACGCCGGAACCACCTGCTCGACTCGCCAGAACCACCTGCCGGACACGCAAAAATCACCTGCCGGCTACGCCACAACCAGTTGGGGAACACTTCGGAATCACCTGCCGGGCTTGCTGGAACCACCTGCCAGTCATGCCAAAATCACCTGCCAACTACGCCAGTACCACTTGGCGGACACTGTGGAAACACCTGTCGGGCCGGCCGGAACCACATCTCAGACGTGCCAGAACCATGTGCATGAGATGCTGGAACCACACCCCGAACAGACGGAAAACACCTGCCAGACCCATCTGAACAACCTGCCGAGCACGCCGGAGCCACCTGCTCGACTCGCCGGAACCACCTACCTGACATGCCCAAATCACCAGCCGGGTATGCCAGAACCACTTGGCGGACACTCCGGAATCATCTGCCGGACATGCCGGAACCAGCTCTCAGACACACCAGAACCACGTGCCGGAGAATCCGGAAGCACCTGCCGAGCACGCCGGAGCCACCTGCTCGACTCGCCAGAAACACCTGCCGGACACGCCAAAATCACCTGCCGGGTACGCCAGAACCACGTGGCGGACACTCCGGAACCACCTGTCGCGCATGCCGGAACCACCTCTCAGACGTGCCGGAAGCACGTGCAGGACACGCCGGAATCACCTACCGGACAGACCGGAACCACCTGCCGAGCACGCCGGAGCCACCTGTTCGACTCGCTGGAACCACCTGCCGGACAGGCCAATATCAACTGCTGGCTATGCCAGAACCACCTGGGGGACGGTCCGGAATCACCTGCCAGCCATGGCGGAACCACCTCTCAGACGTACCAGAACCACCTGCCGGAGAAGCTGGAAACACGTCCTCGACAGTCTGGAACCACCTTCCGGCCAAGCCTGAACCACCTGCCAAGCACAACGGAACAACCTGCCAGACACGCCAAAATCACCTGCGTGTTATGCCAGAACCACTTGGAGGACTCTCTGGGATGACCTGCCGGGCATGCCGGAACCACCTCTCAGACGTGCCAGAACCATGTGGCGGACAGTCCGGAATCACCTGTTGGGCATGCGCAACCACCTCTGAGACGTACCAGAACCACATGCCGTGCAGGCTGGAACCACCTACCGGACAGACCGGAATCACCTTTCGGGCATGCCGGAACCACCTGTCAGATGTGCCAGAAACACGTGCCGGAGACGCCGGAAGCACCTGCCAAGCACGTTGGAACCACCTGCTCAACTCGCCTGAACCACCTGCCGGACATGCCAAAATCACCTGCCGACTATGCCAGAACCACTTGGCGAACACTCCGGAATCACTTGCCGGGCATGCAGGAACCACCTCTCAGACATGCCAGAACCCCGTGCCAATGACCCCGGAAGCACCAGCCGAGCACGCCGGAACCACCTGCTCGACTCGCCAGAACCACCTGCCGATCACGCAAAAATCACCTGCCGGCTACGCCACAACCAGTTGGTGAACACTTTGGAATCACCTGCGAGGCTTGCTGGAACCACCTGCCAGTCATGCCAAAATCACCTGGTAAGTAAACCAGAAACCCTTGGCGGACACTGCGGAAACACCTGTCAGGCCGGCTGGAACCACATCTCAGACGTGCCAGAAACGTGTTCATGAGATGCTGGAACCACACCCCGAACAGACGGATACCACCTGCCAGAACCGCCTGAACCACCTGCTGAGCACGCCGGAAACACCTGCTCGACTCACCGGTACCACCTCCCTGACACGCCAAAATCACCTGCTGGGTATGCCAGAACCACTTGGCGGACACTCCGGAATCATCTGCCGGACATGCCGGAACCAGCTCTCAGACACACCAGAACAAAGTGCCGGAGACGCCGGAAGCACCTGCCGAGCATGCCGGAGCCACCTGCTCGACTCGCCAGAAACACCTGCCGGACACGCCAAAATCACCTGCCGGGTATGCCAGAACCACCTGGCGGACACTACGGAATCACCTGCCGCGCATGCCGGAACCACCTCTCAGACGTGCCGGAAGCACGTGCCAGACACGCCGGAAACACCTACCGGACAGACCGGAACCACCTGCCAAGAACGCCGGAGCCACCTGTTCGACTCGCTGGAACCACCTGCCGGACAGGCCAATATCAACTGCTGGCTATACCAGAACCACCTGGGGGACAGTCCGGGATCACCTGCCAGCCATGGCGGAACCACCTCTCAGACGTACCAGAACCACCTGCCGGAGAAGCTCGAAACACGTCCTGGACAGACTGGAACAACGTGACGGCCATGCCTGAACAACCTGCCGAGCACGGCGGAACCACCTGCCGGACACGCCAAAATCACCTGCGGGGTATGCCAGAACCACTTGGACGACTCTCCGCAATGACCTGCCGGGCATGTTGGAACCACCTCTCAGACGTGCCAGAAGCACGTGGCGGACAGTCCGGAATCACCTGTTGGGCATACGCAACCACCTCTGAGACGTACCAGAACCACGTGCCGTGCACGCCGGAACCACCTACCGGACAGACCGGAATCAACTTTTGGGCATGCCGGAACCACCAGTCAGATGTGCCAGAAACACGTGCCGGAGACGCCGGAAGCACCTGCCGAGCACGTCGCAACCACCTGCTCAACTCGCCTGAACCACCTGCCGGACATGCCAAAATCACCTTACGACTATGCCAGAACCACTTGGCGAACACTCCGGAATCACTTGCCGGGCATGCAGGAACCACCTCTCAGACATGCCAGAACCCCGTGCCAATGACCCCGGAAGCACCAGCCGAGCACGCCGGAACCACCTGCTCGACTCGCCAGAACCACCTGCCGATCACGCAAAAATCACCTGCCGGCTACGCCACAACCAGTTGGTGAACACTTTGGAATCACCTGCCAGGCTTGCTGGAACCACCTGCCAGTCATGCCAAAATCACCTGCCAACTACGCCAGAACCGCTTGGCGGACACTGCGGAAACACCTGTCGGGCCGGCTGGAACCACATCTCAGACGTGCCAGAAACGTGTTCATGAGATGCTGGAACCACACCCCGAACAG
The DNA here is from genome assembly GCF_041296265.1 of Equus caballus. Lineage (NCBI taxonomy): Eukaryota > Metazoa > Chordata > Mammalia > Perissodactyla > Equidae > Equus > Equus caballus. The sequence goes on from NC_091697.1 coordinate 4,458,231, forward strand.
ACGGATACCACGTGCCAGAACCGCCTGAACCACGTGCTGAGCACGCCGGAACCACCTGCTCGACTCACAGGTACCACCTCCCTGACACGCCAAAATCACCTGCTGGGTATGCCAGAACCACTTGGCGGACACTCCGGAATCATCTGCCGGACATGCCGGAACCAGCTCTCAGACACACCAGAACCAAGTGCCGGAGACGCCGGAAGCACCTGCCGAGCATGCCGGAGCCACCTGCTCGACTCGCCAGAAACACCTGCCGGACACGCCAAAATCACCTGCCGGGTATGCCAGAACCACCTGGCGGACACTACGGAATCACCTGCCGCGCATGCCGGAACCACCTCTCAGACGTGCCGGAAGCACATGCCAGACACGCCGGAAACACCTACCGGACAGACCGGAACCACCTGCCAAGAACGCCGGAGCCACCTGTTCGACTCGCTGGAACCACCTGCCGGACAGGCCAATATCAACTCCTGGCTATGCCAGAACCACCTGGGGGACAGTCCGGGATCACCTGCCAGCCATGGCGGAACCACCTCTCAGACGTACCAGAACCACCTGCCGGAGAAGCTGGAAACACGTCCTGGACAGACTGGAACCACGTGACGGCCATGCCTGAACCACCTGCCGGACACGCCAAAATCACCTGCGGGCTAGGCCAGAACCACGTGGACGACTCTCCGAAATGACCTGCCGGGCATGTTGGAACCACCTCTCAGACGTGCCAGAAGCACATGGCGGACAGTCCGGAATCACCAGTTGGGCATACGCAACCACCTCTGACACGTACCAGAACCACGTGCCGCGCACGCCGGAACCACCTACCGGACAGACCGGAATCAACTTTTGGGCATGCCGGAACCACCAGTCAGATGTGCCAGAAACACGTGCCGGAGACGCCGGAAGCACCTGCCGAGCACGTCGCAACCACCTGCTCAACTCGCCTGAACCACCTGCCGGACACGCCAAAATCACCTGCCCGCTTCACCAGCACCACTTCGGGGACAAGCCGGAATCACGTGAGGGGCATGCCGGCACAGCCTCTCAGACTGAACCTCGTGCCGGACACCACAGAACCACCTGCCGGACAGACCGGAACCACCTGCCGGACACGCCGGAACCACCGGCTCGACCCACCGGAACGACCGCTGGACATGCAAACTCACCTGCCGGCTACGCCGCAAACACTTGGCGAACACTCCGGAATCACCTGCCGGGCATGCCGGAACCACCTCTCAGATATGCCACAACCACGTGCCAATGACCCCAGAAGCACCTGCCGAGCACGCCGGAACCACCTGCTCGACTCGCCAGAACCACCTGCCGGACACGCAGAAATCACCTGCCGGCTACGCCACAACCAGTTGGGGAACACTTCGGAATCACCTGCCGGGCTTGCTGGAACCACCTGCCGGTCATGCCAAAATCACCTGCCAACTACGCCAGTACCACTTGGCGGACTCTGTGGAAACACCTGTCGGACCGGCGGGAACCACATCTCAGACGTGCCAGAACCATGTGCATGAGATGCTGGAACCACACCCAGAACAGACGGAAAACCCCTGCCAGACCCGTCTGAACAACCTGCCGAGCATGCCGGAGCCACCTGCTCGACTCGCCGGAACCACCTACCTGACATGCCCAAATCACCAGCCGGGTATTCCAGAACCACTTGGCGGACACTCCGAAATCATGTGCCGGACATGCCGGAACCAGCTCTCAGACACACCAGAACCACGTGCCGGAGACGCCGGAACCACCTGCCGAGCATGCCGGAGCCACCTGCTCGACTCGCCAGAAACACCTGCCGGACACGCCAAAATCACCTGCCGGGTACGCCAGAACCACGTGGCGGACACTCCGAAACCACCTGTCGCGCATGCCGGAACCACCTCTCAGACGTGCCGGAGACACGTGCCGGACACGCCGGAATCACCTACCGGACAGACCGGAACCACCTGCCGAGCACGCCGGAGCCACCTGTTCGACTCGCTGGAACCACCTGCCGGACAGGCCAATATCAACTGCTGGCTATGCCAGAACCACCTGGGGGACGGTCCGGAATCGCCTGCCAGCCATGGCGGAACCACCTCTCAGACATACCAGAATCACCTGCCCGAGAAGCTGGAAACACGTCCTGGACAGTCTGGAACCACGTGACGGCCATGCCTGAACCACCTGCCGAGCACGGCGGAACCACCTGCCGGACACGCCAAAATCACCTGCGGGCTATGCCAGAACCACTTGGACGACTCTCCGCAATGACCTGCCGGGCATGTTGGAACCACCTCTCAGACGTGCCAGAAGCACGTTGCGGACAGTCCGGAATCACCTGTTGGGCATACGCAACCACCTCTGAGACGTACCAGAACCACGTGCCGTTCAGGCTGGAACCACCTACCGGACAGACCGGAATCACCTTTCGGGCATGCCGGAACCACCTGTCAGATGTGCCAGAAACACGTGCCGGAGACGCCGGAAGCACCTGCCAAGCACGTTGGAACCACCTGCTCAACTCGCCTGAACCACCTGCCGGACATGCCAAAATCACCTGCCGACTATGCCAGAACCACTTGGCGAACACTCCGGAATCAATTGCCGGGCATGCAGGAACCACCTCTCAGACATGCCAGAACCCCGTGCCAATGACCCCGGAAGCACCAGCCGAGCACGCCGGAACCACCTGCTCGACTCGCCAGAACCACCTGCCGATCACGCAAAAATCACCTGCCGGCTACGCCACAACCAGTTGGCGAAGACTTTGGAATCACCTGCCAGGCTTGCTGGAGCCACCTGCCAGTCATGCCAAAATCACCTGCCAACTACGCCAGAACCGCTTGGCGGACACTGCGGAAACACCTGTCGGGCCGGCTGGAACCACATCTCAGACGTGCCAGAAACGTGTTCATGAGATGCTGGAACCACACCCCGAACAGACGGATACCACCTGCCAGAACCGCCTGAACCACCTGCTGAGCACGCCGGAACCACCTGCTCGACTCACCGGTACCACCTCCCTGACACGCCAAAATCACCTGCTGGGTATACCAGAACCACTTGGCAGACACTCCGGAATCATCTGCCGGACATGCCGGAACCAGCTCTCAGACACACCAGAACCAAGTGCCGGAGACGCCGGAAGCACCTGCCGAGCATGCCGGAGCCACCTGCTCGACTCGCCAGAAACACCTGCCGGACACGCCAAAATCACCTGCCGGGTATGCCAGAACCACCTGGCGGACACTATGGAATCACCTGCCGCGCATGCCGGAACCACCTCTCAGACGTGCCGGAAGCACGTGCCAGACACGCCGGAAACACCTACCGGACAGACCGGAACCACCTGCCAAGAACGCCGGAGCCACCTGTTCGACTCGCTGGAACCACCTGCCGGACAGGCCAATATCAACTGCTGGCTATGCCAGAACCACCTGGGGGACAGTCCGGGATCACCTGCCAGCCATGGCGGAACCCCCTCTCAGACGTACCAGAACCACCTGCCGGAGAAGCTGGAAACACGTCCTGGACAGACTGGAACCACGTGACGGCCAAGCCTGAACCACCTGCCGAGCACGGCGGAACCACCTGCCGGACACGCCAAAATCACCTGCGGGCTACGCCAGAACCACTTGGACGACTCTCCGAAATGACCTGCCGGGCATGTTGGAACCACCTGTGAGACGTGCCAGAAGCACGTGGCGGACAGTCCGGAATCACCTGTTGGGCATACGCAACCACCTCTGAGACGTACCAGAACCACGTGCCGTGCACGCCGGAACCACCTACCCGACAGACCGGAATCAACTCTTGGGCATGCCGGAACCACCAGTCAGATGTGCCAGAAACACGTGCCGGAGACGACGGAAGCACCTGCCGAGCACGTCGCAACCACCTGCTCAACTCGCCTGAACCACCTGCCGGACACGCCAAAATCACCTGCCCGCTACACCAGCACCACTTCGGGGACAAGCCGGAATCACGTGAGGGGCATGCCGGCACAGCCTCTCAGACTGAACCTCGTGCCGGACACCACAGAACCACCTGCCGGACAGACCGGAACCACCTGCCGGACACGCCGGAACCACCGGCTCGACCCGCCGGAACGACCGCTGGACATGCAAAATCACCTGCCGGCTACGCCGGAAACACTTGGCGAACACTCCGGAAGCACCTGCCGAGCACGCCGGAACCACCTGCTCGACTCGCCAGAACCACCTGCCGGACACGCAAAAATCACCTGCCGGCTACGCCACAACCAGTTGGGGAACACTTCGGAATCACCTGCCGGGCTTGCTGGAACCACCTGCCAGTCATGCCAAAATCACCTGCCAACTACGCCAGTACCACTTGGCGGACACTGTGGAAACACCTGTCGGGCCGGCCGGAACCACATCTCAGACGTGCCAGAACCATGTGCATGAGATGCTGGAACCACACCCCGAACAGACGGAAAACACCTGCCAGACCCATCTGAACAACCTGCCGAGCACGCCGGAGCCACCTGCTCGACTCGCCGGAACCACCTACCTGACATGCCCAAATCACCAGCCGGGTATGCCAGAACCACTTGGCGGACACTCCGGAATCATCTGCCGGACATGCCGGAACCAGCTCTCAGACACACCAGAACCACGTGCCGGAGAATCCGGAAGCACCTGCCGAGCACGCCGGAGCCACCTGCTCGACTCGCCAGAAACACCTGCCGGACACGCCAAAATCACCTGCCGGGTACGCCAGAACCACGTGGCGGACACTCCGGAACCACCTGTCGCGCATGCCGGAACCACCTCTCAGACGTGCCGGAAGCACGTGCAGGACACGCCGGAATCACCTACCGGACAGACCGGAACCACCTGCCGAGCACGCCGGAGCCACCTGTTCGACTCGCTGGAACCACCTGCCGGACAGGCCAATATCAACTGCTGGCTATGCCAGAACCACCTGGGGGACGGTCCGGAATCACCTGCCAGCCATGGCGGAACCACCTCTCAGACGTACCAGAACCACCTGCCGGAGAAGCTGGAAACACGTCCTCGACAGTCTGGAACCACCTTCCGGCCAAGCCTGAACCACCTGCCAAGCACAACGGAACAACCTGCCAGACACGCCAAAATCACCTGCGTGTTATGCCAGAACCACTTGGAGGACTCTCTGGGATGACCTGCCGGGCATGCCGGAACCACCTCTCAGACGTGCCAGAACCATGTGGCGGACAGTCCGGAATCACCTGTTGGGCATGCGCAACCACCTCTGAGACGTACCAGAACCACATGCCGTGCAGGCTGGAACCACCTACCGGACAGACCGGAATCACCTTTCGGGCATGCCGGAACCACCTGTCAGATGTGCCAGAAACACGTGCCGGAGACGCCGGAAGCACCTGCCAAGCACGTTGGAACCACCTGCTCAACTCGCCTGAACCACCTGCCGGACATGCCAAAATCACCTGCCGACTATGCCAGAACCACTTGGCGAACACTCCGGAATCACTTGCCGGGCATGCAGGAACCACCTCTCAGACATGCCAGAACCCCGTGCCAATGACCCCGGAAGCACCAGCCGAGCACGCCGGAACCACCTGCTCGACTCGCCAGAACCACCTGCCGATCACGCAAAAATCACCTGCCGGCTACGCCACAACCAGTTGGTGAACACTTTGGAATCACCTGCGAGGCTTGCTGGAACCACCTGCCAGTCATGCCAAAATCACCTGGTAAGTAAACCAGAAACCCTTGGCGGACACTGCGGAAACACCTGTCAGGCCGGCTGGAACCACATCTCAGACGTGCCAGAAACGTGTTCATGAGATGCTGGAACCACACCCCGAACAGACGGATACCACCTGCCAGAACCGCCTGAACCACCTGCTGAGCACGCCGGAAACACCTGCTCGACTCACCGGTACCACCTCCCTGACACGCCAAAATCACCTGCTGGGTATGCCAGAACCACTTGGCGGACACTCCGGAATCATCTGCCGGACATGCCGGAACCAGCTCTCAGACACACCAGAACAAAGTGCCGGAGACGCCGGAAGCACCTGCCGAGCATGCCGGAGCCACCTGCTCGACTCGCCAGAAACACCTGCCGGACACGCCAAAATCACCTGCCGGGTATGCCAGAACCACCTGGCGGACACTACGGAATCACCTGCCGCGCATGCCGGAACCACCTCTCAGACGTGCCGGAAGCACGTGCCAGACACGCCGGAAACACCTACCGGACAGACCGGAACCACCTGCCAAGAACGCCGGAGCCACCTGTTCGACTCGCTGGAACCACCTGCCGGACAGGCCAATATCAACTGCTGGCTATACCAGAACCACCTGGGGGACAGTCCGGGATCACCTGCCAGCCATGGCGGAACCACCTCTCAGACGTACCAGAACCACCTGCCGGAGAAGCTCGAAACACGTCCTGGACAGACTGGAACAACGTGACGGCCATGCCTGAACAACCTGCCGAGCACGGCGGAACCACCTGCCGGACACGCCAAAATCACCTGCGGGGTATGCCAGAACCACTTGGACGACTCTCCGCAATGACCTGCCGGGCATGTTGGAACCACCTCTCAGACGTGCCAGAAGCACGTGGCGGACAGTCCGGAATCACCTGTTGGGCATACGCAACCACCTCTGAGACGTACCAGAACCACGTGCCGTGCACGCCGGAACCACCTACCGGACAGACCGGAATCAACTTTTGGGCATGCCGGAACCACCAGTCAGATGTGCCAGAAACACGTGCCGGAGACGCCGGAAGCACCTGCCGAGCACGTCGCAACCACCTGCTCAACTCGCCGGAACCACCTGCCGGGCACGCCAAAATCACCTGCCCGCTACACCAGCACCACTTTGGGGACAAGCCGGAATCACGTGAGGGGCATGCCGGCACAGCCTCTCAGACTGAACCTCGTGCCGGACACCACAGAACCACCTGCCGGACAGACCGGAACCACCTGCCGGACACGCCGGAACCACCAGCTTGAGCCGCCACAACGACCGCTGGACATGCAAAATCACCTGACGGCTACGCCGGAAACACTTGGCGAACACTCCGGAATCACCTGCCGGGCATGCCGGAACCACCTCTCAGATATGACAGTACCACGTGCCAATGACCCCGGAAGCACCTGCCGAGCACGCCGGAACCACCTGCTCGACTCACCAGAACCACCTGCCGGACACGCAAAAATCACCTGCCGGCTACGCCACAACCAGTTGGGGAACACTTCGGAATCACCTGCCGGGCTTGCTGGAACCACATGCCGGTCATGCCAAAATCACCTGCCAACTACGCCAGTACCACTTGGCGGACACTGTGGAAACACCTGTCGGGCCGGCCGGAACCACATCTCAGACGTGCCAGAACCATGTGCATGAGATGCTGGAACCACACCCCGAACAGACGGAAAACACCTGCCAGACCCGTCTGAACAACCTGCCGAGCACGCCGGAGCCACCTGCTCGACTCGCCAGAAACACCTGCCGGACACGCCAAAATCACCTGCCGGGTATGCCAGAACCACCTGGCGGACACTCCGAAATCACCTCTCGCGCATGCCGGAACCACCTCTCAGACGTGCCGGAAGCACATGCCGGACACGCCGGAATCACCTACCGGACAGACCGGAACCATCTGCCGAGCACGCCGGAGCCACCTGTTCGACTCGCTGGAACCACCTGCCGGACAGGCCAATATCAACTGCTGGCTATGCCAGAACCACCTGGGGGACCGTCCGGAATCACCTGCCAGCCATGGCGGAACCACCTCTCAGACGTACCAGAACTACCTGCCGGAGAAGCTGGAAACACGTCCTCGACAGTCTGGAACCACCTGCCGGCCAAACTTGAACCACCTGCCAAGCACAACGGAACAACCTGCCAGACACGCCCAAATCACCTGCGTGTTATGCCAGAACCACTTGGAGGACTCTCTGGGATGACCTGCCGGGCATGCCGGAACCACCTCTCAGACGTGCCAGAACCATGTGGCGGACAGTCCGGAATCACCTGTTGGGCATGCGCAACCACCTCTGAGACGTACCAGAACCACATGCCGTGCAGGCTGGAACCACCTACCGGACAGACCGGAATCACCTTTCGGGCATGCCGGAACCACCTGTCAGATGTGCCAGAAACACGTGCCGGAGACGCCGGAAGCACCTGCCAAGCACGTTGGAACCACCTGCTCAACTCGCCTGAACCACCTGCCGGACATGCCAAAATCACCTGCCGACTATGCCAGAACCACTTGGCGAACACTCCGGAATCACTTGCCGGGCATGCAGGAACCACCTCTCAGACATGCCAGAACCCCGTGCCAATGACCCCGGAAGCACCAGCCGAGCACGCCGGAACCACCTGCTCGACTCGCCAGAACCACCTGCCGATCACGCAAAAATCACCTGCCGGCTACGCCACAACCAGTTGGTGAACACTTTGGAATCACCTGCCAGGCTTGCTGGAACCACCTGCCAGTCATGCCAAAATCACCTGCCAACTACGCCAGAACCGCTTGGCGGACACTGCGGAAACACCTGTCGGGCCGGCTGGAACCACATCTCAGACGTGCCAGAAACGTGTTCATGAGATGCTGGAACCACACCCCGAACAGACGGATACCACCTGCCAGAACCGCCTGAACCACCTGCTGAGCACGCCGGAACCACCTGCTCGACTCACCGGTACCACCTCCCTGACACGCCAAAATCACCTGCTGGGTATACCAGAACCACTTGGCAGACACTCCGGAATCATCTGCCGGACATGCCGGAACCAGCTCTAGACACACCAGAACCAAGTGCCGGAGACGCCGGAAGCACCTGCCGACCATGCCGGAGCCACCTGCTCGACTCGCCAGAAACACCTGCCGGACACGCCAAAATCACCTGCCGGGTATGCCAGAACCACCTGGCGGACACTACGGAATCACCTGCCGCGCATGCCGGAACCACCTCTCAGACGTGCCGGAAGCACGTGCCAGACACGCCGGAAACACCTACCGGACAGACCGGAACCACCTGCCAAGAACGCCGGAGCCACCTGTTCGACTCGCTGGAACCACCTGCCGGACAGGCCAATATCAACTGCTGGCTATGCCAGAACCACCTGGGGGACAGTCCGGGATCACCTGCCAGCCATGGCGGAACCACCTCTCAGACGTACCAGAACCACCTGCCGGAGAAGCTGGAAACACGTCCTGGACAGACTGGAACCACGTGACGGCCATGCCTGAACCACCTGCCGGACACGCCAAAATCACCTGCGGGTTACGCCAGAACCACTTGGACGACTCTCCGCAATGACCTGCCGGGCATGTTGGAACCACCTCTCAGACGTGCCAGAAGCACGTGGCGGACAGTCCGGAATCACCTGTTGGGCATACGCAACCACCTCTGAGACGTACCAGAACCACGTGCCGTGCACGCCGGAACCACCTACCGGACAGACCGGAATCAACGTTTGGGCATGCCGGAACCACCAGTCAGATGTGCCAGAAACACGTGCCGGAGACGCCGGAAGCACCTGCCGAGCACGTCGCAACCACCTGCTCAACTCGCCGGAACCACCTGCCGGGCACGCCAAAATCACCTGCCCGCTACACCAGCACCACTTTGGGGACAAGCCGGAATCACGTGAGGGGCATGCCGGCACAGCCTCTCAGACTGAACCTCGTGCCGGACACCACAGAACCACCTGCCGGACAGACCGGAACCACCTGCCGGACACGCCGGAACCACCAGCTTGAGCCGCCACAACGACCGCTGGACATGCAAAATCACCTGACGGCTACGCCGGAAACACTTGGCGAACACTCCGGAATCACTTGCCGGGCATGCCGGAATCACCTCTCAGATATGACCGTACCACGTGCCAATGACCCCGGAAGCACCTGCCGAGCACGCCGGAACCACCTGCTCGACACGCCAGAACCACCTGCCGGACACGCAGAAATCACCTGCCGGCTACGCCACAACCAGTTGGGGAACACTTCGGAATCACCTGCCGGGCTTGCTGGAACCACCTGCCGGTCATGCCAAAATCACCTGCCAACTACGCCAGTACCACTTGGCGGACACTGTGGAAACACCTGTCGGGCCGGCCGGAACCACATCTCAGACGTGCCAGAACCATGTGCATGAGATGCTGGAACCACACCCCGAACAAACGGAAAACACCTGCCAGACCCGTCTGAACAACCTGCCGAGCACGCCGGAGACACCTGCTCGACTCGCCGGAACCACCTACCTGACATGCCCAAATCACCAGCCGGGTATGCCAGAACCACTTGGCGGACACTCCGGAATCATCTGCCGGACATGCCGGAACCAGCTCTCAGACACACCAGAACCAAGTGCCGGAGACGCCGGAAGCACCTGCCGAGCATGCCGGAGCCACCTGCTCGACTCGCCAGAAACACCTGCCGGACACGCCAAAATCACCTGCCGGGTACGCCTGAACCACCTGGCGGACACTCCGAAACCAACTGTCGCGCATGCCGGAACCACCTCTCAGACGTGCCGGAAGCACGTGCCGGACACGCCGGAATCACCTACCGGACAGACCTTAACCACCTCCCAAGCACGCCGGAGCCACCTGTTCGACTCGCTGGAACCACCTGCCGGACAGGCCAATATCAACTGCTGGCTATGCCAGAACCACCTGGGGGACGGTCCGGAATCACCTGCCAGCCATGGCGGAACCACCTCTCAGACGTACCAGAACCGCCTGCCGGAGAAGCTGGAAACACGTCCTGGACAGTCTGGAACCACCTGCCGGCCAAGCCTGAACCACCTGCCCAGCACAATGGAACAACCTGCCAGACACGCCAAAATCACCTGCGTGTTATGCCAGAACCACTTGGAGGACTCTCTGGGATGACCTGCCGGGCATGCCGGAACCACCTCTCAGACGTGCCAGAACCATGTGGCGGACAGTCCGGAATCACCTTTGGGCATGCGCAACCACCTCTGAGACGTACCAGAACCACATGCCGTGCAGGCTGGAACCACCTACCGGACAGACCGGAATCACCTTTCGGTCATGCCGGAACCACCTGTCAGATGTGCCAGAAACACGTGCCGGAGACGCCGGAAGCACCTGCCAAGCACGTTGGAACCACCTGCTCAACTCGCCTGAACCACCTGCCGGACATGCCAAAATCACCTGCCGACTATGCCAGAACCACTTGGCGAACACTCCGGAATCACTTGCCGGGCATGCAGGAACCACCTCTCAGACATGCCAGAACCCCGTGCCAATGACCCCGGAAGCACCAGCCGAGCACGCCGGAACCACCTGCTCGACTCGCCAGAACCACCTGCCGATCACGCAAAAATCACCTGCCGGCTACGCCACAACCAGTTGGTGAACACTTTGGAATCACCTGCCAGGCTTGCTGGAACCACCTGCCAGTCATGCCAAAATCACCTGCCAACTACGCCAGAACCGCTTGGCGGACACTGCGGAAACACCTGTCGGGCCGGCTGGAACCACATCTCAGACGTGCCAGAAACGTGTTCATGAGATGCTGGAACCACACCCCGAACAGACGGATACCACCTGCCAGAACCGCCTGAACAACCTGCTGAGCACGCCGGAACCACCTGCTCGACTCACCGGTACCACCTCCCTGACACGCCAAAATCACCTGCTGGGTATACCAGAACCACTTGGCAGACACTCCGGAATCATCTGCCGGACATGCCGGAACCAGCTCTAGACACACCAGAACCAAGTGCCGGAGACGCCGGAAGCACCTGCCGAGCATGCCGGAGCCACCTGCTCGACTCGCCAGAAACACCTGCCGGACACGCCAAAATCACCTGCCGGGTATGCCAGAACCACCTGGCGGACACTACGGAATCACCTGCCGCGCATGCCGGAACCACCTCTCAGACATGCCGGAGGCACGTGCCAGACACGCCGGAAACACCTACCGGACAGACCGGAACCACCTGCCAAGAACGCCGGAGCCACCTGTTCGACTCGCTGGAACCACCTGCCGGACAGGCCAATATCAACTGCTGGCTATGCCAGAACCACCTGGGGGACAGTCCGCGATCACCTGCCAGCCATGGCGGAACCACCTCTCAGACGTACCAGAACCACCTGCCGGAGAAGCTGGAAACACGTCCTGGACAGACTGGAACCACGTGACGGCCATGCCTGAACCACCTGCCGGACACGCCAAAATCACCTGCGGGCTACGCCAGAACAACTTGGACGACTCTCCGAAATGACCTGCCGGGCATGATGGAACCACCTCTCAGACGTGCCAGAAGCACGTGGCGGACAGTCCGGAATCACCTGTTGGGCATACGCAACCACCTCTGACACGTACCAGAACTACGTGCCACGCACGCCGGAACCACCTACCGGACAGACCGGAATCAACTTTTGGGCATGCCGGAACCACCAGTCAGATGTGCCAGAAACACGTGCCGGAGACGCCGGAAGCACCTGCCGAGCACGTCGCAACCACCTGCTCAACTGGCCTGAACCACCTGCCGGACACGCCAAAATCACCTGCCCGCTACACCAGCACCACTTCAGGGACAAGCCGGAATCACGGGAGGGGCATGCCGGCACAGCCTCTCAGACTGAACCTCGTGCCGGACACCACAGAACCACCTGCCGGACAGACCGGAACCACCTGCCGGACACGCCGGAACCACCGGCTCGACCCGCCGGAACGACCGCTGGACATGCAAACTCACCTGCCGGCTACGCCGCAAACACTTGGGGAACACTCCGGAATCACCTGCCGGGCATGCCGGAACCACCTCTCAGATATGCCAGAACCACGTGCCAATGACCCCAGAAGCACCTGCCGAGCACGCCGGAACCACCTGCTCGACTCGCCAGAACCACCTGCCGGACACGCAGAAATCACCTGCCGGCTATGCCACAACCAGTTGGGGAACACATCGGAATCACCTGCCGGGCTTGCTGGAATCACCTGCCGGTCATGCCAAAATCACCTGCCAACTACGCCAGTACCACTTGGCGGACACTGTGGAAACACCTGTCGGGCCGGCCGGAACCACATCTCAGACGCGCCAGAACCATGTGCATGAGATGCTGGAACCACACCCCGAACAGACGGAAAACACCTGCCAGACCCGTCTGAACAACCTGCCGAGCACGCCGGAGCCACCTGCTCGACTCGCCGGAACCACCTACCTGACATGCCAAAATCACCAGCCGGGTATTCCAGAACCACTTGGCGGACACTCCGAAATCATCTGCCGGACATGCCGGAACCAGCTCTCAGACACACCAGAACCACGTGCCGGAGACGCCGGAAGCACCTGCCGAGCATGCCGGAGCCACCTGCTCGACTCGCCAGAAACACCTGCCGGACACGCCAAAATCACCTGCCGGGTACGCCAGAACCACCTGGCGGACACTCCGAAACCACCTGTCACGCATGCCGGAACCACCTCTCAGACTTGCCGGAAGCACGTGCCGGACACGCCGGAATCACCTACCGGACAGACCGGAACCACCTGCCGAGCACGCCGGAGCCACCTGTTCGACTCGCTGGAACCACCTGCCGGACAGGCCAATATCAACTGCTGGCTATGCCAGAACCACCTGGGGGACGGTCCGGAATCGCCTGCCAGCCATGGCGGAACCACCTCTCAGACGTACCAGAATCACCTGCCGGAGAAGCTGGAAACACGTCCTGGACAGTCTGGAACCACCTGCCGGCCAAACTTGAACCACCTGCCAAGCACAACGGAACAACCTGCCAGACACGCCAAAATCACCTGCGTGTTATGCCAGAACCACTTGGAGGACTCTCTGGGATGACCTGCCGGGCATGCCGGAACCACCTCTCAGACGTGCCAGAACCATGTGGCGGACAGTCCGGAATCACCTGTTGGGCATGCGCAACCACCTCTGAGACGTACCAGAACCACATGCCGTGCAGGCTGGAACCACCTACCGGACAGACGGGAATCACCTTTCGGGCATGCCGGAACCACCTGTCAGATGTGCCAGAAACACGTGCCGGAGACGCCGGAAGCACCTGCCAAGCACGTTGGAACCACCTGCTCAACTCGCCTGAACCACCTGCCGGACATGCCAAAATCACCTGCCGACTATGCCAGAACCACTTGGCGAACACTCCGGAATCACTTGCCGGGCATGCAGGAACCACCTCTCAGACATGCCAGAACCCCGTGCCAATGACCCCGGAAGCACCAGCCGAGCACGCCGGAACCACCCGCTCGACTCGCCAGAACCACCTGCCGATCACGCAAAAATCACCTGCCAGCTACGCCACAACCAGTTGGTGAACACTTTGGAATCACCTGCCAGGCTTGCTGGAACCACCTGCCAGTCATGCCAAAATCACCTGCCAACTACGCCAGAACCGCTTGGCGGACACTGCGGAAACACCTGTCGGGCCGGCTGGAACCACATCTCAGACGTGCCAGAAACGTGTTCATGAGATGCTGGAACCACACCCCGAACAGACGGATACCACCTGCCAGAACCGCCTGAACCACCTGCTGAGCACGCCGGAACCACCTGCTCGACTCACCGGTACCACCTCCCTGACACGCCAAAATCACCTGCTGGGTATACCAGAACCACTTGGCAGACACTCCGGAATCATCTGCCGGACATGCCGGAACCAGCTCTAGACACACCAGAACCAAGTGCCGGAGACGCCGGAAGCACCTGCCGAGCATGCCGGAGCCACCTGCTCGACTCGCCAGAAACACCTGCCGGACACGCCAAAATCACCTGCCGGGTATGCCAGAACCACCTGGCGGACACTACGGAATCACCTGCCGCGCATGCCGGAACCACCTCTCAGACGTGCCGGAAGCACGTGCCAGACACGCCGGAAACACCTACCGGACAGACCGGAACCACCTGCCAAGAACGCCGGAGCCACCTGTTCGACTCGCTGGAACCACCTGCCGGACAGGCCAATATCAACTGCTGGCTATGCCAGAACCACCTGGGGGACAGTCCGCGATCACCTGCCAGCCATGGCGGAACCACCTCTCAGACGTACCAGAACCACCTGCCGGAGAAGCTGGAAACACGTCCTGGACAGACTGGAACCACGTGACGGCCATGCCTGAACCACCTGCCGGACACGCCAAAATCACCTGCGGGCTACGCCAGAACCACTTGGACGACTCTCCGAAATGACCTGCCGGGCATGTTGGAACCACCTCTCAGACGTGCCAGAAGCACGTGGCGGACAGTCCGGAATCACCTGTTGGGCATACGCAACCACCTCTGACACGTACCAGAACTACGTGCCGCGCACGCCGGAACCACCTACCGGACAGACCGGAATCAACTTTTGGGCATGCCGGAACCACCAGTCAGATGTGCCAGAAACACGTGCCGGAGACGCCGGAAGCACCTGCCGAGCACGTCGCAACCACCTGCTCAACTCGCCTGAACCACCTGCCGGACACGCCAAAATCACCTGCCCGCTACACCAGCACCACTTCGGGGACAAGCCGGAATCACGTGAGGGGCATGCCGGCACAGCCTCTCAGACTGAACCTCGTGCCGGACACCACAGAACCACCTGCCGGACAGACCGGAACCACCTGCCGGACACGCCGGAACCACCAGCTTGAGCCGCCACAACGACCGCTGGACATGCAAAATCACCTGACGGCTACGCCGGAAACACTTGGCGAACACTCCGGAATCACCTGCCGGGCATGCCGGAACCACCTCTCAGATATGACAGTACCACGTGCCAATGACCCCGGAAGCACCTGCCGAGCACGCCGGAACCACCTGCTCGACTCGCCAGAACCACCTGCCGGACACGCAAAAATCACCTGCCGGCTACGCCACAACCAGTTGGGGAACAATTCGGAATCACCTGCCGGGCTTGCTGGAACCACATGCCGGTCATGCCAAAATCACCTGCCAACTACGCCAGTACCACTTGGCGGACACTGTGGAAACACCTGTCGGGCCGGCCGGAACCACATCTCAGACGCGCCAGAACCATGTGCATGAGATGCTGGAACCACACCCCGAACAGACGGAAAACACCTGCCAGACCCGTCTGAACAACCTGCCGAGCACGCCGGAGCCACCTGCTCGACTCGCCGGAACCACCTACCTGACATGCCCAAATCACCAGCCGGGTATGCCAGAACCACTTGGCGGACACTCCGGAATCATCTGCCGGACATGCCGGAACCAGCTCTCAGACACACCAGAACCACGTGCCGGAGACGCCGGAAGCACCTGCCGAGCATGCCGGAGCCACCTGCTCGACTCGCCAGAAACACCTGCCGGACACGCCAAAATCACCTGCCGGGTACGCCAGAACCACCTGGCGGACACTCCGAAACCACCTGTCACGCATGCCGGAACCACCTCTCAGACTTGCCGGAAGCACGTGCCGGACACGCCGGAATCACCTACCGGACAGACCGGAACCACCTGCCGAGCACGCCGGAGCCACCTGTTCGACTCGCTGGAACCACCTGCCGGACAGGCCAATATCAACTGCTGGCTATGCCAGAACCACCTGGGGGACGGTCCGGAATCGCCTGCCAGCCATGGCGGAACCACCTCTCAGACGTACCAGAATCACCTGCCGGAGAAGCTGGAAACACGTCCTGGACAGTCTGGAACCACCTGCCGGCCAAACTTGAACCACCTGCCAAGCACAACGGAACAACCTGCCAGACACGCCAAAATCACCTGCGTGTTATGCCAGAACCACTTGGAGGACTCTCTGGGATGACCTGCCGGGCATGCCGGAACCACCTCTCAGACGTGCCAGAACCATGTGGCGGACAGTCCGGAATCACCTGTTGGGCATGCGCAACCACCTCTGAGACGTACCAGAACCACATGCCGTGCAGGCTGGAACCACCTACCGGACAGACGGGAATCACCTTTCGGGCATGCCGGAACCACCTGTCAGATGTGCCAGAAACACGTGCCGGAGACGCCGGAAGCACCTGCCAAGCACGTTGGAACCACCTGCTCAACTCGCCTGAACCACCTGCCGGACATGCCAAAATCACCTGCCGACTATGCCAGAACCACTTGGCGAACACTCCGGAATCACTTGCCGGGCATGCAGGAACCACCTCTCAGACATGCCAGAACCCCGTGCCAATGACCCCGGAAGCACCAGCCGAGCACGCCGGAACCACCTGCTCGACTCGCCAGAACCACCTGCCGATCACGCAAAAATCACCTGCCGGCTACGCCACAACCAGTTGGTGAACACTTTGGAATCACCTGCCAGGCTTGCTGGAACCACCTGCCAGTCATGCCAAAATCACCTGCCAACTACGCCAGAACCGCTTGGCGGACACTGCGGAAACACCTGTCGGGCCGGCTGGAACCACATCTCAGACGTGCCAGAAACGTGTTCATGAGATGCTGGAACCACACCCCGAACAGACGGATACCACCTGCCAGAACCGCCTGAACCACCTGCTGAGCACGCCGGAACCACCTGCTCGACTCACCGGTACCACCTCCCTGACACGCCAAAATCACCTGCTGGGTATACCAGAACCACTTGGCAGACACTCCGGAATCATCTGCCGGACATGCCGGAACCAGCTCTAGACACACCAGAACCAAGTGCCGGAGACGCCGGAAGCACCTGCCGAGCATGCCGGAGCCACCTGCTCGACTCGCCAGAAACACCTGCCGGACACGCCAAAATCACCTGCCGGGTATGCCAGAACCACCTGGCGGACACTACGGAATCACCTGCCGCGCATGCCGGAACCACCTCTCAGACGTGCCGGAAGCACGTGCCAGACACGCCGGAAACACCTACCGGACAGACCGGAACCACCTGCCAAGAACGCCGGAGCCACCTGTTCGACTCGCTGGAACCACCTGCCGGACAGGCCAATATCAACTGCTGGCTATGCCAGAACCACCTGGGGGACAGTCCGCGATCACCTGCCAGCCATGGCGGAACCACCTCTCAGACGTACCAGAACCACCTGCCGGAGAAGCTGGAAACACGTCCTGGACAGACTGGAACCACGTGACGGCCATGCCTGAACCACCTGCCGGACACGCCAAAATCACCTGCCCGCTACACCAGCACCACTTCGGGGACAAGCCGGAATCACGTGAGGGGCATGCCGGCACAGCCTCTCAGACTGAACCTCGTGCCGGACACCACAGAACCACCTGCCGGACAGACCGGAACCACCTGCCGGACACGCCGGAACCACCAGCTTGAGCCGCCACAACGACCGCTGGACATGCAAAATCACCTGACGGCTACGCCGGAAACACTTGGCGAACACTCCGGAATCACCTGCCGGGCATGCCGGAACCACCTCTCAGATATGACAGTACCACGTGCCAATGACCCCGGAAGCACCTGCCGAGCACGCCGGAACCACCTGCTCGACTCGCCAGAACCACCTGCCGGACACGCAAAAATCACCTGCCGGCTACGCCACAACCAGTTGGGGAACACTTCGGAATCACCTGCCGGGCTTGCTGGAACCACATGCCGGTCATGCCAAAATCACCTGCCAACTACGCCAGTACCACTTGGCGGACACTGTGGAAACACCTGTCGGGCCGGCCGGAACCACATCTCAGACGTGCCAGAACCATGTGCATGAGATGCTGGAACCACACCCCGAACAGACGGAAAACACCTGCCAGACCCGTCTGAACAACCTGCCGAGCACGCCGGAGCCACCTGCTCGACTCGCCGGAACCACCTACCTGACATGCCCAAATCACCAGCCGGGTATGCCAGAACCACTTGGCGGACACTCCGGAATCATCTGCCGGACATGCCGGAACCAGCTCTCAGACACACCAGAACCAAGTGCCGGAGACGCCGGAAGCACCTGCCGAGCATGCCGGAGCCACCTGCTCGACTCGCCAGAAACACCTGCCGGACACGCCAAAATCACCTGCCGGGTACGCCAGAACCACCTGGCGGACACTCCGAAACCACCTCTCGCGCATGCCGGAACCACCTCTCAGACGTGCCGGAAGCACATGCCGGACACGCCGGAATCACCTACCGGACAGACCGGAACCATCTGCCGAGCACGCCGGAGCCACCTGTTCGACTCGCTGGAACCACCTGCCGGACAGGCCAATATCAACTGCTGGCTATGCCAGAACCACCTGGGGGACCGTCCGGAATCACCTGCCAGCCATGGCGGAACCACCTCTCAGACGTACCAGAACCACCTGCCGGAGAAGCTGGAAACACGTCCTCGACAGTCTGGAACCACCTTCCGGCCAAGCCTGAACCACCTGCCAAGCACAACGGAACAACCTGCCAGACACGCCCAAATCACCTGCGTGTTATGCCAGAACCACTTGGAGGACTCTCTGGGATGACCTGCCGGGCATGCCGGAACCACCTCTCAGACGTGCCAGAACCATGTGGCGGACAGTCCGGAATCACCTGTTGGGCATGCGCAACCACCTCTGAGACGTACCAGAACCACATGCCGTGCAGGCTGGAACCACCTACCGGACAGACCGGAATCACCTTTCGGGCATGCCGGAACCACCTGTCAGATGTGCCAGAAACACGTGCCGGAGACGCCGGAAGCACCTGCCAAGCACGTTGGAACCACCTGCTCAACTCGCCTGAACCACCTGCCGGACATGCCAAAATCACCTGCCGACTATGCCAGAACCACTTGGCGAACACTCCGGAATCACTTGCCGGGCATGCAGGAACCACCTCTCAGACATGCCAGAACCCCGTGCCAATGACCCCGGAAGCACCAGCCGAGCACGCCGGAACCACCTGCTCGACTCGCCAGAACCACCTGCCGATCACGCAAAAATCACCTGCCGGCTACGCCACAACCAGTTGGTGAACACTTTGGAATCACCTGCCAGGCTTGCTGGAACCACCTGCCAGTCATGCCAAAATCACCTGCCAACTACGCCAGAACCGCTTGGCGGACACTGCGGAAACACCTGTCGGGCCGGCTGGAACCACATCTCAGACGTGCCAGAAACGTGTTCATGAGATGCTGGAACCACACCCCGAACAGACGGATACCACCTGCCAGAACCGCCTGAACCACCTGCTGAGCACGCCGGAACCACCTGCTCGACTCACCGGTACCACCTCCCTGACACGCCAAAATCACCTGCTGGGTATACCAGAACCACTTGGCAGACACTCCGGAATCATCTGCCGGACATGCCGGAACCAGCTCTAGACACACCAGAACCAAGTGCCGGAGACACCGGAAGCACCTGCCGAGCATGCCGGAGCCACCTGCTCGACTCGCCAGAAACACCTGCCGGACATGCCAAAATCACCTGCCGGGTATGCCAGAACCACCTGGCGGACACTACGGAATCACCTGCCGCGCATGCCGGAACCACCTCTCAGACGTGCCGGAAGCACGTGCCAGACACGCCGGAAACACCTACCGGACAGACCGGAACCACCTGCCAAGAACGCCGGAGCCACCTGTTCGACTCGCTGGAACCACCTGCCGGACAGGCCAATATCAACTGCTGGCTATGCCAGAACCACCTGGGGGACAGTCCGGGATCACCTGCCAGCCATGGCGGAACCACCTCTCAGACGTACCAGAACCACCTGCCGGAGAAGCTGGAAACACGTCCTGGACAGACTGGAACCACGTGACGGCCATGCCTGAACCACCTGCCGGACACGCCAAAATCACCTGCGGGCTACGCCAGAACCACTTGGACGACTCTCCGAAATGACCTGCCGGGCATGTTGGAACCACCTCTCAGACGTGCCAGAAGCACGTGGCGGACAGTCCGGAATCACCTGTTGGGCATACGCAACCACCTCTGACACGTACCAGAACTACGTGCCGCGCACGCCGGAACCACCTACCGGACAGACCGGAATCAACTTTTGGGCATGCCGGAACCACCAGTCAGATGTGCCAGAAACACGTGCCGGAGACGCCGGAAGCACCTGCCGAGCACGTCGCAACCACCTGCTCAACTCGCCTGAACCACCTGCCGGACACGCCAAAATCACCTGCCCACTACACCAGCACCACTTCGGGGACAAGCCGGAATCACGTGAGGGGCATGCCGGCACAGCCTCTCAGACTGAACCTCCTTCCGGACACCACAGAACCACCTGCCGGACAGACCGGAACCACCTGCCGGACACGCCGGAACCACCGGCTCGACCCGCCGGAACGACCGCTGGACATGCAAACTCACCAGCCGGCTACGCCGCAAACACTTGGGGAACACTCCGGAATCACCTGCCGGGCATGCCGGAACCACCTCTCAGATATGCCAGAACCACGTGCCAATGACCCCAGAAGCACCTGCCGAGCACGCCGGAACCACCTGCTCGACTCGCCAGAACCACCTGCCGTACACGCAGAAATCACCTGCCGGCTACGCCACAACCAGTTGGGGAACACATCGGAATCACCTGCCGGGCTTGCTGGAATCACCTGCCGGTCATGCCAAAATCACCTGCCAACTACGCCAGTACCACTTGGCGGACACTGTGGAAACACCTGTCGGGCCGGCCGGAACCACATCTCAGACGCGCCAGAACCATGTGCATGAGATGCTGGAACCACACCCCGAACAGACGGAAAACACCTGCCAGACCCGTCTGAACAACCTGCCGAGCACGCCGGAGCCACCTGCTCGACTCGCCGGAACCACCTACCTGACATGCCAAAATCACCAGCCGGGTATTCCAGAACCACTTGGCGGACACTCCGAAATCATCTGCCGGACATGCCGGAACCAGCTCTCAGACACACCAGAACCACGTGCCGGAGACGCCGGAAGCACCTGCCGAGCATGCCGGAGCCACCTGCTCGACTCGCCAGAAACACCTGCCGGACACGCCAAAATCACCTGCCGGGTACGCCAGAACCACCTGGCGGACACTCCGAAACCACCTGTCACGCATGCCGGAACCACCTCTCAGACTTGCCGGAAGCACGTGTCGGACACGCCGGAATCACCTACCGGACAGACCGGAACCACCTGCCGAGCACGCCGGAGCCACCTGTTCGACTCGCTGGAACCACCTGCCGGACAGGCCAATATCAACTGCTGGCTATGCCAGAACCACCTGGGGGACGGTCCGGAATCGCCTGCCAGCCATGGCGGAACCACCTCTCAGACGTACCAGAATCACCTGCCGGAGAAGCTGGAAACACGTCCTGGACAGTCTGGAACCACCTGCCGGCCAAACTTGAACCACCTGCCAAGCACAACGGAACAACCTGCCAGACACGCCAAAATCACCTGCGTGTTATGCCAGAACCACTTGGAGGACTCTCTGGGATGACCTGCCGGGCATGCCGGAACCACCTCTCAGACGTGCCAGAACCATGTGGCGGACAGTCCGGAATCACCTGTTGGGCATGCGCAACCACCTCTGAGACGTACCAGAACCACATGCCGTGCAGGCTGGAACCACCTACCTGACACACCGGAATCACCTTTCGGGCATGCCGGAACCACCTGTCAGATGTGCCAGAAACACGTGCCGGAGACGCCGGAAGCACCTGCCAAGCACGTTGGAACCACCTGCTCAACTCGCCTGAACCACCTGCCGGACATGCCAAAATCACCTGCCGACTATGCCAGAACCACTTGGCGAACACTCCGGAATCACTTGCCGGGCATGCAGGAACCACCTCTCAGACATGCCAGAACCCCGTGCCAATGACCCCGGAAGCACCAGCCGAGCACGCCGGAACCACCTGCTCGACTCGCCAGAACCACCTGCCGATCACGCAAAAATCACCTGCCGGCTACGCCACAACCAGTTGGTGAACACTTTGGAATCACCTGCCAGGCTTGCTGGAACCACCTGCCAGTCATGCCAAAATCACCTGCCAACTACGCCAGAACCGCTTGGCGGACACTGCGGAAACACCTGTCGGGCCGGCTGGAACCACATCTCAGACGTGCCAGAAACGTGTTCATGAGATGCTGGAACCACACCCCGAACAGACGGATACCACGTGCCAGAACCGCCTGAACCACGTGCTGAGCACGCCGGAACCACCTGCTCGACTCACAGGTACCACCTCCCTGACACGCCAAAATCACCTGCTGGGTATGCCAGAACCACTTGGCGGACACTCCGGAATCATCTGCCGGACATGCCGGAACCAGCTCTCAGACACACCAGAACCAAGTGCCGGAGACGCCGGAAGCACCTGCCGAGCATGCCGGAGCCACCTGCTCGACTCGCCAGAAACACCTGCCGGACACGCCAAAATCACCTGCCGGGTATGCCAGAACCACCTGGCGGACACTACGGAATCACCTGCCGCGCATGCCGGAACCACCTCTCAGACGTGCCGGAAGCACGTGCCAGACACGCCGGAAACACCTACCGGACAGACCGGAACCACCTGCCAAGAACGCCGGAGCCACCTGTTCGACTCGCTGGAACCACCTGCCGGACAGGCCAATATCAACTGCTGGCTATGCCAGAACCACCTGGGGGACAGTCCGGGATCACCTGCCAGCCATGGCGGAACCACCTCTCAGACGTACCAGAACCACCTGCCGGAGAAGCTGGAAACACGTCCTGGACAGACTGGAACCACGTGACGGCCATGCCTGAACCACCTGCCGGACACGCCAAAATCACCTGCGGGCTAGGCCAGAACCACGTGGACGACTCTCCGAAATGACCTGCCGGGCATGTTGGAACCACCTCTCAGACGTGCCAGAAGCACATGGCGGACAGTCCGGAATCACCAGTTGGGCATACGCAACCACCTCTGACACGTACCAGAACCACGTGCCGCGCACGCCGGAACCACCTACCGGACAGACCGGAATCAACTTTTGGGCATGCCGGAACCACCAGTCAGATGTGCCAGAAACACGTGCCGGAGACGCCGGAAGCACCTGCCGAGCACGTCGCAACCACCTGCTCAACTCGCCTGAACCACCTGCCGGACATGCCAAAATCACCTGCCGACTATGCCAGAACCACTTGGCGAACACTCCGGAATCACTTGCCGGGCATGCAGGAACCACCTCTCAGACATGCCAGAACCCCGTGCCAATGACCCCGGAAGCACCAGCCGAGCACGCCGGAACCACCTGCTCGACTCGCCAGAACCACCTGCCGATCACGCAAAAATCACCTGCCGGCTACGCCACAACCAGTTGGTGAACACTTTGGAATCACCTGCCAGGCTTGCTGGAACCACCTGCCAGTCATGCCAAAATCACCTGCCAACTACGCCAGAACCGCTTGGCGGACACTGCGGAAACACCTGTCGGGCCGGCTGGAACCACATCTCAGACGTGCCAGAAACGTGTTCATGAGATGCTGGAACCACACCCCGAACAGACGGATACCACGTGCCAGACCCGTCTGAACAACCTGCCGAGCACGCCAGAGCCACCTGCTCGAATCGCCGGAACCACCTACCTGACATGCCCAAATCACCAGCCGGGTATTCCAGAACCACTTGGCGGACACTCCGAAATCATGTGCCGGACATGCCGGAACCAGCTCTCAGACACACCAGAACCACGTGCCGGAGACGCCGGAACCACCTGCCGAGCATGCCGGAGCCACCTGCTCGACTCGCCAGAAACACCTGCCGGACACGCCAAAATCACCTGCCGGGTATGCCAGAACCACCTGGCGGACACTACGGAATCACCTGCCGCGCATGCCGGAACCACCTCTCAGACGTGCCGGAAGCACGTGCCAGACACGCCGGAAACACCTACCGGACAGACCGGAACCACCTGCCAAGAACGCCGGAGCCACCTGTTCGACTCGCTGGAACCACCTGCCGGACAGGCCAATATCAACTGCTGGCTATGCCAGAACCACCTGGGGGACAGTCCGGGATCACCTGCCAGCCATGGCGGAACCACCTCTCAGACGTACCAGAACCACCTGCCGGAGAAGCTGGAAACACGTCCTGGACAGACTGGAACCACGTGACGGCCATGCCTGAACCACCTGCCGGACACGCCAAAATCACCTGCGGGTTACGCCAGAACCACTTGGACGACTCTCCGCAATGACCTGCCGGGCATGTTGGAACCACCTCTCAGACGTGCCAGAAGCACGTGGCGGACAGTCCGGAATCACCTGTTGGGCATACGCAACCACCTCTGAGACGTACCAGAACCACGTGCCATGCACGCCGGAACCACCTACCGGACAGACCGGAATCAACGTTTGGGCATGCCGGAACCACCAGTCAGATGTGCCAGAAACACGTGCCGGAGACGCCGGAAGCACCTGCCGAGCACGTCGCAACCACCTGCTCAACTCGCCGGAACCACCTGCCGGGCACGCCAAAATCACCTGCCCGCTACACCAGCACCACTTTGGGGACAAGCCGGAATCACGTGAGGGGCATGCCGGCACAGCCTCTCAGACTGAACCTCGTGCCGGACACCACAGAACCACCTGCCGGACAGACCGGAACCACCTGCCGGACACGCCGGAAGCACCAGCTTGAGCCGCCTCAACGACCGCTGGACATGCAAAATCACCTGACGGCTACGCCGGAAACACTTGGCGAACACTCCGGAATCACTTGCCGGGCATGCCGGAATCACCTCTCAGATATGACCGTACCACGTGCCAATGACCCCGGAAGCACCTGCCGAGCACGCCGGAACCACCTGCTCGACACGCCAGAACCACCTGCCGGACACGCAGAAATCACCTGCCGGCTACGCCACAACCAGTTGGGGAACACTTCGGAATCACCTGCCGGGCTTGCTGGAACCACCTGCCGGTCATGCCAAAATCACCTGCCAACTACGCCAGTACCACTTGGCGGACACTGTGGAAACACCTGTCGGGCCGGCCGGAACCACATCTCAGACGTGCCAGAACCATGTGCATGAGATGCTGGAACCACACCCCGAACAAACGGAAAACACCTGCCAGACCCGTCTGAACAACCTGCCGAGCACGCCGGAGACACCTGCTCGACTCGCCGGAACCACCTACCTGACATGCCCAAATCACCAGCCGGGTATGCCAGAACCACTTGGCGGACACTCCGGAATCATCTGCCGGACATGCCGGAACCAGCTCTCAGACACACCAGAACCAAGTGCCGGAGACGCCGGAAGCACCTGCCGAGCATGCCGGAGCCACCTGCTCGACTCGCCAGAAACACCTGCCGGACACGCCAAAATCACCTGCCGGGTACGCCTGAACCACCTGGCGGACACTCCGAAACCAACTGTCGCGCATGCCGGAACCACCTCTCAGACGTGCCGGAAGCACGTGCCGGACACGCCGGAATCACCTACCGGACAGACCTTAACCACCTCCCGAGCACGCCGGAGCCACCTGTTCGACTCGCTGGAACCACCTGCCGGACAGGCCAATATCAACTGCTGGCTATGCCAGAACCACCTGGGGGACGGTCCGGAATCACCTGCCAGCCATGGCGGAACCACCTCTCAGACGTACCAGAACCACCTGCCGGAGAAGCTGGAAACACGTCCTGGACAGTCTGGAACCACCTGCCGGCCAAGCCTGAACCACCTGCCCAGCACAATGGAACAACCTGCCAGACACGCCAAAATCACCTGCGTGTTATGCCAGAACCACTTGGAGGACTCTCTGGGATGACCTGCCGGGCATGCCGGAACCACCTCTCAGACGTGCCAGAACCATGTGGCGGACAGTCCGGAATCCCCTTTGGGCATGCGCAACCACCTCTGAGACGTACCAGAACCACATGCCGTGCAGGCTGGAACCACCTACCGGACAGACCGGAATCACCTTTCGGGCATGCCGGAACCACCTGTCAGATGTGCCAGAAACACGTGCCGGAGACGCCGGAAGCACCTGCCAAGCACGTTGGAACCACCTGCTCAACTCGCCTGAACCACCTGCCGGACATGCCAAAATCACCTGCCGACTATGCCAGAACCACTTGGCGAACACTCCGGAATCACTTGCCGGGCATGCAGGAACCACCTCTCAGACATGCCAGAACCCCGTGCCAATGACCCCGGAAGCACCAGCCGAGCACGCCGGAACCACCTGCTCGACTCGCCAGAACCACCTGCCGATCACGCAAAAATCACCTGCCGGCTACGCCACAACCAGTTGGTGAACACTTTGGAATCACCTGCCAGGCTTGCTGGAACCACCTGCCAGTCATGCCAAAATCACCTGCCAACTACGCCAGAACCGCTTGGCGGACACTGCGGAAACACCTGTCGGGCCGGCTGGAACCACATCTCAGACGTGCCAGAAACGTGTTCATGAGATGCTGGAACCACACCCCGAACAGACGGATACCACCTGCCAGAACCGCCTGAACCACCTGCTGAGCACGCCGGAACCACCTGCTCGACTCACCGGTACCACCTCCCTGACACGCCAAAATCACCTGCTGGGTATACCAGAACCACTTGGCAGACACTCCGGAATCATCTGCCGGACATGCCGGAACCAGCTCTAGACACACCAGAACCAAGTGCCGGAGACGCCGGAAGCACCTGCCGAGCATGCCGGAGCCACCTGCTCGACTCGCCAGAAACACCTGCCGGACACGCCAAAATCACCTGCCGGGTATGCCAGAACCACCTGGCGGACACTACGGAATCACCTGCCGCGCATGCCGGAACCACCTCTCAGACGTGCCGGAAGCACGTGCCAGACACGCCGGAAACACCTACCGGACAGACCGGAACCACCTGCCAAGAACGCCGGAGCCACCTGTTCGACTCGCTGGAACCACCTGCCGGACAGGCCAATATCAACTGCTGGCTATGCCAGAACCACCTGGGGGACAGTCCGGGATCACCTGCCAGCCATGGCGGAACCACCTCTCAGACGTACCAGAACCACCTGCCGGAGAAGCTGGAAACACGTCCTGGACAGACTGGAACCACGTGACGGCCATGCCTGAACCACCTGCCGGACACGCCAAAATCACCTGCGGGCTACGCCAGAACCACTTGGACGACTCTCCGAAATGACCTGCCGGGCATGTTGGAACCACCTCTCAGACGTGCCAGAAGCACGTGGCGGACAGTCCGGAATCACCTGTTGGGCATACGCAACCACCTCTGACACGTACCAGAACTACGTGCCACGCACGCCGGAACCACCTACCGGACAGACCGGAATCAACTTTTGGGCATGCCGGAACCACCAGTCAGATGTGCCAGAAACACGTGCCGGAGACGCCGGAAGCACCTGCCGAGCACGTCGCAACCACCTGCTCAACTGGCCTGAACCACCTGCCGGACACGCCAAAATCACCTGCCCGCTACACCAGCACCACTTCGGGGACAAGCCGGAATCACGGGAGGGGCATGCCGGCACAGCCTCTCAGACTGAACCTCGTGCCGGACACCACAGAACCACCTGCCGGACAGACCGGAACCACCTGCCGGACACGCCGGAACCACCGGCTCGACCCGCCGGAACGAACGCTGGACATGCAAACTCACCTGCCGGCTACGCCGCAAACACTTGGGGAACACTCCGGAATCACCTGCCGGGCATGCCGGAACCACCTCTCAGATATGACAGAACCACGTGCCAATGACCCCAGAAGCACCTGCCGAGCACGCCGGAACCACCTGCTCGACTCGCCAGAACCACCTGCCGGACACGCCAAAATCACCTGCCCGCTACACCAGCACCACTTCGGGGACAAGCCGGAATCACGGGAGGGGCATGCCGGCACAGCCTCTCAGACTGAACCTCGTGCCGGACACCACAGAACCACCTGCCGGACAGACCGGAACCACCTGCCGGACACGCCGGAACCACCGGCTCGACCCGCCGGAACGACCGCTGGACATGCAAACTCACCTGCCGGCTACGCCGCAAACACTTGGGGAACACTCCGGAATCACCTGCCGGGCATGCCGGAACCACCTCTCAGATATGCCAGAACTACGTGCCAATGACCCCAGAAGCACCTGCCGAGCACGCCGGAACCACCTGCTCGACTCGCCAGAACCACCTGCCGGACACGCAGAAATCACCTGCCGGCTACGCCACAACCAGTTGGGGAACACATCGGAATCACCTGCCGGGCTTGCTGGAATCACCTGCCGGTCATGCCAAAATCACCTGCCAACTACGCCAGTACCACTTGGCGGACACTGTGGAAACACCTGTCGGGCCGGCCGGAACCACATCTCAGACGCGCCAGAACCATGTGCATGAGATGCTGGAACCACACCCCGAACAGACGGAAAACACCTGCCAGACCCGTCTGAACAACCTGCCGAGCACGCCGGAGCCACCTGCTCGACTCGCCGGAACCACCTACCTGACATGCCAAAATCACCAGCCGGGTATTCCAGAACCACTTGGCGGACACTCCGAAATCATCTGCCGGACATGCCGGAACCAGCTCTCAGACACACCAGAACCAAGTGCCGGAGACGCCGGAAGCACCTGCCGAGCATGCCGGAGCCACCTGCTCGACTCGCCAGAAACACCTGCCGGACACGCCAAAATCACCTGCCGGGTACGCCAGAACCACCTGGCGGACACTCCGAAACCACCTGTCACGCATGCCGGAACCACCTCTCAGACTTGCCGGAAGCACGTGCCGGACACGCCGGAATCACCTACCGGACAGACCGGAACCACCTGCCGAGCACGCCGGAGCCACCTGTTCGACTCGCTGGAACCACCTGCCGGACAGGCCAATATCAACTGCTGGCTATGCCAGAACCACCTGGGGGACGGTCCGGAATCGCCTGCCAGCCATGGCGGAACCACCTCTCAGACGTACCAGAATCACCTGCCGGAGAAGCTGGAAACACGTCCTGGACAGTCTGGAACCACCTGCCGGCCAAACTTGAACCACCTGCCAAGCACAACGGAACAACCTGCCAGACACGCCAAAATCACCTGCGTGTTATGCCAGAACCACTTGGAGGACTCTCTGGGATGAGCTGCCGGGCATGCCGGAACCACCTCTCAGACATGCCAGAACCATGTGGCGGACAGTCCGGAATCACCTGTTGGGCATGCGCAACCACCTCTGAGACGTACCAGAACCACATGCCGTGCAGGCTGGAACCACCTACCGGACAGACGGGAATCACCTTTCGGGCATGCCGGAACCACCTGTCAGATGTGCCAGAAACACGTGCCGGAGACGCCGGAAGCACCTGCCAAGCACGTTGGAACCACCTGCTCAACTCGCCTGAACCACCTGCCGGACATGCCAAAATCACCTGCCGACTATGCCAGAACCACTTGGCGAACACTCCGGAATCACTTGCCGGGCATGCAGGAACCACCTCTCAGACATGCCAGAACCCCGTGCCAATGACCCCGGAAGCACCAGCCGAGCACGCCGGAACCACCCGCTTGACTCGCCAGAACCACCTGCCGATCACGCAAAAATCACCTGCCGGCTACGCCACAACCAGTTGGTGAACACTTTGGAATCACCTGCCAGGCTTGCTGGAACCACCTGCCAGTCATGCCAAAATCACCTGCCAACTACGCCAGAACCGCTTGGCGGACACTGCGGAAACACCTGTCGGGCCGGCTGGAACCACATCTCAGACGTGCCAGAAACGTGTTCATGAGATGCTGGAACCACACCCCGAACAGACGGATACCACCTGCCAGAACCGCCTGAACCACCTGCTGAGCACGCCGGAACCACCTGCTCGACTCACCGGTACCACCTCCCTGACACGCCAAAATCACCTGCTGGGTATACCAGAACCACTTGGCAGACACTCCGGAATAATCTGCCGGACATGCCGGAACCAGCTCTAGACACACCAGAACCAAGTGCCGGAGACGCCGGAAGCACCTGCCGAGCATGCCGGAGCCACCTGCTCGACTCGCCAGAAACACCTGCCGGACACGCCAAAATCACCTGCCGGGTATGCCAGAACCACCTGGCGGACACTACGGAATCACCTGCCGCGCATGCCGGAACCACCTCTCAGACGTGCCGGAAGCACGTGCCAGACACGCCGGAAACACCTACCGGACAGACCGGAACCACCTGCCAAGAACGCCGGAGCCACCTGTTCGACTCGCTGGAACCACCTGCCGGACAGGCCAATATCAACTGCTGGCTATGCCAGAACCACCTGGGGGACAGTCCGCGATCACCTGCCAGCCATGGCGGAACCACCTCTCAGACGTACCAGAACCACCTGCCGGAGAAGCTGGAAACACGTCCTGGACAGACTGGAACCACGTGACGGCCATGCCTGAACCACCTGCCGGACACGCCAAAATCAACTGCGGGCTACGCCAGAACCACTTGGACGACTCTCCGAAATGACCTGCCGGGCATGTTGGAACCACCTCTCAGACGTGCCAGAAGCACGTGGCGGACAGTCCGGAATCACCTGTTGGGCATACGCAACCACCTCTGACACGTACCAGAACTACGTGCCGCGCACGCCGGAACCACCTACCGGACAGACCGGAATCAACTTTTGGGCATGCCGGAACCACCAGTCAGATGTGCCAGAAACACATGCCGGAGACGCCGGAAGCACCTGCCGAGCACGTCGCAACCACCTGCTCAACTCGCCTGAACCACCTGCCGGACACGCCAAAATCACCTGCCCGCTACACCAGCACCACTTCGGGGACAAGCCGGAATCACGTGAGGGGCATGCCGGCACAGCCTCTCAGACTGAACCTCGTGCCGGACACCACAGAACCACCTGCCGGACAGACCGGAACCACCTGCCGGACACGCCGGAACCACCAGCTTGAGCCGCCACAACGACCGCTGGACATGCAAAATCACCTGACGGCTACGCCGGAAACACTTGGCGAACACTCCGGAATCACCTGCCGGGCATGCCGGAACCACCTCTCAGATATGACAGTACCACGTGCCAATGACCCCGGAAGCACCTGCCGAGCACGCCGGAACCACCTGCTCGACTCGCCAGAACCACCTGCCGGACACGCAAAAATCACCTGCCGGCTACGCCACAACCAGTTGGGGAACACTTCGGAATCACCTGCCGGGCTTGCTGGAACCACATGCCGGTCATGCCAAAATCACCTGCCAACTACGCCAGTACCACTTGGCGGACACTGTGGAAACACCTGTCGGGCCGGCCGGAACCACATCTCAGACGCGCCAGAACCATGTGCATGAGATGCTGGAACCACACCCCGAACAGACGGAAAACACCTGCCAGACCCGTCTGAACAACATGCCGAGCACGCCGGAGCCACCTGCTCGACTCACCGGAACCACCTACCTGACATGCCCAAATCACCAGCCGGGTATGCCAGAACCACTTGGCGGACACTCCGGAATCATCTGCCGGACATGCCGGAACCAGCTCTCAGACACACCAGAACCACGTGCCGGAGACGCCGGAAGCACCTGCCGAGCATGCCGGAGCCACCTGCTCGACTCGCCAGAAACACCTGCCGGACACGCCAAAATCACCTGCCGGGTACGCCAGAACCACCTGGCGGACACTCCGAAACCACCTGTCACGCATGCCGGAACCACCTCTCAGACTTGCCGGAAGCACGTGCCGGACACGCCGGAATCACCTACCGGACAGACCGGAACCACCTGCCGAGCACGCCGGAGCCACCTGTTCGACTCGCTGGAACCACCTGCCGGACAGGCCAATATCAACTGCTGGCTATGCCAGAACCACCTGGGGGACGGTCCGGAATCGCCTGCCAGCCATGGCGGAACCACCTCTCAGACGTACCAGAATCACCTGCCGGAGAAGCTGGAAACACGTCCTGGACAGTCTGGAACCACCTGCCGGCCAAACTTGAACCACCTGCCAAGCACAACGGAACAACCTGCCAGACACGCCAAAATCACCTGCGTGTTATGCCAGAACCACTTGGAGGACTCTCTGGGATGACCTGCCGGGCATGCCGGAACCACCTCTCAGACGTGCCAGAACCATGTGGCGGACAGTCCGGAATCACCTGTTGGGCATGCGCAACCACCTCTGAGACGTACCAGAACCACATGCCGTGCAGGCTGGAACCACCTACCGGACAGACGGGAATCACCTTTCGGGCATGCCGGAACCACCTGTCAGATGTGCCAGAAACACGTGCCGGAGACGCCGGAAGCACCTGCCAAGCACGTTGGAACCACCTGCTCAACTCGCCTGAACCACCTGCCGGACATGCCAAAATCACCTGCCGACTATGCCAGAACCACTTGGCGAACACTCCGGAATCACTTGCCGGGCATGCAGGAACCACCTCTCAGACATGCCAGAACCCCGTGCCAATGACCCCGGAAGCACCAGCCGAGCACGCCGGAACCACCTGCTCGACTCGCCAGAACCACCTGCCGATCACGCAAAAATCACCTGCCGGCTACGCCACAACCAGTTGGTGAACACTTTGGAATCACCTGCCAGGCTTGCTGGAACCACCTGCCAGTCATGCCAAAATCACCTGCCAACTACGCCAGAACCGCTTGGCGGACACTGCGGAAACACCTGTCGGGCCGGCTGGAACCACATCTCAGACGTGCCAGAAACGTGTTCATGAGATGCTGGAACCACACCCCGAACAGACGGATACCACCTGCCAGAACCGCCTGAACCACCTGCTGAGCACGCCGGAACCACCTGCTCGACTCACCGGTACCACCTCCCTGACACGCCAAAATCACCTGCTGGGTATACCAGAACCACTTGGCAGACACTCCGGAATCATCTGCCGGACATGCCGGAACCAGCTCTAGACACACCAGAACCAAGTGCCGGAGACGCCGGAAGCACCTGCCGAGCATGCCGGAGCCACCTGCTCGACTCGCCAGAAACACCTGCCGGACACGCCAAAATCACCTGCCGGGTATGCCAGAACCACCTGGCGGACACTACGGAATCACCTGCCGCGCATGCCGGAACCACCTCTCAGACGTGCCGGAAGCACGTGCCAGACACGCCGGAAACACCTACCGGACAGACCGGAACCACCTGCCAAGAACGCCGGAGCCACCTGTTCGACTCGCTGGAACCACCTGCCGGACAGGCCAATATCAACTGCTGGCTATGCCAGAACCACCTGGGGGACAGTCCGCGATCACCTGCCAGCCATGGCGGAACCACCTCTCAGACGTACCAGAACCACCTGCCGGAGAAGCTGGAAACACGTCCTGGACAGACTGGAACCACGTGACGGCCATGCCTGAACCACCTGCCGGACACGCCAAAATCACCTGCCCGCTACACCAGCACCACTTCGGGGACAAGCCGGAATCACGTGAGGGGCATGCCGGCACAGCCTCTCAGACTGAACCTCGTGCCGGACACCACAGAACCACCTGCCGGACAGACCGGAACCACCTGCCGGACACGCCGGAACCACCAGCTTGAGCCGCCACAACGACCGCTGGACATGCAAAATCACCTGACGGCTACGCCGGAAACACTTGGCGAACACTCCGGAATCACCTGCCGGGCATGCCGGAACCACCTCTCAGATATGACAGTACCACGTGCCAATGACCCCGGAAGCACCTGCCGAGCACGCCGGAACCACCTGCTCGACTCGCCAGAACCACCTGCCGGACACGCAAAAATCACCTGCCGGCTACGCCACAACCAGTTGGGGAACACTTCGGAATCACCTGCCGGGCTTGCTGGAACCACATGCCGGTCATGCCAAAATCACCTGCCAACTACGCCAGTACCACTTGGCGGACACTGTGGAAACACCTGTCGGGCCGGCCGGAACCACATCTCAGACGTGCCAGAACCATGTGCATGAGATGCTGGAACCACACCCCGAACAGACGGAAAACACCTGCCAGACCCGTCTGAACAACCTGCCGAGCACGCCGGAGCCACCTGCTCGACTCGCCGGAACCACCTACCTGACATGCCCAAATCACCAGCCGGGTATGCCAGAACCACTTGGCGGACACTCCGGAATCATCTGCCGGACATGCCGGAACCAGCTCTCAGACACACCAGAACCAAGTGCCGGAGACGCCGGAAGCACCTGCCGAGCATGCCGGAGCCACCTGCTCGACTCGCCAGAAACACCTGCCGGACACGCCAAAATCACCTGCCGGGTACGCCAGAACCACCTGGCGGACACTCCGAAATCACCTCTCGCGCATGCCGGAACCACCTCTCAGACGTGCCGGAAGCACATGCCGGACACGCCGGAATCACCTACCGGACAGACCGGAACCATCTGCCGAGCACGCCGGAGCCACCTGTTCGACTCGCTGGAACCACCTGCCGGACAGGCCAATATCAACTGCTGGCTATGCCAGAACCACCTGGGGGACCGTCCGGAATCACCTGCCAGCCATGGCGGAACCACCTCTCAGACGTACCAGAACCACCTGCCGGAGAAGCTGGAAACACGTCCTCGACAGTCTGGAACCACCTTCCGGCCAAGCCTGAACCACCTGCCAAGCACAACGGAACAACCTGCCAGACACGCCCAAATCACCTGCGTGTTATGCCAGAACCACTTGGAGGACTCTCTGGGATGACCTGCCGGGCATGCCGGAACCACCTCTCAGACGTGCCAGAACCATGTGGCGGACAGTCCGGAATCACCTGTTGGGCATGCGCAACCACCTCTGAGACGTACCAGAACCACATGCCGTGCAGGCTGGAACCACCTACCGGACAGACCGGAATCACCTTTCGGGCATGCCGGAACCACCTGTCAGATGTGCCAGAAACACGTGCCGGAGACGCCGGAAGCACCTGCCAAGCACGTTGGAACCACCTGCTCAACTCGCCTGAACCACCTGCCGGACATGCCAAAATCACCTGCCGACTATGCCAGAACCACTTGGCGAACACTCCGGAATCACTTGCCGGGCATGCAGGAACCACCTCTCAGACATGCCAGAACCCCGTGCCAATGACCCCGGAAGCACCAGCCGAGCACGCCGGAACCACCTGCTCGACTCGCCAGAACCACCTGCCGATCACGCAAAAATCACCTGCCGGCTACGCCACAACCAGTTGGTGAACACTTTGGAATCACCTGCCAGGCTTGCTGGAACCACCTGCCAGTCATGCCAAAATCACCTGCCAACTACGCCAGAACCGCTTGGCGGACACTGCGGAAACACCTGTCGGGCCGGCTGGAACCACATCTCAGACGTGCCAGAAACGTGTTCATGAGATGCTGGAACCACACCCCGAACAGACGGATACCACCTGCCAGAACCGCCTGAACCACCTGCTGAGCACGCCGGAACCACCTGCTCGACTCACCGGTACCACCTCCCTGACACGCCAAAATCACCTGCTGGGTATACCAGAACCACTTGGCAGACACTCCGGAATAATCTGCCGGACATGCCGGAACCAGCTCTAGACACACCAGAACCAAGTGCCGGAGACGCCGGAAGCACCTGCCGAGCATGCCGGAGCCACCTGCTCGACTCGCCAGAAACACCTGCCGGACACGCCAAAATCACCTGCCGGGTATGCCAGAACCACCTGGCGGACACTACGGAATCACCTGCCGCGCATGCCGGAACCACCTCTCAGACGTGCCGGAAGCACGTGCCAGACACGCCGGAAACACCTACCGGACAGACCGGAACCACCTGCCAAGAACGCCGGAGCCACCTGTTCGACTCGCTGGAACCACCTGCCGGACAGGCCAATATCAACTGCTGGCTATGCCAGAACCACCTGGGGGACAGTCCGCGATCACCTGCCAGCCATGGCGGAACCACCTCTCAGACGTACCAGAACCACCTGCCGGAGAAGCTGGAAACACGTCCTGGACAGACTGGAACCACGTGACGGCCATGCCTGAACCACCTGCCGGACACGCCAAAATCACCTGCCCGCTACACCAGCACCACTTCGGGGACAAGCCGGAATCACGTGAGGGGCATGCCGGCACAGCCTCTCAGACTGAACCTCGTGCCGGACACCACAGAACCACCTGCCGGACAGACCGGAACCACCTGCCGGACACGCCGGAACCACCAGCTTGAGCCGCCACAACGACCGCTGGACATGCAAAATCACCTGACGGCTACGCCGGAAACACTTGGCGAACACTCCGGAATCACCTGCCGGGCATGCCGGAACCACCTCTCAGATATGACAGTACCACGTGCCAATGACCCCGGAAGCACCTGCCGAGCACGCCGGAACCACCTGCTCGACTCGCCAGAACCACCTGCCGGACACGCAAAAATCACCTGCCGGCTACGCCACAACCAGTTGGGGAACACTTCGGAATCACCTGCCGGGCTTGCTGGAACCACATGCCGGTCATGCCAAAATCACCTGCCAACTACGCCAGTACCACTTGGCGGACACTGTGGAAACACCTGTCGGGCCGGCCGGAACCACATCTCAGACGTGCCAGAACCATGTGCATGAGATGCTGGAACCACACCCCGAACAGACGGAAAACACCTGCCAGACCCGTCTGAACAACCTGCCGAGCACGCCGGAGCCACCTGCTCGACTCGCCGGAACCACCTACCTGACATGCCCAAATCACCAGCCGGGTATGCCAGAACCACTTGGCGGACACTCCGGAATCATCTGCCGGACATGCCGGAACCAGCTCTCAGACACACCAGAACCAAGTGCCGGAGACGCCGGAAGCACCTGCCGAGCATGCCGGAGCCACCTGCTCGACTCGCCAGAAACACCTGCCGGACACGCCAAAATCACCTGCCGGGTACGCCAGAACCACCTGGCGGACACTCCGAAATCACCTCTCGCGCATGCCGGAACCACCTCTCAGACGTGCCGGAAGCACATGCCGGACACGCCGGAATCACCTACCGGACAGACCGGAACCATCTGCCGAGCACGCCGGAGCCACCTGTTCGACTCGCTGGAACCACCTGCCGGACAGGCCAATATCAACTGCTGGCTATGCCAGAACCACCTGGGGGACCGTCCGGAATCACCTGCCAGCCATGGCGGAACCACCTCTCAGACGTACCAGAACCACCTGCCGGAGAAGCTGGAAACACGTCCTCGACAGTCTGGAACCACCTTCCGGCCAAGCCTGAACCACCTGCCAAGCACAACGGAACAACCTGCCAGACACGCCCAAATCACCTGCGTGTTATGCCAGAACCACTTGGAGGACTCTCTGGGATGACCTGCCGGGCATGCCGGAACCACCTCTCAGACGTGCCAGAACCATGTGGCGGACAGTCCGGAATCACCTGTTGGGCATGCGCAACCACCTCTGAGACGTACCAGAACCACATGCCGTGCAGGCTGGAACCACCTACCGGACAGACCGGAATCACCTTTCGGGCATGCCGGAACCACCTGTCAGATGTGCCAGAAACACGTGCCGGAGACGCCGGAAGCACCTGCCAAGCACGTTGGAACCACCTGCTCAACTCGCCTGAACCACCTGCCGGACATGCCAAAATCACCTGCCGACTATGCCAGAACCACTTGGCGAACACTCCGGAATCACTTGCCGGGCATGCAGGAACCACCTCTCAGACATGCCAGAACCCCGTGCCAATGACCCCGGAAGCACCAGCCGAGCACGCCGGAACCACCTGCTCGACTCGCCAGAACCACCTGCCGATCACGCAAAAATCACCTGCCGGCTACGCCACAACCAGTTGGTGAACACTTTGGAATCACCTGCCAGGCTTGCTGGAACCACCTGCCAGTCATGCCAAAATCACCTGCCAACTACGCCAGAACCGCTTGGCGGACACTGCGGAAACACCTGTCGGGCCGGCTGGAACCACATCTCAGACGTGCCAGAAACGTGTTCATGAGATGCTGGAACCACACCCCGAACAGACGGATACCACCTGCCAGAACCGCCTGAACCACCTGCTGAGCACGCCGGAACCACCTGCTCGACTCACCGGTACCACCTCCCTGACACGCCAAAATCACCTGCTGGGTATACCAGAACCACTTGGCAGACACTCCGGAATAATCTGCCGGACATGCCGGAACCAGCTCTAGACACACCAGAACCAAGTGCCGGAGACGCCGGAAGCACCTGCCGAGCATGCCGGAGCCACCTGCTCGACTCGCCAGAAACACCTGCCGGACACGCCAAAATCACCTGCCGGGTATGCCAGAACCACCTGGCGGACACTACGGAATCACCTGCCGCGCATGCCGGAACCACCTCTCAGACGTGCCGGAAGCACGTGCCAGACACGCCGGAAACACCTACCGGACAGACCGGAACCACCTGCCAAGAACGCCGGAGCCACCTGTTCGACTCGCTGGAACCACCTGCCGGACAGGCCAATATCAACTGCTGGCTATGCCAGAACCACCTGGGGGACAGTCCGCGATCACCTGCCAGCCATGGCGGAACCACCTCTCAGACGTACCAGAACCACCTGCCGGAGAAGCTGGAAACACGTCCTGGACAGACTGGAACCACGTGACGGCCATGCCTGAACCACCTGCCGGACACGCCAAAATCACCTGCCCGCTACACCAGCACCACTTCGGGGACAAGCCGGAATCACGTGAGGGGCATGCCGGCACAGCCTCTCAGACTGAACCTCGTGCCGGACACCACAGAACCACCTGCCGGACAGACCGGAACCACCTGCCGGACACGCCGGAACCACCAGCTTGAGCCGCCACAACGACCGCTGGACATGCAAAATCACCTGACGGCTACGCCGGAAACACTTGGCGAACACTCCGGAATCACCTGCCGGGCATGCCGGAACCACCTCTCAGATATGACAGTACCACGTGCCAATGACCCCGGAAGCACCTGCCGAGCACGCCGGAACCACCTGCTCGACTCGCCAGAACCACCTGCCGGACACGCAAAAATCACCTGCCGGCTACGCCACAACCAGTTGGGGAACACTTCGGAATCACCTGCCGGGCTTGCTGGAACCACATGCCGGTCATGCCAAAATCACCTGCCAACTACGCCAGTACCACTTGGCGGACACTGTGGAAACACCTGTCGGGCCGGCCGGAACCACATCTCAGACGTGCCAGAACCATGTGCATGAGATGCTGGAACCACACCCCGAACAGACGGAAAACACCTGCCAGACCCGTCTGAACAACCTGCCGAGCACGCCGGAGCCACCTGCTCGACTCGCCGGAACCACCTACCTGACATGCCCAAATCACCAGCCGGGTATGCCAGAACCACTTGGCGGACACTCCGGAATCATCTGCCGGACATGCCGGAACCAGCTCTCAGACACACCAGAACCAAGTGCCGGAGACGCCGGAAGCACCTGCCGAGCATGCCGGAGCCACCTGCTCGACTCGCCAGAAACACCTGCCGGACACGCCAAAATCACCTGCCGGGTACGCCAGAACCACCTGGCGGACACTCCGAAATCACCTCTCGCGCATGCCGGAACCACCTCTCAGACG
The DNA here is from genome assembly GCF_041296265.1 of Equus caballus. NCBI lineage: Eukaryota > Metazoa > Chordata > Mammalia > Perissodactyla > Equidae > Equus > Equus caballus. The sequence goes on from NC_091697.1 coordinate 4,498,547, forward strand.
TGCCGGAAGCACATGCCGGACACGCCGGAATCACCTACCGGACAGACCGGAACCATCTGCCGAGCACGCCGGAGCCACCTGTTCGACTCGCTGGAACCACCTGCCGGACAGGCCAATATCAACTGCTGGCTATGCCAGAACCACCTGGGGGACCGTCCGGAATCACCTGCCAGCCATGGCGGAACCACCTCTCAGACGTACCAGAACCACCTGCCGGAGAAGCTGGAAACACGTCCTCGACAGTCTGGAACCACCTTCCGGCCAAGCCTGAACCACCTGCCAAGCACAACGGAACAACCTGCCAGACACGCCCAAATCACCTGCGTGTTATGCCAGAACCACTTGGAGGACTCTCTGGGATGACCTGCCGGGCATGCCGGAACCACCTCTCAGACGTGCCAGAACCATGTGGCGGACAGTCCGGAATCACCTGTTGGGCATGCGCAACCACCTCTGAGACGTACCAGAACCACATGCCGTGCAGGCTGGAACCACCTACCGGACAGACCGGAATCACCTTTCGGGCATGCCGGAACCACCTGTCAGATGTGCCAGAAACACGTGCCGGAGACGCCGGAAGCACCTGCCAAGCACGTTGGAACCACCTGCTCAACTCGCCTGAACCACCTGCCGGACATGCCAAAATCACCTGCCGACTATGCCAGAACCACTTGGCGAACACTCCGGAATCACTTGCCGGGCATGCAGGAACCACCTCTCAGACATGCCAGAACCCCGTGCCAATGACCCCGGAAGCACCAGCCGAGCACGCCGGAACCACCTGCTCGACTCGCCAGAACCACCTGCCGATCACGCAAAAATCACCTGCCGGCTACGCCACAACCAGTTGGTGAACACTTTGGAATCACCTGCCAGGCTTGCTGGAACCACCTGCCAGTCATGCCAAAATCACCTGCCAACTACGCCAGAACCGCTTGGCGGACACTGCGGAAACACCTGTCGGGCCGGCTGGAACCACATCTCAGACGTGCCAGAAACGTGTTCATGAGATGCTGGAACCACACCCCGAACAGACGGATACCACCTGCCAGAACCGCCTGAACCACCTGCTGAGCACGCCGGAACCACCTGCTCGACTCACCGGTACCACCTCCCTGACACGCCAAAATCACCTGCTGGGTATACCAGAACCACTTGGCAGACACTCCGGAATCATCTGCCGGACATGCCGGAACCAGCTCTAGACACACCAGAACCAAGTGCCGGAGACGCCGGAAGCACCTGCCGAGCATGCCGGAGCCACCTGCTCGACTCGCCAGAAACACCTGCCGGACACGCCAAAATCACCTGCCGGGTATGCCAGAACCACCTGGCGGACACTACGGAATCACCTGCCGCGCATGCCGGAACCACCTCTCAGACGTGCCGGAAGCACGTGCCAGACACGCCGGAAACACCTACCGGACAGACCGGAACCACCTGCCAAGAACGCCGGAGCCACCTGTTCGACTCGCTGGAACCACCTGCCGGACAGGCCAATATCAACTGCTGGCTATGCCAGAACCACCTGGGGGACAGTCCGCGATCACCTGCCAGCCATGGCGGAACCACCTCTCAGACGTACCAGAACCACCTGCCGGAGAAGCTGGAAACACGTCCTGGACAGACTGGAACCACGTGACGGCCATGCCTGAACCACCTGCCGGACACGCCAAAATCACCTGCCCGCTACACCAGCACCACTTCGGGGACAAGCCGGAATCACGTGAGGGGCATGCCGGCACAGCCTCTCAGACTGAACCTCGTGCCGGACACCACAGAACCACCTGCCGGACAGACCGGAACCACCTGCCGGACACGCCGGAACCACCAGCTTGAGCCGCCACAACGACCGCTGGACATGCAAAATCACCTGACGGCTACGCCGGAAACACTTGGCGAACACTCCGGAATCACCTGCCGGGCATGCCGGAACCACCTCTCAGATATGACAGTACCACGTGCCAATGACCCCGGAAGCACCTGCCGAGCACGCCGGAACCACCTGCTCGACTCGCCAGAACCACCTGCCGGACACGCAAAAATCACCTGCCGGCTACGCCACAACCAGTTGGGGAACACTTCGGAATCACCTGCCGGGCTTGCTGGAACCACATGCCGGTCATGCCAAAATCACCTGCCAACTACGCCAGTACCACTTGGCGGACACTGTGGAAACACCTGTCGGGCCGGCCGGAACCACATCTCAGACGTGCCAGAACCATGTGCATGAGATGCTGGAACCACACCCTGAACAGACGGAAAACACCTGCCAGACCCGTCTGAACAACCTGCCGAGCACGCCGGAGCCACCTGCTCGACTCGCCGGAACCACCTACCTGACATGCCCAAATCACCAGCCGGGTATGCCAGAACCACTTGGCGGACACTCCGGAATCATCTGCCGGACATGCCGGAACCAGCTCTCAGACACACCAGAACCAAGTGCCGGAGACGCCGGAAGCACCTGCCGAGCATGCCGGAGCCACCTGCTCGACTCGCCAGAAACACCTGCCGGACACGCCAAAATCACCTGCCGGGTACGCCAGAACCACCTGGCGGACACTCCGAAATCACCTCTCGCGCATGCCGGAACCACCTCTCAGACGTGCCGGAAGCACATGCCGGACACGCCGGAATCACCTACCGGACAGACCGGAACCATCTGCCGAGCACGCCGGAGCCACCTGTTCGACTCGCTGGAACCACCTGCCGGACAGGCCAATATCAACTGCTGGCTATGCCAGAACCACCTGGGGGACCGTCCGGAATCACCTGCCAGCCATGGCGGAACCACCTCTCAGACGTACCAGAACCACCTGCCGGAGAAGCTGGAAACACGTCCTCGACAGTCTGGAACCACCTTCCGGCCAAGCCTGAACCACCTGCCAAGCACAACGGAACAAACTGCCAGACACGCCCAAATCACCTGCGTGTTATGCCAGAACCACTTGGAGGACTCTCTGGGATGACCTGCCGGGCATGCCGGAACCACCTCTCAGACGTGCCAGAACCATGTGGCGGACAGTCCGGAATCACCTGTTGGGCATGCGCAACCACCTCTGAGACGTACCAGAACCACATGCCGTGCAGGCTGGAACCACCTACCGGACAGACCGGAATCACCTTTCGGGCATGCCGGAACCACCTGTCAGATGTGCCAGAAACACGTGCCGGAGACGCCGGAAGCACCTGCCAAGCACGTTGGAACCACCTGCTCAACTCGCCTGAACCACCTGCCGGACATGCCAAAATCACCTGCCGACTATGCCAGAACCACTTGGCGAACACTCCGGAATCACTTGCCGGGCATGCAGGAACCACCTCTCAGACATGCCAGAACCCCGTGCCAATGACCCCGGAAGCACCAGCCGAGCACGCCGGAACCACCTGCTCGACTCGCCAGAACCACCTGCCGATCACGCAAAAATCACCTGCCGGCTACGCCACAACCAGTTGGTGAACACTTTGGAATCACCTGCCAGGCTTGCTGGAACCACCTGCCAGTCATGCCAAAATCACCTGCCAACTACGCCAGAACCGCTTGGCGGACACTGCGGAAACACCTGTCGGGCCGGCTGGAACCACATCTCAGACGTGCCAGAAACGTGTTCATGAGATGCTGGAACCACACCCCGAACAGACGGATACCACCTGCCAGAACCGCCTGAACCACCTGCTGAGCACGCCGGAACCACCTGCTCGACTCACCGGTACCACCTCCCTGACACGCCAAAATCACCTGCTGGGTATACCAGAACCACTTGGCAGACACTCCGGAATCATCTGCCGGACATGCCGGAACCAGCTCTAGACACACCAGAACCAAGTGCCGGAGACGCCGGAAGCACCTGCCGAGCATGCCGGAGCCACCTGCTCGACTCGCCAGAAACACCTGCCGGACACGCCAAAATCACCTGCCGGGTACGCCTGAACCACCTGGCGGACACTCCGAAACCAACTGTCGCGCATGCCGGAACCACCTCTCAGACGTGCCGGAAGCACGTGCCGGACACGCCGGAATCACCTACCGGACAGACCTTAACCACCTCCCGAGCACGCCGGAGCCACCTGTTCGACTCGCTGGAACCACCTGCCGGACAGGCCAATATCAACTGCTGGCTATGCCAGAACCACCTGGGGGACGGTCCGGAATCGCCTGCCAGCCATGGCGGAACCACCTCTCAGACGTACCAGAATCACCTGCCGGAGAAGCTGGAAACACGTCCTGGACAGTCTGGAACCACCTGCCGGCCAAACTTGAACCACCTGCCAAGCACAACGGAACAACCTGCCAGACACGCCAAAATCACCTGCGTGTTATGCCAGAACCACTTGGAGGACTCTCTGGGATGACCTGCCGGGCATGCCGGAACCACCTCTCAGACGTGCCAGAACCATGTGGCGGACAGTCCGGAATCACCTGTTGGGCATGCGCAACCACCTCTGAGACGTACCAGAACCACATGCCATGCAGGCTGGAACCACCTACCGGACAGACCGGAATCACCTTTCGGGCATGCCGGAACCACCTGTCAGATGTGCCAGAAACACGTGCCGGAGACGCCGGAAGCACCTGCCAAGCACGTTGGAACCACCTGCTCAACTCGCCTGAACCACCTGCCGGACATGCCAAAATCACCTGCCGACTATGCCAGAACCACTTGGCGAACACTCCGGAATCACTTGCCGGGCATGCAGGAACCACCTCTCAGACATGCCAGAACCCCGTGCCAATGACCCCGGAAGCACCAGCCGAGCACGCCGGAACCACCTGCTCGACTCGCCAGAACCACCTGCCGATCACGCAAAAATCACCTGCCGGCTACGCCACAACCAGTTGGTGAACACTTTGGAATCACCTGCCAGGCTTGCTGGAACCACCTGCCAGTCATGCCAAAATCACCTGCCAACTACGCCAGAACCGCTTGGCGGACACTGCGGAAACACCTGTCGGGCCGGCTGGAACCACATCTCAGACGTGCCAGAAACGTGTTCATGAGATGCTGGAACCACACCCCGAACAGACGGATACCACCTGCCAGAACCGCCTGAACCACCTGCTGAGCACGCCGGAACCACCTGCTCGACTCACCGGTACCACCTCCCTGACACGCCAAAATCACCTGCTGGGTATACCAGAACCACTTGGCAGACACTCCGGAATCATCTGCCGGACATGCCGGAACCAGCTCTAGACACACCAGAACCAAGTGCCGGAGACGCCGGAAGCACCTGCCGAGCATGCCGGAGCCACCTGCTCGACTCGCCAGAAACACCTGCCGGACACGCCAAAATCACCTGCCGGGTATGCCAGAACCACCTGGCGGACACTACGGAATCACCTGCCGCGCATGCCGGAACCACCTCTCAGACGTGCCGGAAGCACGTGCCAGACACGCCGGAAACACCTACCGGACAGACCGGAACCACCTGCCAAGAACGCCGGAGCCACCTGTTCGACTCGCTGGAACCACCTGCCGGACAGGCCAATATCAACTGCTGGCTATGCCAGAACCACCTGGGGGACAGTCCGCGATCACCTGCCAGCCATGGCGGAACCACCTCTCAGACGTACCAGAACCACCTGCCGGAGAAGCTGGAAACACGTCCTGGACAGACTGGAACCACGTGACGGCCATGCCTGAACCACCTGCCGGACACGCCAAAATCAACTGCGGGCTACGCCAGAACCACTTGGACGACTCTCCGAAATGACCTGCCGGGCATGTTGGAACCACCTCTCAGACGTGCCAGAAGCACGTGGCGGACAGTCCGGAATCACCTGTTGGGCATACGCAACCACCTCTGACACGTACCAGAACTACGTGCCGCGCACGCCGGAACCACCTACCGGACAGACCGGAATCAACTTTTGGGCATGCCGGAACCACCAGTCAGATGTGCCAGAAACACATGCCGGAGACGCCGGAAGCACCTGCCGAGCACGTCGCAACCACCTGCTCAACTCGCCTGAACCACCTGCCGGACACGCCAAAATCACCTGCCCGCTACACCAGCACCACTTCGGGGACAAGCCGGAATCACGTGAGGGGCATGCCGGCACAGCCTCTCAGACTGAACCTCGTGCCGGACACCACAGAACCACCTGCCGGACAGACCGGAACCACCTGCCGGACACGCCGGAACCACCAGCTTGAGCCGCCACAACGACCGCTGGACATGCAAAATCACCTGACGGCTACGCCGGAAACACTTGGCGAACACTCCGGAATCACCTGCCGGGCATGCCGGAACCACCTCTCAGATATGACAGTACCACGTGCCAATGACCCCGGAAGCACCTGCCGAGCACGCCGGAACCACCTGCTCGACTCGCCAGAACCACCTGCCGGACACGCAAAAATCACCTGCCGGCTACGCCACAACCAGTTGGGGAACACTTCGGAATCACCTGCCGGGCTTGCTGGAACCACATGCCGGTCATGCCAAAATCACCTGCCAACTACGCCAGTACCACTTGGCGGACACTGTGGAAACACCTGTCGGGCCGGCCGGAACCACATCTCAGACGCGCCAGAACCATGTGCATGAGATGCTGGAACCACACCCCGAACAGACGGAAAACACCTGCCAGACCCGTCTGAACAACATGCCGAGCACGCCGGAGCCACCTGCTCGACTCACCGGAACCACCTACCTGACATGCCCAAATCACCAGCCGGGTATGCCAGAACCACTTGGCGGACACTCCGGAATCATCTGCCGGACATGCCGGAACCAGCTCTCAGACACACCAGAACCACGTGCCGGAGACGCCGGAAGCACCTGCCGAGCATGCCGGAGCCACCTGCTCGACTCGCCAGAAACACCTGCCGGACACGCCAAAATCACCTGCCGGGTACGCCAGAACCACCTGGCGGACACTCCGAAACCACCTGTCACGCATGCCGGAACCACCTCTCAGACTTGCCGGAAGCACGTGCCGGACACGCCGGAATCACCTACCGGACAGACCGGAACCACCTGCCGAGCACGCCGGAGCCACCTGTTCGACTCGCTGGAACCACCTGCCGGACAGGCCAATATCAACTGCTGGCTATGCCAGAACCACCTGGGGGACGGTCCGGAATCGCCTGCCAGCCATGGCGGAACCACCTCTCAGACGTACCAGAATCACCTGCCGGAGAAGCTGGAAACACGTCCTGGACAGTCTGGAACCACCTGCCGGCCAAACTTGAACCACCTGCCAAGCACAACGGAACAACCTGCCAGACACGCCAAAATCACCTGCGTGTTATGCCAGAACCACTTGGAGGACTCTCTGGGATGACCTGCCGGGCATGCCGGAACCACCTCTCAGACGTGCCAGAACCATGTGGCGGACAGTCCGGAATCACCTGTTGGGCATGCGCAACCACCTCTGAGACGTACCAGAACCACATGCCGTGCAGGCTGGAACCACCTACCGGACAGACGGGAATCACCTTTCGGGCATGCCGGAACCACCTGTCAGATGTGCCAGAAACACGTGCCGGAGACGCCGGAAGCACCTGCCAAGCACGTTGGAACCACCTGCTCAACTCGCCTGAACCACCTGCCGGACATGCCAAAATCACCTGCCGACTATGCCAGAACCACTTGGCGAACACTCCGGAATCACTTGCCGGGCATGCAGGAACCACCTCTCAGACATGCCAGAACCCCGTGCCAATGACCCCGGAAGCACCAGCCGAGCACGCCGGAACCACCTGCTCGACTCGCCAGAACCACCTGCCGATCACGCAAAAATCACCTGCCGGCTACGCCACAACCAGTTGGTGAACACTTTGGAATCACCTGCCAGGCTTGCTGGAACCACCTGCCAGTCATGCCAAAATCACCTGCCAACTACGCCAGAACCGCTTGGCGGACACTGCGGAAACACCTGTCGGGCCGGCTGGAACCACATCTCAGACGTGCCAGAAACGTGTTCATGAGATGCTGGAACCACACCCCGAACAGACGGATACCACCTGCCAGAACCGCCTGAACCACCTGCTGAGCACGCCGGAACCACCTGCTCGACTCACCGGTACCACCTCCCTGACACGCCAAAATCACCTGCTGGGTATACCAGAACCACTTGGCAGACACTCCGGAATCATCTGCCGGACATGCCGGAACCAGCTCTAGACACACCAGAACCAAGTGCCGGAGACGCCGGAAGCACCTGCCGAGCATGCCGGAGCCACCTGCTCGACTCGCCAGAAACACCTGCCGGACACGCCAAAATCACCTGCCGGGTATGCCAGAACCACCTGGCGGACACTACGGAATCACCTGCCGCGCATGCCGGAACCACCTCTCAGACGTGCCGGAAGCACGTGCCAGACACGCCGGAAACACCTACCGGACAGACCGGAACCACCTGCCAAGAACGCCGGAGCCACCTGTTCGACTCGCTGGAACCACCTGCCGGACAGGCCAATATCAACTGCTGGCTATGCCAGAACCACCTGGGGGACAGTCCGCGATCACCTGCCAGCCATGGCGGAACCACCTCTCAGACGTACCAGAACCACCTGCCGGAGAAGCTGGAAACACGTCCTGGACAGACTGGAACCACGTGACGGCCATGCCTGAACCACCTGCCGGACACGCCAAAATCACCTGCCCGCTACACCAGCACCACTTCGGGGACAAGCCGGAATCACGTGAGGGGCATGCCGGCACAGCCTCTCAGACTGAACCTCGTGCCGGACACCACAGAACCACCTGCCGGACAGACCGGAACCACCTGCCGGACACGCCGGAACCACCAGCTTGAGCCGCCACAACGACCGCTGGACATGCAAAATCACCTGACGGCTACGCCGGAAACACTTGGCGAACACTCCGGAATCACCTGCCGGGCATGCCGGAACCACCTCTCAGATATGACAGTACCACGTGCCAATGACCCCGGAAGCACCTGCCGAGCACGCCGGAACCACCTGCTCGACTCGCCAGAACCACCTGCCGGACACGCAAAAATCACCTGCCGGCTACGCCACAACCAGTTGGGGAACACTTCGGAATCACCTGCCGGGCTTGCTGGAACCACATGCCGGTCATGCCAAAATCACCTGCCAACTACGCCAGTACCACTTGGCGGACACTGTGGAAACACCTGTCGGGCCGGCCGGAACCACATCTCAGACGTGCCAGAACCATGTGCATGAGATGCTGGAACCACACCCCGAACAGACGGAAAACACCTGCCAGACCCGTCTGAACAACCTGCCGAGCACGCCGGAGCCACCTGCTCGACTCGCCGGAACCACCTACCTGACATGCCCAAATCACCAGCCGGGTATGCCAGAACCACTTGGCGGACACTCCGGAATCATCTGCCGGACATGCCGGAACCAGCTCTCAGACACACCAGAACCAAGTGCCGGAGACGCCGGAAGCACCTGCCGAGCATGCCGGAGCCACCTGCTCGACTCGCCAGAAACACCTGCCGGACACGCCAAAATCACCTGCCGGGTACGCCAGAACCACCTGGCGGACACTCCGAAACCACCTCTCGCGCATGCCGGAACCACCTCTCAGACGTGCCGGAAGCACATGCCGGACACGCCGGAATCACCTACCGGACAGACCGGAACCATCTGCCGAGCACGCCGGAGCCACCTGTTCGACTCGCTGGAACCACCTGCCGGACAGGCCAATATCAACTGCTGGCTATGCCAGAACCACCTGGGGGACCGTCCGGAATCACCTGCCAGCCATGGCGGAACCACCTCTCAGACGTACCAGAACCACCTGCCGGAGAAGCTGGAAACACGTCCTCGACAGTCTGGAACCACCTTCCGGCCAAGCCTGAACCACCTGCCAAGCACAACGGAACAACCTGCCAGACACGCCCAAATCACCTGCGTGTTATGCCAGAACCACTTGGAGGACTCTCTGGGATGACCTGCCGGGCATGCCGGAACCACCTCTCAGACGTGCCAGAACCATGTGGCGGACAGTCCGGAATCACCTGTTGGGCATGCGCAACCACCTCTGAGACGTACCAGAACCACATGCCGTGCAGGCTGGAACCACCTACCGGACAGACCGGAATCACCTTTCGGGCATGCCGGAACCACCTGTCAGATGTGCCAGAAACACGTGCCGGAGACGCCGGAAGCACCTGCCAAGCACGTTGGAACCACCTGCTCAACTCGCCTGAACCACCTGCCGGACATGCCAAAATCACCTGCCGACTATGCCAGAACCACTTGGCGAACACTCCGGAATCACTTGCCGGGCATGCAGGAACCACCTCTCAGACATGCCAGAACCCCGTGCCAATGACCCCGGAAGCACCAGCCGAGCACGCCGGAACCACCTGCTCGACTCGCCAGAACCACCTGCCGATCACGCAAAAATCACCTGCCGGCTACGCCACAACCAGTTGGTGAACACTTTGGAATCACCTGCCAGGCTTGCTGGAACCACCTGCCAGTCATGCCAAAATCACCTGCCAACTACGCCAGAACCGCTTGGCGGACACTGCGGAAACACCTGTCGGGCCGGCTGGAACCACATCTCAGACGTGCCAGAAACGTGTTCATGAGATGCTGGAACCACACCCCGAACAGACGGATACCACCTGCCAGAACCGCCTGAACCACCTGCTGAGCACGCCGGAACCACCTGCTCGACTCACCGGTACCACCTCCCTGACACGCCAAAATCACCTGCTGGGTATACCAGAACCACTTGGCAGACACTCCGGAATCATCTGCCGGACATGCCGGAACCAGCTCTAGACACACCAGAACCAAGTGCCGGAGACACCGGAAGCACCTGCCGAGCATGCCGGAGCCACCTGCTCGACTCGCCAGAAACACCTGCCGGACATGCCAAAATCACCTGCCGGGTATGCCAGAACCACCTGGCGGACACTACGGAATCACCTGCCGCGCATGCCGGAACCACCTCTCAGACGTGCCGGAAGCACGTGCCAGACACGCCGGAAACACCTACCGGACAGACCGGAACCACCTGCCAAGAACGCCGGAGCCACCTGTTCGACTCGCTGGAACCACCTGCCGGACAGGCCAATATCAACTGCTGGCTATGCCAGAACCACCTGGGGGACAGTCCGGGATCACCTGCCAGCCATGGCGGAACCACCTCTCAGACGTACCAGAACCACCTGCCGGAGAAGCTGGAAACACGTCCTGGACAGACTGGAACCACGTGACGGCCATGCCTGAACCACCTGCCGGACACGCCAAAATCACCTGCGGGCTACGCCAGAACCACTTGGACGACTCTCCGAAATGACCTGCCGGGCATGTTGGAACCACCTCTCAGACGTGCCAGAAGCACGTGGCGGACAGTCCGGAATCACCTGTTGGGCATACGCAACCACCTCTGACACGTACCAGAACTACGTGCCGCGCACGCCGGAACCACCTACCGGACAGACCGGAATCAACTTTTGGGCATGCCGGAACCACCAGTCAGATGTGCCAGAAACACGTGCCGGAGACGCCGGAAGCACCAGCCGAGCACGTCGCAACCACCTGCTCAACTCGCCTGAACCACCTGCCGGACACGCCAAAATCACCTGCCCACTACACCAGCACCACTTCGGGGACAAGCCGGAATCACGTGAGGGGCATGCCGGCACAGCCTCTCAGACTGAACCTCCTTCCGGACACCACAGAACCACCTGCCGGACAGACCGGAACCACCTGCCGGACACGCCGGAACCACCGGCTCGACCCGCCGGAACGACCGCTGGACATGCAAACTCACCAGCCGGCTACGCCGCAAACACTTGGGGAACACTCCGGAATCACCTGCCGGGCATGCCGGAACCACCTCTCAGATATGCCAGAACCACGTGCCAATGACCCCAGAAGTACCTGCCGAGCACGCCGGAACCACCTGCTCGACTCGCCAGAACCACCTGCCGGACACGCAGAAATCACCTGCCGGCTACGCCACAACCAGTTGGGGAACACATCGGAATCACCTGCCGGGCTTGCTGGAATCACCTGCCGGTCATGCCAAAATCACCTGCCAACTACGCCAGTACCACTTGGCGGACACTGTGGAAACACCTGTCGGGCCGGCCGGAACCACATCTCAGACGTGCCAGAACCATGTGCATGAGATGCTGGAACCACACCCCGAACAGACGGAAAACACCTGCCAGACCCGTCTGAACAACCTGCCGAGCACGCCGGAGCCACCTGCTCGACTCGCCGGAACCACCTACCTGACATGCCAAAATCACCAGCCGGGTATTCCAGAACCACTTGGCGGACACTCCGAAATCATCTGCCGGACATGCCGGAACCAGCTCTCAGACACACCAGAACCACGTGCCGGAGACGCCGGAAGCACCTGCCGAGCATGCCGGAGCCACCTGCTCGACTCGCCAGAAACACCTGCCGGACACGCCAAAATCACCTGCCGGGTACGCCAGAACCACCTGGCGGACACTCCGAAACCACCTGTCACGCATGCCGGAACCACCTCTCAGACTTGCCGGAAGCACGTGTCGGACACGCCGGAATCACCTACCGGACAGACCGGAACCACCTGCCGAGCACGCCGGAGCCACCTGTTCGACTCGCTGGAACCACCTGCCGGACAGGCCAATATCAACTGCTGGCTATGCCAGAACCACCTGGGGGACGGTCCGGAATCGCCTGCCAGCCATGGCGGAACCACCTCTCAGACGTACCAGAATCACCTGCCGGAGAAGCTGGAAACACGTCCTGGACAGTCTGGAACCACCTGCCGGCCAAACTTGAACCACCTGCCAAGCACAACGGAACAACCTGCCAGACACGCCAAAATCACCTGCGTGTTATGCCAGAACCACTTGGAGGACTCTCTGGGATGACCTGCCGGGCATGCCGGAACCACCTCTCAGACGTGCCAGAACCATGTGGCGGACAGTCCGGAATCACCTGTTGGGCATGCGCAACCACCTCTGAGACGTACCAGAACCACATGCCGTGCAGGCTGGAACCACCTACCTGACACACCGGAATCACCTTTCGGGCATGCCGGAACCACCTGTCAGATGTGCCAGAAACACGTGCCGGAGACGCCGGAAGCACCTGCCAAGCACGTTGGAACCACCTGCTCAACTCGCCTGAACCACCTGCCGGACATGCCAAAATCACCTGCCGACTATGCCAGAACCACTTGGCGAACACTCCGGAATCACTTGCCGGGCATGCAGGAACCACCTCTCAGACATGCCAGAACCCCGTGCCAATGACCCCGGAAGCACCAGCCGAGCACGCCGGAACCACCTGCTCGACTCGCCAGAACCACCTGCCGATCACGCAAAAATCACCTGCCGGCTACGCCACAACCAGTTGGTGAACACTTTGGAATCACCTGCCAGGCTTGCTGGAACCACCTGCCAGTCATGCCAAAATCACCTGCCAACTACGCCAGAACCGCTTGGCGGACACTGCGGAAACACCTGTCGGGCCGGCTGGAACCACATCTCAGACGTGCCAGAAACGTGTTCATGAGATGCTGGAACCACACCCCGAACAGACGGATACCACGTGCCAGAACCGCCTGAACCACGTGCTGAGCACGCCGGAACCACCTGCTCGACTCACAGGTACCACCTCCCTGACACGCCAAAATCACCTGCTGGGTATGCCAGAACCACTTGGCGGACACTCCGGAATCATCTGCCGGACATGCCGGAACCAGCTCTCAGACACACCAGAACCAAGTGCCGGAGACGCCGGAAGCACCTGCCGAGCATGCCGGAGCCACCTGCTCGACTCGCCAGAAACACCTGCCGGACACGCCAAAATCACCTGCCGGGTATGCCAGAACCACCTGGCGGACACTACGGAATCACCTGCCGCGCATGCCGGAACCACCTCTCAGACGTGCCGGAAGCACGTGCCAGACACGCCGGAAACACCTACCGGACAGACCGGAACCACCTGCCAAGAACGCCGGAGCCACCTGTTCGACTCGCTGGAACCACCTGCCGGACAGGCCAATATCAACTGCTGGCTATGCCAGAACCACCTGGGGGACAGTCCGGGATCACCTGCCAGCCATGGCGGAACCACCTCTCAGACGTACCAGAACCACCTGCCGGAGAAGCTGGAAACACGTCCTGGACAGACTGGAACCACGTGACGGCCATGCCTGAACCACCTGCCGGACACGCCAAAATCACCTGCGGGCTAGGCCAGAACCACGTGGACGACTCTCCGAAATGACCTGCCGGGCATGTTGGAACCACCTCTCAGACGTGCCAGAAGCACATGGCGGACAGTCCGGAATCACCAGTTGGGCATACGCAACCACCTCTGACACGTACCAGAACCACGTGCCGCGCACGCCGGAACCACCTACCGGACAGACCGGAATCAACTTTTGGGCATGCCGGAACCACCAGTCAGATGTGCCAGAAACACGTGCCGGAGACGCCGGAAGCACCTGCCGAGCACGTCGCAACCACCTGCTCAACTCGCCTGAACCACCTGCCGGACATGCCAAAATCACCTGCCGACTATGCCAGAACCACTTGGCGAACACTCCGGAATCACTTGCCGGGCATGCAGGAACCACCTCTCAGACATGCCAGAACCCCGTGCCAATGACCCCGGAAGCACCAGCCGAGCACGCCGGAACCACCTGCTCGACTCGCCAGAACCACCTGCCGATCACGCAAAAATCACCTGCCGGCTACGCCACAACCAGTTGGTGAACACTTTGGAATCACCTGCCAGGCTTGCTGGAACCACCTGCCAGTCATGCCAAAATCACCTGCCAACTACGCCAGAACCGCTTGGCGGACACTGCGGAAACACCTGTCGGGCCGGCTGGAACCACATCTCAGACGTGCCAGAAACGTGTTCATGAGATGCTGGAACCACACCCCGAACAGACGGATACCACGTGCCAGACCCGTCTGAACAACCTGCCGAGCACGCCGGAGCCACCTGCTCGAATCGCCGGAACCACCTACCTGACATGCCCAAATCACCAGCCGGGTATTCCAGAACCACTTGGCGGACACTCCGAAATCATGTGCCGGACATGCCGGAACCAGCTCTCAGACACACCAGAACCACGTGCCGGAGACGCCGGAAGCACCTGCCGAGCATGCCGGAGCCACCTGCTCGACTCGCCAGAAACACCTGCCGGACACGCCAAAATCACCTGCCGGGTATGCCAGAACCACGTGGCGGACACTCCGAAACCACCTGTCGCGCATGCCGGAACCACCTCTCAGACGTGCCGGAGACACGTGCCGGACACGCCGGAATCACCTACCGGACAGACCGGAACCACCTGCCGAGCACGCCGGAGCCACCTGTTCGACTCGCTGGAACCACCTGCCGGACAGGCCAATATCAACTGCTGGCTATGCCAGAACCACCTGGGGGACGGTCCGGAATCGCCTGCCAGCCATGGCGGAACCACCTCTCAGACATACCAGAATCACCTGCCCGAGAAGCTGGAAACACGTCCTGGACAGTCTGGAACCACGTGACGGCCATGCCTGAACCACCTGCCGAGCACGGCGGAACCACCTGCCGGACAGGCCAAAATCACCTGCGGGCTATGCCAGAACCACTTGGACGACTCTCCGCAATGACCTGCCGGGCATGTTGGAACCACCTCTCAGACGTGCCAGAAGCACGTTGCGGACAGTCCGGAATCACCTGTTGGGCATACGCAACCACCTCTCAGACATGCCAGAACCCCGTGCCAATGACCCCGGAAGCACCAGCCGAGCACGCCGGAACCACCTGCTCGACTCGCCAGAACCACCTGCCGATCATGCAAAAATCACCTGCCGGCTACGCCTGAACCGCTTGGCGGACACTGCGGAAACACCTGTCGGGCCGGCTGGAACCACATCTCAGACGTGCCAGAAACGTGTTCATGAGATGCTGGAACCACACCCCGAACAGACGGATACCACCTGCCAGAACCGCCTGAACCACCTGCTGAGCACGCCGGAACCACCTGCTCGACTCACCGGTACCACCTCCCTGACACGCCAAAATCACCTGCTGGGTATACCAGAACCACTTGGCAGACACTCCGGAATCATCTGCCGGACATGCCGGAACCAGCTCTAGACACACCAGAACCAAGTGCCGGAGACGCCGGAAGCACCTGCCGAGCATGCCGGAGCCACCTGCTCGACTCGCCAGAAACACCTGCCGGACACGGCAAAATCACCTGCCGGGTATGCCAGAACCACCTGGCGGACACTACGGAATCACCTGCCGCGCATGCCGGAACCACCTCTCAGACGTGCCGGAAGCACGTGCCAGACACGCCGGAAACACCTACCGGACAGACCGGAACCACCTGCCAAGAACGCCGGAGCCACCTGTTCGACTCGCTGGAACCACCTGCCGGACAGGCCAATATCAACTGCTGGCTATGCCAGAACCACCTGGGGGACAGTCCGGGATCACCTGCCAGCCATGGCGGAACCACCTCTCAGACGTACCAGAACCACCTGCCGGAGAAGCTGGAAACACGTCCTGGACAGACTGGAACCACGTGACGGCCATGCCTGAACCACCTGCCGGACACGCCAAAATCACCTGCGGGTTACGCCAGAACCACTTGGACGACTCTCCGCAATGACCTGCCGGGCATGTTGGAACCACCTCTCAGACGTGCCAGAAGCACGTGGCGGACAGTCCGGAATCACCTGTTGGGCATACGCAACCACCTCTGAGACGTACCAGAACCACGTGCCATGCACGCCGGAACCACCTACCGGACAGACCGGAATCAACGTTTGGGCATGCCGGAACCACCAGTCAGATGTGCCAGAAACACGTGCCGGAGACGCCGGAAGCACCTGCCGAGCACGTCGCAACCACCTGCTCAACTCGCCGGAACCACCTGCCGGGCACGCCAAAATCACCTGCCCGCTACACCAGCACCACTTTGGGGACAAGCCGGAATCACGTGAGGGGCATGCCGGCACAGCCTCTCAGACTGAACCTCGTGCCGGACACCACAGAACCACCTGCCGGACAGACCGGAACCACCTGCCGGACACGCCGGAAGCACCAGCTTGAGCCGCCTCAACGACCGCTGGACATGCAAAATCACCTGACGGCTACGCCGGAAACACTTGGCGAACACTCCGGAATCACTTGCCGGGCATGCCGGAATCACCTCTCAGATATGACCGTACCACGTGCCAATGACCCCGGAAGCACCTGCCGAGCACGCCGGAACCACCTGCTCGACACGCCAGAACCACCTGCCGGACACGCAGAAATCACCTGCCGGCTACGCCACAACCAGTTGGGGAACACTTCGGAATCACCTGCCGGGCTTGCTGGAACCACCTGCCGGTCATGCCAAAATCACCTGCCAACTACGCCAGTACCACTTGGCGGACACTGTGGAAACACCTGTCGGGCCGGCCGGAACCACATCTCAGACGTGCCAGAACCATGTGCATGAGATGCTGGAACCACACCCCGAACAAACGGAAAACACCTGCCAGACCCGTCTGAACAACCTGCCGAGCACGCCGGAGACACCTGCTCGACTCGCCGGAACCACCTACCTGACATGCCCAAATCACCAGCCGGGTATGCCAGAACCACTTGGCGGACACTCCGGAATCATCTGCCGGACATGCCGGAACCAGCTCTCAGACACACCAGAACCAAGTGCCGGAGACGCCGGAAGCACCTGCCGAGCATGCCGGAGCCACCTGCTCGACTCGCCAGAAACACCTGCCGGACACGCCAAAATCACCTGCCGGGTACGCCTGAACCACCTGGCGGACACTCCGAAACCAACTGTCGCGCATGCCGGAACCACCTCTCAGACGTGCCGGAAGCACGTGCCGGACACGCCGGAATCACCTACCGGACAGACCTTAACCACCTCCCGAGCACGCCGGAGCCACCTGTTCGACTCGCTGGAACCACCTGCCGGACAGGCCAATATCAACTGCTGGCTATGCCAGAACCACCTGGGGGACGGTCCGGAATCACCTGCCAGCCATGGCGGAACCACCTCTCAGACGTACCAGAACCGCCTGCCGGAGAAGCTGGAAACACGTCCTGGACAGTCTGGAACCACCTGCCGGCCAAGCCTGAACCACCTGCCCAGCACAATGGAACAACCTGCCAGACACGCCAAAATCACCTGCGTGTTATGCCAGAACCACTTGGAGGACTCTCTGGGATGACCTGCCGGGCATGCCGGAACCACCTCTCAGACGTGCCAGAACCATGTGGCGGACAGTCCGGAATCCCCTTTGGGCATGCGCAACCACCTCTGAGACGTACCAGAACCACATGCCGTGCAGGCTGGAACCACCTACCGGACAGACCGGAATCACCTTTCGGGCATGCCGGAACCACCTGTCAGATGTGCCAGAAACACGTGCCGGAGACGCCGGAAGCACCTGCCAAGCACGTTGGAACCACCTGCTCAACTCGCCTGAACCACCTGCCGGACATGCCAAAATCACCTGCCGACTATGCCAGAACCACTTGGCGAACACTCCGGAATCACTTGCCGGGCATGCAGGAACCACCTCTCAGACATGCCAGAACCCCGTGCCAATGACCCCGGAAGCACCAGCCGAGCACGCCGGAACCACCTGCTCGACTCGCCAGAACCACCTGCCGATCACGCAAAAATCACCTGCCGGCTACGCCACAACCAGTTGGTGAACACTTTGGAATCACCTGCCAGGCTTGCTGGAACCACCTGCCAGTCATGCCAAAATCACCTGCCAACTACGCCAGAACCGCTTGGCGGACACTGCGGAAACACCTGTCGGGCCGGCTGGAACCACATCTCAGACGTGCCAGAAACGTGTTCATGAGATGCTGGAACCACACCCCGAACAGACGGATACCACCTGCCAGAACCGCCTGAACCACCTGCTGAGCACGCCGGAACCACCTGCTCGACTCACCGGTACCACCTCCCTGACACGCCAAAATCACCTGCTGGGTATACCAGAACCACTTGGCAGACACTCCGGAATCATCTGCCGGACATGCCGGAACCAGCTCTAGACACACCAGAACCAAGTGCCGGAGACGCCGGAAGCACCTGCCGAGCATGCCGGAGCCACCTGCTCGACTCGCCAGAAACACCTGCCGGACACGCCAAAATCACCTGCCGGGTATGCCAGAACCACCTGGCGGACACTACGGAATCACCTGCCGCGCATGCCGGAACCACCTCTCAGACGTGCCGGAAGCACGTGCCAGACACGCCGGAAACACCTACCGGACAGACCGGAACCACCTGCCAAGAACGCCGGAGCCACCTGTTCGACTCGCTGGAACCACCTGCCGGACAGGCCAATATCAACTGCTGGCTATGCCAGAACCACCTGGGGGACAGTCCGGGATCACCTGCCAGCCATGGCGGAACCACCTCTCAGACGTACCAGAACCACCTGCCGGAGAAGCTGGAAACACGTCCTGGACAGACTGGAACCACGTGACGGCCATGCCTGAACCACCTGCCGGACACGCCAAAATCACCTGCGGGCTACGCCAGAACCACTTGGACGACTCTCCGAAATGACCTGCCGGGCATGTTGGAACCACCTCTCAGACGTGCCAGAAGCACGTGGCGGACAGTCCGGAATCACCTGTTGGGCATACGCAACCACCTCTGACACGTACCAGAACTACGTGCCACGCACGCCGGAACCACCTACCGGACAGACCGGAATCAACTTTTGGGCATGCCGGAACCACCAGTCAGATGTGCCAGAAACACGTGCCGGAGACGCCGGAAGCACCTGCCGAGCACGTCGCAACCACCTGCTCAACTGGCCTGAACCACCTGCCGGACACGCCAAAATCACCTGCCCGCTACACCAGCACCACTTCGGGGACAAGCCGGAATCACGGGAGGGGCATGCCGGCACAGCCTCTCAGACTGAACCTCGTGCCGGACACCACAGAACCACCTGCCGGACAGACCGGAACCACCTGCCGGACACGCCGGAACCACCGGCTCGACCCGCCGGAACGAACGCTGGACATGCAAACTCACCTGCCGGCTACGCCGCAAACACTTGGGGAACACTCCGGAATCACCTGCCGGGCATGCCGGAACCACCTCTCAGATATGACAGAACCACGTGCCAATGACCCCAGAAGCACCTGCCGAGCACGCCGGAACCACCTGCTCGACTCGCCAGAACCACCTGCCGGACACGCCAAAATCACCTGCCCGCTACACCAGCACCACTTCGGGGACAAGCCGGAATCACGGGAGGGGCATGCCGGCACAGCCTCTCAGACTGAACCTCGTGCCGGACACCACAGAACCACCTGCCGGACAGACCGGAACCACCTGCCGGACACGCCGGAACCACCGGCTCGACCCGCCGGAACGACCGCTGGACATGCAAACTCACCTGCCGGCTACGCCGCAAACACTTGGGGAACACTCCGGAATCACCTGCCGGGCATGCCGGAACCACCTCTCAGATATGCCAGAACTACGTGCCAATGACCCCAGAAGCACCTGCCGAGCACGCCGGAACCACCTGCTCGACTCGCCAGAACCACCTGCCGGACACGCAGAAATCACCTGCCGGCTACGCCACAACCAGTTGGGGAACACATCGGAATCACCTGCCGGGCTTGCTGGAATCACCTGCCGGTCATGCCAAAATCACCTGCCAACTACGCCAGTACCACTTGGCGGACACTGTGGAAACACCTGTCGGGCCGGCCGGAACCACATCTCAGACGCGCCAGAACCATGTGCATGAGATGCTGGAACCACACCCCGAACAGACGGAAAACACCTGCCAGACCCGTCTGAACAACCTGCCGAGCACGCCGGAGCCACCTGCTCGACTCGCCGGAACCACCTACCTGACATGCCAAAATCACCAGCCGGGTATTCCAGAACCACTTGGCGGACACTCCGAAATCATCTGCCGGACATGCCGGAACCAGCTCTCAGACACACCAGAACCAAGTGCCGGAGACGCCGGAAGCACCTGCCGAGCATGCCGGAGCCACCTGCTCGACTCGCCAGAAACACCTGCCGGACACGCCAAAATCACCTGCCGGGTACGCCAGAACCACCTGGCGGACACTCCGAAACCACCTGTCACGCATGCCGGAACCACCTCTCAGACTTGCCGGAAGCACGTGCCGGACACGCCGGAATCACCTACCGGACAGACCGGAACCACCTGCCGAGCACGCCGGAGCCACCTGTTCGACTCGCTGGAACCACCTGCCGGACAGGCCAATATCAACTGCTGGCTATGCCAGAACCACCTGGGGGACGGTCCGGAATCGCCTGCCAGCCATGGCGGAACCACCTCTCAGACGTACCAGAATCACCTGCCGGAGAAGCTGGAAACACGTCCTGGACAGTCTGGAACCACCTGCCGGCCAAACTTGAACCACCTGCCAAGCACAACGGAACAACCTGCCAGACACGCCAAAATCACCTGCGTGTTATGCCAGAACCACTTGGAGGACTCTCTGGGATGAGCTGCCGGGCATGCCGGAACCACCTCTCAGACATGCCAGAACCATGTGGCGGACAGTCCGGAATCACCTGTTGGGCATGCGCAACCACCTCTGAGACGTACCAGAACCACATGCCGTGCAGGCTGGAACCACCTACCGGACAGACGGGAATCACCTTTCGGGCATGCCGGAACCACCTGTCAGATGTGCCAGAAACACGTGCCGGAGACGCCGGAAGCACCTGCCAAGCACGTTGGAACCACCTGCTCAACTCGCCTGAACCACCTGCCGGACATGCCAAAATCACCTGCCGACTATGCCAGAACCACTTGGCGAACACTCCGGAATCACTTGCCGGGCATGCAGGAACCACCTCTCAGACATGCCAGAACCCCGTGCCAATGACCCCGGAAGCACCAGCCGAGCACGCCGGAACCACCCGCTTGACTCGCCAGAACCACCTGCCGATCACGCAAAAATCACCTGCCGGCTACGCCACAACCAGTTGGTGAACACTTTGGAATCACCTGCCAGGCTTGCTGGAACCACCTGCCAGTCATGCCAAAATCACCTGCCAACTACGCCAGAACCGCTTGGCGGACACTGCGGAAACACCTGTCGGGCCGGCTGGAACCACATCTCAGACGTGCCAGAAACGTGTTCATGAGATGCTGGAACCACACCCCGAACAGACGGATACCACCTGCCAGAACCGCCTGAACCACCTGCTGAGCACGCCGGAACCACCTGCTCGACTCACCGGTACCACCTCCCTGACACGCCAAAATCACCTGCTGGGTATACCAGAACCACTTGGCAGACACTCCGGAATAATCTGCCGGACATGCCGGAACCAGCTCTAGACACACCAGAACCAAGTGCCGGAGACGCCGGAAGCACCTGCCGAGCATGCCGGAGCCACCTGCTCGACTCGCCAGAAACACCTGCCGGACACGCCAAAATCACCTGCCGGGTATGCCAGAACCACCTGGCGGACACTACGGAATCACCTGCCGCGCATGCCGGAACCACCTCTCAGACGTGCCGGAAGCACGTGCCAGACACGCCGGAAACACCTACCGGACAGACCGGAACCACCTGCCAAGAACGCCGGAGCCACCTGTTCGACTCGCTGGAACCACCTGCCGGACAGGCCAATATCAACTGCTGGCTATGCCAGAACCACCTGGGGGACAGTCCGCGATCACCTGCCAGCCATGGCGGAACCACCTCTCAGACGTACCAGAACCACCTGCCGGAGAAGCTGGAAACACGTCCTGGACAGACTGGAACCACGTGACGGCCATGCCTGAACCACCTGCCGGACACGCCAAAATCAACTGCGGGCTACGCCAGAACCACTTGGACGACTCTCCGAAATGACCTGCCGGGCATGTTGGAACCACCTCTCAGACGTGCCAGAAGCACGTGGCGGACAGTCCGGAATCACCTGTTGGGCATACGCAACCACCTCTGACACGTACCAGAACTACGTGCCGCGCACGCCGGAACCACCTACCGGACAGACCGGAATCAACTTTTGGGCATGCCGGAACCACCAGTCAGATGTGCCAGAAACACATGCCGGAGACGCCGGAAGCACCTGCCGAGCACGTCGCAACCACCTGCTCAACTCGCCTGAACCACCTGCCGGACACGCCAAAATCACCTGCCCGCTACACCAGCACCACTTCGGGGACAAGCCGGAATCACGTGAGGGGCATGCCGGCACAGCCTCTCAGACTGAACCTCGTGCCGGACACCACAGAACCACCTGCCGGACAGACCGGAACCACCTGCCGGACACGCCGGAACCACCAGCTTGAGCCGCCACAACGACCGCTGGACATGCAAAATCACCTGACGGCTACGCCGGAAACACTTGGCGAACACTCCGGAATCACCTGCCGGGCATGCCGGAACCACCTCTCAGATATGACAGTACCACGTGCCAATGACCCCGGAAGCACCTGCCGAGCACGCCGGAACCACCTGCTCGACTCGCCAGAACCACCTGCCGGACACGCAAAAATCACCTGCCGGCTACGCCACAACCAGTTGGGGAACACTTCGGAATCACCTGCCGGGCTTGCTGGAACCACATGCCGGTCATGCCAAAATCACCTGCCAACTACGCCAGTACCACTTGGCGGACACTGTGGAAACACCTGTCGGGCCGGCCGGAACCACATCTCAGACGCGCCAGAACCATGTGCATGAGATGCTGGAACCACACCCCGAACAGACGGAAAACACCTGCCAGACCCGTCTGAACAACATGCCGAGCACGCCGGAGCCACCTGCTCGACTCACCGGAACCACCTACCTGACATGCCCAAATCACCAGCCGGGTATGCCAGAACCACTTGGCGGACACTCCGGAATCATCTGCCGGACATGCCGGAACCAGCTCTCAGACACACCAGAACCACGTGCCGGAGACGCCGGAAGCACCTGCCGAGCATGCCGGAGCCACCTGCTCGACTCGCCAGAAACACCTGCCGGACACGCCAAAATCACCTGCCGGGTACGCCAGAACCACCTGGCGGACACTCCGAAACCACCTGTCACGCATGCCGGAACCACCTCTCAGACTTGCCGGAAGCACGTGCCGGACACGCCGGAATCACCTACCGGACAGACCGGAACCACCTGCCGAGCACGCCGGAGCCACCTGTTCGACTCGCTGGAACCACCTGCCGGACAGGCCAATATCAACTGCTGGCTATGCCAGAACCACCTGGGGGACGGTCCGGAATCGCCTGCCAGCCATGGCGGAACCACCTCTCAGACGTACCAGAATCACCTGCCGGAGAAGCTGGAAACACGTCCTGGACAGTCTGGAACCACCTGCCGGCCAAACTTGAACCACCTGCCAAGCACAACGGAACAACCTGCCAGACACGCCAAAATCACCTGCGTGTTATGCCAGAACCACTTGGAGGACTCTCTGGGATGACCTGCCGGGCATGCCGGAACCACCTCTCAGACGTGCCAGAACCATGTGGCGGACAGTCCGGAATCACCTGTTGGGCATGCGCAACCACCTCTGAGACGTACCAGAACCACATGCCGTGCAGGCTGGAACCACCTACCGGACAGACGGGAATCACCTTTCGGGCATGCCGGAACCACCTGTCAGATGTGCCAGAAACACGTGCCGGAGACGCCGGAAGCACCTGCCAAGCACGTTGGAACCACCTGCTCAACTCGCCTGAACCACCTGCCGGACATGCCAAAATCACCTGCCGACTATGCCAGAACCACTTGGCGAACACTCCGGAATCACTTGCCGGGCATGCAGGAACCACCTCTCAGACATGCCAGAACCCCGTGCCAATGACCCCGGAAGCACCAGCCGAGCACGCCGGAACCACCTGCTCGACTCGCCAGAACCACCTGCCGATCACGCAAAAATCACCTGCCGGCTACGCCACAACCAGTTGGTGAACACTTTGGAATCACCTGCCAGGCTTGCTGGAACCACCTGCCAGTCATGCCAAAATCACCTGCCAACTACGCCAGAACCGCTTGGCGGACACTGCGGAAACACCTGTCGGGCCGGCTGGAACCACATCTCAGACGTGCCAGAAACGTGTTCATGAGATGCTGGAACCACACCCCGAACAGACGGATACCACCTGCCAGAACCGCCTGAACCACCTGCTGAGCACGCCGGAACCACCTGCTCGACTCACCGGTACCACCTCCCTGACACGCCAAAATCACCTGCTGGGTATACCAGAACCACTTGGCAGACACTCCGGAATAATCTGCCGGACATGCCGGAACCAGCTCTAGACACACCAGAACCAAGTGCCGGAGACGCCGGAAGCACCTGCCGAGCATGCCGGAGCCACCTGCTCGACTCGCCAGAAACACCTGCCGGACACGCCAAAATCACCTGCCGGGTATGCCAGAACCACCTGGCGGACACTACGGAATCACCTGCCGCGCATGCCGGAACCACCTCTCAGACGTGCCGGAAGCACGTGCCAGACACGCCGGAAACACCTACCGGACAGACCGGAACCACCTGCCAAGAACGCCGGAGCCACCTGTTCGACTCGCTGGAACCACCTGCCGGACAGGCCAATATCAACTGCTGGCTATGCCAGAACCACCTGGGGGACAGTCCGCGATCACCTGCCAGCCATGGCGGAACCACCTCTCAGACGTACCAGAACCACCTGCCGGAGAAGCTGGAAACACGTCCTGGACAGACTGGAACCACGTGACGGCCATGCCTGAACCACCTGCCGGACACGCCAAAATCACCTGCCCGCTACACCAGCACCACTTCGGGGACAAGCCGGAATCACGTGAGGGGCATGCCGGCACAGCCTCTCAGACTGAACCTCGTGCCGGACACCACAGAACCACCTGCCGGACAGACCGGAACCACCTGCCGGACACGCCGGAACCACCAGCTTGAGCCGCCACAACGACCGCTGGACATGCAAAATCACCTGACGGCTACGCCGGAAACACTTGGCGAACACTCCGGAATCACCTGCCGGGCATGCCGGAACCACCTCTCAGATATGACAGTACCACGTGCCAATGACCCCGGAAGCACCTGCCGAGCACGCCGGAACCACCTGCTCGACTCGCCAGAACCACCTGCCGGACACGCAAAAATCACCTGCCGGCTACGCCACAACCAGTTGGGGAACACTTCGGAATCACCTGCCGGGCTTGCTGGAACCACATGCCGGTCATGCCAAAATCACCTGCCAACTACGCCAGTACCACTTGGCGGACACTGTGGAAACACCTGTCGGGCCGGCCGGAACCACATCTCAGACGTGCCAGAACCATGTGCATGAGATGCTGGAACCACACCCCGAACAGACGGAAAACACCTGCCAGACCCGTCTGAACAACCTGCCGAGCACGCCGGAGCCACCTGCTCGACTCGCCGGAACCACCTACCTGACATGCCCAAATCACCAGCCGGGTATGCCAGAACCACTTGGCGGACACTCCGGAATCATCTGCCGGACATGCCGGAACCAGCTCTCAGACACACCAGAACCAAGTGCCGGAGACGCCGGAAGCACCTGCCGAGCATGCCGGAGCCACCTGCTCGACTCGCCAGAAACACCTGCCGGACACGCCAAAATCACCTGCCGGGTACGCCAGAACCACCTGGCGGACACTCCGAAATCACCTCTCGCGCATGCCGGAACCACCTCTCAGACGTGCCGGAAGCACATGCCGGACACGCCGGAATCACCTACCGGACAGACCGGAACCATCTGCCGAGCACGCCGGAGCCACCTGTTCGACTCGCTGGAACCACCTGCCGGACAGGCCAATATCAACTGCTGGCTATGCCAGAACCACCTGGGGGACCGTCCGGAATCACCTGCCAGCCATGGCGGAACCACCTCTCAGACGTACCAGAACCACCTGCCGGAGAAGCTGGAAACACGTCCTCGACAGTCTGGAACCACCTTCCGGCCAAGCCTGAACCACCTGCCAAGCACAACGGAACAACCTGCCAGACACGCCCAAATCACCTGCGTGTTATGCCAGAACCACTTGGAGGACTCTCTGGGATGACCTGCCGGGCATGCCGGAACCACCTCTCAGACGTGCCAGAACCATGTGGCGGACAGTCCGGAATCACCTGTTGGGCATGCGCAACCACCTCTGAGACGTACCAGAACCACATGCCGTGCAGGCTGGAACCACCTACCGGACAGACCGGAATCACCTTTCGGGCATGCCGGAACCACCTGTCAGATGTGCCAGAAACACGTGCCGGAGACGCCGGAAGCACCTGCCAAGCACGTTGGAACCACCTGCTCAACTCGCCTGAACCACCTGCCGGACATGCCAAAATCACCTGCCGACTATGCCAGAACCACTTGGCGAACACTCCGGAATCACTTGCCGGGCATGCAGGAACCACCTCTCAGACATGCCAGAACCCCGTGCCAATGACCCCGGAAGCACCAGCCGAGCACGCCGGAACCACCTGCTCGACTCGCCAGAACCACCTGCCGATCACGCAAAAATCACCTGCCGGCTACGCCACAACCAGTTGGTGAACACTTTGGAATCACCTGCCAGGCTTGCTGGAACCACCTGCCAGTCATGCCAAAATCACCTGCCAACTACGCCAGAACCGCTTGGCGGACACTGCGGAAACACCTGTCGGGCCGGCTGGAACCACATCTCAGACGTGCCAGAAACGTGTTCATGAGATGCTGGAACCACACCCCGAACAGACGGATACCACCTGCCAGAACCGCCTGAACCACCTGCTGAGCACACCGGAACCACCTGCTCGACTCACCGGTACCACCTCCCTGACACGCCAAAATCACCTGCTGGGTATACCAGAACCACTTGGCAGACACTCCGGAATAATCTGCCGGACATGCCGGAACCAGCTCTAGACACACCAGAACCAAGTGCCGGAGACGCCGGAAGCACCTGCCGAGCATGCCGGAGCCACCTGCTCGACTCGCCAGAAACACCTGCCGGACACGCCAAAATCACCTGCCGGGTATGCCAGAACCACCTGGCGGACACTACGGAATCACCTGCCGCGCATGCCGGAACCACCTCTCAGACGTGCCGGAAGCACGTGCCAGACACGCCGGAAACACCTACCGGACAGACCGGAACCACCTGCCAAGAACGCCGGAGCCACCTGTTCGACTCGCTGGAACCACCTGCCGGACAGGCCAATATCAACTGCTGGCTATGCCAGAACCACCTGGGGGACAGTCCGCGATCACCTGCCAGCCATGGCGGAACCACCTCTCAGACGTACCAGAACCACCTGCCGGAGAAGCTGGAAACACGTCCTGGACAGACTGGAACCACGTGACGGCCATGCCTGAACCACCTGCCGGACACGCCAAAATCACCTGCCCGCTACACCAGCACCACTTCGGGGACAAGCCGGAATCACGTGAGGGGCATGCCGGCACAGCCTCTCAGACTGAACCTCGTGCCGGACACCACAGAACCACCTGCCGGACAGACCGGAACCACCTGCCGGACACGCCGGAACCACCAGCTTGAGCCGCCACAACGACCGCTGGACATGCAAAATCACCTGACGGCTACGCCGGAAACACTTGGCGAACACTCCGGAATCACCTGCCGGGCATGCCGGAACCACCTCTCAGATATGACAGTACCACGTGCCAATGACCCCGGAAGCACCTGCCGAGCACGCCGGAACCACCTGCTCGACTCGCCAGAACCACCTGCCGGACACGCAAAAATCACCTGCCGGCTACGCCACAACCAGTTGGGGAACACTTCGGAATCACCTGCCGGGCTTGCTGGAACCACATGCCGGTCATGCCAAAATCACCTGCCAACTACGCCAGTACCACTTGGCGGACACTGTGGAAACACCTGTCGGGCCGGCCGGAACCACATCTCAGACGTGCCAGAACCATGTGCATGAGATGCTGGAACCACACCCCGAACAGACGGAAAACACCTGCCAGACCCGTCTGAACAACCTGCCGAGCACGCCGGAGCCACCTGCTCGACTCGCCGGAACCACCTACCTGACATGCCCAAATCACCAGCCGGGTATGCCAGAACCACTTGGCGGACACTCCGGAATCATCTGCCGGACATGCCGGAACCAGCTCTCAGACACACCAGAACCAAGTGCCGGAGACGCCGGAAGCACCTGCCGAGCATGCCGGAGCCACCTGCTCGACTCGCCAGAAACACCTGCCGGACACGCCAAAATCACCTGCCGGGTACGCCAGAACCACCTGGCGGACACTCCGAAATCACCTCTCGCGCATGCCGGAACCACCTCTCAGACGTGCCGGAAGCACATGCCGGACACGCCGGAATCACCTACCGGACAGACCGGAACCATCTGCCGAGCACGCCGGAGCCACCTGTTCGACTCGCTGGAACCACCTGCCGGACAGGCCAATATCAACTGCTGGCTATGCCAGAACCACCTGGGGGACCGTCCGGAATCACCTGCCAGCCATGGCGGAACCACCTCTCAGACGTACCAGAACCACCTGCCGGAGAAGCTGGAAACACGTCCTCGACAGTCTGGAACCACCTTCCGGCCAAGCCTGAACCACCTGCCAAGCACAACGGAACAACCTGCCAGACACGCCCAAATCACCTGCGTGTTATGCCAGAACCACTTGGAGGACTCTCTGGGATGACCTGCCGGGCATGCCGGAACCACCTCTCAGACGTGCCAGAACCATGTGGCGGACAGTCCGGAATCACCTGTTGGGCATGCGCAACCACCTCTGAGACGTACCAGAACCACATGCCGTGCAGGCTGGAACCACCTACCGGACAGACCGGAATCACCTTTCGGGCATGCCGGAACCACCTGTCAGATGTGCCAGAAACACGTGCCGGAGACGCCGGAAGCACCTGCCAAGCACGTTGGAACCACCTGCTCAACTCGCCTGAACCACCTGCCGGACATGCCAAAATCACCTGCCGACTATGCCAGAACCACTTGGCGAACACTCCGGAATCACTTGCCGGGCATGCAGGAACCACCTCTCAGACATGCCAGAACCCCGTGCCAATGACCCCGGAAGCACCAGCCGAGCACGCCGGAACCACCTGCTCGACTCGCCAGAACCACCTGCCGATCACGCAAAAATCACCTGCCGGCTACGCCACAACCAGTTGGTGAACACTTTGGAATCACCTGCCAGGCTTGCTGGAACCACCTGCCAGTCATGCCAAAATCACCTGCCAACTACGCCAGAACCGCTTGGCGGACACTGCGGAAACACCTGTCGGGCCGGCTGGAACCACATCTCAGACGTGCCAGAAACGTGTTCATGAGATGCTGGAACCACACCCCGAACAGACGGATACCACCTGCCAGAACCGCCTGAACCACCTGCTGAGCACGCCGGAACCACCTGCTCGACTCACCGGTACCACCTCCCTGACACGCCAAAATCACCTGCTGGGTATACCAGAACCACTTGGCAGACACTCCGGAATAATCTGCCGGACATGCCGGAACCAGCTCTAGACACACCAGAACCAAGTGCCGGAGACGCCGGAAGCACCTGCCGAGCATGCCGGAGCCACCTGCTCGACTCGCCAGAAACACCTGCCGGACACGCCAAAATCACCTGCCGGGTATGCCAGAACCACCTGGCGGACACTACGGAATCACCTGCCGCGCATGCCGGAACCACCTCTCAGACGTGCCGGAAGCACGTGCCAGACACGCCGGAAACACCTACCGGACAGACCGGAACCACCTGCCAAGAACGCCGGAGCCACCTGTTCGACTCGCTGGAACCACCTGCCGGACAGGCCAATATCAACTGCTGGCTATGCCAGAACCACCTGGGGGACAGTCCGCGATCACCTGCCAGCCATGGCGGAACCACCTCTCAGACGTACCAGAACCACCTGCCGGAGAAGCTGGAAACACGTCCTGGACAGACTGGAACCACGTGACGGCCATGCCTGAACCACCTGCCGGACACGCCAAAATCACCTGCCCGCTACACCAGCACCACTTCGGGGACAAGCCGGAATCACGTGAGGGGCATGCCGGCACAGCCTCTCAGACTGAACCTCGTGCCGGACACCACAGAACCACCTGCCGGACAGACCGGAACCACCTGCCGGACACGCCGGAACCACCAGCTTGAGCCGCCACAACGACCGCTGGACATGCAAAATCACCTGACGGCTACGCCGGAAACACTTGGCGAACACTCCGGAATCACCTGCCGGGCATGCCGGAACCACCTCTCAGATATGACAGTACCACGTGCCAATGACCCCGGAAGCACCTGCCGAGCACGCCGGAACCACCTGCTCGACTCGCCAGAACCACCTGCCGGACACGCAAAAATCACCTGCCGGCTACGCCACAACCAGTTGGGGAACACTTCGGAATCACCTGCCGGGCTTGCTGGAACCACATGCCGGTCATGCCAAAATCACCTGCCAACTACGCCAGTACCACTTGGCGGACACTGTGGAAACACCTGTCGGGCCGGCCGGAACCACATCTCAGACGTGCCAGAACCATGTGCATGAGATGCTGGAACCACACCCCGAACAGACGGAAAACACCTGCCAGACCCGTCTGAACAACCTGCCGAGCACGCCGGAGCCACCTGCTCGACTCGCCGGAACCACCTACCTGACATGCCCAAATCACCAGCCGGGTATGCCAGAACCACTTGGCGGACACTCCGGAATCATCTGCCGGACATGCCGGAACCAGCTCTCAGACACACCAGAACCAAGTGCCGGAGACGCCGGAAGCACCTGCCGAGCATGCCGGAGCCACCTGCTCGACTCGCCAGAAACACCTGCCGGACACGCCAAAATCACCTGCCGGGTACGCCAGAACCACCTGGCGGACACTCCGAAATCACCTCTCGCGCATGCCGGAACCACCTCTCAGACGTGCCGGAAGCACATGCCGGACACGCCGGAATCACCTACCGGACAGACCGGAACCATCTGCCGAGCACGCCGGAGCCACCTGTTCGACTCGCTGGAACCACCTGCCGGACAGGCCAATATCAACTGCTGGCTATGCCAGAACCACCTGGGGGACCGTCCGGAATCACCTGCCAGCCATGGCGGAACCACCTCTCAGACGTACCAGAACCACCTGCCGGAGAAGCTGGAAACACGTCCTCGACAGTCTGGAACCACCTTCCGGCCAAGCCTGAACCACCTGCCAAGCACAACGGAACAACCTGCCAGACACGCCCAAATCACCTGCGTGTTATGCCAGAACCACTTGGAGGACTCTCTGGGATGACCTGCCGGGCATGCCGGAACCACCTCTCAGACGTGCCAGAACCATGTGGCGGACAGTCCGGAATCACCTGTTGGGCATGCGCAACCACCTCTGAGACGTACCAGAACCACATGCCGTGCAGGCTGGAACCACCTACCGGACAGACCGGAATCACCTTTCGGGCATGCCGGAACCACCTGTCAGATGTGCCAGAAACACGTGCCGGAGACGCCGGAAGCACCTGCCAAGCACGTTGGAACCACCTGCTCAACTCGCCTGAACCACCTGCCGGACATGCCAAAATCACCTGCCGACTATGCCAGAACCACTTGGCGAACACTCCGGAATCACTTGCCGGGCATGCAGGAACCACCTCTCAGACATGCCAGAACCCCGTGCCAATGACCCCAGAAGCACCAGCCGAGCACGCCGGAACCACCTGCTCGACTCGCCAGAACCACCTGCCGATCACGCAAAAATCACCTGCCGGCTACGCCACAACCAGTTGGTGAACACTTTGGAATCACCTGCCAGGCTTGCTGGAACCACCTGCCAGTCATGCCAAAATCACCTGCCAACTACGCCAGAACCGCTTGGCGGACACTGCGGAAACACCTGTCGGGCCGGCTGGAACCACATCTC
This sequence comes from Equus caballus, assembly GCF_041296265.1. NCBI lineage: Eukaryota > Metazoa > Chordata > Mammalia > Perissodactyla > Equidae > Equus > Equus caballus. Next base: position 4,531,412 of record NC_091697.1, read on the forward strand.
AGACGTGCCAGAAACGTGTTCATGAGATGCTGGAACCACACCCCGAACAGACGGATACCACCTGCCAGAACCGCCTGAACCACCTGCTGAGCACGCCGGAACCACCTGCTCGACTCACCGGTACCACCTCCCTGACACGCCAAAATCACCTGCTGGGTATACCAGAACCACTTGGCAGACACTCCGGAATCATCTGCCGGACATGCCGGAACCAGCTCTAGACACACCAGAACCAAGTGCCGGAGACGCCGGAAGCACCTGCCGAGCATGCCGGAGCCACCTGCTCGACTCGCCAGAAACACCTGCCGGACACGCCAAAATCACCTGCCGGGTATGCCAGAACCACCTGGCGGACACTACGGAATCACCTGCCGCGCATGCCGGAACCACCTCTCAGACGTGCCGGAAGCACGTGCCAGACACGCCGGAAACACCTACCGGACAGACCGGAACCACCTGCCAAGAACGCCGGAGCCACCTGTTCGACTCGCTGGAACCACCTGCCGGACAGGCCAATATCAACTGCTGGCTATGCCAGAACCACCTGGGGGACAGTCCGCGATCACCTGCCAGCCATGGCGGAACCACCTCTCAGACGTACCAGAACCACCTGCCGGAGAAGCTGGAAACACGTCCTGGACAGACTGGAACCACGTGACGGCCATGCCTGAACCACCTGCCGGACACGCCAAAATCACCTGCCCGCTACACCAGCACCACTTCGGGGACAAGCCGGAATCACGTGAGGGGCATGCCGGCACAGCCTCTCAGACTGAACCTCGTGCCGGACACCACAGAACCACCTGCCGGACAGACCGGAACCACCTGCCGGACACGCCGGAACCACCAGCTTGAGCCGCCACAACGACCGCTGGACATGCAAAATCACCTGACGGCTACGCCGGAAACACTTGGCGAACACTCCGGAATCACCTGCCGGGCATGCCGGAACCACCTCTCAGATATGACAGTACCACGTGCCAATGACCCCGGAAGCACCTGCCGAGCACGCCGGAACCACCTGCTCGACTCGCCAGAACCACCTGCCGGACACGCAAAAATCACCTGCCGGCTACGCCACAACCAGTTGGGGAACACTTCGGAATCACCTGCCGGGCTTGCTGGAACCACATGCCGGTCATGCCAAAATCACCTGCCAACTACGCCAGTACCACTTGGCGGACACTGTGGAAACACCTGTCGGGCCGGCCGGAACCACATCTCAGACGTGCCAGAACCATGTGCATGAGATGCTGGAACCACACCCTGAACAGACGGAAAACACCTGCCAGACCCGTCTGAACAACCTGCCGAGCACGCCGGAGCCACCTGCTCGACTCGCCGGAACCACCTACCTGACATGCCCAAATCACCAGCCGGGTATGCCAGAACCACTTGGCGGACACTCCGGAATCATCTGCCGGACATGCCGGAACCAGCTCTCAGACACACCAGAACCAAGTGCCGGAGACGCCGGAAGCACCTGCCGAGCATGCCGGAGCCACCTGCTCGACTCGCCAGAAACACCTGCCGGACACGCCAAAATCACCTGCCGGGTACGCCAGAACCACCTGGCGGACACTCCGAAATCACCTCTCGCGCATGCCGGAACCACCTCTCAGACGTGCCGGAAGCACATGCCGGACACGCCGGAATCACCTACCGGACAGACCGGAACCATCTGCCGAGCACGCCGGAGCCACCTGTTCGACTCGCTGGAACCACCTGCCGGACAGGCCAATATCAACTGCTGGCTATGCCAGAACCACCTGGGGGACCGTCCGGAATCACCTGCCAGCCATGGCGGAACCACCTCTCAGACGTACCAGAACCACCTGCCGGAGAAGCTGGAAACACGTCCTCGACAGTCTGGAACCACCTTCCGGCCAAGCCTGAACCACCTGCCAAGCACAACGGAACAAACTGCCAGACACGCCCAAATCACCTGCGTGTTATGCCAGAACCACTTGGAGGACTCTCTGGGATGACCTGCCGGGCATGCCGGAACCACCTCTCAGACGTGCCAGAACCATGTGGCGGACAGTCCGGAATCACCTGTTGGGCATGCGCAACCACCTCTGAGACGTACCAGAACCACATGCCGTGCAGGCTGGAACCACCTACCGGACAGACCGGAATCACCTTTCGGGCATGCCGGAACCACCTGTCAGATGTGCCAGAAACACGTGCCGGAGACGCCGGAAGCACCTGCCAAGCACGTTGGAACCACCTGCTCAACTCGCCTGAACCACCTGCCGGACATGCCAAAATCACCTGCCGACTATGCCAGAACCACTTGGCGAACACTCCGGAATCACTTGCCGGGCATGCAGGAACCACCTCTCAGACATGCCAGAACCCCGTGCCAATGACCCCGGAAGCACCAGCCGAGCACGCCGGAACCACCTGCTCGACTCGCCAGAACCACCTGCCGATCACGCAAAAATCACCTGCCGGCTACGCCACAACCAGTTGGTGAACACTTTGGAATCACCTGCCAGGCTTGCTGGAACCACCTGCCAGTCATGCCAAAATCACCTGCCAACTACGCCAGAACCGCTTGGCGGACACTGCGGAAACACCTGTCGGGCCGGCTGGAACCACATCTCAGACGTGCCAGAAACGTGTTCATGAGATGCTGGAACCACACCCCGAACAGACGGATACCACCTGCCAGAACCGCCTGAACCACCTGCTGAGCACGCCGGAACCACCTGCTCGACTCACCGGTACCACCTCCCTGACACGCCAAAATCACCTGCTGGGTATACCAGAACCACTTGGCAGACACTCCGGAATCATCTGCCGGACATGCCGGAACCAGCTCTAGACACACCAGAACCAAGTGCCGGAGACGCCGGAAGCACCTGCCGAGCATGCCGGAGCCACCTGCTCGACTCGCCAGAAACACCTGCCGGACACGCCAAAATCACCTGCCGGGTACGCCTGAACCACCTGGCGGACACTCCGAAACCAACTGTCGCGCATGCCGGAACCACCTCTCAGACGTGCCGGAAGCACGTGCCGGACACGCCGGAATCACCTACCGGACAGACCTTAACCACCTCCCGAGCACGCCGGAGCCACCTGTTCGACTCGCTGGAACCACCTGCCGGACAGGCCAATATCAACTGCTGGCTATGCCAGAACCACCTGGGGGACGGTCCGGAATCGCCTGCCAGCCATGGCGGAACCACCTCTCAGACGTACCAGAATCACCTGCCGGAGAAGCTGGAAACACGTCCTGGACAGTCTGGAACCACCTGCCGGCCAAACTTGAACCACCTGCCAAGCACAACGGAACAACCTGCCAGACACGCCAAAATCACCTGCGTGTTATGCCAGAACCACTTGGAGGACTCTCTGGGATGACCTGCCGGGCATGCCGGAACCACCTCTCAGACGTGCCAGAACCATGTGGCGGACAGTCCGGAATCACCTGTTGGGCATGCGCAACCACCTCTGAGACGTACCAGAACCACATGCCATGCAGGCTGGAACCACCTACCGGACAGACCGGAATCACCTTTCGGGCATGCCGGAACCACCTGTCAGATGTGCCAGAAACACGTGCCGGAGACGCCGGAAGCACCTGCCAAGCACGTTGGAACCACCTGCTCAACTCGCCTGAACCACCTGCCGGACATGCCAAAATCACCTGCCGACTATGCCAGAACCACTTGGCGAACACTCCGGAATCACTTGCCGGGCATGCAGGAACCACCTCTCAGACATGCCAGAACCCCGTGCCAATGACCCCGGAAGCACCAGCCGAGCACGCCGGAACCACCTGCTCGACTCGCCAGAACCACCTGCCGATCACGCAAAAATCACCTGCCGGCTACGCCACAACCAGTTGGTGAACACTTTGGAATCACCTGCCAGGCTTGCTGGAACCACCTGCCAGTCATGCCAAAATCACCTGCCAACTACGCCAGAACCGCTTGGCGGACACTGCGGAAACACCTGTCGGGCCGGCTGGAACCACATCTCAGACGTGCCAGAAACGTGTTCATGAGATGCTGGAACCACACCCCGAACAGACGGATACCACCTGCCAGAACCGCCTGAACCACCTGCTGAGCACGCCGGAACCACCTGCTCGACTCACCGGTACCACCTCCCTGACACGCCAAAATCACCTGCTGGGTATACCAGAACCACTTGGCAGACACTCCGGAATCATCTGCCGGACATGCCGGAACCAGCTCTAGACACACCAGAACCAAGTGCCGGAGACGCCGGAAGCACCTGCCGAGCATGCCGGAGCCACCTGCTCGACTCGCCAGAAACACCTGCCGGACACGCCAAAATCACCTGCCGGGTATGCCAGAACCACCTGGCGGACACTACGGAATCACCTGCCGCGCATGCCGGAACCACCTCTCAGACGTGCCGGAAGCACGTGCCAGACACGCCGGAAACACCTACCGGACAGACCGGAACCACCTGCCAAGAACGCCGGAGCCACCTGTTCGACTCGCTGGAACCACCTGCCGGACAGGCCAATATCAACTGCTGGCTATGCCAGAACCACCTGGGGGACAGTCCGCGATCACCTGCCAGCCATGGCGGAACCACCTCTCAGACGTACCAGAACCACCTGCCGGAGAAGCTGGAAACACGTCCTGGACAGACTGGAACCACGTGACGGCCATGCCTGAACCACCTGCCGGACACGCCAAAATCACCTGCGGGCTACGCCAGAACCACTTGGACGACTCTCCGAAATGACCTGCCGGGCATGTTGGAACCACCTCTCAGACGTGCCAGAAGCACGTGGCGGACAGTCCGGAATCACCTGTTGGGCATACGCAACCACCTCTGACACGTACCAGAACTACGTGCCGCGCACGCCGGAACCACCTACCGGACAGACCGGAATCAACTTTTGGGCATGCCGGAACCACCAGTCAGATGTGCCAGAAACACATGCCGGAGACGCCGGAAGCACCTGCCGAGCACGTCGCAACCACCTGCTCAACTCGCCTGAACCACCTGCCGGACACGCCAAAATCACCTGCCCGCTACACCAGCACCACTTCGGGGACAAGCCGGAATCACGTGAGGGGCATGCCGGCACAGCCTCTCAGACTGAACCTCGTGCCGGACACCACAGAACCACCTGCCGGACAGACCGGAACCACCTGCCGGACACGCCGGAACCACCAGCTTGAGCCGCCACAACGACCGCTGGACATGCAAAATCACCTGACGGCTACGCCGGAAACACTTGGCGAACACTCCGGAATCACCTGCCGGGCATGCCGGAACCACCTCTCAGATATGACAGTACCACGTGCCAATGACCCCGGAAGCACCTGCCGAGCACGCCGGAACCACCTGCTCGACTCGCCAGAACCACCTGCCGGACACGCAAAAATCACCTGCCGGCTACGCCACAACCAGTTGGGGAACACTTCGGAATCACCTGCCGGGCTTGCTGGAACCACATGCCGGTCATGCCAAAATCACCTGCCAACTACGCCAGTACCACTTGGCGGACACTGTGGAAACACCTGTCGGGCCGGCCGGAACCACATCTCAGACGCGCCAGAACCATGTGCATGAGATGCTGGAACCACACCCCGAACAGACGGAAAACACCTGCCAGACCCGTCTGAACAACATGCCGAGCACGCCGGAGCCACCTGCTCGACTCACCGGAACCACCTACCTGACATGCCCAAATCACCAGCCGGGTATGCCAGAACCACTTGGCGGACACTCCGGAATCATCTGCCGGACATGCCGGAACCAGCTCTCAGACACACCAGAACCACGTGCCGGAGACGCCGGAAGCACCTGCCGAGCATGCCGGAGCCACCTGCTCGACTCGCCAGAAACACCTGCCGGACACGCCAAAATCACCTGCCGGGTACGCCAGAACCACCTGGCGGACACTCCGAAACCACCTGTCACGCATGCCGGAACCACCTCTCAGACTTGCCGGAAGCACGTGCCGGACACGCCGGAATCACCTACCGGACAGACCGGAACCACCTGCCGAGCACGCCGGAGCCACCTGTTCGACTCGCTGGAACCACCTGCCGGACAGGCCAATATCAACTGCTGGCTATGCCAGAACCACCTGGGGGACGGTCCGGAATCGCCTGCCAGCCATGGCGGAACCACCTCTCAGACGTACCAGAATCACCTGCCGGAGAAGCTGGAAACACGTCCTGGACAGTCTGGAACCACCTGCCGGCCAAACTTGAACCACCTGCCAAGCACAACGGAACAACCTGCCAGACACGCCAAAATCACCTGCGTGTTATGCCAGAACCACTTGGAGGACTCTCTGGGATGACCTGCCGGGCATGCCGGAACCACCTCTCAGACGTGCCAGAACCATGTGGCGGACAGTCCGGAATCACCTGTTGGGCATGCGCAACCACCTCTGAGACGTACCAGAACCACATGCCGTGCAGGCTGGAACCACCTACCGGACAGACGGGAATCACCTTTCGGGCATGCCGGAACCACCTGTCAGATGTGCCAGAAACACGTGCCGGAGACGCCGGAAGCACCTGCCAAGCACGTTGGAACCACCTGCTCAACTCGCCTGAACCACCTGCCGGACATGCCAAAATCACCTGCCGACTATGCCAGAACCACTTGGCGAACACTCCGGAATCACTTGCCGGGCATGCAGGAACCACCTCTCAGACATGCCAGAACCCCGTGCCAATGACCCCGGAAGCACCAGCCGAGCACGCCGGAACCACCTGCTCGACTCGCCAGAACCACCTGCCGATCACGCAAAAATCACCTGCCGGCTACGCCACAACCAGTTGGTGAACACTTTGGAATCACCTGCCAGGCTTGCTGGAACCACCTGCCAGTCATGCCAAAATCACCTGCCAACTACGCCAGAACCGCTTGGCGGACACTGCGGAAACACCTGTCGGGCCGGCTGGAACCACATCTCAGACGTGCCAGAAACGTGTTCATGAGATGCTGGAACCACACCCCGAACAGACGGATACCACCTGCCAGAACCGCCTGAACCACCTGCTGAGCACGCCGGAACCACCTGCTCGACTCACCGGTACCACCTCCCTGACACGCCAAAATCACCTGCTGGGTATACCAGAACCACTTGGCAGACACTCCGGAATAATCTGCCGGACATGCCGGAACCAGCTCTAGACACACCAGAACCAAGTGCCGGAGACGCCGGAAGCACCTGCCGAGCATGCCGGAGCCACCTGCTCGACTCGCCAGAAACACCTGCCGGACACGCCAAAATCACCTGCCGGGTATGCCAGAACCACCTGGCGGACACTACGGAATCACCTGCCGCGCATGCCGGAACCACCTCTCAGACGTGCCGGAAGCACGTGCCAGACACGCCGGAAACACCTACCGGACAGACCGGAACCACCTGCCAAGAACGCCGGAGCCACCTGTTCGACTCGCTGGAACCACCTGCCGGACAGGCCAATATCAACTGCTGGCTATGCCAGAACCACCTGGGGGACAGTCCGCGATCACCTGCCAGCCATGGCGGAACCACCTCTCAGACGTACCAGAACCACCTGCCGGAGAAGCTGGAAACACGTCCTGGACAGACTGGAACCACGTGACGGCCATGCCTGAACCACCTGCCGGACACGCCAAAATCACCTGCCCGCTACACCAGCACCACTTCGGGGACAAGCCGGAATCACGTGAGGGGCATGCCGGCACAGCCTCTCAGACTGAACCTCGTGCCGGACACCACAGAACCACCTGCCGGACAGACCGGAACCACCTGCCGGACACGCCGGAACCACCAGCTTGAGCCGCCACAACGACCGCTGGACATGCAAAATCACCTGACGGCTACGCCGGAAACACTTGGCGAACACTCCGGAATCACCTGCCGGGCATGCCGGAACCACCTCTCAGATATGACAGTACCACGTGCCAATGACCCCGGAAGCACCTGCCGAGCACGCCGGAACCACCTGCTCGACTCGCCAGAACCACCTGCCGGACACGCAAAAATCACCTGCCGGCTACGCCACAACCAGTTGGGGAACACTTCGGAATCACCTGCCGGGCTTGCTGGAACCACATGCCGGTCATGCCAAAATCACCTGCCAACTACGCCAGTACCACTTGGCGGACACTGTGGAAACACCTGTCGGGCCGGCCGGAACCACATCTCAGACGTGCCAGAACCATGTGCATGAGATGCTGGAACCACACCCCGAACAGACGGAAAACACCTGCCAGACCCGTCTGAACAACCTGCCGAGCACGCCGGAGCCACCTGCTCGACTCGCCGGAACCACCTACCTGACATGCCCAAATCACCAGCCGGGTATGCCAGAACCACTTGGCGGACACTCCGGAATCATCTGCCGGACATGCCGGAACAAGCTCTCAGACACACCAGAACCAAGTGCCGGAGACGCCGGAAGCACCTGCCGAGCATGCCGGAGCCACCTGCTCGACTCGCCAGAAACACCTGCCGGACACGCCAAAATCACCTGCCGGGTACGCCAGAACCACCTGGCGGACACTCCGAAATCACCTCTCGCGCATGCCGGAACCACCTCTCAGACGTGCCGGAAGCACATGCCGGACACGCCGGAATCACCTACCGGACAGACCGGAACCATCTGCCGAGCACGCCGGAGCCACCTGTTCGACTCGTTGGAACCACCTGCCGGACAGGCCAATATCAACTGCTGGCTATGCCAGAACCACCTGGGGGACCGTCCGGAATCACCTGCCAGCCATGGCGGAACCACCTCTCAGACGTACCAGAACCACCTGCCGGAGAAGCTGGAAACACGTCCTCGACAGTCTGGAACCACCTTCCGGCCAAGCCTGAACCACCTGCCAAGCACAACGGAACAACCTGCCAGACACGCCCAAATCACCTGCGTGTTATGCCAGAACCACTTGGAGGACTCTCTGGGATGACCTGCCGGGCATGCCGGAACCACCTCTCAGACGTGCCAGAACCATGTGGCGGACAGTCCGGAATCACCTGTTGGGCATGCGCAACCACCTCTGAGACGTACCAGAACCACATGCCGTGCAGGCTGGAACCACCTACCGGACAGACCGGAATCACCTTTCGGGCATGCCGGAACCACCTGTCAGATGTGCCAGAAACACGTGCCGGAGACGCCGGAAGCACCTGCCAAGCACGTTGGAACCACCTGCTCAACTCGCCTGAACCACCTGCCGGACATGCCAAAATCACCTGCCGACTATGCCAGAACCACTTGGCGAACACTCCGGAATCACTTGCCGGGCATGCAGGAACCACCTCTCAGACATGCCAGAACCCCGTGCCAATGACCCCGGAAGCACCAGCCGAGCACGCCGGAACCACCTGCTCGACTCGCCAGAACCACCTGCCGATCACGCAAAAATCACCTGCCGGCTACGCCACAACCAGTTGGTGAACACTTTGGAATCACCTGCCAGGCTTGCTGGAACCACCTGCCAGTCATGCCAAAATCACCTGCCAACTACGCCAGAACCGCTTGGCGGACACTGCGGAAACACCTGTCGGGCCGGCTGGAACCACATCTCAGACGTGCCAGAAACGTGTTCATGAGATGCTGGAACCACACCCCGAACAGACGGATACCACCTGCCAGAACCGCCTGAACCACCTGCTGAGCACGCCGGAACCACCTGCTCGACTCACCGGTACCACCTCCCTGACACGCCAAAATCACCTGCTGGGTATACCAGAACCACTTGGCAGACACTCCGGAATAATCTGCCGGACATGCCGGAACCAGCTCTAGACACACCAGAACCAAGTGCCGGAGACGCCGGAAGCACCTGCCGAGCATGCCGGAGCCACCTGCTCGACTCGCCAGAAACACCTGCCGGACACGCCAAAATCACCTGCCGGGTATGCCAGAACCACCTGGCGGACACTACGGAATCACCTGCCGCGCATGCCGGAACCACCTCTCAGACGTGCCGGAAGCACGTGCCAGACACGCCGGAAACACCTACCGGACAGACCGGAACCACCTGCCAAGAACGCCGGAGCCACCTGTTCGACTCGCTGGAACCACCTGCCGGACAGGCCAATATCAACTGCTGGCTATGCCAGAACCACCTGGGGGACAGTCCGCGATCACCTGCCAGCCATGGCGGAACCACCTCTCAGACGTACCAGAACCACCTGCCGGAGAAGCTGGAAACACGTCCTGGACAGACTGGAACCACGTGACGGCCATGCCTGAACCACCTGCCGGACACGCCAAAATCACCTGCCCGCTACACCAGCACCACTTCGGGGACAAGCCGGAATCACGTGAGGGGCATGCCGGCACAGCCTCTCAGACTGAACCTCGTGCCGGACACCACAGAACCACCTGCCGGACAGACCGGAACCACCTGCCGGACACGCCGGAACCACCAGCTTGAGCCGCCACAACGACCGCTGGACATGCAAAATCACCTGACGGCTACGCCGGAAACACTTGGCGAACACTCCGGAATCACCTGCCGGGCATGCCGGAACCACCTCTCAGATATGACAGTACCACGTGCCAATGACCCCGGAAGCACCTGCCGAGCACGCCGGAACCACCTGCTCGACTCGCCAGAACCACCTGCCGGACACGCAAAAATCACCTGCCGGCTACGCCACAACCAGTTGGGGAACACTTCGGAATCACCTGCCGGGCTTGCTGGAACCACATGCCGGTCATGCCAAAATCACCTGCCAACTACGCCAGTACCACTTGGCGGACACTGTGGAAACACCTGTCGGGCCGGCCGGAACCACATCTCAGACGTGCCAGAACCATGTGCATGAGATGCTGGAACCACACCCCGAACAGACGGAAAACACCTGCCAGACCCGTCTGAACAACCTGCCGAGCACGCCGGAGCCACCTGCTCGACTCGCCGGAACCACCTACCTGACATGCCCAAATCACCAGCCGGGTATGCCAGAACCACTTGGCGGACACTCCGGAATCATCTGCCGGACATGCCGGAACCAGCTCTCAGACACACCAGAACCAAGTGCCGGAGACGCCGGAAGCACCTGCCGAGCATGCCGGAGCCACCTGCTCGACTCGCCAGAAACACCTGCCGGACACGCCAAAATCACCTGCCGGGTACGCCAGAACCACCTGGCGGACACTCCGAAATCACCTCTCGCGCATGCCGGAACCACCTCTCAGACGTGCCGGAAGCACATGCCGGACACGCCGGAATCACCTACCGGACAGACCGGAACCATCTGCCGAGCACGCCGGAGCCACCTGTTCGACTCGCTGGAACCACCTGCCGGACAGGCCAATATCAACTGCTGGCTATGCCAGAACCACCTGGGGGACCGTCCGGAATCACCTGCCAGCCATGGCGGAACCACCTCTCAGACGTACCAGAACCACCTGCCGGAGAAGCTGGAAACACGTCCTCGACAGTCTGGAACCACCTTCCGGCCAAGCCTGAACCACCTGCCAAGCACAACGGAACAACCTGCCAGACACGCCCAAATCACCTGCGTGTTATGCCAGAACCACTTGGAGGACTCTCTGGGATGACCTGCCGGGCATGCCGGAACCACCTCTCAGACGTGCCAGAACCATGTGGCGGACAGTCCGGAATCACCTGTTGGGCATGCGCAACCACCTCTGAGACGTACCAGAACCACATGCCGTGCAGGCTGGAACCACCTACCGGACAGACCGGAATCACCTTTCGGGCATGCCGGAACCACCTGTCAGATGTGCCAGAAACACGTGCCGGAGACGCCGGAAGCACCTGCCAAGCACGTTGGAACCACCTGCTCAACTCGCCTGAACCACCTGCCGGACATGCCAAAATCACCTGCCGACTATGCCAGAACCACTTGGCGAACACTCCGGAATCACTTGCCGGGCATGCAGGAACCACCTCTCAGACATGCCAGAACCCCGTGCCAATGACCCCGGAAGCACCAGCCGAGCACGCCGGAACCACCTGCTCGACTCGCCAGAACCACCTGCCGATCACGCAAAAATCACCTGCCGGCTACGCCACAACCAGTTGGTGAACACTTTGGAATCACCTGCCAGGCTTGCTGGAACCACCTGCCAGTCATGCCAAAATCACCTGCCAACTACGCCAGAACCGCTTGGCGGACACTGCGGAAACACCTGTCGGGCCGGCTGGAACCACATCTCAGACGTGCCAGAAACGTGTTCATGAGATGCTGGAACCACACCCCGAACAGACGGATACCACCTGCCAGAACCGCCTGAACCACCTGCTGAGCACGCCGGAACCACCTGCTCGACTCACCGGTACCACCTCCCTGACACGCCAAAATCACCTGCTGGGTATACCAGAACCACTTGGCAGACACTCCGGAATCATCTGCCGGACATGCCGGAACCAGCTCTAGACACACCAGAACCAAGTGCCGGAGACGCCGGAAGCACCTGCCGAGCATGCCGGAGCCACCTGCTCGACTCGCCAGAAACACCTGCCGGACACGCCAAAATCACCTGCCGGGTACGCCTGAACCACCTGGCGGACACTCCGAAACCAACTGTCGCGCATGCCGGAACCACCTCTCAGACGTGCCGGAAGCACGTGCCGGACACGCCGGAATCACCTACCGGACAGACCTTAACCACCTCCCGAGCACGCCGGAGCCACCTGTTCGACTCGCTGGAACCACCTGCCGGACAGGCCAATATCAACTGCTGGCTATGCCAGAACCACCTGGGGGACGGTCCGGAATCGCCTGCCAGCCATGGCGGTACCACCTCTCAGACGTACCAGAATCACCTGCCGGAGAAGCTGGAAACACGTCCTGGACAGTCTGGAACCACCTGCCGGCCAAACTTGAACCACCTGCCAAGCACAACGGAACAACCTGCCAGACACGCCAAAATCACCTGCGTGTTATGCCAGAACCACTTGGAGGACTCTCTGGGATGACCTGCCGGGCATGCCGGAACCACCTCTCAGACGTGCCAGAACCATGTGGCGGACAGTCCGGAATCACCTGTTGGGCATGCGCAACCACCTCTGAGACGTACCAGAACCACATGCCATGCAGGCTGGAACCACCTACCGGACAGACCGGAATCACCTTTCGGGCATGCCGGAACCACCTGTCAGATGTGCCAGAAACACGTGCCGGAGACGCCGGAAGCACCTGCCAAGCACGTTGGAACCACCTGCTCAACTCGCCTGAACCACCTGCCGGACATGCCAAAATCACCTGCCGACTATGCCAGAACCACTTGGCGAACACTCCGGAATCACTTGCCGGGCATGCAGGAACCACCTCTCAGACATGCCAGAACCCCGTGCCAATGACCCCGGAAGCACCAGCCGAGCACGCCGGAACCACCTGCTCGACTCGCCAGAACCACCTGCCGATCACGCAAAAATCACCTGCCGGCTACGCCACAACCAGTTGGTGAACACTTTGGAATCACCTGCCAGGCTTGCTGGAACCACCTGCCAGTCATGCCAAAATCACCTGCCAACTACGCCAGAACCGCTTGGCGGACACTGCGGAAACACCTGTCGGGCCGGCTGGAACCACATCTCAGACGTGCCAGAAACGTGTTCATGAGATGCTGGAACCACACCCCGAACAGACGGATACCACCTGCCAGAACCGCCTGAACCACCTGCTGAGCACGCCGGAACCACCTGCTCGACTCACCGGTACCACCTCCCTGACACGCCAAAATCACCTGCTGGGTATACCAGAACCACTTGGCAGACACTCCGGAATCATCTGCCGGACATGCCGGAACCAGCTCTAGACACACCAGAACCAAGTGCCGGAGACACCGGAAGCACCTGCCGAGCATGCCGGAGCCACGTGCTCGACTCGCCAGAAACACCTGCCGGACACGCCAAAATCACCTGCCGGGTATGCCAGAACCACCTGGCGGACACTACGGAATCACCTGCCGCGCATGCCGGAACCACCTCTCAGACGTGCCGGAAGCACGTGCCAGACACGCCGGAAACACCTACCGGACAGACCGGAACCACCTGCCAAGAACGCCGGAGCCACCTGTTCGACTCGCTGGAACCACCTGCCGGACAGGCCAATATCAACTGCTGGCTATGCCAGAACCACCTGGGGGACAGTCCGGGATCACCTGCCAGCCATGGCGGAACCACCTCTCAGACGTACCAGAACCACCTGCCGGAGAAGCTGGAAACACGTCCTGGACAGACTGGAACCACGTGACTGCCATGCCTGAACCACCTGCCGGACACGCCAAAATCAACTGCGGGCTACGCCAGAACCACTTGGACGACTCTCCGAAATGACCTCCCGGGCATGTTGGAACCACCTCTCAGACGTGCCAGAAGCACGTGGCGGACAGTCCGGAATCACCTGTTGGGCATACGCAACCACCTCTGACACGTACCAGAACTACGTGCCGCGCAGGCCGGAACCACCTACCGGACAGACCGGAATCAACTTTTGGGCATGCCGGAACCACCAGTCAGATGTGCCAGAAACACGTGCCGGAGACGCCGGAAGCACCTGCCGAGCACGTCACAACCACCTGCTCAACTCGCCGGAACCACCTGCCGGACACGCCAAAATCACCTGCCCGCTACACCAGCACCACTTCGGGGACAAGCCGGAATCACGTGAGGGGCATGCCGGCACAGCCTCTCAGACTGAACCTCGTGCCGGACACCACAGAACCACCTGCCGGACAGACCGGAACCACTTGCCGGACACGCCGGAACCACCGGCTCGACCCGCCGGAACGACCGCTGGACATGCAAAATCACCTGCCGGCTATTCCGCAAACACTTGGCGAACACTCCGGAATCACCTGCCGGGCATGCCGGAACCACCTCTCAGATATGCCAGAACCACGTGCCAATGACCCCGGAAGCACCTGCCGAGCACGCCGGAACCACCTGCTCGACTCGCCAGAACCACCTGCCGGACACGCAGAAATCACCTGCCGGCTACGCCACAACCAGTTGGGGAACACTTCGGAATCACCTGCCGGGCTTGCTGGAACCACCTGCCGGTCATGCCAAAATGACCTGCCAACTACGCCAGTACCACTTGGCGGACACTGTGGAAACACCTGTCGTGCCGGCCGGAACCACATCTCAGACGTGCCAGAACCATGTGCATGAGATGCTGGAACCACACCCCGAACAGACGGAAAACACCTGCCAGACCCGTCTGAACAACCTGCCGAGCACACCGGAGCCACCTACCTGACATGCCCAAATCACCAGCCGGGTATGCCAGAACCACTTGGAGGACTCTCTGGGATGACCTGCCGGGCATGCCGGAACCACCTCTCAGACGTGCCAGAACCACCTGGGGGACGGTCCGGAATCACCTGCCAGCCATGGCGGAACCACCTCTCAGACGTACCAGAACCACCTGCCGGAGAAGCTGGAAACACGTCCTGGACAGTCTGGAACCACCTGCCGGCCAAGCCTGAACCACCTGCCAAGCACAACGGAACAACCTGCCAGACACGCCAAAATCACCTGCGTGTTATGCCAGAACCACTTGGAGGACTCTCTGGGATGACCTGCCGGGCATGCCGGAACCACCTCTCAGACGTGCCAGAACCATGTGGCGGACAGTCCGGAATCACCTGTTGGGCATGCACAACCACCTCTGAGACGTACCAGAACCACATGCCGTGCAGGCTGGAACCACCTACCGGACAGACCGGAATCACCTTTCGGGCATGCCGGAACCACCTGTCAGATGTGCCAGAAACACGTGCCGGAGACGCCGGAAGCACCTGCCAAGCACGTTGGAACCACCTGCTCAACTCGCCTGAACCACCTGCCGGACATGCCAAAATCACCTGCCGACTATGCCAGAACCACTTGGCGAACACTCCGGAATCACTTGCCGGGCATGCAGGAACCACCTCTCAGACATGCCAGAACCCCGTGCCAATGACCCCGGAAGCACCAGCCGAGCACGCCGGAACCACCTGCTCGACTCCCCAGAACCACCTGCCGATCACGCAAAAATCACCTGCCGGCTACGCCACAACCAGTTGGTGAACACTTTGGAATCACCTGCCAGGCTTGCTGGAACCACCTGCCAGTCATGCCAAAATCACCTGCCAACTACGCCAGAACCGCTTGGCGGACACTGCGGAAACACCTGTCGGGCCGGCTGGAACCACATCTCAGACGTGCCAGAAACGTGTTCATGAGATGCTGGAACCACACCCCGAACAGACGGATACCACCTGCCAGAACCGCCTGAACCACCTGCTGAGCACGCCGGAACCACCTGCTCGACTCACCGGTACCACCTCCCTGACACGCCAAAATCACCTGTTGGGTATGCCAGAACCACTTGGCGGACACTCCGGAATCATCTGCCGGACATGCCGGAACCAGCTCTCAGACACACCAGAACCAAGTGCCGGAGACGCCGGAAGCACCTGCCGAGCATGCCGGAGCCACCTGCTCGACTCGCCAGAAACACCTGCCGGACACGCCAAAATCACCTGCCGGGTACGCCAGAACCACCTGGCGGACACTACGGAATCACCTGCCGCGCATGCCGGAACCACCTCTCAGACGTGCCGGAAGCACGTGCCAGACACGCCGGAAACACCTACCGGACAGACCGGAACCACCTGCCAAGAACGCCGGAGCCACCTGTTCGACTCGCTGGAACCACCTGCCGGACAGGCCAATATCAACTGCTGGCTATGCCAGAACCACCTGGGGGACAGTCCGGGATCACCTGCCAGCCATGGCGGAACCACCTCTCAGACGTACCAGAACCAACTGGCGGAGAAGCTGGAAACACGTCCTGGACACTCTGGAACCACCCGCCGGCCAAGCCTGAACCACCTGCCAAGCACAACGGAACAACCTGCCAGACACGCCAAAATCACCTGCGTGTTATGCCAGAACAACTTGGAGGACTCTCTGGGATGACCTGCCGCGCATGCCGGAACCACCTCTCAGACGTGCCGGAAGCACGTGCCGGACACGCCGGAAACACCTACCGGACAGACCGGAACCACCTGCCAAGAACGCCGGAGCCACCTGTTCGACTCGCTGGAACCACCTGCCGGACAGACCAATATCAACTGCTGGCTATGCCAGAACCACCTGGGGGACAGTCCGGGATCACCTGCCAGCCATGGCTGAACCACCTCTCAGACGTACCAGAACCACCTGCCGGAGAAGCTGGAAACACGTCCTGGACAGACTGGAACCACGTGACGGCCATGCCTCAACCACCTGCCGAGCACGGCAGAAGCACCTGCCGGACACGCCAAAATCACCTGCGGGCTACGCCAGATCCACTTGGACGACTCTCCGAAATGACCTGCCGGGCATGTTGGAACCACCTCTCAGACGTGCCAGAAGCACGTGGCGGACAGTCCGGAATCACCTGTTGGGCATACGCAACCACCTCTGAGACGTACCAGAACCACGTGCCGTGCACGCCGGAACCACCTACCAGACAGACCGGAATCAACTTTTGGGCATGCCGGAACCACCAGTCAGATGTGCCAGAAACACGTGCCGGAGACGCCGGAAGCACCTGCCGAGCACGTCGCAACCACCTGCTCAACTCGCCTGAACCACCTGCCGGACACGCCAAAATCACCTGCCCGCTACACCAGCACCACTTCGGGGACAAGCCGGAATCACATGAGGGGCATGCCGGCACAGCCTCTTAGACTGAACCTCGTGCCGGACACCACAGAACCACCTGCCGGACAGACCGGAACCACCTGCCGGACACGCCGGAACCACCGGCTCGACCCGCCGGAACGACCGCTGGACATGCAAAATCACCTGCCGGCTACGCCGCAAACACTTGGCGAACACCTCGGAATCACCTGCCGGGCATGCCGGAACCACCTCTCAGATATGCCACAACCACGTGCCAATGACCCCAGAAGCACCTGCCGAGCACGCCGGAACCACCTGCTCGACTCGCCAGAACCACCTGCCGGACACGCAGAAATCACCTGCCGGCTACGCCACAACCAGTTGGGGAACACATCGGAATCACCTGCCGGGCTTGCTGGAATCACCTGCCGGTCATGCCAAAATCACCTGCCAACTACGCCAGTACCACTTGGCGGACACTGTGGAAACACCTGTCGGGCCGGCCGGAACCACATCTCAGACGCGCCAGAACCATGTGCATGAGATGCTGGAACCACACCCCGAACAGACGGAAAACACCTGCCAGACCCGTCTGAACAACCTGCCGAGCACGCCGGAGCCACCTGCTCGACTCGCCGGAACCACCTACCTGACATGCCAAAATCACCAGCCGGGTATTCCAGAACCACTTGGCGGACACTCCGAAATCATCTGCCGGACATGCCGGAACCAGCTCTCAGACACACCAGAACCACGTGCCGGAGACGCCGGAAGCACCTGCCGAGCATGCCGGAGCCACCTGCTCGACTCGCCAGAAACACCTGCCGGACACGCCAAAATCACCTGCCGGGTACGCCAGAACCACCTGGCGGACACTCCGAAACCACCTGTCACGCATGCCGGAACCACCTCTCAGACTTGCCGGAAGCACGTGTCGGACACGCCGGAATCACCTACCGGACAGACCGGAACCACCTGCCGAGCACGCCGGAGCCACCTGTTCGACTCGCTGGAACCACCTGCCGGACAGGCCAATATCAACTGCTGGCTATGCCAGAACCACCTGGGGGACGGTCCGGAATCGCCTGCCAGCCATGGCGGAACCACCTCTCAGACGTACCAGAATCACCTGCCGGAGAAGCTGGAAACACGTCCTGGACAGTCTGGAACCACCTGCCGGCCAAACTTGAACCACCTGCCAAGCACAACGGAACAACCTGCCAGACACGCCAAAATCACCTGCGTGTTATGCCAGAACCACTTGGAGGACTCTCTGGGATGACCTGCCGGGCATGCCGGAACCACCTCTCAGACGTGCCAGAACCATGTGGCGGACAGTCCGGAATCACCTGTTGGGCATGCGCAACCACCTCTGAGACGTACCAGAACCACATGCCGTGCAGGCTGGAACCACCTACCTGACACACCGGAATCACCTTTCGGGCATGCCGGAACCACCTGTCAGATGTGCCAGAAACACGTGCCGGAGACGCCGGAAGCACCTGCCAAGCACGTTGGAACCACCTGCTCAACTCGCCTGAACCACCTGCCGGACATGCCAAAATCACCTGCCGACTATGCCAGAACCACTTGGCGAACACTCCGGAATCACTTGCCGGGCATGCAGGAACCACCTCTCAGACATGCCAGAACCCCGTGCCAATGACCCCGGAAGCACCAGCCGAGCACGCCGGAACCACCTGCTCGACTCGCCAGAACCACCTGCCGATCACGCAAAAATCACCTGCCGGCTACGCCACAACCAGTTGGTGAACACTTTGGAATCACCTGCCAGGCTTGCTGGAACCACCTGCCGGTCATGCCAAAATCACCTGCCAACTACGCCAGAACCGCTTGGCAGACACTGCGGAAACACCTGTCGGGCCGGCTGGAACCACATCTCAGACGTGCCAGAAACGTGTTCATGAGATGCTGGAACCACACCCCGAACAGACGGATACCACGTGCCAGAACCGCCTGAACCACGTGCTGAGCACGCCGGAACCACCTGCTCGACTCACAGGTACCACCTCCCTGACACGCCAAAATCACCTGCTGGGTATGCCAGAACCACTTGGCGGGCACTCCGGAATCATCTGCCGGACATGCCGGAACCAGCTCTCAGACACACCAGAACCAAGTGCCGGAGACGCCGGAAGCACCTGCCGAGCATGCCGGAGCCACCTGCTCGACTCGCCAGAAACACCTGCCGGACACGCCAAAATCACCTGCCAGGTATGCCAGAACCACCTGGCGGACACTACGGAATCACCTGCCGCGCATGCCGGAACCACCTCTCAGACGTGCCGGAAGCACGTGCCAGACACGCCGGAAACACCTACCGGACAGACCGGAACCACCTGCCAAGAACGCCGGAGCCACCTGTTCGACTCGCTGGAACCACCTGCCGGACAGGCCAATATCAACTGCTGGCTATGCCAGAACCACCTGGGGGACAGTCCGGGATCACCTGCCAGCCATGGCGGAACCACCTCTCAGACGTACCAGAACCACCTGCCGGAGAAGCTGGAAACACGTCCTGGACAGACTGGAACCACGTGACGGCCATGCCTGAACCACCTGCCGGACACGCCAAAATCACCTGCGGGCTAGGCCAGAATCACTTGGACGACTCTCCGAAATGACCTGCCGGGCATGTTGGAACCACCTCTCAGACGTGCCAGAAGCACATGGCGGACAGTCCGGAATCACCTGTTGGGCATATGCAACCACTCTGACACGTACCAGAACTACGTGCCGCGCACGCCGGAACCACCTACCGGACAGACCGGAATCAACTTTTGGGCATGCCGGAACCACCAGTCAGATGTGCCAGAAACACGTGCCGGAGACGCCGGAAGCACCTGCCGAGAACGTCGCAACCACCTGCTCAACTCGCCTGAACCATCTGCCGGACATGCCAAAATCACCTGCCCGCTACACCAGCACCACTTCGGGGACAAGCCGGAATCACGTGAGGGGCATGCCGGCACAGCCTCTCAGACTGAACCTCGTGCCGGACACCACAGAACCACCTGCCGGACAGACCGGAACCACCTGCCGGACACGCCGGAACCACCGGCTCGACCCGCCGGAACGACCGCTGGACATGCAAACTCACCTGCCGGCTACGCCGCAAACACTTGGCGAACACTCCGGAATCACCTGCCTGGCATGCCGGAACCACCTCTCAGATATGCCAGAACCACGTGCCAATCACCCCAGAAGCAGCTGCCGAGCACGCCGGAACCACCTGCTCGACTCGCCAGAACCACCTGCCGGACACGCAGAAATCACCTGCCGGCTACGCCACAACCAGTTGGGGAACACTTCGGAATCACCTGCTGGGCTTGCTGGAACCACCTGCCGGACATGCCAAAATCACCTGCCAACTACGCCAGTACCACTTGGCGGACACTGTGGAAACACCTGTCGGGCCGGCCGGAACCACATCTCAGACGTGCCAGGACCATGTGCATGAGATGCTGGAACCACACCCCGAACAGAGGGAAAACACCTGCCAGACCCGTCTGAACAACCTGCCGAGCACGCCAGAGCCACCTGCTCGACTCGCCGGAACCACCTACCTGACATGCCAAAATCACCAGCCGGGTATTCCAGAACCACTTGGCTGACACTCCGAAATCATCAGCCGGACATGCCGGAACCAGCTCTCAGACTCACCAGAACCACGTGCCGGAGACGCCGGAACCACCTGCCGAGCATGCCGGAGCCACCTGCTCGACTCGCCAGAAACACCTGACGGACACGCCAAAATCACCTGCCGGGTACGCCAGAACCACCTGGCGGACACTCCGAAACCACCTGTCACGCATGCCGGAACCACCTCTCAGACTTGCCGGAAGCACGTGCCGGACACGACGGAATCACCTACCGGACAGACCGGAACCACCTGCCAAGCACGCCGGAACCACCTGTTCGACTCGCTGGAACCACCTGCCGGACAGGCCAATATCAACTGCTGGCTATGCCAGAACCACCTGGGGGACGGTCCGGAATCGCCTGCCAGCCATGGCGGAACCACCTCTCAGACGTACCAGAACCACCTGCCGGAGAAGCTGGAAACACGTCCTGGACAGTCTGGAACCACCTGCCGGCCAAGCCTGAACCACCTGCCAAGCACAACGGAACAACCTGCCAGACACGCCAAAATCACCTGCGTGTTATGCCAGAACCACTTGGAGGACTCTCTGGGATGACCTGCCGGGCATGCCGGAACCACCTCTCAGACGTGCCAGAACCATGTGGCGGACAGTCCGGAATCACCTGTTGGGCATGCACAACCACCTCTGAGACGTACCAGAACCACATGCCGTGCAGGCTGGAACCACCTACCGGACAGACCGGAATCACCTTTCGGGCATGCCGGAACCACCTGTCAGATGTGCCAGAAACACGTGCCGGAGACGCCGGAAGCACCTGCCAAGCACGTTGGAACCACCTGCTCAACTCGCCTGAACCACCTGCCGGACATGCCAAAATCACCTGCCGACTATGCCAGAACCACTTGGCGAACACTCCGGAATCACTTGCCGGGCATGCAGGAACCACCTCTCAGACATGCCAGAACCCCGTGCCAATGACCCCGGAAGCACCAGCCGAGCACGCCGGAACCACCTGCTCGACTCCCCAGAACCACCTGCCGATCACGCAAAAATCACCTGCCGGCTACGCCACAACCAGTTGGTGAACACTTTGGAATCACCTGCCAGGCTTGCTGGAACCACCTGCCAGTCATGCCAAAATCACCTGCCAACTACGCCAGAACCGCTTGGCGGACACTGCGGAAACACCTGTCGGGCCGGCTGGAACCACATCTCAGACGTGCCAGAAACGTGTTCATGAGATGCTGGAACCACACCCCGAACAGACGGATACCACCTGCCAGAACCGCCTGAACCACCTGCTGAGCACGCCGGAACCACCTGCTCGACTCACCGGTACCACCTCCCTGACACGCCAAAATCACCTGTTGGGTATGCCAGAACCACTTGGCGGACACTCCGGAATCATCTGCCGGACATGCCGGAACCAGCTCTCAGACACACCAGAACCAAGTGCCGGAGACGCCGGAAGCACCTGCCGAGCATGCCAGAGCCACCTGCTCGACTCGCCAGAAACACCTGCCGGACACGCCAAAATCACCTGCCGGGTACGCCAGAACCACCTGGCGGACACTACGGAATCACCTGCCGCGCATGCCGGAACCACCTCTCAGACGTGCCGGAAGCACGTGCCAGACACGCCGGAAACACCTACCGGACAGACCGGAACCACCTGCCAAGAACGCCGGAGCCACCTGTTCGACTCGCTGGAACCACCTGCCGGACAGGCCAATATCAACTGCTGGCTATGCCAGAACCACCTGGGGGACAGTCCGGGATCACCTGCCAGCCATGGCGGAACCACCTCTCAGACGTACCAGAACCAACTGGCGGAGAAGCTGGAAACACGTCCTGGACACTCTGGAACCACCCGCCGGCCAAGCCTGAACCACCTGCCAAGCACAACGGAACAACCTGCCAGACACGCCAAAATCACCTGCGTGTTATGCCAGAACAACTTGGAGGACTCTCTGGGATGACCTGCCGCGCATGCCGGAACCACCTCTCAGACGTGCCGGAAGCACGTGCCGGACACGCCGGAAACACCTACCGGACAGACCGGAACCACCTGCCAAGAACGCCGGAGCCACCTGTTCGACTCGCTGGAACCACCTGCCGGACAGACCAATATCAACTGCTGGCTATGCCAGAACCACCTGGGGGACAGTCCGGGATCACCTGCCAGCCATGGCTGAACCACCTCTCAGACGTACCAGAACCACCTGCCGGAGAAGCTGGAAACACGTCCTGGACAGACTGGAACCACGTGACGGCCATGCCTCAACCACCTGCCGAGCACGGCAGAAGCACCTGCCGGACACGCCAAAATCACCTGCGGGCTACGCCAGATCCACTTGGACGACTCTCCGAAATGACCTGCCGGGCATGTTGGAACCACCTCTCAGACGTGCCAGAAGCACGTGGCGGACAGTCCGGAATCACCTGTTGGGCATACGCAACCACCTCTGAGACGTACCAGAACCACGTGCCGTGCACGCCGGAACCACCTACCAGACAGACCGGAATCAACTTTTGGGCATGCCGGAACCACCAGTCAGATGTGCCAGAAACACGTGCCGGAGACGCCGGAAGCACCTGCCGAGCACGTCGCAACCACCTGCTCAACTCGCCTGAACCACCTGCCGGACACGCCAAAATCACCTGCCCGCTACACCAGCACCACTTCGGGGACAAGCCGGAATCACATGAGGGGCATGCCGGCACAGCCTCTTAGACTGAACCTCGTGCCGGACACCACAGAACCACCTGCCGGACAGACCGGAACCACCTGCCGGACACGCCGGAACCACCGGCTCGACCCGCCGGAACGACCGCTGGACATGCAAAATCACCTGCCGGCTACGCCGCAAACACTTGGCGAACACCTCGGAATCACCTGCCGGGCATGCCGGAACCATCTCTCAGATATGCCACAACCACGTGCCAATGACCCCAGAAGCACCTGCCGAGCACGCCGGAACCACCTGCTCGACTCGCCAGAACCACCTGCCGGACACGCAGAAATCACCTGCCGGCTACGCCACAACCAGTTGGGGAACACATCGGAATCACCTGCCGGGCTTGCTGGAATCACCTGCCGGTCATGCCAAAATCACCTGCCAACTACGCCAGTACCACTTGGCGGACACTGTGGAAACACCTGTCGGGCCGGCCGGAACCACATCTCAGACGCGCCAGAACCATGTGCATGAGATGCTGGAACCACACCCCGAACAGACGGAAAACACCTGCCAGACCCGTCTGAACAACCTGCCGAGCACGCCGGAGCCACCTGCTCGACTCGCCGGAACCACCTACCTGACATGCCAAAATCACCAGCCGGGTATTCCAGAACCACTTGGCGGACACTCCGAAATCATCTGCCGGACATGCCGGAACCAGCTCTCAGACACACCAGAACCACGTGCCGGAGACGCCGGAAGCACCTGCCGAGCATGCCGGAGCCACCTGCTCGACTCGCCAGAAACACCTGCCGGACACGCCAAAATCACCTGCCGGGTACGCCAGAACCACCTGGCGGACACTCCGAAACCACCTGTCACGCATGCCGGAACCACCTCTCAGACTTGCCGGAAGCACGTGTCGGACACGCCGGAATCACCTACCGGACAGACCGGAACCACCTGCCGAGCACGCCGGAGCCACCTGTTCGACTCGCTGGAACCACCTGCCGGACAGGCCAATATCAACTGCTGGCTATGCCAGAACCACCTGGGGGACGGTCCGGAATCGCCTGCCAGCCATGGCGGAACCACCTCTCAGACGTACCAGAATCACCTGCCGGAGAAGCTGGAAACACGTCCTGGACAGTCTGGAACCACCTGCCGGCCAAACTTGAACCACCTGCCAAGCACAACGGAACAACCTGCCAGACACGCCAAAATCACCTGCGTGTTATGCCAGAACCACTTGGAGGACTCTCTGGGATGACCTGCCGGGCATGCCGGAACCACCTCTCAGACGTGCCAGAACCATGTGGCGGACAGTCCGGAATCACCTGTTGGGCATGCGCAACCACCTCTGAGACGTACCAGAACCACATGCCGTGCAGGCTGGAACCACCTACCTGACACACCGGAATCACCTTTCGGGCATGCCGGAACCACCTGTCAGATGTGCCAGAAACACGTGCCGGAGACGCCGGAAGCACCTGCCAAGCACGTTGGAACCACCTGCTCAACTCGCCTGAACCACCTGCCGGACATGCCAAAATCACCTGCCGACTATGCCAGAACCACTTGGCGAACACTCCGGAATCACTTGCCGGGCATGCAGGAACCACCTCTCAGACATGCCAGAACCCCGTGCCAATGACCCCGGAAGCACCAGCCGAGCACGCCGGAACCACCTGCTCGACTCGCCAGAACCACCTGCCGATCACGCAAAAATCACCTGCCGGCTACGCCACAACCAGTTGGTGAACACTTTGGAATCACCTGCCAGGCTTGCTGGAACCACCTGCCAGTCATGCCAAAATCACCTGCCAACTACGCCAGAACCGCTTGGCAGACACTGCGGAAACACCTGTCGGGCCGGCTGGAACCACATCTCAGACGTGCCAGAAACGTGTTCATGAGATGCTGGAACCACACCCCGAACAGACGGATACCACGTGCCAGAACCGCCTGAACCACGTGCTGAGCACGCCGGAACCACCTGCTCGACTCACAGGTACCACCTCCCTGACACGCCAAAATCACCTGCTGGGTATGCCAGAACCAATTGGCGGGCACTCCGGAATCATCTGCCGGACATGCCGGAACCAGCTCTCAGACACACCAGAACCAAGTGCCGGAGACGCCGGAAGCACCTGCCGAGCATGCCGGAGCCACCTGCTCGACTCGCCAGAAACACCTGCCGGACACGCCAAAATCACCTGCCAGGTATGCCAGAACCACCTGGCGGACACTACGGAATCACCTGCCGCGCATGCCGGAACCACCTCTCAGACGTGCCGGAAGCACGTGCCAGACACGCCGGAAACACCTACCGGACAGACCGGAACCACCTGCCAAGAACGCCGGAGCCACCTGTTCGACTCGCTGGAACCACCTGCCGGACAGGCCAATATCAACTGCTGGCTATGCCAGAACCACCTGGGGGACAGTCCGGGATCACCTGCCAGCCATGGCGGAACCACCTCTCAGACGTACCAGAACCACCTGCCGGAGAAGCTGGAAACACGTCCTGGACAGACTGGAACCACGTGACGGCCATGCCTGAACCACCTGCCGGACACGCCAAAATCACCTGCGGGCTAGGCCAGAATCACTTGGACGACTCTCCGAAATGACCTGCCGGGCATGTTGGAACCACCTCTCAGACGTGCCAGAAGCACATGGCGGACAGTCCGGAATCACCTGTTGGGCATATGCAACCACTCCGACACGTACCAGAACTACGTGCCGCGCACGCCGGAACCACCTACCGGACAGACCGGAATCAACTTTTGGGCATGCCGGAACCACCAGTCAGATGTGCCAGAAACACGTGCCGGAGACGCCGGAAGCACCTGCCGAGAACGTCGCAACCACCTGCTCAACTCGCCTGAACCATCTGCCGGACACGCCAAAATCACCTGCCCGCTACACCAGCACCACTTCGGGGACAAGCCGGAATCACGTGAGGGGCATGCCGGCACAGCCTCTCAGACTGAACCTCGTGCCGGACACCACAGAACCACCTGCCGGACAGACCGGAACCACCTGCCGGACACGCCGGAACCACCGGCTCGACCCGCCGGAACGACCGCTGGACATGCAAACTCACCTGCCGGCTACGCCGCAAACACTTGGCGAACACTCCGGAATCACCTGCCTGGCATGCCGGAACCACCTCTCAGATATGCCAGAACCACGTGCCAATCACCCCAGAAGCACCTGCCGAGCACGCCGGAACCACCTGCTCGACTCGCCAGAACCACCTGCCGGACACGCAGAAATCACCTGCCGGCTACGCCACAACCAGTTGGGGAACACTTCGGAATCACCTGCTGGGCTTGCTGGAACCACCTGCCGGACATGCCAAAATCACCTGCCAACTACGCCAGTACCACTTGGCGGACACTGTGGAAACACCTGTCGGGCCGGCCGGAACCACATCTCAGACGTGCCAGGACCATGTGCATGAGATGCTGGAACCACACCCCGAACAGAGGGAAAACACCTGCCAGACCCGTCTGAACAACCTGCCGAGCACGCCAGAGCCACCTGCTCGACTCGCCGGAACCACCTACCTGACATGCCAAAATCACCAGCCGGGTATTCCAGAACCACTTGGCTGACACTCCGAAATCATCAGCCGGACATGCCGGAACCAGCTCTCAGACTCACCAGAACCACGTGCCGGAGACGCCGGAACCACCTGCCGAGCATGCCGGAGCCACCTGCTCGACTCGCCAGAAACACCTGACGGACACGCCAAAATCACCTGCCGGGTACGCCAGAACCACCTGGCGGACACTCCGAAACCACCTGTCACGCATGCCGGAACCACCTCTCAGACTTGCCGGAAGCACGTGCCGGACACGACGGAATCACCTACCGGACAGACCGGAACCACCTGCCAAGCACGCCGGAGCCACCTGTTCGACTCGCTGGAACCACCTGCCGGACAGGCCAATATCAACTGCTGGCTATGCCAGAACCACCTGGGGGACGGTCCGGAATCGCCTGCCAGCCATGGCGGAACCACCTCTCAGACGTACCAGAATCACCTGCCGGAGAAGCTGGAAACACGTCCTGGACAGTCTGGAACCACGTGACGGCCAAGCCTGAACCACCTGCCGAGCACGGCGGAACCACCTGCCGGACACGCCAAAATCACCTGCGGGCTACGCCAGAACCACTTGGACGACTCTCCGAAATGACCTGCCGGGCATGTTGGAACCACCTCTCAGACGTGCCAGAAGCACGTGGCGGACAGTCCGGAATCACCTGTTGGGCATACGCAACCACCTCTGAGACGTACCAGAACCACGTGCCGTGCACGCCGGAACCACCTACCGGACAGTCCGGAATCAACTTTTGGGCATGCCGGAGCCACCAGTCAGATGTGCCAGAAACACGTGCCGGAGACGCCGGAAGCACCTGCCGAGCACGTCGCAACCACCTGCTCAAATCGCCGGAACCACCTGCCGGACACGCCAAAATCACCTGCCCGCTACACCAGCACCACTTCGGGGACAAGCCGGAATCACGTGAGGGGCATGCCGGCACAGCCTCTCAGACTGAACCTCGTGCCGGACACCACAGAACCACCTGCCGGACAGACCGGAACCACCTGCCGGACACGCCGGAACCACCGGCTCGACCCGCCGGAACGACCGCTGGACATGCAAAATCACCTGCCGGCTATTCCGCAAACACTTGGCGAACACTCCGGAATCACCTGCCGGGCATGCCGGAACCACCTCTCAGATATGCCAGAACCACGTGCCAATGACCCCGGAAGCACCTGCCGAGCACGCCGGAACCACCTGCTCGACTCGCCAGAACCACCTGCCGGACATGCAGAAATCACCTGCCGGCTACGCCACAACCAGTTGGGGAACACTTCGGAATCACCTGCCGGGCTTGCTGGAACCACCTGCCGGTCATGCCAAAATGACCTGCCAACTACGCCAGTACCACTTGGCGGACACTGTGGAAACACCTGTCGGGCCGGCCGGAACCACATCTCAGACGTGCCAGAACCATGTGCATGAGATGCTGGAACCACACCCCGAACAGACGGAAAACACCTGCCAGACCCGTCTGAACAACCTGCCGAGCACACCGGAGCCACCTACCTGACATGCCCAAATCACCAGCCGGGTATGCCAGAACCACTTGGAGGACTCTCTGGGATGACCTGCCGGGCATGCCGGAACCACCTCTCAGACGTGCCAGAACCATGTGGCGGACAGTCCGGAATCACCTGTTGGGCATGCGCAACCACCTCTGAGACGTACCAGAACCACATGCCGTGCAGGCTGGAACCACCTACCGGACAGACCGGAATCACCTTTCGGGCATGCCGGAGCCACCTGTCAGATGTGCCAGAAACACGTGCCGGAGACGCCGGAAGCACCTGCCAAGCACGTTGGAACCACCTGCTCAACTCGCCTGAACCACCTGCCGGACATGCCAAAATCACCTGCCGACTATGCCAGAACCACTTGGCGAACACTCCGGAATCACTTGCCGGGCATGCAGGAACCACCTCTCAGACATGCCAGAACCCCGTGCCAATGACCCCGGAAGCACCAGCCGAGCACGCCGGAACCTCCTGCTCGACTCGCCAGAACCACCTGCCGATCACGCAAAAATCACCTGCCGGCTACGCCACAACCAGTTGGTGAACACTTTGGAATCACCTGCCAGGCTTGCTGGAACCACCTGCCAGTCATGCCAAAATCACCTGCCAACTACGCCAGAACCGCTTGGCAGACACTGCGGAAACACCTGTCGGGCCGGCTGGAACCACATCTCAGACGTGCCAGAAACGTGTTCATGAGATGCTGGAACCACACCCCGAACAGACGGATACCACCTGCCAGAACCGCCTGAACCACCTGCTGAGCACGCCGGAACCACCTGCTCGACTCACCGGTACCACCTCCCTGACACGCCAAAATCACCTGCTGGGTATGCCAGAACCACTTGGCGGACACTCCGGAATCATCTGCCGGACATGCCGGAACCAGCTCTCAGACACACCAGAACCAAGTGCCGGAGACGCCGGAAGCACCTGCCGAGCATGCCGGAGCCACCTGCTCGACTCGCCAGAAACACCTGCCGGACACGCCAAAATCACCTGCCGGGTATGCCAGAACCACCTGGCGGACACTACGGAATCACCTGCCGCGCATGCCGGAACCACCTCTCAGACGTGCCGGAAGCACGTGCCAGACACGCCGGAAACACCTACCGGACAGACCGGAACCACCTGCCAAGAACGCCGGAGCCACCTGTTCGACTCGCTGGAACCACCTGCCGGACAGGCCAATATCAACTGCTGGCTATGCCAGAACCACCTGGGGGACAGTCCGGGATCACCTGCCAGCCATGGCGGGACCACCTCTCAGACGTACCAGAACCACCTGCCGGAGAAGCTGGAAACACGTCCTGGACAGACTGGAACCACGTGACGGCCATGTCTGAACCACTTGCCGAGCACGGCAGAACCACCTGCCGGACACGCCAAAATCACCTGCGGGCTACGCCAGAACCACTTGGACGACTCTCCGAAATGACCTGCCGGGCATGTTGGAACCACCTCTCAGACGTGCCAGAAGCACGTGGCGGACAGTCCGGAATCACCTGTTGGGCATACGCAACCACCTCTGACACGTACCAGAACCACGTGCCGTGCACGCCGGAACCACCTACCAGACAGACCGGAATCAACTTTTGGGCATGCCGGAACCACCAGTCAGATGTGCCAGAAACACGTGCCGGAGACGCCGGAAGCACCTGCCGAGCACGTCGCAACCACCTGCTCAACTCGCCTGAACCACCTGCCGGACACGCCAAAATCACCTGCCCGCTACACCAGCACCACTTCGGGGACAAGCCGGAACACGTGAGGGGCATGCCGGCACAGCCTCTCAGACTGAACCTCGTGCCGGACACCACAGAACCACCTGCCGGACAGACCGGAACCACCTGCCGGACACGCCGGAACCACCGGCTCGACCCGCCGGAACGACCGCTGGACATGCAAAATCACCTGCCGGCTACGCCGGAAACACTTGGCGAACACCTCGGAATCACCTGCCGGGCATGCCGGAACCACCTCTCAGATATGCCAGAACCACGTGCCAATGACCCCGGAAGCACCTGCCGAGCACGCCGGAACCACCTGCTCGACTCGCCAGAACCACCTGCCGGACACGCAAAAATCACCTGCCGGCTACGCCACAACCAGTTGGGGAACACTTCGGAATCACCTGCCGGGCTTGCTGGAACCACCTGCCGGTCATGCCAAAATCACCTGCCAACTACGCCAGTACCACTTGGCGGACACTGTGGAAACACCTGTCGGGCCGGCCGGAACCACATCTCAGACGTGCCAGAACCATGTGCATGAGATGCTGGAACCACACCCCGAACAGACGGAAAACACCTGCCAGACCCGTCTGAACAACCTGCTGAGCACGTCGGAGCCACCTGCTCGACTCGCTGGAACCACCTACCTGACATGCCCAAATCACCAGCCGGGTATGCCAGAACCACTTGGCGGACACTCCGGAATCATCTGCCGGACATGCCGGAACCAGCTCTCAGACACACCAGAACCACGTGCCGGAGACGCCGGAAGCACCTGCCGAGCATGCCGGAGCCACCTGCTCGACTCGCCAGAAACACCTGCCGGACACGCCAAAATCACCTGCCGGGTACGCCAGAACCACCTGACGGACACTCCGAAACCACCTGTCGCGCAAGCCGGAACCACCTCTCAGACGTGCCGGAGACACGTGCCGGACACGCCGGAATCACCTACCGGACAGACCGGAACCACCTGCCGAGCACGCCGGAGCCACCTGTTCGACTCGCTGGAACCACCTGCCGGACAGGCCAATATCAACTGCTGGCTATGCCAGAACCACCTGGGGGACGGTCCGGAATCACCTGCCAGCCATGGCGGAACCACCTCTCAGACGTACCAGAACCACCTGCCGGAGAAGCTGGAAACACGTCCTGGACAGTCTGGAACCACCTGCCGGCCAAGCCTGAACCACCTGCCAAGCACAACGGAACAACCTGCCAGACACGCCAAAATCACCTGCGTGTTATGCCAGAACCACTTGGAGGACTCTCTGGGATGACCTGCCGGGCATGCCGGAACCACCTCTCAGACGTGCCAGAACCATGTGGCGGACAGTCCGGAATCACCTGTTGGGCATGCACAACCACCTCTGAGACGTACCAGAACCACATGCCGTGCAGGCTGGAACCACCTACCGGACAGACCGGAATCACCTTTCGGGCATGCCGGAACCACCTGTCAGATGTGCCAGAAACACGTGCCGGAGACGCCGGAAGCACCTGCCAAGCACGTTGGAACCACCTGCTCAACTCGCCTGAACCACCTGCCGGACATGCCAAAATCACCTGCCGACTATGCCAGAACCACTTGGCGAACACTCCGGAATCACTTGCCGGGCATGCAGGAACCACCTCTCAGACATGCCAGAACCCCGTGCCAATGACCCCGGAAGCACCAGCCGAGCACGCCGGAACCACCTGCTCGACTCGCCAGAACCACCTGCCGATCACGCAAAAATCACCTGCCGGCTACGCCACAACCAGTTGGTGAACACTTTGGAATCACCTGCCAGGCTTGCTGGAACCACCTGCCAGTCATGCCAAAATCACCTGCCAACTACGCCAGAACCGCTTGGCGGACACTGCGGAAACACCTGTCGGGCCGGCTGGAACCACATCTCAGACGTGCCAGAAACGTGTTCATGAGATGCTGGAACCACACCCCGAACAGACGGATACCACCTGCCAGAACCGCCTGAACCACCTGCTGAGCACGCCGGAACCACCTGCTCGACTCACCGGTACCACCTCCCTGACACGCCAAAATCACCTGTTGGGTATGCCAGAACCACTTGGCGGACACTCCGGAATCATCTGCCGGACATGCCGGAACCAGCTCTCAGACACACCAGAACCAAGTGCCGGAGACGCCGGAAGCACCTGCCGAGCATGCCGGAGCCACCTGCTCGACTCGCCAGAAACACCTGCCGGACACGCCAAAATCACCTGCCGGGTACGCCAGAACCACCTGGCGGACACTACGGAATCACCTGCCGCGCATGCCGGAACCACCTCTCAGACGTGCCGGAAGCACGTGCCAGACACGCCGGAAACACCTACCGGACAGACCGGAACCACCTGCCAAGAACGCCGGAGCCACCTGTTCGACTCGCTGGAACCACCTGCCGGACAGGCCAATATCAACTGCTGGCTATGCCAGAACCACCTGGGGGACAGTCCGGGATCACCTGCCAGCCATGGCGGAACCACCTCTCAGACGTACCAGAACCAACTGCCGGAGAAGCTGGAAACACGTCCTGGACACTCTGGAACCACCCGCCGGCCAAGCCTGAACCACCTGCCAAGCACAACGGAACAACCTGCCAGACACGCCAAAATCACCTGCGTGTTATGCCAGAACAACTTGGAGGACTCTCTGGGATGACCTGCCGCGCATGCCGGAACCACCTCTCAGACGTGCCGGAAGCACGTGCCGGACACGCCGGAAACACCTACCGGACAGACCGGAACCACCTGCCAAGAACGCCGGAGCCACCTGTTCGACTCGCTGGAACCACCTGCCGGACAGACCAATATCAACTGCTGGCTATGCCAGAACCACCTGGGGGACAGTCCGGGATCACCTGCCAGCCATGGCTGAACCACCTCTCAGACGTACCAGAACCACCTGCCGGAGAAGCTGGAAACACGTCCTGGACAGACTGGAACCACGTGACGGCCATGCCTCAACCACCTGCCGAGCACGGCAGAAGCACCTGCCGGACACGCCAAAATCACCTGCGGGCTACGCCAGATCCACTTGGACGACTCTCCGAAATGACCTGCCGGGCATGTTGGAACCACCTCTCAGACGTGCCAGAAGCACGTGGCGGACAGTCCGGAATCACCTGTTGGGCATACGCAACCACCTCTGAGACGTACCAGAACCACGTGCCGTGCACGCCGGAACCACCTACCAGACAGACCGGAATCAACTTTTGGGCATGCCGGAACCACCAGTCAGATGTGCCAGAAACACGTGCCGGAGACGCCGGAAGCACCTGCCGAGCACGTCGCAACCACCTGCTCAACTCGCCTGAACCACCTGCCGGACACGCCAAAATCACCTGCCCG
Source organism: Equus caballus (assembly GCF_041296265.1). Lineage (NCBI taxonomy): Eukaryota > Metazoa > Chordata > Mammalia > Perissodactyla > Equidae > Equus > Equus caballus. The sequence continues at coordinate 4,565,538 of NC_091697.1, forward strand.
CTACACCAGCACCACTTCGGGGACAAGCCGGAATCACATGAGGGGCATGCCGGCACAGCCTCTTAGACTGAACCTCGTGCCGGACACCACAGAACCACCTGCCGGACAGACCGGAACCACCTGCCGGACACGCCGGAACCACCGGCTCGACCCGCCGGAACGACCGCTGGACATGCAAAATCACCTGCCGGCTACGCCGGAAACACTTGGCGAACACCTCGGAATCACCTGCCGGGCATGCCGGAACCACCTCTCAGATATGCCACAACCACGTGCCAATGACCCCGGAAGCACCTGCCGAGCACGCCGGAACCACCTGCTCGACTCGCCAGAACCACCTGCCGGACACGCAAAAATCACCTGCCGGCTACGCCACAACCAGTTGGGGAACACTTCGGAATCACCTGCCGGGCTTGCTGGAACCACCTGCCGGTCATGCCAAAATGACCTGCCAACTACGCCAGTACCACTTGGCGGACACTGTGGAAACACCTGTCGGGCCGGCCGGAACCACATCTCAGACGTGCCAGAACCATGTGCATGAGATGCTGGAACCACACCCCGAACAGACGGAAAACACCTGCCAGACCCGTCTGAACAACCTGCCGAGCACACAGCAGCCACCTACCTGACATGCCCAAATCACCAGCCGGGTATGCCAGAACCACTTGGAGGACTCTCTGGGATGACCTGCCGGGCATGCCGGAACCACCTCTCAGACGTGCCAGAACCATGTGGCGGACAGTCCGGAATCACCTGTTGGGCATGCGCAACCACCTCTGAGACGTACCAGAACCACATGCCGTGCAGGCTGGAACCACCTACCGGACAGACCGGAATCACCTTTCGGGCATGCCGGAGCCACCTGTCAGATGTGCCAGAAACACGTGCCGGAGACGCCGGAAGCACCTGCCAAGCACGTTGGAACCACCTGCTCAACTCGCCTGAACCACCTGCCGGACATGCCAAAATCACCTGCCGACTATGCCAGAACCACTTGGCGAACACTCCGGAATCACTTGCCGGGCATGCAGGAACCACCTCTCAGACATGCCAGAACCCCGTGCCAATGACCCCGGAAGCACCAGCCGAGCACGCCGGAAACACCTGCTCGACTCGCCAGAACCACCTGCCGATCACGCAAAAATCACCTGCCGGCTACGCCACAACCAGTTGGTGAACACTTTGGAATCACCTGCCAGGCTTGCTGGAACCACCTGCCAGTCATGCCAAAATCACCTGCCAACTACGCCAGAACCGCTTGGCAGACACTGCGGAAACACCTGTCGGGCCGGCTGGAACCACATCTCAGACGTGCCAGAAACGTGTTCATGAGATGCTGGAACCACACCCCGAACAGACGGATACCACCTGCCAGAACCGCCTGAACCACCTGCTGAGCACGCCGGAACCACCTGCTCGACTCACCGGTACCACCTCCCTGACACGCCAAAATCACCTGCTGGGTATGCCAGAACCACTTGGCGGACACTCCGGAATCATCTGCCGGACATGCCGGAACCAGCTCTCAGACACACCAGAACCAAGTGCCGGAGACGCCGGAAGCACCTGCCGAGCATGCCGGAGCCACCTGCTCGACTCGCCAGAAACACCTGCCGGACACGCCAAAATCACCTGCCGGGTATGCCAGAACCACCTGGCGGACACTACGGAATCACCTGCCGCGCATGCCGGAACCACCTCTCAGACGTGCCGGAAGCACGTGCCAGACACGCCGGAAACACCTACCGGACAGACCGGAACCACCTGCCAAGAACGCCGGAGCCACCTGTTCGACTCGCTGGAACCACCTGCCGGACAGGCCAATATCAACTGCTGGCTATGCCAGAACCACCTGGGGGACAGTCCGGGATCACCTGCCAGCCATGGCGGGACCACCTCTCAGACGTACCAGAACCACCTGCCGGAGAAGCTGGAAACACGTCCTGGACAGACTGGAACCACGTGACGGCCATGTCTGAACCACTTGCCGAGCACGGCAGAACCACCTGCCGGACACGCCAAAATCACCTGCGGGCTACGCCAGAACCACTTGGACGACTCTCCGAAATGACCTGCCGGGCATGTTGGAACCACCTCTCAGACGTGCCAGAAGCACGTGGCGGACAGTCCGGAATCACCTGTTGGGCATACGCAACCACCTCTGACACGTACCAGAACCACGTGCCGTGCACGCCGGAACCACCTACCAGACAGACCGGAATCAACTTTTGGGCATGCCGGAACCACCAGTCAGATGTGCCAGAAACACGTGCCGGAGACGCCGGAAGCACCTGCCGAGCACGTCGCAACCACCTGCTCAACTCGCCTGAACCACCTGCCGGACACGCCAAAATCACCTGACCGCTACACCAGCACCACTTCGGGGACAAGCCGGAACACGTGAGGGGCATGCCGGCACAGCCTCTCAGACTGAACCTCGTGCCGGACACCACAGAACCACCTGCCGGACAGACCGGAACCACCTGCCGGACACGCCGGAACCACCGGCTCGACCCGCCGGAACGACCGCTGGACATGCAAAATCACCTGCCGGCTACGCCGGAAACACTTGGCGACCACCTCGGAATCACCTGCCGGGCATGCCGGAACCACCTCTCAGATATGCCAGAACCACGTGCCAATGACCCCGGAAGCACCTGCCGAGCACGCCGGAACCACCTGCTCGACTCGCCAGAACCACCTGCCGGACACGCAAAAATCACCTGCCGGCTACGCCACAACCAGTTGGGGAACACTTCGGAATCACCTGCCGGGCTTGCTGGAACCACCTGCCGGTCATGCCAAAATCACCTGCCAACTACGCCAGTACCACTTGGCGGACACTGTGGAAACACCTGTCGGGCCGGCCGGAACCACATCTCAGACGTGCCAGAACCATGTGCATGAGATGCTGGAACCACACCCCGAACAGACGGAAAACACCTGCCAGACCCGTCTGAACAACCTGCCGAGCACGCCGGAGCCACCTGCTCGACTCGGTGGAACCACCTACCTGACATGCCCAAATCACCAGCCGGGTATGCCAGAACCACTTGGCGGACACTCCGGAATCATCTGCCGGACATGCCGGAACCAGCTCTCAGACACACCAGAACCACGTGCCGGAGACGCCGGAAGCACCTGCCGAGCATGCCGGAGCCACCTGCTCGACTCACCAGAAACACCTGCCGGACACGCCAAAATCACCTGCCGGGTACGCCAGAACCACCTGACGGACACTCCGAAACCACCTGTCGCGCAAGCCGGAACCACCACTCAGACGTGCCGGAGACACGTGCCGGACACGCCGGAATCACCTACCGGACAGACCGGAACCACCTGCCGAGCACGCCGGAGCCACCTGTTCGACTCGCTGGAACCACCTGCCGGACAGGCCAATATCAACTGCTGGCTATGCCAGAACCACCTGGGGGACGGTCCGGAATCACCTGCCAGCCATGGCGGAACCACCTCTCAGACGTACCAGAACCACCTGCCGGAGAAGCTGGAAACACGTCCTGGACAGTCTGGAACCACCTGCCGGCCAAGCCTGAACCACCTGCCAAGCACAACGGAACAACCTGCCAGACACGCCAAAATCACCTGCGTGTTATGCCAGAACCACTTGGAGGACTCTCTGGGATGACCTGCCGGGCATGCCGGAACCACCTCTCAGACGTGCCAGAACCATGTGGCGGACAGTCCGGAATCACCTGTTGGGCATGCACAACCACCTCTGAGACGTACCAGAACCACATGCCGTGCAGGCTGGAACCACCTACCGGACAGACGGGAATCACCTTTCGGGCATGCCGGAACCACCTGTCAGATGTGCCAGAAACACGTGCCGGAGACGCCGGAAGCACCTGCCAAGCACGTTGGAACCACCTGCTCAACTCGCCTGAACCACCTGCCGGACATGCCAAAATCACCTGCCGACTATGCCAGAACCACTTGGCGAACACTCCGGAATCACTTGCCGGGCATGCAGGAACCACCTCTCAGACATGCCAGAACCCCGTGCCAATGACCCCGGAAGCACCAGCCGAGCACGCCGGAACCACCTGCTCGACTCGCCAGAACCACCTGCCGATCACGCAAAAATCACCTGCCGGCTACGCCACAACCAGTTGGTGAACACTTTGGAATCACCTGCCAGGCTTGCTGGAACCACCTGCCAGTCATGCCAAAATCACCTGCCAACTACGCCAGAACCGCTTGGCAGACACTGCGGAAACACCTGTCGGGCCGGCTGGAACCACATCTGAGACGTGCCAGAAACGTGTTCATGAGATGCTGGAACCACACCCCGAACAGACGGATACCACCTGCCAGAACCGCCTGAACCACCTGCTGAGCACGCCGGAACCACCTGCTCGACTCACCGGTACCACCTCCCTGACACGCCAAAATCACCTGCTGGGTATGCCAGAACCACTTGGCGGACACTCCGGAATCATCTGCCGGACATGCCGGAACCAGCTCTCAGACACACCAGAACCAAGTGCCGGAGACGCCGGAAGCACCTGCCGAGCATGCCGGAGCCACCTGCTCGACTCGCCAGAAACACCTGCCGGACACGCCAAAATCACCTGCCGGGTATGCCAGAACCACCTGGCGGACACTACGGAATCACCTGCCGCGCATGCCGGAACCACCTCTCAGACGTGCCGGAAGCACGTGCCAGACACGCCGGAAACACCTACCGGACAGACCGGAACCACCTGCCAAGAACGCCGGAGCCACCTGTTCGACTCGCTGGAACCACCTGCCGGACAGGCCAATATCAACTGCTGGCTATGCCAGAACCACCTGGGGGACAGTCCGGGATCACCTGCCAGCCATGGCGGAACCACCTCTCAGACGTACCAGAACCACCTGCCGGAGAAGCTGGAAACACGTCCTGGACAGACTGGAACCACGTGACGGCCATGCCTGAACCACCTGCCGAACACGGCGGAACCACCTGCAGGACACGCCAAAATCACCTGCGGGCTACGCCAGAACCACATGGACGACTCTCCGAAATGACCTGCCGGGCATGTTGGAACCACCTCTCAGACGTGCCAGAAGCACGTGGCGGACAGTCCGGAATCACCTGTTGGGCATACGCAACCACCTCTGACACGTACCAGAACCACGTGCCGTGCACGCCGGAACCACCTACCAGACAGACCGGAATCAACTTTTGGGCATGCCGGAACCACCAGTCAGATGTGCCAGAAACACGTGCCGGAGACGCCGGAAGCACCTGCCGAGCACGTCGCAACCACCTGCTCAACTCGCCTGAACCACCTGCCGGACACGCCAAAATCACCTACCCGCTACACCAGCACCACTTCGGGGACAAGCCGGAATCACATGAGGGGCATGCCGGCACAGCCTCTCAGACTGAACCTCGTGCCGGACACCACAGAACCACCTGCCGGACAGACCGGAACCACCTGCCGGACACGCCGGAACCACCGGCTCGACCCGCCGGAACGACCGCTGGACATGCAAAATCACCACCTGGCTACGCCGGAAACACTTGGCGAACACCTCGGAATCACCTGCCGGGCATGCCGGAACCACCTCTCAGATATGCCAGAACCACGTGCCAATGACCACGGAGGCACCTGCCGAGCACGCCGGAACCACCTGCTCGACTCGCCAGAACCACCTGCCGGACACGCAAAAATCACCTGCCGGCTACGCCACAACCTGTTGGGGAACTCTTCGGAATCACCTGCCGGGCTTGCTGGAAACACCTGCCGGTCATGCCAAAATCACCTGCCAACTACGCCTGTACCACTTGGCGGACACTGTGGAAACACCTGTCGGGCCGGCCGGAGCCACATCTCAGACGTGCCAGAACCATGTGCATGAGATGCTGGAACCACACCCCGAACAGACGGAAAACACCTGCCAGACCCGTCTGAACAACCTGCCGAGCACGCCGGAGCCACCTGCTCGACTCGCCGGAACCACCTACCTGACATGCCAAAATCACCAGCTGGGTATGCCAGAACCACTTGGCGGACACTCCGGAATCATCTGCCGGACATGCCGGAACCAGCTCTCAGACACACCAGAACCACGTGCCGGAGACGCCGGAAGCACCTGCCGAGCATGCCGGAGCCACCTGCTCGACTCGCCAGAAACACCTGCCGGACACGCCAAAATCACCTGCCGGCTATGCCAGAACAACCAGGCAGACACTGCGAAATCACCTGTCGCGCATGCCGGAACCACCTCTCAGACGTGCCGGAAGCACGTGCCGGACACGCCGGAATCACCTACCGGACAGACCCGAACCACCTGCCGAGCACGCCGGAGCCACCTGTTCGACTCGCTTGAACCATCTGCCGGACAGGCCAATATCAACTGCTGGCTATGCCAGAACCACCTGGGGGACGGTCCGGGATCACCTGCCAGCCATGGCGGAACCACCTCTCATACGTACCAGAACCACCTGCCGGAGAAGCTGGAAACACGTCCTGGACAGACTGGAACCACGTGACGGCCATGCCTGAACCACCTGCCGAGCACGGCGGAACCACCTGCCGGACACGCCAAAATCACCTGAGGGCTACGCCAGGACCACTTGGACGACTCTCCGATATGACCTGCCGGGCATGTTGGAACCACCTCTCAGACGTGCCAGAAGCACGTGGCGGAGAGTCCGGAATCACCTGTTGGGCATACGCAACCACCTCTGAGACGTACCAGAACCACGTGCCGTGCACGCCGGAACCACCTACCGGACAGACCGGAATCAACTCTTGGGCATGCCGGAACCACCAGTCAGATGTGCCAGAAACACGTGCCGGAGACGCCGGAAGCACCTGCCGAGCACGTCGCAACCACCTGCTCAACTCGCCTGAACCACCTGCCGGACACACCAAAATCACCTGCCCGCTACACCAGCACCACTTCGGGGACAAGCCGGAATCACGTGAGGGGCATGCCGGCACAGCCTCTCAGACTGAACCTCGTGCCGGACACCACAGAACCACCTGCCGGACAGACCGGAACCACCTGCCGGACACGCCGGAACCACCGGCTCGACCCGCCGGAACGACCGCTGGACATGCAAAATCACCTGCCGGCTACGCCGGAAACACTTGGCGAACACTCTGGAAGCACCTGCCGAGCACGCCGGAACCACCTGCTCGACTCGCCAGAACCACCTGCCGGACACGCAAAAATCACCTGCCGGCTACGCCACAACCTGTTGGGGAACTCTTCGGAATCACCTGCCGGGCTTGCTGGAAACACCTGCCGGTCATGCCAAAATCACCTGCCAACTACGCCTGTACCACTTGGCGGACACTGTGGAAACACCTGTCGGGCCGGCCGGAGCCACATCACAGACGTGCCAGAACCATGTGCATGAGATGCTGGAACCACACCCCGAACAGACGGAAAACACCTGCCAGACCCGTCTGAACAACCTGCCGAGCACGCCGGAGCCACCTGCTCGACTCGCCTGAACCACCTACCTGACATGCCAAAATCACCAGCCGGGTATGCCAGAACCACTTGGCGGACACTCCGGAATCATCTGCCGGACATGCCGGAACCAGCTCTCAGACACACCAGAACCACGTGCCGGAGACGCCGGAAGCACCTGCCGAGCATGCCGGAGCCACCTGCTCGACTCGCCAGAAACACCTGCCGGACACGCCAAAATCACCTGCCGGCTATGCCAGAACAACCAGGCAGACACTGCGAAATCACCTGTCGCGCATGCCGGAACCACCTCTCAGACGTGCCGGAAGCACGTGCCGGACACGCCGGAATCACCTACCGGACAGACCCGAACCACCTGCCGAGCACGCCGGAGCCACCTGTTCGACTCGCTTGAACCATCTGCCGGACAGGCCAATATCAACTGCTGGCTATGCCAGAACCACCTGGGGGACGGTCCGGGATCACCTGCCAGCCATGGCGGAACCACCTCTCATACGTACCAGAACCACCTGCCGGAGAAGCTGGAAACACGTCCTGGACAGACTGGAACCACGTGACGGCCATGCCTGAACCACCTGCCGAGCACGGCGGAACCACCTGCCGGACACGCCAAAATCACCTGAGGGCTACGCCAGGACCACTTGGACGACTCTCCGATATGACCTGCCGGGCATGTTGGAACCACCTCTCAGACGTGCCAGAAGCACGTGGCGGAGAGTCCGGAATCACCTGTTGGGCATACGCAACCACCTCTGAGACGTACCAGAACCACGTGCCGTGCACGCCGGAACCACCTACCGGACAGACCGGAATCAACTCTTGGGCATGCCGGAACCACCAGTCAGATGTGCCAGAAACACGTGCCGGAGACGCCGGAAGCACCTGCCGAGCACGTCGCAACCACCTGCTCAACTCGCCTGAACCACCTGCCGGACACACCAAAATCACCTGCCCGCTACACCAGCACCACTTCGGGGACAAGCCGGAATCACGTGAGGGGCATGCCGGCACAGCCTCTCAGACTGAACCTCGTGCCGGACACCACAGAACCACCTGCCGGACAGACCGGAACCACCTGCCGGACACGCCGGAACCACCGGCTCGACCCGCCGGAACGACCGCTGGACATGCAAAATCAACTGCCAGCTACGCCGGAAACACTTGGCGAACACTCTGGAAGCACCTGCCGAGCACGCCGGAACCACCTGCTCGACTCGCCAGAACCACCTGCCGGACACGCAAAAATCACCTGCCGGCTACGCCACAACCAGTTGGGGAACACTTCGGAATCACCTGCCGGGCTTGCTGGAACCACCTGCCGGTCATGCCAAAATCACCTGCCAACTACGCCAGTACCACTTGGCGGACACTGTGGAAACACCTGTCGGGCCGGCCGGACCCACATCTCAGACGTGCCAGAACCATGTGCATGAGATGCTGGAACCACACCCCGAACAGACGGAAAACACCTGCCAGACCCATCTGAACAACCTGCCGAGCACGCCGGAGCCACCTGCTCGACTCGCCGGAACCACCTACCTGACATGCCCAAATCACCAGCCGGGTATGCCAGAACCACTTGGCGGACACTCCGGAATCATCTGCCGGACATGCCGGAACCAGCTCTCAGACACACCAGAACCACGTGCCGGAGACGCCGGAAGCACCTGCCGAGCATGCCGGAGCCACCTGCTCGACTCGCCAGAAACACCTGCCGGACACGCCAAAATCACCTGCCGGGTACGCCAGAACCACCTGGCGGACACTCCGAAACCACCTGTCGCGCATGCCGGAACCACCTCTCAGACGTGCCGGAGACACGTGCCGGACACGCCGGAATCACCTACCGGACAGACCGGAACCACCTGCCGAGCACGCCGGAGCCACCTGTTCGACTCGCTGGAACCACCTGCCGGACAGGCCAATATCAACTGCTGGCTATGCCAGAACCACCTGGGGGACGGTCCGGAATCACCTGCCAGCCATGGCGGAACCACCTCTCAGACGTACCAGAACCACCTGCCGGAGAAGCTGGAAACACGTCCTGGACAGTCTGGAACCACCTGCCGGCCAAGCCTGAACCACCTGCCCAGCACAACGGAACAACCTGCCAGACACGCCAAAATCACCTGCGTGTTATGCCAGAACCACTTGGAGGACTCTCTGGGATGACCTGCCGGGCATGCCGGAACCACCTCTCAGACGTGCCAGAACCATGTGGCGGACAGTCCGGAATCACCTGTTGGGCATGCGCAACCACCTCTGAGACGTACCAGAACCACATGCCGTGCAGGCTGGAACCACCTACCGGACAGACGGGAATCACCTTTCGGGCATGCCGGAACCACCTGTCAGATGTGCCAGAAACACGTGCCGGAGACGCCGGAAGCACCTGCCAAGCACGTTGGAACCACCTGCTCAACTCGCCTGAACCACCTGCCGGACATGCCAAAATCACCTGCCGACTATGCCAGAACCACTTGGCGAACACTCCGGAATCACTTGCCGGGCATGCAGGAACCACCTCTCAGACATGCCAGAACCCCGTGCCAATGACCCCGGAAGCACCAGCCGAGCACGCCGGAACCACCTGCTCGACTCGCCAGAACCACCTGCCGGACACGCAGAAATCACCTGCCGGCTACGCCACAACCAGTTGGTGAACACTTTGGAATCACCTGCCAGGCTTGCTGGAACCACCTGCCAGTCATGCCAAAATCACCTGCCAACTACGCCAGAACCGCTTGGCGGACACTGCGGAAACACCTGTCGGGCCGGCTGGAACCACATCTCAGACGTGCCAGAAACGTGTTCATGAGATGCTGTAACCACACCCCGAACAGACGGATACCACCTGCCAGAAACGCCTGAACCACCTGCTGAGCACGCCGGAACCACCTGCTCGACTCACCGGTACCACCTCCCTGACACGCCAAAATCACCTGCTGGGTATGCCAGAACCACTTGGCGGACACTCCGGAATCATCTGCCGGACATGCCGGAACCAGCTCTCAGACACACCAGAACCAAGTGCCGGAGACGCCGGAAGCACCTGCCGAGCATGCCGGAGCCACCAGCTCGACTCGCCAGAACCACCTGCCGGACACGCCAAAATCACCTGCCCGCTACACCAGCACCACTTCGGGGACAAGCCGGAATCACGTGAGGGGCATGCCGGCACAGCCTCTCAGACTGAACCTCGTGCCGGACACCACAGAACCACCTGCCGGACAGACCGGAACCACCTGCCGGACACGCCGGAACCACCGGCTCGACCCGCCGGAACGACCGCTGGACATGCAAAATCAACTGCCAGCTACGCCGGAAACACTTGGCGAACACTCTGGAAGCACCTGCCGAGCACGCCGGAACCACCTGCTCGACTCGCCAGAACCACCTGCCGGACACGCAAAAATCACCTGCCGGCTACGCCACAACCTGTTGGGGAACACTTCGGAATCACCTGGCGGGCTTGCTGGAAACACCTGCCGGTCATGCCAAAATCACCTGCCAACTACGCCTGTACCACTTGGCGGACACTGTGGAAACACCTGTCGGGCCGGCCGGAACCACATCTCAGACGTGCCAGAACCATGTGCATGAGATGCTGGAACCACACCCCGAACAGACGGAAAACACCTGCCAGACCCGTCTGAACAACCTGCCGAGCACGCCGGAGCCACCTGCTCGACTCGCCGGAACCACCTACCTGACATGCCAAAATCACCAGCCGGGTATGCCAGAACCACTTGGCGGACACTCCGGAACCATCTGCCGGACATTCCGGAACCAGCTCTGAGACACACCAGAACCACGTGCCGGAGACGCCGGAAGCACCTGCCGAGCATGCCGGAGCCACCTGCTCGACTCGCCAGAAACACCTGCCGGACACGCCAAAATCACCTGCCGGCTACGCCAGAACAACCAGGCAGACACTCCGAAATCACCTGTCGCGCATGCCGGAACCACCTCTCAGACGTGCCGGAAGCACGTGCCGGACACGCCGGAATCACCTACCGGACAGACCCGAACCAGCTGCCGAGCACGCCGGAGCCACCTGTTCGTCTCGCTTGAACCACCTGCCGGACAGGCCAATATCAACTGCTGGCTATGCCAGAACCACCTGGGGGACGGTCCGGGATCACCTGCCAGCCATGGCGGAACCACCTCTCATACGTACCAGAACCACCTGCCGGAGAAGCTGGAAACACGTCCTGGACAGACTGGAACCACGTGACGGCCATGCCTGAACCACCTGCCGAGCACGGCGGAACCACCTGCCGGACACGCCAAAATCACCTGCGGGCTACGCCAGAACAACTTGGACGACTCTCCGATATGACCTGCCGGGCATGTTGGAACCACCTCTCAGACGTGCCAGAAGCACGTGGCGGACAGTCCGGAATCACCTGTTGGGCATACGCAACCACCTCTGAGACGTACCAGAACCACGTGCCGTGCACGCCGGAACCACCTACCGGACAGACCGGAATCAACTCTTGGGCATGCCGGAACCACCAGTCAGATGTGCCAGAAACACGTGCCGGAGACGCCGGAAGCACCTGCCGAGCACGTCGCAACCACCTGCTCAACTCGCCTGAACCACCTGCCGGACACGCCAAAATCACCTGCCCGCTACACCAGCACCACTTCGGGGAAAAGCCGGAATCACGTGAGGGGCATGCCGGCACAGCCTCTCAGACTGAACCTCGTGCCGGACACCACAGAACCACCTGCCGGACAGACCGGAACCACCTGCCGGACACGCCGGAACCACCGGCTCGACCCGCCGGAACGACCGCTGGACATGCAAAATCACCTGCCGGCTACGCCGGAAACACTTGGCGAACACTCCGGAATCACCTGCCGGGCATGCCGGAACCACCTCTCAGATATGCCAGAACCACTTGCCAATGACACCGGAAGCACCTGCCGAGCACGCCGCAACCACCTGCTCGACTCGCCAGAACCACCTGCCGGACACGCAAAAATCACCTGCCGGCTACGCCACAACCAGTTGGGGAACACTTCGGAATCACCTGCCGGGCTTGCTGGAACCACCTGCCGGTCATGCCAAAATCACCTGCCAACTACGCCAGGACCACTTGGCGGACACTGTGGAAACAAGTGTCGGGCCGGCCGGAACCACATCTCAGACGTGCCAGAACCATGTGCATGAGATGCTGGAACCACACCCCGAACAGACGGAAAACACCTGCCAGACCCGTCTGAACAACCTGCCGAGCACGCTGGAGCCACCTGCTCGACTCGCCGGAACCACCTACCTGACATGCCCAAATCACCAGCCGGGTATGCCAGAACCACTTGGCGGACACTCCGGAATCATCTGCCGGACATGCCGGAACCAGCTCTCAGACACACCAGAACCACGTGCCGGAGACGCCGGAAGCACCTGCCGAGCATGCCGGAGCCACCTGCTCGACTCGCCAGAAACACCTGCCGGACACTCCAAAATCACCTGCCGGGTACGCCAGAACCACCTGGCGGACACTCCGAAACCACCTGTCGCGCATGCCGGAACCACCTCTCAGACGTGCCGGAGACACGTGCCGGACACGCCGGAATCACCTACCGGACAGACCGGAACCACCTGCCGAGCACGCCGGAGCCACCTGTTCGACTCGCTGGAACCACCTGCCGGACAGGCCAATATCAACAGCTGGCTATGCCAGAACCACCTGGGGGACGGTCCGGAATCACATGCCAGCCATGGCGGAACCACCTCTCAGACGTACCAGAACCACCTGCCGGAGAAGCTGGAAACACGTCCTGGACAGTCTGGAACCACCTGCCGGCCAAGCCTGAACCACCTGCCCAGCACAACGGAACAACCTGCCAGACACGCCAAAATCACCTGCGTGTTATGCCAGAACCACTTGGAGGACTCTCTGGGATGACCTGCCGGGCATGCCGGAACCACCTCTCAGACGTGCCAGAACCATGTGGCGGACAGTCCGGAATCACCTGTTGGGCATGCGCAACCACCTCTGAGACGTACCAGAACCACATGCCGTGCAGGCTGGAACCACCTACCGGACAGACGGGAATCACCTTTCGGGCATGCCGGAACCACCTGTCAGATGTGCCAGAAACACGTGCCGGAGACGCCGGAAGCACCTGCCAAGCACGTTGGAACCACCTGCTCAACTCTCCTGAACCACCTGCCGGACATGCCAAAATCACCTGCCGACTATGCCAGAACCACTTGGCGAACACTCCGGAATCACTTGCCGGGCATGCAGGAACCACCTCTCAGACGTGCCGGAAACACGTGCCGGACACGCCGGAATCACCTACCGGACAGACCGGAACCACCTGCCGAGCACGCCGGAGCCACCTGTTCGACTCGCTGGAACCACCTGCCGGACAGGCCAATATCAACTGCTGGCTATGCCAGAACCACCTGGGGGACGGTCCGGAATCACCTGCCAGCCATGGCGGAACCACCTCTCAGACGTACCAGAACCGCCTGCCGGAGAAGCTGGAAACACGTCCTGGACAGTCTGGAACCACCTGCCGGCCAAGCCTGAACCACCTGCCAAGCACAACGGAACAACCTGCCAGACACGCCAAAATCACCTGCGTGTTATGCCAGAACCACTTGGAGGACTCTCTGGGATGACCTGCCGGGCATGCCGGAACCACCTCTAACACGTGCCAGAACCATGTGGCGGACAGTCCGGAATCACCAGTTGGGCATGCGCAACCACCTCTGAGACGTACCAGAACCACATGCCGTGCAGGCTGGAACCACCTACCGGACAGACCGGAATCACCTTTCGGGCATGCCGGAACCACCTGTCAGATGTGCCGGAAACACGTGCCGGAGACGCCGGAAGCACCTGCCAAGCACGTTGGAACCACCTGCTCAACTCGCCTGAACCACCTGCCGGACATGCCAAAATCACCTGCCGACTATGCCAGAACCACTTGGCGAACACTCCGGAATCACTTGCCGGGCATGCAGGAACCACCTCTCAGACATGCCAGAACCCCGTGCCAATGACCCCGGAAGCACCAGCCGAGCACGCCGGAACCACCTGCTCGACTCGCCAGAACCACCTGCCGATCACGCAAAAATCACCTGCCGGCTACGCCACAACCAGTTGGTGAACACTTTGGAATCACCTGCCAGGCTTGCTGGAACCACCTGCCAGTCATGCCAAAATCACCTGCCAACTACGCCAGAACCGCTTGGCGGACACTGCGGAAACACCTGTCGGGCCGGCTGGAACCACATCTCAGACGTGCCAGAAACGTGTTCATGAGATGCTGGAACCACACCCCGAACAGACGGATACCACCTGCCAGAACCGCCTGAACCACCTGCTGAGCACGCCGGAACCACCTGCTCGACTCACCGGTACCACCTCCCTGACACGCCAAAATCACCTGCTGGGTATGCCAGAACCACTTGGTGGACACTCCGGAATCATCTGCCGGACATGCCGGAACCAGCTCTCAGACACACCAGAACCAAGTGCCGGAGACGCCGGAAGCACCTGCCGAGCATGCCGGAGCCACCTGCTAGACTCGCCAGAAACACCTGCCGGACACGCCAAAATCACCTGCCGGGTATGCCAGAACCACCTGGCGGACACTACGGAATCACCTGCCGCGCATGCCGGAACCACCTCTCTGATGTGCCGGAAGCACGTGCCAGACACGCCGGAAACACCTACCGGACAGACCGGAACCACCTGCCAAGAACGCCGGAGCCACCTGTTCGACTCGCTGGAACCACCTGCCGGACAGGCCAATATCAACTGCTGGCTATGCCAGAACCACCTGGGGGACAGTCCGCGATCACCTGCCAGCCATGGCGGAACCACCTCTCAGACGTACCAGAACCACCTGCCGGAGAAGCTGGAAACACGTCCTGGACAGACTGGAAACACGTGACGGCCATGCCTGAACCACCTGCCGAGCACGGCGGAACCACCTGCGGGCTACGCCAGAACCACTTGGACGACTCTCCGAAATGACCTGCCGGGCATGTTGGAACCACCTCTCAGACGTGCCAGAAGCACGTGGCGGACAGTCCGGAATCACCTGTTGGGCATACGTAACCACCTCTGAGACGTACCAGAACCACGTGCCGTGCACGCCGGAACCACCTACCGGACAGACCGGAATCAACGTTTGGGCATGCCGGAACCACCAGTCAGATGTGCCAGAAACACGTGCCGGAGACGCCGGAAGCACCTGCCAAGCACGTCGCAACCACCTGCTCAACTCGCCTGAACCACCTGCCGGACACGCCAAAATCACCTGCCCGCTACACCAGCACCACTTCGGGGACAAGCCAGAATCACGTGAGGGGCATGCCGGCACAGCCTCTCAGACTGAACCTCGTGCCGGACACCACAGAACCACCTGCCGGACAGACCGGAACCACCTGCCGGACACGCCGGAACCACCGGCTCGACCCGCCGGAACGACCGCTGGACATGCAAAATCACCTGACGGCTACGCCGGAAACACTTGGCGAACACTCCGGAATCACCTGCCGGGCATGCCGGAACCACCTCTCACATATGCCAGAACCACGTGCCAATGACCCCGGAAGCACCTGCCGAGCACGCCGCAACCACCTGCTCGACTCGCCAGAACCACCTTCCGGACACGCAAAAGTCACCTGCCGGGTACGCCACAACCAGTTGGGGAACACTTCGGAATCACCTGCCGGGCTTGCTGGAACCACCTGCCGGTCATGCCAAAATCACCTGCCAACTACGCCAGTACCACTTGGCGGACACTGTGGAAACACCTGTCGGGCCGGCCGGAACCACATCTCAGACGCGCCAGAACCATGTGCATGAGATGCTGGAACCACACCCCGAACAGACGGAAAACACCTGCCAGACCCGTCTGAACAACCTGCCGAGCACGCCGGAGCCACCTGCTCGACTCGCCGGAACCACCTACCTGACATGCCAAAATCACCAGCCGGGTATTCCAGAACCACTTGGCGGACACTCCGAAATCATCTGCCGGACATGCCGGAACCAGCTCTCAGACACACCAGAACCACGTGCCGGAGACGCCGGAAGCACCTGCCGAGCATGCCGGAGCCACCTGCTCGACTCGCCAGAAACACCTGCCGGACACGCCAAAATCACCTGCCGGGTACGCCAGAACCACCTGGCGGACACTCCGAAACCACCTGTCACGCATGCCGGAACCACCTCTCAGACTTGCCGGAAGCACGTGCCGGACACGCCGGAATCACCTACCGGACAGACCGGAACCACCTGCCGAGCACGCCGGAGCCACCTGTTCGACTCGCTGGAACCACCTGCCGGACAGGCCAATATCAACTGCTGGCTATGCCAGAACCACCTGGGGGACGGTCCGGAATCGCCTGCCAGCCATGGCGGAACCACCTCTCAGACGTACCAGAATCACCTGCCGGAGAAGCTGGAAACACGTCCTGGACAGTCTGGAACCACCTGCCGGCCAAACTTGAACCACCTGCCAAGCACAACGGAACAACCTGCCAGACACGCCAAAATCACCTGCGTGTTATGCCAGAACCACTTGGAGGACTCTCTGGGATGACCTGCCGGGCATGCCGGAACCACCTCTCAGACGTGCCAGAACCACGTGCCGTTCAGGCTGGAACCACCTACCGGACAGACCGGAATCACCTTTCGGGCATGCCGGAACCACCTGTCAGATGTGCCAGAAACACGTGCCGGAGACGCCGGAAGCACCTGCCAAGCACGTTGGAACCACCTGCTCAACTCGCCTGAACCACCTGCCGGACATGCCAAAATCACCTGCCGACTATGCCAGAACCACTTGGCGAACACTCCGGAATCACTTGCCGGGCATGCAGGAACCACCTCTCAGACATGCCAGAACCCCGTGCCAATGACCCCGGAAGCACCAGCCGAGCACGCCGGAACCACCTGCTCGACTCGCCAGAACCACCTGCCGATCACGCAAAAATCACCTGCCGGCTACGCCACAACCAGTTGGTGAACACTTTGGAATCACCTGCCAGGCTTGCTGGAACCACCTGCCAGTCATGCCAAAATCACCTGCCAACTACGCCAGAACCGCTTGGCGGACACTGCGGAAACACCTGTCGGGCCGGCTGGAACCACATCTCACACGTGCCAGAAACGTGTTCATGAGATGCTGGAACCACACCCCGAACAGACGGATACCACCTGCCAGAACCGCCTGAACCACCTGCTGAGCACGCCGGAACCACCTGCTCGACTCACCGGTACCACCTCCCTGACACGCCAAAATCACCTGCTGGGTATACCAGAACCACTTGGCAGACACTCCGGAATCATCTGCCGGACATGCCGGAACCAGCTCTAGACACACCAGAACCAAGTGCCGGAGACGCCGGAAGCACCTGCCGAGCATGCCGGAGCCACCTGCTCGACTCGCCAGAAACACCTGCCGGACACGCCAAAATCACCTGCCGGGTATGCCAGAACCACCTGGCGGACACTACGGAATCACCTGCCACGCATGCCGGAACCACCTCTCAGACGTGCCGGAAGCACGTGCCAGACACGCCGGAAACACCTACCGGACAGACCGGAACCAGCTGCCAAGAACGCCGGAGCCACCTGTTCGACTCGCTGGAACCACCTGCCGGACAGGCCAATATCAACTGCTGGCTATGCCAGAACCACCTGGGGGACAGTCCGGGATCACCTGCCAGCCATGGCGGAACCACCTCTCAGACGTACCAGAACCACCTGCCGGAGAAGCTGGAAACACGTCCTGGACAGACTGGAACCACGTGACGGCCATGTCTGAACCACCTGCCGAGCACGGCAGAACCACCTGCCGGACACGCCAAAATCACCTGCGGGCTACGCCAGAACCACTTGGACGACTCTCCGAAATGACCTGCCGGGCATGTTGGAACCACCTCTCAGACGTGCCAGAAGCACGTGGCGGACAGTCCGGAATCACCTGTTGGGCATACGCAACCACCTCTGAGACGTACCAGAACCACGTGCCGTGCACGCCGGAACCACCTACCAGACAGACCGGAATCAACTTTTGGGCATGCCGGAACCACCAGTCAGATGTGCCAGAAACACGTGCCGGAGACGCCGGAAGTACCTGCCGAGCACGTCTCAACCACCTGCTCAACTCGCCTGAACCACCTGCCGGACACGCCAAAATCACCTGCCCGCTACACCAGCACCACTTCGGGGACAAGCCGGAATCACGTGAGGGGCATGCCGGCACAGCCTCTCAGACTGAACCTCGTGCCGGACACCACAGGACCACCTGCCGGACAGACCGGAACCACCTGCCGGACACGCCGGAACCACCGGCTCGACCCGCCGGAACGACCGCTGGACATGCAAAATCACCTGCCGGCTACGCCGGAAACACTTGGCGAACACCTCGGAATCACCTGCCGGGCATGCCGGAACCACCTCTCAGATATGCCAGAACCACGTGCCAATGACCCCGGAAGCACCTGCCGAGCACGCCGGAACCACCTGCTCGACTCGCCAGAACCACCTGCCGGACACGCAAAAATCACCTGCCGGCTACGCCACAACCAGTTGGGGAACACTTCGGAATCACCTGCCGGGCTTGCTGGAACCACCTGCCGGTCATGCCAAAATCACCTGCCAACTACGCCAGTACCACTTGGCGGACACTGTGGAAACACCTGTCGGGCCGGCCGGAACCACATCTCAGACGTGCCAGAACCATGTGCATGAGATGCTGGAACCACACCCCGAACAGACGGAAAACACCTGCCAGACCCGTCTGAACAACCTGCCGAGCACGCCGGAGCCACCTGCTCGACTCGCCGGAACCACCTACCTGACATGCCCAAATCACCAGCCGGGTATGCCAGAACCACTTGGCGGACACTCCGGAATCATCTGCCGGACATGCCGGAACCAGCTCTCAGACACACCAGAACCACGTGCCGGAGACGCCGGAAGCACCTGCCGAGCATGCCGGAGCCACCTGCTCGACTCGCCAGAAACACCTCCCGGACACGCCAAAATCACCTGCCGGGTACGCCAGAACCACCTGGCGGACACTCCGAAACCACCTGTCGCGCATGCCGGAACCACCTCTCAGACGTGCCGGAAGCACGTGCCGGACACGCCGGAATCACCTACCGGACAGACCGGAACCACCTGCCGAGCACGCCGGAGCCACCTGTTCGACTCGCTGGAACCACCTGCCGGACAGGCCAATATCAACTGCTGGCTATGCCAGAACCACCTGGGGGACGGTCCGGAATCACCTGCCAGCCATGGCGGAACCACCTCTCAGACGTACCAGAACCACCTGCCGGAGAAGCTGGAAACACGTCCTGGACAGTCTGGAACCACCTGCCGGCCAAGCCTGAACCATTTGCCAAGCACAACGGAACAACCTGCCAGACACGCCACAATCACCTGCGTGTTATGCCAGAACCACTTGGAGGACTCTCTGGGATGACCTGCCGGGCATGCCGGAACCACCTCTCAGACGTGCCAGAACCATGTGGCGGACAGTCCGGAATCACCTGTTGGGCATGCGCAACCACCTCTGAGACGTACCAGAACCACATGCCGTGCAGGCTGGAACCACCTACCGGACAGACGGGAATCACCTTTCGGGCATGCCGGAACCACCTGTCAGATGTGCCAGAAACACGTGCCGGAGACGCCGGAAGCACCTGCCAAGCACGTTGGAACCACCTGCTCAACTCGCCTGAACCACCTGCCGGACATGCCAAAATCACCTGCCGACTATGCCAGAACCACTTGGCGAACACTCCGGAATCACTTGCCGGGCATGCAGGAACCACCTCTCAGACATGCCAGAACCCCGTGCCAATGACCCCGGAAGCACCAGCCGAGCACGCCGGAACCACCTGCTCGACTCGCCAGAACCACCTGCCGATCACGCAAAAATCACCTGCCGGCTACACCACAACCAGTTGGTGAACACTTTGGAATCACCTGCCAGGCTTGCTGGAACCACCTGCCAGTCATGCCAAAATCACCTGCCAACTACGCCAGAACCGCTTGGCGGACACTGCGGAAACACCTGTCGGGCCGGCTGGAACCACATCTGAGACGTGCCAGAAACGTGTTCATGAGATGCTGGAACCACACCCCGAACAGACGGATACCACCTGCCAGAACCGCCTGAACCACCTGCTGAGCACGCCGGAACCACCTGCTCGACTCACCGGTACCACCTCCCTGACACGCCAAAATCACCTGCTGGGTATGCCAGAACCACTTGGCGGACACTCCGGAATCATCAGCCGGACATGCCGGAACCAGCTCTCAGACACACCAGAACCAAGTGCCGGAGACGCCGGAAGCACCTGCCGAGCATGCCGGAGCCACCTGCTCGACTCGCCAGAAACACCTGCCGGACACGCCAAAATCACCTGCCGGGTACGCCAGAACCACCTCTCAGACGTGCCGGAAGCACGTGCCAGACACGCCGGAAACACCTACCGGACAGACCGGAACCACCTGCCAAGAACGCCGGAGCCACCTGTTCGACTCGCTGGAACCACCTGCCGGACAGGCCAATATCAACTGCTGGCTATGCCAGAACCACCTGGGGGACAGTCCGGGATCACCTGCCAGCCATGGAGGAACCACCTCTCACACGTACCAGAACCAACTGCCGGAGAAGCTGGAAACACGTCCTGGACACTCTGGAACCACCTGCCGGCCAAGCCTGAACCAGCTGCCAAGCACAACGGAACAACCTGCTAGAAACGCCAAAATCACCTGCGTGTTATGCCAGAACAACTTGGAGGACTCTCTGGGATGACCTGCCGGGCATGCCGGAACCACCCCTCAGACGTGCCAGAACCACCTGCCGGAGAAGCTTGAAACACGTCCTGGACAGACTAGAACCACGTGACGGCCATGCCTGAACCACCTGCCGAGCACGGCGGAACCTCCTGCTGGACACGCCAAAATCACCTGCGTGCTACGCCAGAACCACTTGGACGACTCTCCGAAATGACCTGCCGGGCATGTTGGAACCACCTCTCATACGTGCCAGAAGCACGTGGCGGACAGTCCGGAATCACCTGTTGGGCATACGCAACCACCTCTGAGACGTACCAGAACCACGTGCCGTGCACGCCGGAACCACCTACCGGACAGTCCGGAATCAACGTTTGGGCATGCCGGAACCACCAGTCAGATGTGCCAGAAACACGTGCCGGAGACGCCGGAAGCACCTGCCGAGCACGTCGCAACCACCTGCTCAACTCGCCTGAACCACCTGCCGGACACGCCAAAATCACCTGCCCGCTACACCAGCACCACTTCGGGGACAAGCCGGAATCACATGAGGGGCATGCCGGCACAGCCTCTCAGACTGAACCTCGTGCCGGACACCACAGAACCACCTGCCGGACAGACCGGAACCACCTGCCGGACACTCCGGAACCACCGGCTCGACCCGCCGGAACGACCGCTGGACATGCAAAATCACCTGCCGGCTACGCCGGAAACACTTGGCGAACACTCCGGAATCACCTGCCGGGCATGCCGGAACCACCTCTCAGATATGCCAGAACCACGTGCCAATGACCCCGGAAGCACCTGCCGAGCACGCCGGAACCACCTGCTCGACTCGCCAGAACCACCTGCCGGACACGCAGAAATCACCTGCCGGCTACGCCACAACCAGTTGGGGAACACTTCGGAATCACCTGCCGGGCTTGCTGGAACCACCTGCCGGTCATGCCAAAATCACCTGCCAACTACGCCAGTACCACTTGGCGGACACTGTGGAAACACCTGTCGGGCCGGCCGGAACCACATCTCAGACGTGCCAGAACCATGTGCATGAGATGCTGGAACCACACCCCGAAAAGACGGAAAACACCTGCCAGACCAGTCTGAACAACCTGACGAGCACGCCGGAGCCACCTGCTCGACTCGCCGGAACCACCTACCTGACATGCCCAAATCACCAGCCGGGTATGCCAGAACCACTTGGCGGACACTCCGGAATCATCTGCCGGACATGCCGGAACCAGCTCTCAGACACACCAGAACCAAGTGCCGGAGACGCCGGAAGCACCTGCCGAGCATGCCGGAGCCACCTGCTCGACTCGCCAGAAACACCTGCCGGACACGCCAAAATCACCTGCCGGGTACGCCACAACCACCTGGCGGACACTCCAAAATCACCTGTCGCGCATGCCGGAACCACCTCTCAGACGTGCCGGAAACACGTGCCGGACACGCCGGAATCACCTACCGGACAGACCGGAACCACCTGCCGAGCACGCCGGAGCCACCTGTTCGACTCGCTGGAACCACCTGCCGGACAGTTCAATATCAACTGCTGGCTATGCCAGAACCACCTGGGGGACCGTCCGGAATCACCTGCCAGCCATGGCGGAACCACCTCTCAGACGTACCAGACCCACCTGCCGTAGAAGCTGGAAACACGTCCTGAACAGTCTGGAACCACCTGCCGGCCAAGCCTGAACCACCTGCCAAGCACAACGGAACAACCTGCCAGACACGCCCAAATCACCTGCGTGTTATGCCAGAACCACTTGGAGGACTCTCTGGGATGACCTGCCGGGCATGCCGGAACCACCTCTCAGACGTGCCAGAACCATGTGGCGGACAGTCCGGAATCACCTGTTGGGCATGCGCAACCACCTCTGAGACGTACCAGAACCACATGCCGTGCAGGCTGGAACCACCTACCGGACAGACCGGAATCACCTTTCGGGCATGCCGGAACCACCTGTCAGATGTGCCAGAAACACGTGCCGGAGACGCCGGAAGCACCTGCCAAGCACGTTGGAACCACCTGCTCAACTCGCCTGAACCACCTGCCGGACATGCCAAAATCACCTGCCGACTATGCCAGAACCACTTGGCGAACACTCCGGAATCACTTGCCGGGCATGCAGGAACCACCTCTCAGACATGCCAGAACCCCGTGCCAATGACCCCGGAAGCACCAGCCGAGCACGCCGGAACCACCTGCTCGACTCGCCAGAACCACCTGCCGATCACGCAAAAATCACCTGCCGGCTACGCCACAACCAGTTGGGGAACACTTTGGAATCACCTGCCAGGCTTGCTGGAACCACCTGCCAGTCATGCCAAAATCACCTGCCAACTACGCCAGAACCGCTTGGCGGACACTGCGGAAACACCTGTCGGGCCGGCTGGAACCACATCTCAGACGTGCCAGAAACGTGTTCATGAGATGCTGGAACCACACCCCGAACAGACGGATACCACCTGCCAGAACCGCCTGAACCACCTGCTGAGCACGCCGGAACCACCTGCTCGACTCACCGGTACCACCTCCCTGACACGCCAAAATCACCTGCTGGGTATGCCAGAACCACTTGGCGGACACTCCGGAATCATCTGCCGGACATGCCGGAACCAGCTCTCAGACACACCAGAACCAAGTGCCGGAGACGCCGGAAGCACCTGCCGAGCATGCCGGAGCCACCTGCTCGACTCGCCAGAAACACCTGCCGGACACGCCAAAATCACCTGCCGGGTATGCCAGAACCACCTGGCGGACACTACGGAATCACCTGCCGCGCATGCCGGAACCACCTCTCAGACGTGCCGGAAGCACGTGCCGGACACGCCGGAAACACCTACCGGACAGACCGGAACCACCTGCCAAGAACGCCGGAGCCACCTGTTCGACTCGCTGGAACCACCTGCCGGACAGACCAATATCAACTGCTGGCTATGCCAGAACCACCTGGGGGACAGTCCGGGATCACCTGCCAGCCATGGCGGAACCACCTCTCAGACGTACCAGAACCACCTGCCGGAGAAGCTGGAAACACGTCCTGAACAGACTGGAACCACGTGACGGCCATGCCTCAACCACCTGCCGAGCACGGCAGAACCACCTGCCGGACACGCCAAAATCACCTGCGGGCTACGCCAGAACCACTTGGACGACTCTCCGAAATGACCTGCCGGGCATGTTGGAACCACCTCTCAGACGTGCCAGAAGCACGTGGCGGACAGTCCGGAATCACCTGTTGGGCATACGCAACCACCTCTGACACGTACCAGAACCACGTGCCGTGCACGCCGGAACCACCTACCAGACAGACCGGAATCAAGTTTTGGGCATGCCGGAACCACCAGTCAGATGTGCCAGAAACACGTGCCGGAGACGCCGGAAGCACCTGCCGAGCACGTCGCAACCACCTGCTCAACTCGCCTGAACCACCTGCCGGACACGCCAAAATCACCTGCCCGCTACACCAGCACCACTTCGGGGACAAGCCGGAATCACGTGAGGGGCATGCCGGCACAGCCTCTCAGACTGAACCTCGTGCCGGACACCACAGAACCACCTGCCGGACAGACCGGAACCACCTGCCGGACACGCCGGAACCACCGGCTCGACCCGCCGGAACGACCGCTGGACATGCAAAATCACCTGCCGGCTACGCCGGAAACACTTGGCGAACACTCCGGAATCACCTGCCGGGCATGCCGGAACCACCTCTCAGATATGCCAGAACCACGTGCCAATGACCCCGGAAGCACCTGCCGAGCACGCCGGAACCACCTGCTCGACTCGCCAGAACCACCTGCCGGACACGCAAAAATCACCTGCCGGCTACGCCACAACCAGTTGGGGAACACTTCGGAATCACCTGCCGGGCTTGCTGGAACCACCTGCCGGTCATGCCAAAATCACCTGCCAACTACGCCAGTACCACTTGACGGACACTGTGGAAACACCTGTCGGGCCGGCCGGAACCACATCTCAGACGTGCCAGAACCATGTGCATGAGATGCTGGAACCACACCACGAAAAGACGGAAAACACCTGCCAGACCCGTCTGAACAACCTGCCGAGCACGCCGGAGCCACCTGCTCGACTCGCCGGAACCACCTACCTGACATGCCCAAATCACCAGCCAGGTATGCCAGAACCACTTGGCGGACACTCCGGAATCATCTGCCGGACATGCCGGAACCAGCTCTCAGACACACCAGAACCACGTACCGGAGACGCCGGAAGCACCTGCCGAGCATGCCGGAGCCACCTGCTCGACTCGCCAGAAACACCTGCCGGACACGCCAAAATCACCTGCCGGGTACGCCAGAACCACCTGGCGGACACTCCGAAATCACCTGTTGTGCATGCCGGAACCACCTCTCAGACGTGCCGGAAGCACGTGCCGGACACGCCGGAATCACCTACCGGACAGACCCGAACCACCTGCCGAGCACGCCAGAGCCACCTGTTCGACTCGCTGGAACCACCTGCCGGACAGGCCAATATCAACTGCTGGCTATGCCAGAACCACCTGGGGGACGGTCCGGAATCACCTGCCAGCCATGGCGGAACCACCTCTCAGACGTACCAGAACCACCTGCCGGAGAAGCTGGAAACACGTCCTGGACAGTCTGGAACCACCTGCCGGCCAAGCCTGAACCACCTGCCAAGCACAACGGAACAACCTGCCAGACACGCCAAAATCACCTGCGTGTTATGCCAGAACCACTTGGAGGACTCTCTGGGATGACCTGCCGGGCATGCCGGAACCACCTCTCAGACGTGCCAGAACCATGTGGCGGACAGTCCGGAATCACCTGTTGGGCATGCGCAACCACCTCTGAGACGTACCAGAACCACATGCCGTGCAGGCTGGAACCACCTACCGGACAGACCGGAATCACCTTTCGGGCATGCCGGAACCACCAGTCAGATGTGCCAGAAACACGTGCCGGAGACGCCGGAAGCACCTGCCAAGCACGTTGGAACCACCTGCTCAACTCGCCTGAACCACCTGCCGGACATGCCAAAATCACCTGCCGACTATGCCAGAACACTTGGCGAACACTCCGGAATCACTTGCCGGGCATGCAGGAACCACCTCTCAGACATGCCAGAAACCCGTGCCAATGATCCCGGAAGCACCAGCCGAGCACGCCGGAACCACCTGCTCGACTCGCCAGAGCCACCTGCCGATCACGCAAAAATCACCTGCCGGCTACGCCACAACCAGTTGGTGAACACTTTGGAATCACCTGCCAGGCTTGCTGGAACCACCTGCCAGTCATGCCAAAATCACCTGCCAACTACGCCAGAACCGCTTGGCGGACACTGCGGAAACACCTGTCGGGCCGGCTGGAACCACATCTCAGACGTGCCAGAAACCTGTTCATGAGATGCTGGAACCACACCCCGAACAGACGGATACCACCTGCCAGAACCGCCTGAACCACCTGCTGAGCACGCCGGAACCACCTGCTCGACTCACCGGTACCACCTCCCTGACACGCCAAAATCACCTGCTGGGTATGCCAGAACCACTTGGCGGACACTCCGGAATCATCTGCCGGACATGCCGGAACCAGCTCTCAGACACACCAGAACCAAGTGCCGGAGACGCCGGAAGCACCTGCCGAGCATGCCAGAGACACCTGCTTGAATCGCCAGGAACACCTGCCGGACACGCCAAAATCACCTGCCCGGTACGCCAGAACCACCTGGCGGACACTACGGAATCACCTGCCGCGCATGCCGGAACCACCTCTCAGACGTGCCGGAAGCACGTGCCAGACACGCCGGAAACACCTACCGGACAGACCGGAACCACCTGCCAAGAACGCCGGAGCCACCTGTTCGACTCGCTGGAACCACCTGCCGGGCAGGCCAATATCAACTGCTGGATATGCCAGAACCACCTGGGGGACAGTCCGGGATCACCTGCCAGCCATGGCGGAACCACCTCTCAGAAGTACCAGAACCTCATGCCGGAGAAGCTGGAAACACGTCCTGGACAGACTGGAACCACGTGACGGCCATGCCTGAACCACCTGCCGAGCACGGCAGAACCACCTGCCGGACACGCCAAAATCACCTGCGGGCTACGCCAGAACCACTTGGACAACTCTCCGAAATGACCTGCCGGGCATGTTGGAACCACCTGTCAGACGTGCCAGAAGCACGTGGCGGACAGTCCGGAATCACCTGTTGGGCATGCGCAACCACCTGTGAGACGTACCAGAACCACGTGCCGTGCACGCCGGAACCACCTACCGGACAGACCGGAATCAACTTTTGGGCATGCCGGAACCACCAGTCAGATGTGCCAGAAACACGTGCCGGAGACGCCGGAAGCACCTGCTGAGCACGTCGCAACCACCTGCTCAACTCGCCTGAACCACCTGCCGGACACGCCAAAATCACCTGCCCGCTACACCAGCACCACTTCGGGGACAAGCCGGAATCACGTGAGGGGCATGCCGGCACAGCCTCTCAGACTGAACCTCGTGCCGGACACCACAGAACCACCTGCCGGACAGACCGGAACCACCTGCCGGACACGCCGGAACCACCGGCTCGACCCGCCGGAACGACCGCTGGACATGCAAAATCACCTGCCGGCTACGCCGGAAACACTTGGCGAACACTCCGGAATCACCTGCCGGGCATGCCGGAACCACCTCTCAGATATGCCAGAACCACGTGCCAATGACCCCGGAAGCACCTGCCGAGCACGCCGGAACCACGTGCTCGACTCGCCAGAACCACCTGCCGGACACGCAAAGATCACCTGCCGGCTACGCCACAACCAGTTGGGGAACACTTCGGAATCACCTGCCGGGCTTGCTGGAACCACCTGCCGGTCATGCCAAAATCACCTGGCAACTACGCCAGTACCACTTGGCTGACACTGTGGAAACACCTGTCGGGCCGGCCGGAACCACATCTCAGACGTGCCAGAACCATGTGCATGAGATGCTGGAACCACACCCCGAACAGACGGAAATCACCTGCCAGACCCGTCTGAACAACCTGCCGAGCACGCCGGAGCCACCTGCTCGACTCGCCGGAACCACCTACCTGACATGCCCAAATCACCAGCCGGGTATGCCAGAACCACTTGGCGGACACTCCGGAATCATCTGCCGGACATGCCGGAACCAGCTCTCAGACACACCAGAACCACGTGCCGGAGACGCCGGAAGCACCTGCCGAGCATGCCGGAGCCACCTGCTCGACTCGCCAGAAACACCTGCCGGACACGCCAAAATCACCTGCCGGGTACGCCAGAACCACCTGGCGGACACTCCGAAACCACCTGTCGCGCATGCCGGAACCACCTCTCAGACGTGCCGGAAGCACGTGCCGGACACGCCGGAATCACCTACCCGACAGACCGGAACCACCTGCCGAGCACGCCGGAGCCACCTGTTCGACTCGCTGGAACCACCTGCCGGACAGGCCAATATCAACTGCTGGCTATGCCAGAACCACCTGGGGGACGGTCCGGAATCACCTGCCAGCCATGGCGGAACCACCTCTCAGACGTACCAGAACCACCTGCCGGAGAAGCTGGAAACACGTCCTGGACAGTCTGGAACCACCTGCCGGCCAAGCCTGAACCACCTGCCAAGCACAACGGAACAACCTGCCAGACACGCCAAAATCACCTGCGTGTTATGCCAGAACCACTTGGAGGACTCTCTGGGATGACCTGCCGGGCATGCCGGAACCACCTCTCAGACGTGCCAGAACCATGTGGCGGACAGTCCGGAATCACCTGTTGGGCATGCGCAACCACCTCTGAGACGTACCAGAACCACGTGCCGTGCACGCCGGAACCACCTACCCGACAGACCGGAATCAACTCTTGGGCATGCCGGAACCACCAGTCAGATGTGCCAGAAACACGTGCCGGAGACGCCGGAAGCACCTGCCGAGCACGTCGCAACCACCTGCTCAACTCGCCTGAACCACCTGCCGGACACGCCAAAATCACCTGCCCGCTACACCAGCACCACTTCGGGGACAAGCCGGAATCACGTGAGGGGCATGCCGGCACAGCCTCTCAGACTGAACCTCGTGCCGCACACCACAGAACCACCTGCCGGACAGACCGGAACCACCTGCCGGACACGCCGGAACCACCAGCTCGACCCGCCGGAACGACCGCTGGACATGCAAAATCACCTGCCGGCTATGCCGGAAACACTTGGCGAACACTCCGGAAGGACCTGCCGAGCACGCCGGAACCACCTGCTCGACTCGCCAGTACCACCTGCCGGACACGCAAAAATCACCTGCCGGCTACGCCACAACCAGTTGGGGAACACTTCGGAATCACCTGCCGGGCTTGTTGGAACCACCTGCCGGTCATGCCAAAATCACCTGCCAACTACGCCAGTACCACTTGGCGGACACTCTGGAAACACCTGTCGGGCCGGCCGGAACCACATCTCAGACGTGCCAGAACCATGTGCATGAGATGCTGGAACCACACCCCGAACAGACGGAAAACACCTGCCAGACCCGTCTGAACAACCTGCCGAGCACGCCGGAGCCACCTGCTCGACTCGCCGGAACCACCGACCTGACATGCCCAAATCACCAGCCGGGTATGCCAGAACCACTTGGCGGACACTCCGGAATCATCTGCCGGACATGCCGGAACCAGCTCTCAGACACACCAGAACCACGTGCCGGAGACGCCGGAAGCACCTGCCGAGCATGCCGGAGCCACCTGCTCGACTCGCCAGAAACACCTGCCGGACACGCCAAAATCACCTGCCGGGTACGCCAGAACCACCTGGCGGACACTCCGAAACCAACTGTCGCGCATGCCGGAACCACCTCTCAGACGTGCCGGAAGCACGTGCCGGACACGCCGGAATCAACTACCCGACAGACCGGAACCACCTGCCGAGCACGCCGGAGCCACCTGTTCGACTCGCTGGAACCACCTGCCGGACAGGCCAATATCAACTGCTGGCTATGCCAGAACCACCTGGGGGACAGTCCGGGATCACCTGCCAGCCATGGCGGAACCACCTCTCAGACGTACCAGAACCACCTGCCGGAGAAGCTGGAAACACGTCCTGGACAGTCTGGAACCACCTAACGGACAAGCCTGAACCACCTGCCCAGCACAACGGAACAACCTGCCAGACACGCCAAAATCACCTGCGTGTTATGCCAGAACCACTTGGAGGACTCTCTGGGATGACCTGCCGGGCATGCCGGAACCACCTCTCAGACGTGCCAGAACCATGTGGCGGACAGTCCGGAATCACCTGTTGGGCATGCGCAACCACCTCTGAGACGTACCAGAACCACATGCCGTGCAGGCTGGAACCACCTACCGGACAGACCGGAATCACCTTTCGGGCATGCCGGAACCACCTGTCAGATGTGCCAGAAACACGTGCCGGAGACGCCGGAAGCACCTGCCAAGCACGTTGGAACCACCTGCTCAACTCGCCTGAACCACCTGCCGGACATGCCAAAATCACCTGCCGACTATGCCAGAACCACTTGGCGAACACTCCGGAATCACTTGCCGGGCATGCAGGAACCACCTCTCAGACATGCCAGAACCCCGTGCCAATGACCCCGGAAGCACCAGCCGAGCACGCCGGAACCACCTGCTCGACTCGCCAGAACCACCTGCCGATCACGCAAAAATCACCTGCCGGCTACGCCACAACCAGTTGGTGAACACTTTGGAATCACCTGCCAGGCTTGCTGGAACCACCTGCCAGTCATGCCAAAATCACCTGCCAACTACGCCAGAACCGCTTGGCGGACACTGCGGAAACACCTGTCGGGCCGGCTGGAACCACATCTCAGACGTGCCAGAAACGTGTTCATGAGATGCTGGAACCACACCCCGAACAGACGGATACCACCTGCCAGAAACCGCCTGAACCACCTGCTGAGCACGCCGGAACCACCTGCTCGACTCACCGGTACCACCTCCCTGACACGCCAAAATCACCTGCTGGGTATGCCAGAACCACTGGCGGACACTCCGGAATCATCTGCCGGACATACCGGAACCAGCTCTCAGACACACCAGAACCAAGTGCCGGAGACGCCGGAAGCACCTGCCGAGCATGCCGGAGCCACCTGCTCGACTCGCCAGAAACACCCGCCGGACACGCCAAAATCACCTGCCGGGTATGCCAGAACCACCTGGCGGACACTACGGAATCACCTGCCGCGCATGCCGGAACCACCTCTCAGACGTGCCGGAAGCACGTGCCAGACACGCCGGAAACACCTACCGGACAGACCGGAACCACCTGCGGAGCACGCCGGAGCCACCTGTTCGCCTCGCTGGAACCACCTGCCGGACACGCCAAAATCACCTGCCCGCTACACCAGCACCACTTCGGGGACAAGCCGGAATCACGTGAGGGGCATGCCGGCACAGCCTCGCAGACTGAACCTCGTGCCGGACACCACAGAACCACCTGCCGGACATACCGGAACCACCTGCCGGACACGCCGGAACCACCGGCTCGACCCGCCGGAACGACCGCTGGACATGCAAAATCACCTGCCGGCTACGTCGGAAACACTTGGCGAACACTCCGGAAGCACCTGCCGGGCACGCCGGAACCACCTGCTCGACTCGCCAGAACCACCTGCCGGACACGCAAAAATCACCTGCCGGCTACGCCACAACCAGTTGGGGAACACTTCGGAATCACCTGCCGGGCTTGCTGGAACCACCTGCCGGTCATGCCAAAATCACCTGCCAACTACGCCAGTACCACTTGGCGGACACTGTGGAAACACCTGTCGGGCCGGCCGGAACCACATCTCAGACGTGCCAGAAGCATGTGCATGAGATGCTGGAACCACACCCCCAACAGACGGAAAACACCTGCCAGACCCGTCTGAACAACCTGCCGAGCACGCCGGAGCCACCTGCTCGACTCGCCGGAACCACCTACCTGACATGCCCAAATCACCAGCCGGGTATGCCAGAACCACTTGGCGGACACTCCGGAATCACCTGCCGGGCATGCCGGAACCACATCTCAGATATGCCAGAACCACGTTCCGGAGACGCCGGAAGCACCTGCCGAGCACGCCAGAGCCACCTGCTCGACTCGCCAGAACCACCTGTCGGACACGCGAAAATCACCTGCCGGCTACGCCACAACCAGTTGGGGAACACTTCGGAATCACCTGCCGGGCTTGCTGGAACCACCTGCCGGTTATGCCAAAATCACCTGCCAACTACGCCAGTACCACTTGGCGGACACTGTGGAAACACCTGTCGGGCCGGCCGGAACCACATCTCAGACGTGCCAGAACCATGTGCATGAGATGCTGGAACCACACCCCGAACAGACGGAAAACACCTGCCAGACCTGTCTGAACAGCCTGCCGAGCACGCCGGAGCCACCTGCTCGACTCGCCGGAACCACCTACCTGACATGCCCAAATCACCAGCCGGGTATGCCAGAACCACTCGCCGGAACCTCCGGAATCATCTGCCGGACCTGCCGGAACCAGCTCTCAGACACACCAGAACCACGTGCCGGAGACGCCGGAAGCACCTGCCGAGCACGTCGCAACCACCTGCTCAACTCGCCGGAACCACCTGCCGGACACGCCAAAATCACCTGCCCGCTACACCAGCACCACTTCGGGGACAAGCTGGAATCACGTGAGGGTCATGCCGGCACAGCCTCTCAGACTGAACCTCGTGCCGGACACCACAGAACCACCTGACGGACAGACCGGAACCACCTGCCGGACACGCCGGAACCACCGGCTCGACCCGCCCGAACGACCGCTGGACATGCAAAATCACCTGCCGGCTACGCCGGAAAAACTTGTCGAACACTCCGGAATCACTTGCCGGGCATGCAGGAACCACCTCTCAGACATGCCAGAACCCCGTGCCAATGACCCCGGAAGCACCAGCCGAGCACGCCGGAACCACCTGCTCGACTCGCCAGAACCACCTGCCGATCACGCAAAAATCACCTGCCGGCTACGCCACAACCAGTTGGTGAACACTTTGGAATCACCTGCCAGGCTTGCTGGAACCACCTGCCAGTCATGCCAAAATCACCTGCCAACTACGCCAGAACCGCTTGGCGGACACTGCGGAAACACCTGTCGGGCCGGCTGGAACCACATCTCAGACGTGCCAGAAACCTGTTCATGAGATGCTGGAACCACACCCCGAACAGACGGATACCACCTGCCAGAACCGCCTGAACCACCTGCTGAGCACGCCGGAACCACCTGCTCGACTCACCGGTACCACCTCCCTGACACGCCAAAATCACCTGCTGGGTATGCCAGAACCACTTGGCGGACACTCCGGAATCATCTGCCGGACATGCCGGAACCAGCTCTCAGACACACCAGAACCAAGTGCCGGAGACGCCGGAAGCACCTGCCGAGCATGCCGGAGCCACCAGCTCGACTCGCCAGAAACACCTGCTGGACACGCCAAAATCACCTGCCGGGTATGCCAGAACCACCTGGCGGACACTACGGAATCACCTGCCGCGCATGCCGGAACCACCTCTCAGACGTGCCGGAAGCACGTGCCAGACACGCCGGAAACACCTACCGGACAGACCGGAACCAGCTGCCAAGAACGCCGGAGCCACCTGTTCGACTCGCTGGAACCACCTGCCGGACAGGCCAATATCAACTGCTGGCTTAGCCAGAACCACCTGGGGGACAGTCCGGGATCACCTGCCAGCCATGGCGGAACCACCTCTCAGACGTACCAGAGCCACCTGCCGGAGAAGCTGGAAACACGTCCTGGACAGACTGGAACCACGTGACGGCCATGCCTGAACCACCTGCCGAGCACGGCGGAACCACCTGCCGGACACGCCAAAATCACCTGCGGGCTACGCCAGAACCACTTGGACGACTATCTGAAATGACCTGCCGGGCATGTTGGAACCACCTCTCAGACGTGCCAGAAGCACGTGGCGGACAGTCCGGAATCACCTGTTGGGCATACGCAACCATCTCTGACACGTACCAGAACCACGTGCCGTGCACGCCGGAACCACCTACCGGACAGACCGGAATCAACTTTTGGGCATGCCGGAACCACCAGTCAGATGTGCCAGAAACACGTGCCGGAGACGCCGGAAGCACCTGCCGATCACGTCGCAACCACCTGCTCAACTCGCCTGAACCACCTGCCGGACACGCCAAAATCACCTGCCCGCTACACCAGCACCACTTCGGGGACTAGCCGGAATCACGTGAGGGGCATGCCGGCACAGCCTCTCAGACTGAACCTCGTGCCGGACACCACAGAACCACCTGCCGGACAGACCGGAACCACCTGCCGGACACGCCGGAACCACCGGCTCGACCCGACGGAACGACCGCTGGACATGCAAAATCACCTGCCGGCTACGCCGGAAAAACTTGGCGAACACTCTGCAAGCACCTGCCGAGCACGCCGTAACCACCTGCTCGACTCGCCAGAACCACCTGCCGGACACGCAAAAATCACCTGCCGGCTACGCCACAACCTGTTGGGGAACACTTCGGAATCACCTGCCGGGCTTGCTGGAAACACCTGCCGGTCATGCCAAAATCACCTGCCAACTACGCCTGTACCACTTGGCGGACACTGTGGAAACACCTGTCGGGCCAGCCGGAACCACATCTCAGACGTGCCAGAACAATGTGCATGAGATGCTGGAACCACACCCCGAACAGACGGAAAACACCTGCCAGACCCGTCTGAACAACCTGCCGAGCACGCCGGAGCCACCTGCTCGACTCGCCGGAACCACCTACCTGACATGCCCAAATCACCAGCCGGGTATGCCAGAACCACTTGGCGGACACTCCGGAATCATCTGCCGGACATGCCGGAACCAGCTCTCAGACACACCAGAACCACGTGCCGGAGACGCCGGAAGCACCTGCCGAGCATGCCGGAGCCACCTGCTCGACTCGCCAGAAACACCTGCCGGACACGCCAAAATCACCTACCGGCTGCGCCAGAACAACCAGGCAGACACTCCGAAATCACCTGTCGCGCATGCCGGAACCACCTCTCAGACGTGCCGGAAGCACGTGCCGGACACGCCGGAATCACCTACCGGACAGACCCGAACCAGCTGCCGAGCACGCCGGAGCCACCTGTTCGACTCGCTTGAACCACCTGCCGGACAGGCCAATATCAACTGCTGGCTATGCCAGAAACACCTGGGGGACGGTCCGGGATCACCTGCCAGCCATGGCGGAACCACCTCTCATACGTACCAGAACCACCTGCCGGAGAAGCTGGAAACACGTCCTGGACAGACTGGAACCACGTGACGGCCATGCCTGAACCACCTGCCGAGCACGGCGGAACCACCTGCCGGACACGCCAAAATCACCTGCGGGCTACGCCAGAACCACTTGGACGACTCTCCGATATGACCTGCCGGGCATGTTGGAACCACCTCTCAGACGTGCCAGAAGCACGTGGCGGAGAGTCCGGAATCACCTGTTGGGCATACGCAACCACCTCTGAGACGTACCAGAACCACGTGCCGTGCACGCTGGAACCACCTACCGGACAGACCGGAATCAACTCTTGGGCATGCCGGAACCACCAGTCAGATGTGCCAGAAACACGTGCCGGAGACGCCGGAAGCACCTGCCGAGCACGTCGCAACCACCTGCTCAACTCGCCTGAACCACCTGCCGGACACGCCAAAATCACCTGCCCGCTACACCAGCACCACTTCGGGGACAAGCCGGAATCACGTGAGGGGCATGCCGGCACAGCCTCTCAGACTGAACCTCGTGCCGGACACCACAGAACCACCTGCCGGACAGACCGGAACCACCTGCCGGACACGCCGGAACCACCGGCTCGACCCGCGCGGAACGACCGCTGGACATGCAAAATGACCTGCCGGCTACGCCGGAAACACTTGGCGAACACTCCGGAATCACCTGCCGGGCATGCCGGAACCACCTCTCAGATATGCCAGAACCACGTGCCAATGACCCCGGAAGCACCTGCCGAGCATGCCGGAGCCACCTGCTCGACTCGCCAGAAACACCTGCCGGACACGCCAAAATCACCTGCCGGGTACGCCAGAACCACCTGCAGGACACTCCGAAACCAACTGTCGCGCATGCCGGAACCACCTCTCAGACGTGCCGGAAGCACGTGCCGGACACGCCGGAATCACCTACCCGACAGACCGGAACCACCTGCCGAGCACGCCGGAGCCACCTGTTCGACTCGCTGGAACCACGTGCCGTACAGGCCAATATCAACTGCTGGCTATGCCAGAACCACCTGGGGGACGGTCCGGAATCACCTGCCAGCCATGGCGGAACCACCTCTCAGACGTACCAGAACCACCTGCCGGAGAAGCTGGAAACACGTCCTGGACAGTCTGGAACCACCTGCCGGCCAAGCCTGAACCACCTGCCAAGCACAACGGAACAACC
Organism: Equus caballus; assembly: GCF_041296265.1. Taxonomy (NCBI): domain Eukaryota; kingdom Metazoa; phylum Chordata; class Mammalia; order Perissodactyla; family Equidae; genus Equus; species Equus caballus. The sequence goes on from NC_091697.1 coordinate 4,602,261, forward strand.
TGCCAGACACGCCAAAATCACCTGCGTGTTATGCCAGAACCACTTGGAGGACTCTCTGGGATGACCTGCCGGGCATGCCGGAACCACCTCTCAGACGTGCCAGAACCATGTGGCGGACAGTCCGGAATCACCTGTTGGGCATGCGCAACCACCTCTGAGACGTACCAGAACCACATGCCGTGCAGGCTGGAACCACCTACCGGACAGACGGGAATCACCTTTCGGGCATGCCGGAACCACCTGTCAGATGTGCCAGAAACACGTGCCGGAGACGCCGGAAGCACCTGCCAAGCACGTTGGAACCACCTGCTCAACTCGCCTGAACCACCTGCCGGACATGCCAAAATCACCTGCCGACTATGCCAGAACCACTTGGCGAACACTCCGGAATCACTTGCCGGGCATGCAGGAACCACCTCTCAGACATGCCAGAACCCCGTGCCAATGACCCCGGAAGCACCAGCCGAGCACGCCGGAACCACCTGCTCGACTCGCCAGAACCACCTGCCGATCACGCAAAAATCACCTGCCGGCTACGCCACAACCAGTTGGTGAACACTTTGGAATCACCTGCCAGGCTTGCTGGAACCACCTGCCAGTCATGCCAAAATCACCTGCCAACTACGCCAGAACCGCTTGGCGGACACTGCGGAAACACCTGTCGGGCCGGCTGGAACCACATCTCAGACGTGCCAGAAACGTGTTCATGAGATGCTGGAACCACACCCCGAACAGACGGATACCACCTGCCAGAACCGCCTGAACCACCTGCTGAGCACGCCGGAACCACCTGCTCGACTCACCGGTACCACCTCCCTGACACGCCAAAATCACCTGCTGGGTATGCCAGAACCACTTGGCGGACACTCCGGAATCATCTGCCGGACATGCCGGAACCAGCTCTCAGACACACCAGAACCAAGTGCCGGAGACGCCGGAAGCACCTGCCGAGCATGCCGGAGCCACCTGCTCGACTCGCCAGAAACACCTGCCGGACACGCCAAAATCACCTGCCGGGTATGCCAGAACCACCTGGCGGACACTACGGAATCACCTGCCGCGCATGCCGGAACCACCTCTCTGATGTGCCGGAAGCACGTGCCAGACACGCCGGAAACACCTACAGGACAGACCGGAACCACCTGCCAAGAACGCCGGAGCCACCTGTTCGACTCGCTGGAACCACCTGCCGGACAGGCCAATATCAACTGCTGGCTATGCCAGAACCACCTGGGGGACAGACTGGGATCACCTGCCAGCCATGGCGGAACCACCTCTCAGACGTACGAGAACCACCTGCCGGAGAAGCTGGAAACACGTCCTGGACAGACTGGAACCACGTGACGGCCATGCCTGAACCACCTGCCGAGCACGGCGGAACCACCTGCCGGACACGCCAAAATCACCTGCGGGCTACGCCACAACCACTTGGACGACTCTCCGAAATGACCTGCCGGGCATGTTGGAACCACCTCTCAGACGTGCCAGAAGCACGTGGCGGACAGTCCGGAATCACCTGTTGGGCATACGTAACCACCTCTGAGACGTACCAGAACCACGTGCCGTGCACGCCGGAACCACCTACCGGACAGACCGGAATCAACGTTTGGGCATGCCGGAACCACCAGTCAGATGTGCCAGAAACACGTGCCGGAGACGCCGGAAGCACCTGCCAAGCACGTCGCCACCACCTGCTCAACTCGCCTGAACCACCTGCCGGACACGCCAAAATCACCTGCCCGCTACACCAGCACCACTTCAGGGACAAGCCAGAATCACGTGAGGGGCATGCCGGCACAGCCTCTCAGACTGAACCTCGTGCCGGACACCACAGAACCACCTGCCGGACAGACCGGAACCACCTGCCGGACACGCCGGAACCACCGGCTCGACCCGCCGGAACGACCGCTGGACATGCAAAATGACCTGCCGGCTACGCCGGAAACACTTGGCGAACACTCCGGAATCACCTGCCGGGCATGCCGGAACCACCTCTCAGATATGCCAGAACCACGTGCCAATGACCCCGGAAGCACCTGCCGAGCACGCCGCAACCACCTGCTCGACTCGCCAGAACCACCTTCCGGACACGCAAAAATCACCTGCCGGGTACGCCACAACCAGTTGGGGAACACTTCGGAATCACCTGCCGGGCTTGCTGGAACCACCTGCCGGTCATGCCAAAATCACCTGCCAACTACGCCAGTACCACTTGGCGGACACTGTGGAAACACCTGTCGGGCCGGCCGGAACCACATCTCAGACGTGCCAGTACCATGTGCATGAGATGCTGGAACCACACCCCGAACAGACGGAAAACACCTGCCAGAACCGTCTGAACAACCTGCCGAGCACGCCGGAGCCACCTGCTCGACTCGCCGGAACCACCGACCTGACATGCCCAAATCACCAGCCGGGTATGCCAGAACCACTTGGCGGACACTCCGGAATCATCTGCCGGACATGCCGGAACCAGCTCTCAGACACACCAGAACCACGTGCCGGAGACGCCAGAAGCACCTGCCGAGCATGCCGGAGCCACCTGCTCGACTCGCCAGAAACACCTGCCGGACACTCCAAAAACACCTGCCGGGTACGCCAGAACCACCTGGAGGACACTCCGAAACCAACTGTCGCGCATGCCGGAACCACCTCTCAGACGTGCCGGAAGCACGTGCCGGACACGCCGGAATCACCTACCGGACAGACCTTAACCACCTGCCGAGCACGCCGGAGCCACCTGTTCGACTCGCTGGAACCACCTGCCGGACAGGCCAATATCAACTGCTGGCTATGCCAGAACCACCTGGGGGACGGTCCGGAATCACCTGCCAGCCATGGCGGAACCACCTCTCAGACGTACCAGAACCACCTGCCGGAGAAGCTGGAAACACGTCCTGGACAGTCTGGAACCACCTGCCGGCCAAGCCTGAACCACCTGCCCAGCACAACGGAACAACCTGCCAGACACGCCAAAATCACCTGCGTGTTATGCCAGAACCACTTGGAGGACTCTCTGGGATGACCTGCCGGGCATGCCGGAACCACCTCTCAGACGTGCCAGAACCATGTGGCGGACAGTCCGGAATCACCTGTTGGGCATGCGCAACCACCTCTGAGACGTACCAGAACCACATGCCGTGCAGGCTGGAACCACCTACCGGACAGACGGGAATCACCTTTCGGGCATGCCGGAACCACCTGTCAGATGTGCCAGAAACACGTGCCGGAGACGCCGGAAGCACCTGCCAAGCACGTTGGAACCACCTGCTCAACTCGCCTGAACCACCTGCCGGACATGCCAAAATCACCTGCCGACTATGCCAGAACCACTTGGCGAACACTCCGGAATCACTTGCCGGGCATGCAGGAACCACCTCTCAGACATGCCAGAACCCCGTGCCAATGACCCCGGAAGCACCAGCCGAGCACGCCGGAACCACCTGCTCGACTCGCCAGAACCACCTGCCGATCACGCAAAAATCACCTGCCGGCTACGCCACAACCAGTTGGTGAACACTTTGGAATCACCTGCCAGGCTTGCTGGAACCACCTGCCAGTCATGCCAAAATCACCTGCCAACTACGCCAGAACCGCTTGGCGGACACTGCGGAAACACCTGTCGGGCCGGCTGGAACCACATCTCAGACGTGCCAGAAACGTGTTCATGAGATGCTGGAACCACACCCCGAACAGACGGATACCACCTGCCAGAACCGCCTGAACCACCTGCTGAGCACGCCGGAACCACCTGCTCGACTCACCGGTACCACCTCCCTGACACGCCAAAATCACCTGCTGGGTATGCCAGAACCACTTGGCGGACACTCCGGAATCATCTGCCGGACATGCCGGAACCAGCTCTCAGACACACCAGAACCAAGTGCCGGAGACGCCGGAAGCACCTGCCGAGCATGCCGGAGCCACGTGCTCGACTCGCCAGAAACACATGCCGGACACGCCAAAATCACCTGCCGGGTATGGCAGAACCACCAGGCGGACACTACGGAATCACCTGCCGCGCATGCCGGAACCACCTCTCAGACGTGCCGGAAGCACGTGCCAGACACGCCGGAAACACCTACCGGACAGACCGGAACCACCTGCCAAGAACGCCGGAGCCACCTGTTCGACTCCCTGGAACCACATGTCTGACAGGCCCATATCAACTGGTGGCTATGCCAGAACCACTTGGGGGACAGTCCGGGATCACCTGCCAGCCATGGCGGAACCACCTCTCAGACGTACGAGAACCACCTGCCGGAGAAGCTGGAAACACGTCCTGGACAGACTGGAACCACGTGACGGCCATGCCTGAACCACCTGCCGAGCACGGCGGAACCACCTGCCGGACACGCCAAAATCACCTGCGGGCTACGCCAGAACCACTTGGACGACTCTCCGAAATGACCTGCCGGGCATGTTGGAACCACCTCTCAGACGTGCTAGAAGCACGTGGCGGACAGTCCGGAATCACCTGTTGGGCATACGCAACCACCTCAGAGACGTACCAGAACCACGTGCCGTGCACTCCGGAACCACCTACCGGACAGACCGGAATCAACTTTTGGGCATGCCGGAACCACCAGTCAGATGTGCCAGAAACACGTGCCGGAGACGCCGGAAGCACCTGCCGATCACGTCGCAACCACCTGCTCAACTCGCCTGAACCACCTGCCGGACACGCCAAAATCACCTGCCCGCTACACCAGCACCACTTCTGGGACAAGCCGGAATCACGTGAGGGGCATGCCGGCACAGCCTCTCAGACTGAACCTCGTGCCGGACACCACAGAACCACCTGCCGGACAGACCGGAACCACCTGCCGGACACGCCGGAACCACCGGCTCGACCCGCCGGAACGACCGCTGGACATGCAAAATCACCTGCCGGCTACGCCGGAAACACTTGGCGAACACTCCGGAATCACCTGCCGGGCATGCAGGAACCACCTCTCAGATATGCCAGAACCACGTGCCAATGACCCCGGAAGCACCTGCCGAGCACGCCGGAACCACCTGCTCGACTCGCCAGAACCACCTGCCGGACACGCAAAAATCACCTGCCGGCTACGCCACAACCAGTTGGGGAACACTTCGGAATCACCTGCCGGGCTTGCTGGAACCACCTGCCGGTCATGCCAAAATCACCTGGCAACTACGCCAGTACCACTTGGCGGACACTGTGGAAACACCTGTCGGGCCGGCCGGAACCACATCTCAGACGTGCCAGAACCATGTGCATGAGATGCTGGAACCACACCCCGAACAGACGGAAAACACCTGCCAGACCCGTCTGAACAACCTGCCGAGCACGCCGGAGCCACCTGCTCGACTCGCCGGAACCACCTACCTGACATGCCCAAATCACCAGCCGGGTATGCCAGAACCACGTGGCGGACACTCCGGAATCATCTGCCGGACATGCCGGAACCAGCTCTCAGACACACCAGAACCACGTGCCGGAGACGCCGGAAGCACCTGCCGAGCATGCCGGAGCCACCTGCTCGACTCGCCAGAAACACCTGCCGGACACGCCAAAATCACCTGCCGGGTACGCCAGAACCACCTGGCGGACACTCCGAAACCACCTGTCGCGCATGCCGGAACCACCTCTCAGACGTGCCGGAAGCACGTGCCGGACACGCCGGAATCACCTACCCGACAGACCGGAACCACCTGCCGAGCACGCCGGAGCCACCTGTTCGACTCGCTGGAACCACGTGCCGGACAGGCCAATATCAACTGCTGGCTATGCCAGAACCACCTGGGGGACGGTCCGGAATCACCTGCCAGCCATGGCGGAACCACCTCTCAGACGTACCAGAACCACCTGCCGGAGAAGCTGGAAACACGTCCTGGACAGTCTGGAACCACCTGCCGGCCAAGCCTGAACCACCTGCCAAGCACAACGGAACAACCTGCCAGACACGCCAAAATCACCTGCGTGTTATGCCAGAACCACTTGGAGGACTCTCTGGGATGACCTGCCGGGCATGCCGGAACCACCTCTCAGACGTGCCAGAACCATGTGGCGGACAGTCCGGAATCACCTGTTGGGCATGCGCAACCACCTCTGAGACGTACCAGAACCACATGCCGTGCAGGCTGGAACCACCTACCGGACAGACGGGAATCACCTTTCGGGCATGCCGGAACCACCTGTCAGATGTGCCAGAAACACGTGCCGGAGACGCCGGAAGCACCTGCCAAGCACGTTGGAACCACCTGCTCAACTCGCCTGAACCACCTGCCGGACATGCCAAAATCACCTGCCGACTATGCCAGAACCACTTGGCGAACACTCCGGAATCACTTGCCGGGCATGCAGGAACCACCTCTCAGACATGCCAGAACCCCGTGCCAATGACCCCGGAAGCACCAGCCGAGCACGCCGGAACCACCTGCTCGACTCGCCAGAACCACCTGCCGATCACGCAAAAATCACCTGCCGGCTACGCCACAACCAGTTGGGGAACACTTCGGAATCACCTGCCGGGCTTGCTGGAACCACCTGCCGGTCATGCCAAAATCACCTGCCAACTATGCGAGTACCACTTGGCGGACACTGTGGAAACACCTGTCGGGTCGGCCGGAACCACATCTCAGACGTGCCAGAACCATGTGCATGAGATGCTGGATCCACACCCCGAACAGACGGAAAACACCTGCCAGAACCGTCTGAACAACCTGCCGAGCACGCCGGAGCCACCTGCTCGACTCGCCGGAACCACCTACCTGACATGCCCAAATCACCAGCCGGGTATGCCAGAACCACTTGGCGGACACTCCGGAATCATCTGCCGGACATGCCGGAACCAGCTCTCAGACACACCAGAACCACGTGCCGGAGACGCCGGAAGCACCTGCCGAGCATGCCGGAGCCACCTGCTCGACTCGCCAGAAACACCTGCCGGACACGCCAAAATCACCTGCCGGGTGCGCCAGAACCACCTGGCGGACACTCCGAAATCACCTGTCGCGCATGCCGGAACCACCTCTCAGACGTGCCGGAAGCACGTGCCGGACACGCCGGAATCACCTACCGGACAGACCGGAACCACCTGCCGAGCACGCCGGAGCCACCTGTTCGACTCGCTGGAACCACCTGCCGGACAGGCCAATATCAACTGCTGGCTATGCCAGAACCACCTGGGGGACGGTCCGGAATCACCTGCCAGCCATGGCGGAACCACCTCTCAGACGTACCAGAACCACCTGCCGGAGAAGCTGGAAACACGTCCTGGACAGTCTGGAACCACCTGCCGGCCAAGCCTGAACCACCTGCCAAGCACAACGGAACAACCTGCCAGACACGCCAAAATCACCTGCGTGTTATGCCAGAACCACTTGGAGGACTCTCTGGGATGACCTGCCGGGCATGCCGGAACCACCTCTCAGACGTGCCAGAACCATGTGGCGGACAGTCCGGAATCACCTGTTGGGCATGCGCAACCACCTCTGAGACGTACCAGAACCACATGCCGTGCAGGCTGGAACCACCTACCGGACAGACCGGAATCACCTTTCGGGCATGCCGGAACCACCTGTCAGATGTGCCAGAAACACGTGCCGGAGACGCCGGAAGCACCTGCCAAGCACGTTGGAACCACCTGCTCAACTCTCCTGAACCACCTGCCGGACATGCCAAAATCACCTGCCGACTATGCCAGAACCACTTGGCGAACACTCCGGAATCACTTTCCGGGCATGCAGGAACCACCTCTCAGACATGCCAGAACCCCGTGCCAATGACCCCGGAAGCACCAGCCGAGCACGCCGGAACCACCTGCTCGACTCGCCAGAACCACCTGCCGATCACGCAAAAATCACCTGCCGGCTACGCCACAACCAGTTGGTGAACACTTTGGAATCACCTGCCAGGCTTGCTGGAACCACCTGCCAGTCATGCCAAAATCACCTGCCAACTACGCCAGAACCGCTTGGCGGACACTGCGGAAACACCTGTCGGGCCGGCTGGAACCACATCTCAGACGTGCCAGAAACGTGTTCATGAGATGCTGGAACCACACCCCGAACAGACGGATACCACCTGCCAGAACCGCCTGAACCACCTGCTGAGCCCGCCGGAACCACCTGCTCGACTCACCGGTACCACCTCCCTGACACGCCAAAATCACCTGCTGGGTATGCCAGAACCACTTGGCAGACACTCCGGAATCATCTGCCGGACATGCCGGAACCAGCTCTCAGACACACCAGAACCAAGTGCCGGAGACGGCGGAAGCACCTGCCGAGCATGCCGGAGCCACCTGCTCGACTCGCCAGAAACACCTGCCGGACACGCCAAAATCACCTGCCGGGTATGCCAGAACCACCTGGCGGACACTACGGAATCACCTGCCGCACATGCCGGAACCACCTCTCAGACGTGCCGGAAGCACGTGCCAGACACGCCGGAAACACCTACCGGACAGACCGGAACCACCTGCCGAGCACGCCGGAGCCACCTGTTCGACTCGCTGGAACCAACTGCCGGACACGCCAAAATCACCTGCCCGCTACACCAGCACCACTTCGGGGACAAGCCGGAATCACGTGAGGGGCATGCCGGCACAGCCTCGCAGACTGAACCTCGTGCCGGACACCACAGAACCACCTGCCGGACAGACCGGAACCACCTGCCGGACACGCCGGAACCACCGGCTCGACCCGCCGGAACGACCGCTGGACATGCAAAATCACCTGCCGGCTACGCCGGAAACACTTGGCGAACACTCCGGAATCACCTGCCGGGCATGCCGGAACCACCTCTCAGATATGCCAGAACCACGTGCCAATGACCCCGGAAGCACCTGCCGAGCACGCCGGAACCACCTGCTCGACTCGCCAGAACCACCTGCCGGACACGCAAAAATCACCTGCCGGCTACGCCACAACCAGTTTGGGAACACTTCGGAATCACCTGCCGGGCTTGCTGGAACCACCTGCCGGTCATGCCAAAATCACCTGCCAACTACGCCAGTACCACTTGACGGACACTGTGGAAACACCTGTCGGGCCGGCCGGAACCACATCTCAGACGTGCCAGAACCATGTGCATGAGATGCTGGAACCACACCACGAAAAGACGGAAAACACCTGCCAGACCCGTCTGAACAACCTGCCGAGCACGCCGGAGCCACCTGCTCGACTCGCCGGAACCACCTACCTGACATGCCCAAATCACCAGCCAGGTATGCCAGAACCACTTGGCGGACACTCCGGAATCATCTGCCGGACATGCCGGAACCAGCTCTCAGACACACCAGAACCACGTGCCGGAGACGCCGGAAGCACCTGCCGAGCATGCCGGAGCCACCTGCTCGACTCGCCAGAAACACCTGCCGGACACGCCAAAATCACCTGCCGGGTACGCCAGAACCACCTGGCGGACACTCCGAAATCACCTGTCGTGCATGCCGGAACCACCTCTCAGACGTGCCGGAAGCACGTGCCGGACACGCCGGAATCACCTACCGGACAGACCCGAACCACCTGCCGAGCACGCCAGAGCCACCTGTTCGACTCGCTGGAACCACCTGCCGGACAGGCCAATATCAACTGCTGGCTATGCCAGAACCACCTGGGGGACGGTCCGGAATCACCTGCCAGCCATGGCGGAACCACCTCTCAGACGTACCAGAACCACCTGCCGGAGAAGCTGGAAACACGTCCTGGACAGTCTGGAACCACCTGCCGGCCAAGCCTGAACCACCTGCCAAGCACAATGGAACAACCTGCCAGACACGCCAAAATCACCTGCGTGTTATGCCAGAACCACTTGGAGGACTCTCTGGGATGACCTGCCGGGCATGCCGGAACCACCTCTCAGACGTGCCAGAACCATGTGGCGGACAGTCCGGAATCACCTGTTGGGCATGCGCAACCACCTCTGAGACGTACCAGAACCACATGCCGTGCAGGCTGGAACCACCTACCGGACAGACCGGAATCACCTTTCGGGCATGCCGGAACCACCAGTCAGATGTGCCAGAAACACGTGCCGGAGACGCCGGAAGCACCTGCCAAGCACGTTGGAACCACCTGCTCAACTCGCCTGAACCACCTGCCGGACATGCCAAAATCACCTGCCGACTATGCCAGAACCACTTGGCGAACACTCCGGAATCACTTGCCGGGCATGCAGGAACCACCTCTCAGACATGCCAGAAACCCGTGCCAATGATCCCGGAAGCACCAGCCGAGCACGCCGGAACCACCTGCTCGACTCGCCAGAGCCACCTGCCGATCACGCAAAAATCACCTGCCAGCTACGCCACAACCAGTTGGTGAACACTTTGGAATCACCTGCCAGGCTTGCTGGAACCACCTGCCAGTCATGCCAAAATCACCTGCCAACTACGCCAGAACCGCTTGGCGGACACTGCGGAAACACCTGTCGGGCCGGCTGGAACCACATCTCAGACGTGCCAGAAACGTGTTCATGAGATGCTGGAACCACACCCCGAACAGACGGATACCACCTGCCAGAACCGCCTGAACCAGCTGCTGAGCACGCCGGAACCACCTGCTCGACTCACCGGTACCACCTCCCTGACACGCCAAAATCACCTGCTGGGTATGCCAGAACCACTTGGCGGACACTCCGGAATCATCTGCCGGACATGCCGGAACCAGCTCTCAGACACACCAGAACCAAGTGCCGGAGACGCCGGAAGCACCTGCCGAGCATGCCGGAGACACCTGCTTGAATCGCCAGGAACACCTGCCGGACACGCCAAAATCACCTGCCCGGTACGCCAGAACCACCTGGCGGACACTACGGAATCACCTGCCGCGCATGCCGGAACCACCTCTCAGACGTGCCGGAAGCACGTGCCAGACACGCCGGAAACACCTACCGGACAGACCGGAACCACCTGCCAAGAACGCCGGAGCCACCTGTTCGACTCGCTGGAACCACCTGCCGGGCAGGCCAATATCAACTGCTGGATATGCCAGAACCACCTGGGGGACAGTCCGGGATCACCTGCCAGCCATGGCGGAACCACCTCTCAGAAGTACCAGAACCTCATGCCGGAGAAGCTGGAAACACGTCCTGGACAGACTGGAACCACGTGACGGCCATGCCTGAACCACCTGCCGAGCACGGCAGAACCACCTGCCGGACACGCCAAAATCACCTGCGGGCTACGCCAGAACCACTTGGACGACTCTCCGAAATGACCTGCCGGGCATGTTGGAACCACCTGTCAGACGTGCCAGAAGCACGTGGCGGACAGTCCGGAATCACCTGTTGGGCATGCGCAACCACCTGTGAGACGTACCAGAACCACGTGCCGTGCACGCCGGAACCACCTACCGGACAGACCGGAATCAACTTTTGGGCATGCCGGAACCACCAGTCAGATGTGCCAGAAACACGTGCCGGAGACGCCGGAAGCACCTGCCGAGCACGTCGCAACCACCTGCTCAACTCGCCTGAACCACCTGCCGGACACGCCAAAATCACCTGCCCGCTACACCAGCACCACTTCGGGGACAAGCCGGAATCACGTGAGGGGCATGCCGGCACAGCCTCTCAGACTGAACCTCGTGCCGGACACCACAGAACCACCTGCCGGACAGACCGGAACCACCTGCCGGACACGCCGGAACCACCGGCTCGACCCGCCGGAACGACCGCTGGACATGCAAAATCACCTGCCGGCTACGCCGGAAACACTTGGCGAACACTCCGGAATCACCTGCCGGGCATGCCGGAACCACCTCTCAGATATGCCAGAACCACGTGCCAATGACCCCGGAAGCACCTGCCGAGCACGCCGGAACCACGTGCTCGACTCGCCAGAACCACCTGCCGGACACGCAAAGATCACCTGCCGGCTACGCCACAACCAGTTGGGGAACACTTCGGAATCACCTGCCGGGCTTGCTGGAACCACCTGCCGGTCATGCCAAAATCACCTGGCAACTACGCCAGTACCACTTGGCGGACACTGTGGAAACACCTGTCGGGCCGGCCGGAACCACATCTCAGACGTGCCAGAACCATGTGCATGAGATGCTGGAACCACACCCCGAACAGACGGAAATCACCTGCCAGACCCGTCTGAACAGCCTGCCGAGCACGCCGGAGCCACCTGCTCGACTCGCCGGAACCACCTACCTGACATGCCCAAATCACCAGCCGGGTATGCCAGAACCACTTGGCGGACACTCCGGAATCATCTGCCGGACATGCCGGAACCAGCTCTCAGACACACCAGAACCACGTGCCGGAGACGCCGGAAGCACCTGCCGAGCATGCCGGAGCCACCTGCTCGACTCGCCAGAAACACCTGCCGGACACGCCAAAATCACCTGCCGGGTACGCCAGAACCACCTGGCGGACACTCCGAAACCACCTGTCGCGCATGCCGGAACCACCTCTCAGACGTGCCGGAAGCACGTGCCGGACACGCCGGAATCACCTACCGGACAGACCGGAACCACCTGCCGAGCACGCCGGAGCCACCTGTTCGACTCGCTGGAACCACCTGCCGGACAGGCCAATATCAACTGCTGGCTATGCCAGAACCACCTGGGGGACGGTCCGGAATCACCTGCCAGCCATGGCGGAACCACCTCTCAGACGTACCAGAACCACCTGCCGGAGAAGCTGGAAACACGTCCTGGACAGTCTGGAACCACCTGCCGGCCAAGCCTGAACCACCTGCCAAGCACAACGGAACAACCTGCCAGACACGCCAAAATCACCTGCGTGTTATGCCAGAACCACTTGGAGGACTCTCTGGGATGACCTGCCGGGCATGCCGGAACCACCTCTCAGACGTGCCAGAACCATGTGGCGGACAGTCCGGAATCACCTGTTGGGCATGCGCAACCACCTCTGAGACGTACCAGAACCACGTGCCGTGCACGCCGGAACCACCTACCCGACAGACCGGAATCAACTCTTGGGCATGCCGGAACCACCAGTCAGATGTGCCAGAAACACGTGCCGGAGACGCCGGAAGCACCTGCCGAGCACGTCGCAACCACCTGCTCAACTCGCCTGAACCACCTGCCGGACACGCCAAAATCACCTGCCCGCTACACCAGCACCACTTCGGGGACAAGCCGGAATCACGTGAGGGGCATGCCGGCACAGCCTCTCAGACTGAACCTCGTGCCGCACACCACAGGACCACCTGCCGGACAGACCGGAACCACCTGCCGGACACGCCGGAACCACCGGCTCGACCCGCCGGAACGACCGCTGGACATGCAAAATCACCTGCCGGCTATGCCGGAAACACTTGGCGAACACTCCGGAAGGACCTGCCGAGCACGCCGGAACCACCTGCTCGACTCGCCAGTACCACCTGCCGGACACGCAAAAATCACCTGCCGGCTACGCCACAACCAGTTGGGGAACACTTCGGAATCACCTGCCGGGCTTGTTGGAACCACCTGCCGGTCATGCCAAAATCACCTGCCAACTACGCCAGTACCACTTGGCGGACACTCTGGAAACACCTGTCGGGCCGGCCGGAACCACATCTCAGACGTGCCAGAACCATGTGCATGAGATGCTGGAACCACACCCCGAACAGACGGAAAACACCTGCCAGACCCGTCTGAACAACCTGCCGAGCACGCCGGAGCCACCTGCTCGACTCGCCGGAACCACCGACCTGACATGCCCAAATCACCAGCCGGGTATGCCAGAACCACTTGGCGGACACTCCGGAATCATCTGCCGGACATGCCGGAACCAGCTCTCAGACACACCAGAACCACGTGCCGGAGACGCCGGAAGCACCTGCCGAGCATGCCGGAGCCACCTGCTCGACTCGCCAGAAACACCTGCCGGACACGCCAAAATCACCTGCCGGGTACGCCAGAACCACCTGGCGGACACTCCGAAACCAACTGTCGCGCATGCCGGAACCACCTCTCAGACGTGCCGGAAGCACGTGCCGGACACGCCGGAATCAACTACCCGACAGACCGGAACCACCTGCCGAGCACGCCGGAGCCACCTGTTCGACTCGCTGGAACCACCTGCCGGACAGGCCAATATCAACTGCTGGCTATGCCAGAACCACCTGGGGGACAGTCCGGGATCACCTGCCAGCCATGGCGGAACCACCTCTCAGACGTACCAGAACCACCTGCCGGAGAAGCTGGAAACACGTCCTGGACAGTCTGGAACCACCTAACGGCCAAGCCTGAACCACCTGCCCAGCACAACGGAACAACCTGCCAGACACGCCAAAATCACCTGCGTGTTATGCCAGAACCACTTGGAGGACTCTCTGGGATGACCTGCCGGGCATGCCGGAACCACCTCTCAGACGTGCCAGAACCATGTGGCGGACAGTCCGGAATCACCTGTTGGGCATGCGCAACCACCTCTGAGACGTACCAGAACCACATGCCGTGCAGGCTGGAACCACCTACCGGACAGACCGGAATCACCTTTCGGGCATGCCGGAACCACCTGTCAGATGTGCCAGAAACACGTGCCGGAGACGCCGGAAGCACCTGCCAAGCACGTTGGAACCACCTGCTCAACTCTCCTGAACCACCTGCCGGACATGCCAAAATCACCTGCCGACTATGCCAGAACCACTTGGCGAACACTCCGGAATCACTTGCCGGGCATGCAGGAACCACCTCTCAGACATGCCAGAACCCCGTGCCAATGACCCCGGAAGCACCAGCCGAGCACGCCGGAACCACCTGCTCGACTCGCCAGAACCACCTGCCGATCACGCAAAAATCACCTGCCGGCTACGCCACAACCAGTTGGTGAACACTTTGGAATCACCTGCCAGGCTTGCTGGAACCACCTGCCAGTCATGCCAAAATCACCTGCCAACTACGCCAGAACCGCTTGGCGGACACTGCGGAAACACCTGTCGGGCCGGCTGGAACCACATCTCAGACGTGCCAGAAACGTGTTCATGAGATGCTGGAACCACACCCCGAACAGACGGATACCACCTGCCAGAAACCGCCTGAACCACCTGCTGAGCACGCCGGAACCACCTGCTCGACTCACCGGTACCACCTCCCTGACACGCCAAAATCACCTGCTGGGTATGCCAGAACCACTGGCGGACACTCCGGAATCATCTGCCGGACATACCGGAACCAGCTCTCAGACACACCAGAACCAAGTGCCGGAGACGCCGGAAGCACCTGCCGAACATGCCGGAGCCACCTGCTCGACTCGCCAGAAACACCCGCCGGACACGCCAAAATCACCTGCCGGGTATGCCAGAACCACCTGGCGGACACTACGGAATCACCTGCCGCGCATGCCGGAACCACCTCTCAGACGTGCCGGAAGCACGTGCCAGACACGCCGGAAACACCTACCGGACAGACCGGAACCACCTGCGGAGCACGCCGGAGCCACCTGTTCGACTCGCTGGAACCACCTGCCGGACACGCCAAAATCACCTGCCCGCTACACCAGCACCACTTCGGGGACAAGCCGGAATCACGTGAGGGGCATGCCGGCACAGCCTCGCAGACTGAACCTCGTGCCGGACACCACAGAACCACCTGCCGGACATACCGGAACCACCTGCCGGACACGCCGGAACCACCGGCTCGACCCGCCGGAACGACCGCTGGATATGCAAAATCACCAGCCGGCTACGCCGGAAACACTTGGCGAACACTCCGGAATCACCTGCCGGGCATGCCGGAACCACCTCTCAGATATGCCAGAACCACGTGCCAATGACCCCGGAAGCACCTGCTGAGCACGCCGGAACCACCTGCTCGACTCGCCAGAACCACCAGCCGGACACGCAAAAATCACCTGCCGGCTACGCCACAACCAGTTGGGGAACACTTCGGAATCACCTGCCGGGCTTGCTGGAACCACCTGCCGGTCATGCCAAAATCACCTGCCAACTACGCCAGTACCACTTGGCGGACACTGTGGAAACACCTGTCGGGCCGGCCGGAACCACATCTCAGACGTGCCAGAACCATGTGCATGAGATGCTGGAACCACACCCCGAACAGACGGAAAACACCTGCCAGACCCATCTGAACAACCTGCCGAGCACGCCGGAGCCACCTGCTCGAGGCGCCGGAACCACCGACCTGACATGCCCAAATCACCAGCCGGGTATGCCAGAACCACTTGGCGGACACTCCGGAATCATCTGCCGGACATGCCGGAACCAGCTCTCAGACACACCAGAACCACGTGCCGGAGAAGCCGGAAGCACCTGCCGAGCATGCCGGAGCCACCTGCTCTACTCGCCAGAAACACCTGCCGCACACGCCAAAATCACCTGCCGGCTACGACCGAACCACCAGGCGGACACTCCGAAATCACCTGTCGCGCATGCCGGAACCACCTCTCAGACGTGCCGGAAGCACGTGCCGGACACGCCGGAATCACCTACTGGACAGACCCGAAACACCTGCCGAGCACGCCGGAGCCACCTGTTCGACTCGCTGGAACCACCTGCAGGACAGGCTAATATCAACTGCTGGCTATGCCAGAACCACCTGGGGGACGGTCCGGAATCACCTGCCAGCCATGGCGGAACCACCTCTCAGACGTACCAGAACCACCTGCCGGAGAAGCTGGAAACACGTCCTGGACAGTCTGGAACCACCTGCCGGCCAAGCCTGAACCACCTGCCAAGCACAACGGAACAACCTGCCAGACACGCCAAAATCACCTGCGTGTTATGCCAGAACCACTTGGAGGACTCTCTGGGATGACCTGCCGGGCATGCCGGAACCACCTCTCAGACGTGCCAGAACCATGTGGCGGACAGTCCGGAATCACCTGTTGGGCATACGCAACCACCTCTGACACGTACCAGAACCACGTGCCGTGCACGCCGGAACCACCTACCGGACAGACCGGAATCAACTTTTGGGCATGCCGGAACCACCAGTCAGATGTGCCAGAAACACGTGCCGGAGACGCCGGAAGCACCTGCCGAGCACGTCGCAACCACCTGCTCAACTCGCCTGAACCACCTGCCGGACACGCCAAAATCACCTGCCCGCTACACCAGCACCACTTCGGGGACAAGCCAGAATCACGTGAGGGGCATGCCGGCACAGCCTCTCAGACTGAACCTCGTGCCGGACACCACAGAACCACCTGCCGGACAGACCGGAACCACCTGCCGGACACGCCGGAACCACCGGCTCGACCCGCCGGAACGACCGCTGGACATGCAAAATCACCTGCCGGCTACGTCGGAAACACTTGGCGAACACTCCGGAAGCACCTGCCGGGCACGCCGGAACCAGCTGCTCGACTCGCCAGAACCACCTGCCGGACACGCAAAAATCACCTGCCGGCTACGCCACAACCAGTTGGGGAACACTTCGGAATCACCTGCCGGGCTTGCTGGAACCACCTGCCGGTCATGCCAAAATCACCTGCCAACTACGCCAGTACCACTTGGCGGACACTGTGGAAACACCTGTCGGGCCGGCCGGAACCACATCTCAGACGTGCCAGAAGCATGTGCATGAGATGCTGGAACCACACCCCCAACAGACGGAAAACACCTGCCAGACCCGTCTGAACAACCTGCCGAGCACGCCGGAGCCACCTGCTCGACTCGCCGGAACCACCTACCTGACATGCCCAAATCACCAGCCGGGTATGCCAGAACCACTTGGCGGACACTCCGGAATCACCTGCCGGGCATGCCGGAACCACATCTCAGATATGCCAGAACCACGTGCCGGAGACGCCGGAAGCACCTGCCGAGCACGCCAGAGCCACCTGCTCGACTCGCCAGAACCACCTGTCGGACACGCGAAAATCACCTGCCGGCTACGCCACAACCAGTTGGGGAACACTTCGGAATCACCTGCCGGGCTTGCTGGAACCACCTGCCGGTTATGCCAAATCACCTGCCAACTACGCCAGTACCACTTGGCGGACACTGTGGAAACACCTGTCGGGCCGGCCGGAACCACATCTCAGACGTGCCAGAACCATGTGCATGAGATGCTGGAACCACACCCCGAACAGACGGAAAACACCTGCCAGACCCGTCTGAACAACCTGCCGAGCACGCCGGAGCCACCTGCTCGACTCGCCGGAACCACCTACCTGACATGCCCAAATCACCAGCCGGGTATGCCAGAACCACTCGCCGGAACCTCCGGAATCATCTGCCGGACCTGCCGGAACCAGCTCTCAGACACACCAGAACCACGTGCCGGAGACGCCGGAAGCACCTGCCGAGCACGTCGCAACCACCTGCTCAACTCGCCGGAACCACCTGCCGGGCACGCCAAAATCACCTGCCCGCTACACCAGCACCACTTCGGGGACAAGCTGGAATCACGTGAGGGGCATGCCGGCACAGCCTCTCAGACTGAACCTCGTGCCGGACACCACAGAACCACCTGACGGACAGACCGGAACCACCTGCCGGACACGCCGGAACCACCGGCTCGACCCGCCCGAACGACCGCTGGACATGCAAAATCACCTGCCGGCTACGCCGGAAAAACTTGTCGAACACTCCGGAATCACCTGCCGGGCATGCCGGAAGCACCTCTCAGATATGACAGTACCACGTGCCAATGACCCCGGAAGCACCTGCCGAGCACGCCGGAACCACCTGCTCGACTCGCCAGAACCACCTGCCGGACACGCAAAAATCACCTGCCGGCTACGCCACAACCAGTTGGGGAACACTTCGGAATCACCTGCCGGGCTTGCTGGAACCACCTGCCGGTCATGCCAAAATCACCTGCCAACTACGCCAGTACCACTTGGCGGACACTGTGGAAACACCTGTCGGGCCGGCCGGAACCACATCTCAGACGTGCCAGAACCATGTGCATGAGATGCTGGAACCACACCCCGAACAGACGGAAAACACCTGCCAGACCTGTCTGAACAACCTGCCGAGCACGCCGGAGCCACCTGCTCGACTCGCCGGAACCACCTACCTGACATGCCCAAATCACCAGCCGGGTATGCCAGAACCACTTGGCGGACACTCCGGAATCATCTTCCGGACATGCAGGAACCAGCTCTCAGACACACCAGAACCACGTGCCGGAGACGCCGGAAGCACCTGCCGAGCATGCCGGAGCCACCTGCTCGACTCGCCAGAAACACCTGCCGGAGAAGCTGGAAACACGTCCTGGACAGTCTGGAACCACCTGCCGGCCAAGCCTGAACCACCTGCCAAGCACAACGGAACAACCTGCCAGACACGCCAAAATCACCTGCGTGTTATGCCAGAACCACTTGGAGGACTCTCTGGGATGACCTGCCGGGCATGCCGGAACCACCTCTCAGACGTGCCAGAACCATGTGGCGGACAGTCCGGAATCACCTGTTGGGCATGCGCAACCACCTCTGAGACGTACCAGAACCACATGCCGTGCAGGCTGGAACCACCTACCGGACAGACCGGAATCACCTTTCGGGCATGCCGGAACCACCTGTCAGATGTGCCAGAAACACGTGCCGGAGACGCCGGAAGCACCTGCCAAGCACGTTGGAACCACCTGCTCAACTCTCCTGAACCACCTGCCGGACATGCCAAAATCACCTGCCGACTATGCCAGAACCACTTGGCGAACACTCCGGAATCACTTGCCGGGCATGCAGGAACCACCTCTCAGACATGCCAGAACCCCGTGCCAATGACCCCGGAAGCACCAGCCGAGCACGCCGGAACCACCTGCTCGACTCGCCAGAACCACCTACCGATCACGCAAAAATCACCTGCCGGCTACGCCACAACCAGTTGGTGAACACTTTGGAATCACCTGCCAGGCTTGCTGGAACCACCTGCCAGTCATGCCAAAATCACCTGCCAACTACGCCAGAACCGCTTGGCGGACACTGCGGAAACACCTGTCGGGCCGGCTGGAACCACATCTCAGACGTGCCAGAAACGTGTTCATGAGATGCTGGAACCACACCCCGAACAGACGGATACCACCTGCCAGAACCGCCTGAACCACCTGCTGAGCACGCCGGAACCACCTGCTCGACTCACCGGTACCACCTCCCTGACACGCCAAAATCACCTGCGGGCTACGCCAGAACCACTTGGACGACTCTCCGCAATGACCTGCCGGGCATGTTGGAACCACCTCTCAGACGTGCCAGAAGCACGTGGCGGACAGTCCGGAATCACCTGTTGGGCATACGCAACCACCTCAGAGACGTACCAGAACCACGTGCCGTGCACGCCGGAACCACCTACCGGACAGACCGGAATCAACTTTTGGGCATGCCGGAACCACCAGTCAGATGTGCCAGAAACACGTGCCGGAGACGCCGGAAGCACCTGCCGAGCACGTCGCAACCACCTGCTCAACTCGCCTGAACCACCTGCCGGACACGCCAAAATCACCTGCCCGCTACACCAGCACCACTTCGGGGACAAGCCGGAATCACGTGAGGGGCATGCCGGCACAGCCTCTCAGACTGAACCTCGTGCCGGACACCACAGAACCACCTGCCGGACAGACCGGAACCACCTGCCGGACACGCCGGAACCACCGGCTCGACCCGCCGGAACGACCGCTGGACATGCAAAATCACCTGCCGGCTACGCCGGAAACACTTGGCGAACACTCCGGAATCACCTGCCGGGCATGCCGGAACCACCTCTCAGATATGCCAGAACCACGTGCCAATGACCCCGGAAGCACCTGCCGAGCACGCCGGAACCACCTGCTCGACTCGCCAGTACCACCTGCCGGACACGCAAAAATCACCTGCCGGCTACGCCACAACCAGTTGGGGAACACTTCGGAATCACCTGCCGGGCTTGCTGGAACCACCTGCCGGTCATGCCAAAATCACCTGCCAACTACGCCAGTACCACTTGGCGGACACTCTGGAAACACCTGTCGGGCCGGCCGGAACCACATCTCAGACGTGCCAGAACCATGTGCATGAGATGCTGGAACCACACCCCGAACAGACGGAAAACACCTGCCAGACCCGTCTGAACAACCTGCCGAGCACGCCGGAGCCACCTGCTCGACTCGCTGGAACCACCGACCTGACATGCCCAAATCACCAGCCGGGTATGCCAGAACCACTTGGCGGACACTCCGGAATCATCTGCCGGACATGCCGGAACCAGCTCTCAGACACACCAGAACCAAGTGCCGGAGACACCGGAAGCACCTGCCGAGCATGCCGGAGCCACCTGCTCGACTCGCCAGAAACACCTGCCGGACACGCCAAAATCACCTGCCGGGTACGCCAGAACCACCTGGCGGACACTCCGAAACCAACTGTCGCGCATGCCGGAACCACCTCTCAGACGTGCCGGAAGCACGTGCCAGACACGCCGGAATCACCTACCCGACAGACCGGAACCACCTGCCGAGCACGCCGGAGCCACCTGTTCGACTCGCTGGAACCACCTGCCGGACAGGCCAATATCAACTGCTGGCTATGCCAGAACCACCTGGGGGACAGTCCGGGATCACCTGCCAGCCATGGCGGAACCACCTCTCAGACGTACCAGAACCACCTGCCGGAGAAGCTGGAAACACGTCCTGGACAGTCTGGAACCACCTGCCGGCCAAGCCTGAACCACCTGCCCAGCACAACGGAACAACCTGCCAGACACGCCAAAATCACCTGCGTGTTATGCCAGAACCACTTGGAGGACTCTCTGGGATGACCTGCCGGGCATGCCGGAACCACCTCTCAGACGTGCCAGAACCATGTGGCGGACAGTCCGGAATCACCTGTTGGGCATGCGCAACCACCTCTGAGACGTACCAGAACCACATGCCGTGCAGGCTGGAACCACCTACCGGACAGACCGGAATCACCTTTCGGGCATGCCGGAACCACCTGTCAGATGTGCCAGAAACACGTGCCGGAGACGCCGGAAGCACCTGCCAAGCACGTTGGAACCACCTGCTCAACTCTCCTGAACCACCTGCCGGACATGCCAAAATCACCTGCCGACTATGCCAGAACCACTTGGCGAACACTCCGGAATCACTTGCCGGGCATGCAGGAACCACCTCTCAGACATGCCAGAACCCCGTGCCAATGACCCCGGAAGCACCAGCCGAGCACGCCGGAACCACCTGCTCGACTCGCCAGAACCACCTGCCGATCACGCAAAAATCACCTGCCGGCTACGCCACAACCAGTTGGTGAACACTTTGGAATCACCTGCCAGGCTTGCTGGAACCACCTGCCAGTCATGCCAAAATCACCTGCCAACTATGCCAGAACCGCTTGGCGGACACTGCGGAAACACCTGTCGGGCCGGCTGGAACCACATCTCAGACGTGCCAGAAACGTGTTCATGAGATGCTGGAACCACACCCCGAACAGACGGATACCACCTGCCAGAAACCGCCTGAACCACCTGCTGAGCACGCCGGAACCACCTGCTCGACTCACCGGTACCACCTCCCTGACACGCCAAAATCACCTGCTGGGTATGCCAGAACCACTTGGCGGACACTCCGGAATCATCTGCCGGACATACCGGAACCAGCTCTCAGACACACCAGAACCAAGTGCCGGAGACGCCGGAAGCACCTGCCGAACATGCCGGAGCCACCTGCTCGACTCGCCAGAAACACCTGCCGGACACGCCAAAATCACCTGCCGGGTATGCCAGAAGCACCTGGCGGACACTACGGAATAACCTGCCGCGCATGCCGGAACCACCTCTCAGACGTGCCGGAAGCACGTGCCAGACACGCCGGAAACACCTACCGGACAGACCGGAACCACCTGCGGAGCACGCCGGAGCCACCTGTTCGACTCGCTGGAACCACCTGCCGGACACGCCAAAATCACCTGCCCGCTACACCAGCACCACTTCGGGGACAAGCCGGAATCACGTGAGGGGCATGCCGGCACAGCCTCGCAGACTGAACCTCGTGCCGGACACCACAGAACCACCTGCCGGACATACCGGAACCACCTGCCGGACACGCCGGAACCACCGGCTCGACCCGCCGGAACGACCGCTGGATATGCAAAATCACCAGCCGGCTACGCCGGAAACACTTGGCGAACACTCCGGAATCACCTGCCGGGCATGCCGGAACCACCTCTCAGATATGCCAGAACCAGGTGCCAATTTCCCCGGAAGCACCTGCCGAGCACGCCGGAACCACCTGCTCGACTCGCCAGAACCACCAGCCGGACACGCAAAAATCACCTGCCGGCTACGCCACAACCAGTTGGGGAACACTTCGGAATCATCTGCCGGGTTTGCTGGAACCACCTGCCGGTCATGCCAAAATCACCTGCCAACTACGCCAGTACCACTTGGCGGACACTGTGGAAACACCTGTCGGGCCGGCCGGAACCACATCTCAGACGTGCCAGAACCATGTGCATGAGATGCTGGAACCACACCCCGAACAGACGGAAAACACCTGCCAGACCCGTCTGAACAACCTGCCGAGCACGCCGGAGCCACCTGCTCGACTCGCCGGAACCACCTACCTGACATGCCCAAATCACCAGCCGGGTATGCCAGAACCACTTGGCGGACACTCCGGAATCATCTGCCGGACATGCCGGAACCAGCTCTCAGACACACCAGAACCACGTGCCGGAGACGCCGGAAGCACCTGCCGAGCATGCCGGAGCCACCTGCTCGACTCGCCAGAAACACCTGCCGGACACGCCAAAATCACCTGCCGAGTACGCCAGAACCACCTGGCGGACACTCCGAAACCACCTGTCGCGCATGCCGGAACCACCTCTCAGACGTGCCGGAAGCACGTGCCGGACACGCCGGAATCACCTACCGGACAGACCGGAACCACCTGCCGAGCACGCCAGAGCCACCTGTTCGACTCGCTGGAACCACCTGCCGGACAGGCCAATATCAACTGCTGGCTATGCCAGAACCACCTGGGGGACGGTCCGGAATCACCTGCCAGCCATGGCGGAACCACCTCTCAGACGTACCAGAACCACCTGCCGGAGAAGCTGGAAACACGTCCTGGACAGTCTGGAACCACCTGCCGGCCAAGCCTGAACCACCTGCCAAGCACAACGGAACAACCTGCCAGACACGCCAAAATCACCTGCGTGTTATGCCAGAACCACTTGGAGGACTCTCTGGGATGACCTGCCGGGCATGCCGGAACCACCTCTCAGACGTGCCAGAACCATGTGGCGGACAGTCCGGAATCACCTGTTGGGCATGCGCAACCACCTCTGAGACGTACCAGAACCACATGCCGTGCAGGCTGGAACCACCTACCGGACAGACGGGAATCACCTTTCGGGCATGCCGGAACCACCTGTCAGATGTGCCAGAAACACGTGCCGGAGACGCCGGAAGCACCTGCCAAGCACGTTGGAACCACCTGCTCAACTCTCCTGAACCACCTGCCGGACATGCCAAAATCACCGGCCGACTATGCCAGAACCACTTGGCGAACACTCCGGAATCACTTGCCGGGCATGCAGGAACCACCTCTCAGACATGCCAGAACCCCGTGCCAATGACCCCGGAAGCACCAGCCGAGCACGCCGGAACCACCTGCTCGACTCGCCAGAACCACCTGCCTATCACGCAAAAATCACCTGCCGGCTACGCCACAACCAGTTGGTGAACACTTTGGAATCACCTGCCAGGCTTGCTGGAACCACCTGCCAGTCATGCCAAAATCACCTGCCAACTACGCCAGAACCGCTTGGCGGACACTGCGGAAACACCTGTCGGGCCGGCTGGAGCCACATCTCAGACGTGCCAGAAACGTGTTCATGAGATGCTGGAACCACACCCCGAACAGACGGATACCACCTGCCAGAACCGCCTGAACCACCTGCTGAGCACGCCGGAACCACCTGCTCGACTCACCGGTACCACCTCCCTGACACGCCAAAATCACCTGCTGGGTATACCAGAACCACTTGCCGGACACTCCGGAATCATCTGCCGGACATGCCGGAACCAGCTCTCAGACACACCAGAACCACGTGCCGGAGACGCCGGAAGCACCTGCCGAGCATGCCGGAGCCACCTGCTCGACTCGCCAGAAACACCTGCCGGACACGCAAAAATCACCTGCCGGGTATGCCAGAACCACCTGGCGGACACTCCGAAACCACCTGTCGCGCATGCCGGAACCACCTCTCAGACGTGCCGGAAGCACGTGCCGGACACGCCGGAAACACCTACCGGACAGACCGGAACCACCTGCCAAGAACGCCGGAGCCACCTGTTCGACTCGCTGGAACCACCTGCCGGACAGGCCAATATCAACTGCTGACTATGCCAGAACCACCTGGGGGACAGTCCGGGATCACCTGCCAGCCATGGCGGAACCACCTCTCAGACGTACCAGAACCACCTGCCGGAGAAGCTGGAAACACGTCCTGGACAGACTGGAACCACGCGACGGCCATGCCTGAACCACCTGCCGAGCACGGCGGAACCACCTGCCGGACACGCCAAAATCACCTGCGGGCTACGCCAGAACCACTTTGACGACTCTCCGAAATGACCTGCCTGGCATGTTGGAACCACCTCTCAGACGTGCCAGAAGCACGTGGCGGACAGTCCGGAATCACCTGTTGGGCATACGCAACCTCCTCTGAGACGTACCAGAACCACGTGCCGTGCACGCCGGAACCACCTACCAGACAGACCGGAATCAACTTTTGGGCATGCCGGAACCACCAGTCAGATGTGCCAGAAACACGTGCCGGAGACGCCGGAAGCACCTGCCGAGCACATCGCAACCACCTGCTCAACTCGCCTGAACCACCTGCCGGACACGCCAAAATCACCTGCCCGCTACACCAGCACCACTTCGGGGACAAGCCGGAATCACGTGAGGGGCATGCCGGCACAGCCTCGCAGACTGAACCTCGTGCCGGACACCACAGAACCACCTGCCGGACAGACCGGAACCACCTGCCGGACACGCCGGAACCACCGGCTCGACCCGCCGGAACGACCGCTGGACATGCAAAACCACCTGCCGGCTACGCCGGAAACACTTGGCGAACACTCCGGAATCACCTGCCGGGCATGCCGGAACCACCTCTCAGATATGCCAGAACCACGTGCCAATGACCCCGGAAGCACCTGCCGAGCACGCTGGAACCACCTGCTCGACTCGCCAGTACCACCTGCCGGACACGCAAAAATCACCTGCCGGCTACGCCACAACCAGTTGGGGAACACTTCGGAATCACCTGCCGGGCTTGCTGGAACCACCTGCCGGTCATGCCAAAATCACCTGCCAACTACGCCAGTACCACTTGGCGGACACTCTGGAAACACCTGTCGGGCCGGCCGGAACCACATCTCAGACGTGCCAGAACCATGTGCATGAGATGCTGGAACCACACCCCGAACAGACGGAAAACACCTGCCAGACCCGTCTGAACAACCTGCCGAGCACGCCGGAGCCACCTGCTCGACTCGCCGGAACCACCGACCTGACATGCCCAAATCACCAGCCGGGTATGCCAGAACCACTTGGCGGACACTCCGGAATCATCTGCCGGACATGCCGGAACCAGCTCTCAGACACACCAGAACCACGTGCCGGAGACGCCGGAAGCACCTGCCGAGCATGCCGGAGCCACCTGCTCGACTCGCCAGAAACACCTGCCGGACACGCCAAAATCACCTGCCGGGTACGCCAGAACCACCTGGCGGACACTCCGAAACCAACTGTCGCGCATGCCGGAACCACCTCTCAGACGTGCCGGAAGCACGTGCCGGACACGCCGGAATCACCTACCCGACAGACCGGAACCACCTGCCGAGCACGCTGGAGCCACCTGTTCGACTCGCTGGAACCACCTGCCGGACAGGCCAATATCAACTGCTGGCTATGCCAGAACCACCTGGGGGACAGTCCGGGATCACCTGCCAGCCATGGCGGAACCACCTCTCAGACGTACCAGAACCACCTGCCGGAGAAGCTGGAAACACGTCCTGGACAGTCTGGAACCACCTGCCGGCCAAGCCTGAACCACCTGCCCAGCACAACGGAACAACCTGCCAGACACGCCAAAATCACCTGCGTGTTATGCCAGAACCACTTGGAGGACTCTCTGGGATGACCTGCCGGGCATGCCGGAACCACCTCTCAGACGTGCCAGAACCATGTGGCGGACAGTCCGGAATCACCTGTTGGGCATGCGCAACCACCTCTGAGACGTACCAGAACCACATGCCGTGCAGGCTGGAACCACCTACCGGACAGACGGGAATCACCTTTCGGGCATGCCGGAACCACCTGTCAGATGTGCCAGAAACACGTGCCGGAGACGCCGGAAGCACCTGCCAAGCACGTTGGAACCACCTGCTCAACTCTCCTGAACCACCTGCCGGACATGCCAAAATCACCTGCCGACTATGCCAGAACCACTTGGCGAACACTCCGGAATCACTTGCCGGGCATGCAGGAACCACCTCTCAGACATGCCAGAACCCCGTGCCAATGACCCCGGAAGCACCAGCCGAGCACGCCGGAACCACCTGCTCGACTCACCAGAACCACCTGCCGATCACGCAAAAATCACCTGCCGGCTACGCCACAACCAGTTGGTGAACACTTTGGAATCACCTGCCAGGCTTGCTGGAACCACCTGCCAGTCATGCCAAAATCACCTGCCAACTACGCCAGAACCGCTTGGCGGACACTGCGGAAACACCTGTCGGGCCGGCTGGAACCACATCTCAGACGTGCCAGAAACGTGTTCATGAGATGCTGGAACCACACCCCGAACAGACGGATACCACCTGCCAGAAACCGCCTGAACCACCTGCTGAGCACGCCGGAACCACCTGCTCGACTCACCGGTACCACCTCCCTGACACGCCAAAATCACCTGCTGGGTATGCCAGAACCACTTGGCGGACACTCCGGAATCATCTGCCGGACATACCGGAACCAGCTCTCAGACACACCAGAACCAAGTGCCGGAGACGCCGGAAGCACCTGCCGAACATGCCGGAGCCACCTGCTCGACTCGCCAGAAACACCTGCCGGACACGCCAAAATCACCTGCCGGGTATGCCAGAAGCACCTGGCGGACACTACGGAATAACCTGCCGCGCATGCCGGAACCACCTCTCAGACGTGCCGGAAGCACGTGCCAGACACGCCGGAAACACCTACCGGACAGACCGGAACCACCTGCGGAGCACGCCGGAGCCACCTGTTCGACTCGCTGGAACCACCTGCCGGACACGCCAAAATCACCTGCCCGCTACACCAGCACCACTTCGGGGACAAGCCGGAATCACGTGAGGGGCATGCCGGCACAGCCTCGCAGACTGAACCTCGTGCCGGACACCACAGAACCACCTGCCGGACATACCGGAACCACCTGCCGGACACGCCGGAACCACCGGCTCGACCCGCCGGAACGACCGCTGGATATGCAAAATCACCAGCCGGCTACGCCGGAAACACTTGGCGAACACTCCGGAATCACCTGCCGGGCATGCCGGAACCACCTCTCAGATATGCCAGAACCAGGTGCCAATTTCCCCGGAAGCACCTGCCGAGCACGCCGGAACCACCTGCTCGACTCGCCAGAACCACCAGCCGGACACGCAAAAATCACCTGCCGGCTACGCCACAACCAGTTGGGGAACACTTCGGAATCATCTGCCGGGTTTGCTGGAACCACCTGCCGGTCATGCCAAAATCACCTGCCAACTACGCCAGTACCACTTGGCGGACACTGTGGAAACACCTGTCGGGCCGGCCGGAACCACATCTCAGACGTGCCAGAACCATGTGCATGAGATGCTGGAACCACACCCCGAACAGACGGAAAACACCTGCCAGACCCGTCTGAACAACCTGCCGAGCACGCCGGAGCCACCTGCTCGACTCGCCGGAACCACCTACCTGACATGCCCAAATCACCAGCCGGGTATGCCAGAACCACTTGGCGGACACTCCGGAATCATCTGCCGGACATGCCGGAACCAGCTCTCAGACACACCAGAACCACGTGCCGGAGACGCCGGAAGCACCTGCCGAGCATGCCGGAGCCACCTGCTCGACTCGCCAGAAACACCTGCCGGACACGCCAAAATCACCTGCCGAGTACGCCAGAACCACCTGGCGGACACTCCGAAACCACCTGTCGCGCATGCCGGAACCACCTCTCAGACGTGCCGGAAGCACGTGCCGGACACGCCGGAATCACCTACCGGACAGACCGGAACCACCTGCCGAGCACGCCAGAGCCACCTGTTCGACTCGCTGGAACCACCTGCCGGACAGGCCAATATCAACTGCTGGCTATGCCAGAACCACCTGGGGGACGGTCCGGAATCACCTGCCAGCCATGGCGGAACCACCTCTCAGACGTACCAGAACCACCTGCCGGAGAAGCTGGAAACACGTCCTGGACAGTCTGGAACCACCTGCCGGCCAAGCCTGAACCACCTGCCAAGCACAACGGAACAACCTGCCAGACACGCCAAAATCACCTGCGTGTTATGCCAGAACCACTTGGAGGACTCTCTGGGATGACCTGCCGGGCATGCCGGAACCACCTCTCAGACGTGCCAGAACCATGTGGCGGACAGTCCGGAATCACCTGTTGGGCATGCGCAACCACCTCTGAGACGTACCAGAACCACATGCCGTGCAGGCTGGAACCACCTACCGGACAGACGGGAATCACCTTTCGGGCATGCCGGAACCACCTGTCAGATGTGCCAGAAACACGTGCCGGAGACGCCGGAAGCACCTGCCAAGCACGTTGGAACCACCTGCTCAACTCTCCTGAACCACCTGCCGGACATGCCAAAATCACCGGCCGACTATGCCAGAACCACTTGGCGAACACTCCGGAATCACTTGCCGGGCATGCAGGAACCACCTCTCAGACATGCCAGAACCCCGTGCCAATGACCCCGGAAGCACCAGCCGAGCACGCCGGAACCACCTGCTCGACTCGCCAGAACCACCTGCCGATCACGCAAAAATCACCTGCCGGCTACGCCACAACCAGTTGGTGAACACTTTGGAATCACCTGCCAGGCTTGCTGGAACCACCTGCCAGTCATGCCAAAATCACCTGCCAACTACGCCAGAACCGCTTGGCGGACACTGCGGAAACACCTGTCGGGCCGGCTGGAGCCACATCTCAGACGTGCCAGAAACGTGTTCATGAGATGCTGGAACCACACCCCGAACAGACGGATACCACCTGCCAGAACCGCCTGAACCACCTGCTGAGCACGCCGGAACCACCTGCTCGACTCACCGGTACCACCTCCCTGACACGCCAAAATCACCTGCTGGGTATACCAGAACCACTTGCCGGACACTCCGGAATCATCTGCCGGACATGCCGGAACCAGCTCTCAGACACACCAGAACCACGTGCCGGAGACGCCGGAAGCACCTGCCGAGCATGCCGGAGCCACCTGCTCGACTCGCCAGAAACACCTGCCGGACACGCAAAAATCACCTGCCGGGTATGCCAGAACCACCTGGCGGACACTCCGAAACCACCTGTCGCGCATGCCGGAACCACCTCTCAGACGTGCCGGAAGCACGTGCCGGACACGCCGGAAACACCTACCGGACAGACCGGAACCACCTGCCAAGAACGCCGGAGCCACCTGTTCGACTCGCTGGAACCACCTGCCGGACAGGCCAATATCAACTGCTGACTATGCCAGAACCACCTGGGGGACAGTCCGGGATCACCTGCCAGCCATGGCGGAACCACCTCTCAGACGTACCAGAACCACCTGCCGGAGAAGCTGGAAACACGTCCTGGACAGACTGGAACCACGCGACGGCCATGCCTGAACCACCTGCCGAGCACGGCGGAACCACCTGCCGGACACGCCAAAATCACCTGCGGGCTACGCCAGAACCACTTTGACGACTCTCCGAAATGACCTGCCTGGCATGTTGGAACCACCTCTCAGACGTGCCAGAAGCACGTGGCGGACAGTCCGGAATCACCTGTTGGGCATACGCAACCTCCTCTGAGACGTACCAGAACCACGTGCCGTGCACGCCGGAACCACCTACCAGACAGACCGGAATCAACTTTTGGGCATGCCGGAACCACCAGTCAGATGTGCCAGAAACACGTGCCGGAGACGCCGGAAGCACCTGCCGAGCACATCGCAACCACCTGCTCAACTCGCCTGAACCACCTGCCGGACACGCCAAAATCACCTGCCCGCTACACCAGCACCACTTCGGGGACAAGCCGGAATCACGTGAGGGGCATGCCGGCACAGCCTCGCAGACTGAACCTCGTGCCGGACACCACAGAACCACCTGCCGGACAGACCGGAACCACCTGCCGGACACGCCGGAACCACCGGCTCGACCCGCCGGAACGACCGCTGGACATGCAAAATCACCTGCCGGCTACGCCGGAAACACTTGGCGAACACTCCGGAATCACCTGCCGGGCATGCCGGAACCACCTCTCAGATATGCCAGAACCACGTGCCAATGACCCCGGAAGCACCTGCCGAGCACGCTGGAACCACCTGCTCGACTCGCCAGTACCACCTGCCGGACACGCAAAAATCACCTGCCGGCTACGCCACAACCAGTTGGGGAACACTTCGGAATCACCTGCCGGGCTTGCTGGAACCACCTGCCGGTCATGCCAAAATCACCTGCCAACTACGCCAGTACCACTTGGCGGACACTCTGGAAACACCTGTCGGGCCGGCCGGAACCACATCTCAGACGTGCCAGAACCATGTGCATGAGATGCTGGAACCACACCCCGAACAGACGGAAAACACCTGCCAGACCCGTCTGAACAACCTGCCGAGCACGCCGGAGCCACCTGCTCGACTCGCCGGAACCACCGACCTGACATGCCCAAATCACCAGCCGGGTATGCCAGAACCACTTGGCGGACACTCCGGAATCATCTGCCGGACATGCCGGAACCAGCTCTCAGACACACCAGAACCACGTGCCGGAGACGCCGGAAGCACCTGCCGAGCATGCCGGAGCCACCTGCTCGACTCGCCAGAAACACCTGCCGGACACGCCAAAATCAGCTGCCGGGTACGCCAGAACCACCTGGCGGACACTCCGAAACCAACTGTCGCGCATGCCGGAACCACCTCTCAGACGTGCCGGAAGCACGTGCCGGACACGCCGGAATCACCTACCCGACAGACCGGAACCACCTGCCGAGCACGCTGGAGCCACCTGTTCGACTCGCTGGAACCACCTGCCGGACAGGCCAATATCAACTGCTGGCTATGCCAGAACCACCTGGGGGACAGTCCGGGATCACCTGCCAGCCATGGCGGAACCACCTCTCAGACGTACCAGAACCACCTGCCGGAGAAGCTGGAAACACGTCCTGGACAGTCTGGAACCACCTGCCGGCCAAGCCTGAACCACCTGCCCAGCACAACGGAACAACCTGCCAGACACGCCAAAATCACCTGCGTGTTATGCCAGAACCACTTGGAGGACTCTCTGGGATGACCTGCCGGGCATGCCGGAACCACCTCTCAGACGTGCCAGAACCATGTGGCGGACAGTCCGGAATCACCTGTTGGGCATGCGCAACCACCTCTGAGACGTACCAGAACCACATGCCGTGCAGGCTGGAACCACCTACCGGACAGACGGGAATCACCTTTCGGGCATGCCGGAACCACCTGTCAGATGTGCCAGAAACACGTGCCGGAGACGCCGGAAGCACCTGCCAAGCACGTTGGAACCACCTGCTCAACTCTCCTGAACCACCTGCCGGACATGCCAAAATCACCTGCCGACTATGCCAGAACCACTTGGCGAACACTCCGGAATCACTTGCCGGGCATGCAGGAACCACCTCTCAGACATGCCAGAACCCCGTGCCAATGACCCCGGAAGCACCAGCCGAGCACGCCGGAACCACCTGCTCGACTCACCAGAACCACCTGCCGATCACGCAAAAATCACCTGCCGGCTACGCCACAACCAGTTGGTGAACACTTTGGAATCACCTGCCAGGCTTGCTGGAACCACCTGCCAGTCATGCCAAAATCACCTGCCAACTACGCCAGAACCGCTTGGCGGACACTGCGGAAACACCTGTCGGGCCGGCTGGAACCACATCTCAGACGTGCCAGAAACATGTTCATGAGATGCTGGAACCACACCCCGAACAGACGGATACCACCTGCCAGAAACCGCCTGAACCACCTGCTGAGCACGCCGGAACCACCTGCTCGACTCACCGGTACCACCTCCCTGACACGCCAAAATCACCTGCTGGGTGTGCCAGAACCACTTGGCGGACACTCCGGAATCATCTGCCGGACATACCGGAACCAGCTCTCAGACACACCAGAACCAAGTGCCGGAGACGCCGGAAGCACCTGCCGAACATGCCGAAGCCACCTGCTCGACTCGCCAGAAACACCTGCCGGACACGCCAAAATCACCTGCCGGGTATGCCAGAACCACCTGGCGGACACTACGGAATCACCTGCCGCGCATGCCGGAACCACCTCTCAGACGTGCCGGAAGCACGTGCCAGACACGCCGGAAACACCTACCGGACAGACCGGAACCACCTGCGGAGCACGCCGGAGCCACCTGTTCGACTCGCTGGAACCACCTGCCCGACACGCCAAAATCACCTGCCCGCTACACCAGCACCACTTCGGGGACAAGCCGGAATCACGTGAGGGGCATGCCGGCACAGCCTCGCAGACTGAACCTCGTGCCGGACACCACAGAACCACCTGCCGGACATACCGGAACCACCTGCCGGACACGCCGGAACCACCGGCTCGACCCGCCGGAACGACCGCTGGATATGCAAAATCACCAGCCGGCTACGCCGGAAACACTTGGCGAACACTCCGGAATCACCTGCCGGGCATGCCGGAACCACCTCTCAGATATGCCAGAACCACGTGCCAATGACCCCGGAAGCACCTGCCGAGCACGCCGGAACCACCTGCTCGACTCGCCAGAACCACCAGCCGGACACGCAAAAATCACCTGCCGGCTACGCCACAACCAGTTGGGGAACACTTCGGAATCATCTGCCGGGTTTGCTGGAACCACCTGCCGGTCATGCCAAAATCACCTGCCAACTACGCCAGTACCACTTGGCGGACACTGTGGAAACACCTGTCGGGCCGGCCGGAACCACATCTCAGACGTGCCAGAACCATGTGCATGAGATGCTGGAACCACACCCCGAACAGACGGAAAACACCTGCCAGACCCGTCTGAACAACCTGCCGAGCACGCCGGAGCCACCTGCTCGACTCGCCGGAACCACCTACCTGACATGCCCAAATCACCAGCCGGGTATGCCAGAACCACTTGGCGGACACTCCGGAATCATCTGCCGGACATGCCGGAACCAGCTCTCAGACACACCAGAACCACGTGCCGGAGACGCCGGAAGCACCTGCCGAGCATGCCGGAGCCACCTGCTCGACTCGCCAGAAACACCTGCCGGACACGCCAAAATCACCTGCCGAGTACGCCAGAACCACCTGGCGGACACTCCGAAACCACCTGTCGCGCATGCCGGAACCACCTCTCAGACGTGCCGGAAGCACGTGCCGGACACGCCGGAATCACCTACCGGACAGACCGGAACCACCTGCCGAGCACGCCAGAGCCACCTGTTCGACTCGCTGGAACCACCTGCCGGACAGGCCAATATCAACTGCTGGCTATGCCAGAACCACCTGGGGGACGGTCCGGAATCACCTGCCAGCCATGGCGGAACCACCTCTCAGACGTACCAGAACCACCTGCCGGAGAAGCTGGAAACACGTCCTGGACAGTCTGGAACCACCTGCCGGCCAAGCCTGAACCACCTGCCAAGCACAACGGAACAACCTGCCAGACACGCCAAAATCACCTGCGTGTTATGCCAGAACCACTTGGAGGACTCTCTGGGATGACCTGCCGGGCATGCCGGAACCACCTCTCAGACGTGCCAGAACCATGTGGCGGACAGTCCGGAATCACCTGTTGGGCATGCGCAACCACCTCTGAGACGTACCAGAACCACATGCCGTGCAGGCTGGAACCACCTACCGGACAGACGGGAATCACCTTTCGGGCATGCCGGAACCACCTGTCAGATGTGCCAGAAACACGTGCCGGAGACGCCGGAAGCACCTGCCAAGCACGTTGGAACCACCTGCTCAACTCTCCTGAACCACCTGCCGGACATGCCAAAATCACCTGCCGACTATGCCAGAACCACTTGGCGAACACTCCGGAATCACTTGCCGGGCATGCAGGAACCACCTCTCAGACATGCCAGAACCCCGTGCCAATGACCCCGGAAGCACCAGCCGAGCACGCCGGAACCACCTGCTCGACTCGCCAGAACCACCTGCCGATCACGCAAAAATCACCTGCCGGCTACGCCACAACCAGTTGGTGAACACTTTGGAATCACCTGCCAGGCTTGCTGGAACCACCTGCCAGTCATGCCAAAATCACCTGCCAACTACGCCAGAACCGCTTGGCGGACACTGCGGAAACACCTGTCGGGCCGGCTGGAGCCACATCTCAGACGTGCCAGAAACGTGTTCATGAGATGCTGGAACCACACCCCGAACAGACGGATACCACCTGCCAGAACCGCCTGAACCACCTGCTGAGCACGCCGGAACCACCTGCTCGACTCACCGGTACCACCTCCCTGACACGCCAAAATCACCTGCTGGGTATACCAGAACCACTTGCCGGACACTCCGGAATCATCTGCCGGACATGCCGGAACCAGCTCTCAGACACACCAGAACCACGTGCCGGAGACGCCGGAAGCACCTGCCGAGCATGCCGGAGCCACCTGCTCGACTCGCCAGAAACACCTGCCGGACACGCCAAAATCACCTGCCGGGTATGCCAGAACCACCTGGCGGACACTCCGAAACCACCTGTCGCGCATGCCGGAACCACCTCTCAGACGTGCCGGAAGCACGTGCCGGGCACGCCGGAAACACCTACCGGACAGACCGGAACCACCTGCCAAGAACGCCGGAGCCACCTGTTCGACTCGCTGGAACCACCTGCCGGACAGGCCAATATCAACTGCTGACTATGCCAGAACCACCTGGGGGACAGTCCGGGATCACCTGCCAGTCATGGCGGAACCACCTCTCAGACGTACCAGAACCACCTGCCGGAGAAGCTGGAAACACGTCCTGGACAGACTGGAACCACGCGACGGCCATGCCTGAACCACCTGCCGAGCACGGCGGAACCACCTGCCGGACACGCCAAAATCACCTGCGGGCTACGCCAGAACCACTTTGACGACTCTCCGAAATGACCTGCCTGGCATGTTGGAACCACCTCTCAGACGTGCCAGAAGCACGTGGCGGACAGTCCGGAATCACCTGTTGGGCATACGCAACCTCCTCTGAGACGTACCAGAACCACGTGCCGTGCACGCCGGAACCACCTACCCGACAGACCGGAATCAACTCTTGGGCATGCCGGAACCACCAGTCAGATGTGCCAGAAACACGTGCCGGAGACGACGGAAGCACCTGCCGAGCACGTCGCAACCACCTGCTCAACTCGCCTGAACCACCTGCCGGACACGCCAAAATCACCTGCCCGCTACACCAGCACCACTTCGGGGACAAGCCGGAATCACGTGAGGGGCATGCCGGCACAGCCTCTCAGACTGAACCTCGTGCCGGACACCACAGAACCACCTGCCGGACAGACCGGAACCACCTGCCAGACACGCCGGAACCACCGGCTCGACCCGCCGGAACGACCGCTGGACATGCAAAATCACCTGCCGGCTACGCCGGAAACACTTGGCGAACACTCCGGAAGCACCTGCCGAGCACGCCGGAACCACCTGCTCGACTCGCCAGAACCACCTGCCGGACACGCAAAAATCACCTGCCGGCTACGCCACAACCAGTTGGGGAACACTTCGGAATCACCTGCCGGGCTTGCTGGAACCACCTGCCGGTCATGCCAAAATCACCTGCCAACTACGCCAGTACCACTTGGCGGACACTGTGGAAACACCTGTCGGGCCGGCCGGAACCACATCTCAGACGTGCCAGAACCATGTGCATGAGATGCTGGAACCACACCCCGAACAGACGGAAAACACCTGCCAGACCCATCTGAACAACCTGCCGAGCACGCCGGAGCCACCTGCTCGACTCGCCGGAACCACCTACCTGACATGCCCAAATCACCAGCCGGGTATGCCAGAACCACTTGCCGGACACTCCGGAATCATCTGCCGGACATGCCGGAACCAGCTCTCAGACACACCAGAACCACGTGCCGGAGAAGCCGGAAGCACCTGCCGAGCATGCCGGAGCCACCTGCTCGACTCGCCAGAAACACCTGCCGGACACGCCAAAATCACCTGCCGGCTACGACCGAACCACCAGGCGGACACTCCGAAATCACCTGTCGCGCATGCCGGAACCACCTCTCAGACGTGCCGGAAGCACGTGCCGGACACGCCGGAATCACCTACTGGACAGACCCGAACCACCTGCCGAGCACGCCGGAGCCACCTGTTCGACTCGCTGGAACCACCTGCCGGACAGGCCAATATCAACTGCTGGCTATGCCAGAACCACCTGGGGGACGGTCCGGAATCACCTGTCAGCCATGGCGGAACCACCTCTCAGACGTACCAGAACCACCTGCCGGAGAAGCTGGAAACACGTCCTGGACAGTCTGGAACCACCTGCCGGCCAAGCCTGAACCACCTGCCAAGCACAACGGAACAACCTGCCAGACACGCCAAAATCACCTGCGTGTTATACCAGAACCACTTGGAGGACTCTCTGGGATGACCTGCCGGGCATGCCGGAACCACCTCTCAGACGTGCCAGAACCATGTGGCGGACAGTCCGGAATCACCTGTTGGGCATACGCAACCACCTCTGAGACGTACCAGAACCACGTGCCGTGCACGCCGGAACCACCTGTGAGACGTACCAGAACCACGTGCCGTGCACGCCAGAACCACCTACCGGACAGACCGGAATCAACTTTTGGGCATGCCGGAACCACCAGTCGGATGTGCCAGAAACACGTTCCGGAGACGCCGGAAGCACCTGCCGAGCACGTCG
Source organism: Equus caballus (assembly GCF_041296265.1). Classification (NCBI taxonomy): domain Eukaryota; kingdom Metazoa; phylum Chordata; class Mammalia; order Perissodactyla; family Equidae; genus Equus; species Equus caballus. The sequence goes on from NC_091697.1 coordinate 4,640,297, forward strand.
CAACCACCTGCTCAACTCGCCTGAACCACCTGCCGGACACGCCAAAATCACCTGCCCGCTACACCAGCACCACTTCGGGGACAAGCCGGAATCACGTGAGGGGCATGCCGGCACAGCCTCTCAGACTGAACCTCGTGCCGGACACCACAGAACCACCTGCCGGACAGACCGGAACCACCTGCCGGACACGCCGGAACCACTGGCTCGACCCGCCGGAACGACCGCTGGACATGCAAAATCACCTGCCGGCTACGCCGGAAACACTTGGCGAACACTCCGGAATCACCTGCCGGGCATGCCGGAACCACCTCTCAGCTATGCCAGAACCACGTGCCAATGACCCCGGAAGCACCTGCCAAGCACGCCGGAACCACCTGCTCGACTCGCCAGAACCACCAGCCGGACACGCAAAAATCACCTGCCGGCTACGCCACAACCAGTTGGGGAACACTTCGGAATCATCTGCCGGGGTTGCTGGAACCACCTGCCGGTCATGCCAAAATCACCTGCCAACTACGCCAGTACCACTTGGCGGACACTGTGGAAACACCTGTCGGGCCGGCCGGAACCACATCTCAGACGTGCCAGAACCATGTGCATGAGATGCTGGAACCACACCCCGAACAGACGGAAAACACCTGCCAGACCCGTCTGAACAACCTGCCGAGCACGCCGGAGCCACCTGCTCGACTCGCCGGAACCACCTACCTGACATGCCCAAATCACCAGCCGGGTATGCCAGAACCACTTTGCGGACACTCCGGAATCACCTGCCGGGAATGCCGGAACCACCTCTCAGATATGCCAGGACCACGTGCCGGAGACGCCGGAAGCACCTGCCGAGCACGCCAGAGCCACCTGCTCGACTCCCCAGAACCACCTGCCGGACACGCAAAAATCACCTGCCGGCTACGCCACAACCAGTTGGGGAACACTTCGGAATCACCTGCCGGGCTTGCTGGAACCACATGCCGGTTATGCCAAAATCACCTGCCAACTACGCCAGTACCACTTGGCGGACACTGTGGAAACACCTTTCGGGCCGGCCGGAACCACATCTCAGACGTGCCAGAACCATGTACATGAGATGCTGGAACCACACCCCAAAGAGACGGAAAACACCTGCCAGACCCGTCTGAACAACCTGCCGAGCACGCCGGAGCCACCTGCTCGACTCGCCGGAACCACCTACATGACATGCCCAAATCACCAGCCGGGTATGCCAGAACCATTTGCCGGAACCTCCGGAATCATCTGCCGGACATGCCGGAACCAGCTCTCAGACACACCAGAACCACGTGCCGGAGACGCCGGAAGCACCTGCCGAGCATGCCGGAGCCACCTGCTCGACTCGCCAGAAACACCTGCCGGAGAAGCTGGAAACACGTCCTGGACAGTCTGGAACCACCTTCCGGCCAAGCCTGAACCACCTGCCAAGCACAACGGAACAACCTGCCAGACACGCCAAAATCACCTGCGTGTTATGCCAGAACCAGTTGGAGGACTCTCTGGGATGACCTGCCGGGTATGCCGGAACCACCTCTGAGACGTACCAGAACCACATGCCGTGCAGGCTGGAACCACCTACCGGACAGACCGGAATCACCTTTCGGGCATGCCGGAACCACCTGTCAGATGTGCCAGAAACACGTGCCGGAGAAGCCGGAAGCACCTGCCGAGCACGTTGGAACCACCTGCTCAACTCGCATGAACCACCTGCCGGACATGCCAAAATCACCTGCCGACTATGCCAGAACCCCTTGGCGAACACTCCGGAATCACTTGCCGGGCATGCAGGAACAACCTCTCAGACATGCCAGAACCCCGTGCCAATGACCCCAGAAGCACCAGCCGAGCACGCCGGAACCACCTGCTCGACTCGCCAGAACCACCTGCCGATCACGCAAAAATCACCTGCCGGCTACGCCACAACCAGTTGGTGAACACTTTGGAATCACCTGCGAGGCTTGCTGGAACCACCTGCCAGTCATGCCAAAATCACCTGCCAAGTAAACCAGAACCCCTTGGCGGACACTGCGGAAACACCTGTCGGGCCGGCTGGAAGCACATCTCAGACGTGCCAGAAACGTGTTCATGAGATGCTGGAACCACACCACGAACAGACGGATACCACCTGCCAGAACCGCCTGAACCACCTGTTGAGCACGCCGGAACCACCTGCTCAACTCACCGGTACCACCTCCCTGACACGCCAAAATCAGCTGCTGGGTGTGCCAGAACCACTTGGCGGACACTCCGGAATCATCTGCCGGACATGCCGGAACCAGCTCTCAGACACACCAGAACCAAGTGCCGGAGACGCCGGAAGCACCTGCCGAGCATGCCGGAGCCACCTGCTCGACTCGCCAGAAACACCTGCCGGACACGCCAAAATCACCTGCCGGGTATTCCAGAACCACCTGGCGGACACTATGGAATCACCTGCCGCGCATGCCGGAACCACCTCTCAGACGTGCCGGAAGCACGTGCCAGACACGCCGGAAACACCTACCGGACAGACCGGAACCACCTGCCAAGAACGCCGGAGCCACCTGTTCGACTCGCTGGAACCACCTGCCGGACAGGCCAATATCAACTGCTGGCTATGCCAGAACCACCTGGGGGACGGTCCGGGATCACCTGCCAGCCATGGCGGAACCACCTCTCAGACGTACCAGAACCACCTGCCGGAGAAGCTGGAAACACGTCCTGGACAGACTGGAACCACGTGACGGCCATGCCTGAACCACCTGCAGATCACGGCGGAACCACCTGCCGGACGCGCCAAAATCACATGCGGGCTACGCCAGAACCACTTGGACGACTCTCCGAAATGACCTGCCGGGCATGTTGGAACCACCTCTCAGATGTGCCAGAAGCACGTGGCGGACAGTCCGGAATCACCTGTTGGGCATACGCAACCACCTCTGAGACGTACCAGCACCACGTGCCGTGCACGCCGGAACCACCTACCGGACAGACCGGAATCAACTTTTGGGCATGCCGGAACCAGCAGTCAGATGTGCCAGAAACACGTGCCGGAGACGCCGGAAGCACCTGCCGAGCACGTCGCAACCACCTGCTCAACTCGCCTGAACCACCTGCCGGACACGCCAAAATCACCTGCCCGCTACACCAGCACCACTTCAGGGACAAGCCGGAATCACGTGAGGGGCATGCCGGCACAGCCTCTCAGACTGAACCTCGTGCCGGACACCACAGAACCACCTGCCGGACAGACCGGAACCACCTGCCGGACACGCCGGAACCACCGGCTCGACCCGCCGGAACGACCGCTGGACATGCAAAATCACCTGCCGGCTACGCCGGAAACACTTGGCGAACACTCCGGAAGCACTTGCTGGGCACGCCGGAACCACCTGCTCGACTCGCCAGAACCACCTGCCGGACACGCCAAAATCACCTGCCGGCAACGCCACAACCAGTTGGGGAACACTTCGGAATCACCTGCCGGGCTTGCTGGAACCACCTGACGGTCATGCCAAAATCACCTGCCAACTACGCCAGTACCACTTGGCGGACACTGTGGAAACACCTGTCGGGCCGGCCGGAACCACATCTCAGACATGCCAGAACCATGTGCATGAGATTCTGGAACCACACACCCAACAGACGGAAAACACCTGCCAGACCCGTCTGAACAACCTGCCGAGCACGCCGGAGCCACCTGCTCGACTCGCCGGAACCACCTACCTGACATGCCCAAATCACCAGCCGGGTATGCCAGAACCACTTGGCGGACACTCCGGAATCACCTGCCGGGCATGCCGGAACCACCTCTCAGACATGCCAGAACCCCGTGCCAATGACCCCGGAAGCACCAGCCGAGCACGCCGGAACCACCTGCTCGACTCACCAGAACCACCTGCCGATCACGCAAAAATCACCTGCCGGCTACGCCACAACCAGTTGGTGAACACTTTGGAATCACCTGCCAGGCTTGCTGGAACCACCTGCCAGTCATGCCAAAATCACCTGCCCGCTACACCAGCACCACTTCGGGGACAAGCCGGAATCACGTGAGGGGCATGCCGGCACAGCCTCTCAGACTGAACCTCGTGCCGGACACCACAGAACCACCTGCCGGACAGACCGGAACCACCTGCCGGACACGCCGGAACCACCGGCTCGACCCGCCGGAACGACCGCTGGACATGCAAACTCACCTGCCGGCTACGCCGTAAATACTTGGCGAACACTACGGAATCACCTGCCGGGCATGCCGGAACCACCTCTCAGATATGCAAGAACCACGTGCCAATGACCCCGGAAGCACCTGCCGAGCATGCCGGAACCACCTGCTCGACTCGCCAGAACCACCTGCCGGACACGCAGAAATCACCTGCCGGCTACGCCACAACCAGTTGGGGAACACTTCGGAATCACCTGCCGGGCTTGCTGGAACCACCTGCCGGTCATGCCAAAATCACCTGCCAACTACGCCAGTACCACTTGGCGGACACTGTGGAAACACCTGTCGGGCCGGCCGGAACCACCTCTCAGACGTGCCAGAACCATGTGCATGAGATGCTGGAACCACACCCCGAACAGACGGAAAACACCTGCCAGACCCGTCTGAACAACCTGCCGAGCACGCCGGAGCAACCTGCTCGACTCGCCGGAACCACCTACCTGACATGCCCAAATCACCAGCCGGGTATGCCAGAACCACTTGGCGGACACTCCGGAATCATCTGCCGGACATGCCGGAACCAGCTCTCAGACACACCAGAACCAAGTGCCGGAGACGCCGGAAGCACCTGCCGAGCATGCTGGAGCCACCTGCTCGACTCGCCAGAAACACCTGCCGGACACGCCAAAATCACCTGCCGGGTACGCCAGAACCACCTGGCGGACACTCCGAAATCACCTGTCGCGCATGCCGGAACCACCTCTCAGACGTGCCGGAAGCACGTGCCGGACACGCCGGAATCACCTACCGGACAGACCGGAACCATCTGCCGGGCACGCCGGAGCCACCTGTTCGACTCCCTGGAACCACCTGCCGGACAGGCCAATATCAACTGCTGGCTATGTCAGAACCACCTGGGGGACCGTCCGGAATCACCTGCCAGCCATGGCGGAACCACCTATCAGACGTACCAGAACCGCCTGCCGGAGATGCTGGAAACACGTCCTCGACAGTCTGGAACCACCTGCCAGCCAAGCCTGAACCACCTGCCAAGCACAACGGAACAACCTGCCAGACACGCCAAAATCACCTGCGTGTTATGCCAGAACCACTTGGAGGACTCTCTGGGATGACCTGCCGGGCATGCCGGAACCACCTCTCAGACGTGCCAGAACCATGTGGCGGACAGTCCGGAATCACCTGTTGGGCATGCGCAACCACCTCTGAGACGTACCAGAACCACATGCCGTGCAGGCTGGAACCACCTACCGGACAGACCGGAATCACCTTTCGGGCATGCCGGAACCACCTGTCAGATGTGCCAGAAACACGTGCCGGAGACGCCGGAAGCACCTGCCAAGCACGTTGGAACCACCTGCTCAACTCGCCTGAACCACCTGCCGGACATGCCAAAATCACCTGCCGACTATGCCAGAACCACTTGGCGAACACTCCGGAATCACTTGCCGGGCATGCAGGAACCACCTCTCAGACATGCCAGAACCCCGTGCCAATGACCCCGGAAGCACCAGCCGAGCACGCCGGAACCACCTGCTCGACTCGCCAGAACCACCTGCCGATCACGCAAAAATCACCTGCCGGCTACGCCACAACCACTTGGTGAACACTTTGGAATCACCTGCCAGGCTTGCTGGAACCACCTGCCAGTCATGCCAAAATCACCTGCCAACTACGCCAGAACCGCTTGGCGGACACTGCGGAAACACCTGTCGGGCCGGCTGGAACCACATCTCAGACGTGCCAGAAACGTGTTCATGAGATGCTGGAACCACACCCCGAACAGACGGATACCACCTGCCAGAAACGCCTGAACCACCTGCTGATCACGCCGGAACCACGTGCTCGACTCACCGGTACCACCTCCCTGACACGCCAAAATCACCTGCTGGGTATGACAGAACCACTTGGCGGACACTCCGGAATCATCTGCCGGACATGCCGGAACCAGCTCTCAGACACACCAGAACCAAGTGCCGGAGACGCCGGAAGCACCTGCCGAGCATGCCGGAGCCACCTGCTCGACTCGCCAGAAACACCTGACGGACACGCCAAAATCACCTGCCGGGTATGCCAGAACCACCTGGCGGACACTACGGAATCACCTGCCGCGCATGCCAGAACCACCTCTCAGACGTGCCGGAAGAACGTGCCAGACACGTCGGAAACACCTACCGGACAGACCGGAACCACCTGCCAAGAACGCCAGAGCCACCTGTTCGACTCGCTGGAACCACCTGCCGGACAGGCCAATATCAACTGCTGGCTATACCAGAACCACCTGGGGGACAGTCCGCGATCACCTGCCAGCCATGGCGGAACCACCTCTCAGACGTACCAGAACCACCTGCCGGAGAAGCTGGAAACACGTCCTGGACAGACTGGAACCACGTGACGGCCATGCCTGAACCACCTGCCGAGCACGGCGGAACCACCTGCCGGACACGCCAAAATCACCTGCGGGCTACGCCAGAACCACTTGGACGACTCTCCGCAATGACCTGCCGGGCATGTTGGAACCACCTCTCAGACATGCCAGAAGCACGTGGCGGACAGTCCGGAATCACCTGTTGGGCATACGCAACCACCTCTGTGACGTACCAGAACCACGTGCCGTGCAGGCTGGAACCACCTACCGGACAGACCGGAATCACCTTTCGGGCATGCCGGAACCACCTGTCCGATGTGCCAGAAAAACGTGCCGGTGACGCCTAAGCACCTGCCAAGCACGTTGGAACCACCTGCTCAACTCTCCTGAACCACCTGCCGGACATGCCAAAATCACCTGCCGACTATGCCAGAACCACTTGGCGAACACTCCGGAATCACTTGCCGGGCATGCAGGAACCACCTCTCAGACATGCCAGAACCCCGTGCCAATGACCCCGGAAGCACCAGCCGAGCACGCCGGAACCACCTGCTCGACTCGCCAGAACCACCTGCCAATCACGCAAAAATCACCTGCCGGCTACGCCACAACCAGTTGGTGAACACTTTGGAATCACCTGCCAGGCTTGCTGGAACCACCTGCCAGTCATGCCAAAATCACCTGCCAACTACGCCAGAACCGCTTGGCGGACACTGCGGAAACACCTGTCGGGCCGGCTGGAACCACATCTCAGACGTGCCAGAAACGTGTTCATGAGATGCTGGAACCACACCCCGAACAGACGGATACCACCTGCCAGAACCGCCTGAACCACCTGCTGAGCACGCCGGAACCACCTGCTCGACTCACCGGTACCACCTCCCTGACACGCCAAAATCACCTGCTGGGTATGCCAGAACCACTTGGCAGACACTCCGGAATCATCTGCCGGACATGCCGGAACCAGCTCTCAGACACACCAGAACCAAGTGCCGGAGACGCCGGAAGCACCTGCCGAGCATGCCGGAGCCACCTGCTCGACTCGCCAGAAACACATGCCGGACACGCCAAAATCACCTGCCGGGTATGCCAGAACCACCTGGCGGACACTACGGAATAACCTGCCGCGCATGCCGGAACCATCTCTCAGACGTGCCGGAAGCACGTGCCAGACACGCCGGAAACACCTACCGGACAGACCGGAACCACCTGCCAAGAACGCCGGAGCCACCTGTTCGACTCGCTGGAACCACCTGCCGGACAGGCCAATATCAACTGCTGGCTATGCCAGAACCACCTGGGGGACAGTCCGGGATCACCTGCCAGCCATGGCGGAACCACCTCTCAGACGTACCAGAACCACCTGCCGGAGAAGCTCGAAACACGTCCTGGACAGACTGGAACCACGTGACGGCCATGCCTGAACCACCTGCCGGACACGCCAAAATCACCTGCGGGCTACGCCAGAACCACTTGGACGACTCTCCGAAATGACCTGCCGGGCATGTTGGAACCACCTCTCAGAGGTGCCTGAAGCACGTGGCGGACAGTCCGGAATCACCAGTTGGGCATACGCAACCACCTCTGACACGTACCAGAACCACGTGCCGCGCACGCCGGAACCACCTACAGGACAGACCGGAATCAACTTTTGGGCATGCCGGAACCACCAGTCAGATGTGCCAGAAACACGTGCCGGAGACGCCGGAAGCACCTGCCGAGCACGTCGCAACCACCTGCTCAACTCGCCTGAACCACCTGCCGGACACGCCAAAATCACCTGCCCGCTACACCAGCACCACTTCGGGGACAAGCCGGAAGCACGTGAGGGGCATGCCGGCACAGCCTCTCAGACTGAACCTCGTGCCGGACACCACAGAACCACCTGCCGGACAGACCGGAACCACCTGCCGGACACGCCGGAACCACCGGCTCGACCCGCCGGAACGACCGCTGGACATGCAAAATCACCTGCCGGCTACGCCGCAAACACTTGGCGAACACTCCGGAATCACCTGCCGGGCATGCCGGAACCACCTCTCAGATATGCCAGAACCACGTGCCAATGACCCCGGAAGCACCTGCCGAGCACGCCGGAACCACCTGCTCGACTCGCCAGAACCACCTGCCGGACACGCAGAAATCACCTGCCGGCTACGCCACAACCAGATGGGGAACACTTCGGAATCACCTGCCGGGCTTGCTGGAACCACCTGCCGGTCATGCCAAAATCACCTGCCAACTACGCCAGAACCGCTTGGCGGACACTGCGGAAACACCTGTCGGGCCGGCTGGAACCACATCTCAGACGTGCCAGAAACGTGTTCATGAGATGCTGGAACCACACCCCGAACAGACGGATACCACCTGCCAGAACCGCCTGAACCACCTGCCGAGCACGCCGGAACCACCTGGTCGACTCACCGGTACCACCTCCCTGACATGCCAAAATCACCTGCCGGGTACGACAGAACCACCTGGCGGACACTCCGAAACCACCTCTCAGACGTGCCGGAAGCACGTGCCGGACACGCCGGAATCACCTACCGGACAGACTGGAACCACCTGCCGAGCACGCCGGAGCCACCTTTTCGACTCGCTGGAACCACCTGCCGGACAGGCCAATATCAACTGCTGGCTATGCCAGAACCACCTGGGGGTCGGTCCGGAATCTCCTGCCAGCCATGGCGGAACCACCTCTCAGACTTACCAGAACCACCTGCCGGAGAAGCTGGAAACACGTCCTGGACAGTCTGGAACCACCTGCCGGCCAAGCCTGAACCACCTGCCAAGCACAACGGAACAACCTGCCAGACACGCCAAAATCACCTGCGTGTTATGCCAGAACCACATGGAGGACTCTCTGGGATGACCTGCCGGGCATGCCGGAACCACCTCTCAGACGTGCCAGAACCATGTGGCGGACAGTCCGGAATCACCTGTTGGGCATGCGCAACCACCTCTGAGACGTACCAGAACCACATGCCGTGCAGGCTGGAACCACCTACCGGACAGACCGGAATCACCTTTCGGGCATGCCGGAACCACCTGTCAGATGTGCCAGAAACACGTGCCGGAGACGCCGGAAGCACCTGCCAAGCACGTCGGAACCACCTGCTCAACTCGCCTGAACCACCTGCCGGACAAGCCAAAATCACCTGCCGACTATGCCAGAACCACTTGGCGAACACTCCGGAATCACTTGCCGGGCATGCAGGAACCACCTCTCAGACATGCCAGAACCCCGTGCCAATGACCCCGGAAGCACCTGCCGAGCACGCCGGAACCACCTGCTCGACTCGCCAGAACCACCTGCCGGACACGCAGAAATCACCTGCCGGCTACGCCACAACCAGTTGGGGAACACTTCGGAATCACCTGCCGGGCTTGCTGGAACCACCTGCCGGTCATGCCAAAATCACCTGCCAACTACGCCTGTACTACTTGGCGGACACTGTGGAAACACCTGTCGGGCCGGCCGGAACCACATCTCAGACGGGCCAGAACCATGTGCATGAGATGCTGGAACCACACCCCGAACAGACGGAAAACACCTGCCAGACCCGTCTGAACAACCTGCCGAGCACGCCGGAGCCACCTGCTCGACTCGCCAGAAACACCTGCCGGACACGCCAAAATCACCTGCCGGGTACGCCAGAACCACCTGGCGGACACTCCGAAATCACCTGTCGCGCATGCCGGAACCACCTCTCAGACGTGCCGGAAGCACGTGCCGGACACGCCGGAATCACCTACCGGACAGACCGGAACCAACTGCCGAGCACGCCGGAGCCACCTGTTCGACTCACTGGAACCACCTGCCGGACAGGCCAATATCAACTGCTGTCTATGCCAGAACCAACTGGGGGACGGTCCGGAATCACCTGCCAGCCATGGCGGAACCACCTCTCAGCCGTACCAGAACCACCTGCCGGAGAAGCTGGAAACACGTCCTGGACAGTCTGGAACCACCTGCCGGCCAAGCCTGAACCACCTGCCAAGCACAACGGCACAACCTGCCAGACACGCCAAAATCACCTGCGTGTTCTGTCAGAACCACTTGGAGGACTCTCTGGGATGACCTGCCGGGCATGCCGGAACCACCTCTCAGACGTGCCAGAACCATGTGGCGGACAGTCCGGAATCACCTGTTGGGCATGCGCAACCACCTCTGAGACGTACCAGAACCACATGCCGTGCAGGCTGGAACCACCTACCGGACAAACCGGAATCAACTTTTGGGCATGCCGGAACCACCAGTCAGATGTGCCAGAAAAACGTGCCGGAGACGCCGGAAGCACCTGCCGAGCACGTCGCAACCACCTGCTCAACTCGCCTGAACCACCTGCCGGACGCGCCAAAATCACCTGCCCGCTACAACAGCACCACTTCGGGGACAAGCCGGAATCACGTGAGGGGCATGCCGGCACAGCCTCTCAGACTGAACCTCGTGCCGGACACCACAGAACCACCTGCCGGACAGACCGGAACCACCTGCCGGACACGCCGGAATGACTGCTGGACATGCAAAATCACCTGCCGGCTACGCCGGAAACACTTGGCGAACACTCCGGAATCACCTGCCGGGCATGCCGGAACCACCTCTCAGATATGCCAGAACCACAGGCCAATGACCCCGGAAGCAACTGCCGAGCACGCCGGAACCACCTGCTCGACTCGCCAGAACCACCTGCCGGACACGCAAAAATCACCTGCTGGCTACTCCACAACCAGTTGGTGAGCACTTTGGAATCACCTGCCAGGCTTGCTGGAACCACCTGCCAGTCATGCCAAAATCACCTGCCAACTACGCCAGAACCGCTTGGCGGACACTGCGGAAACACCTGTCGGGCCGGCTGGAACCACATCTCAGACGTGCCAGAAACGTGTTCATGAGATGCTGGAACCACACCCCGAACAGACGGATACCACCTGCCAGAACCGCCTGAACCACCTGCTGAGCACGCCGGAACCACCTGCTCGACTCACCGGTACCACCTCCCTGACACGCCAAAATCACCTGCTGGGTATGCCAGAACCACTTGGCGGACACTCCGGAATCATCTGCCGGACATGCCGGAACCAGCTCTCAGACACACCAGAACCAAGTGCCGGAGACGCCGGAAGCACCTGCCGAGCATGCCGGAGCCACCTGCTCGACTCGCCAGAAACACCTGCCGGACACGCCAAAATCACCTGCCGGGTATGCCAGAACCACCTGGCGGACACTACGGAATCACCTGCCGCGCATGCCGGAACCACCTCTCAGACGTGCCGGAAGCACGTGCCAGACACGCCGGAAACACCTACCGGACAGACCGGAACCACCTGCCAAGAACGCCGGAGCCACCTGTTCGACTCGCTGGAACCACCTGCCGGACAGGCCAATATCAACTGCTGGCTATGCCAGAACCACCTGGGGGACGGTCCGGGATCACCTGCCAGCCATGGCGGAACCACCTCTCAGACGTACCAGAACCACCTGCCAGAGAAGCTGGAAACACGTCCTGGACAGACTGGAACCACGTGACGGCCATGCCTGAACCACCTGCAGATCACGGCGGAACCACCTGCCGGACGCGCCAAAATCACATGCGGGCTACGCCAGAACCACTTGGACGACTCTCCGAAATGACCTGCCGGGCATGTTGGAACCACCTCTCAGATGTGCCAGAAGCACGTGGCGGACAGTCCGGAATCACCTGTTGGGCATACGCAACCACCTCTGAGACGTACCAGCACCACGTGCCGTGCACGCCGGAACCACCTACCGGACAGACCGGAATCAACTTTTGGGCATGCCGGAACCAGCAGTCAGATGTGCCAGAAACACGTGCCGGAGACGCCGGAAGCACCTGCCGAGCACGTCGCAACCACCTGCTCAACTCGCCTGAACCACCTGCCGGACACGCCACAATCACCTGCCCGCTACACCAGCACCACTTCAGGGACAAGCCGGAATCACGTGAGGGGCATGCCGGCACAGCCTCTCAGACTGAACCTCGTGCCGGTCACCACAGAACCACCTGCCGGACAGACCGGAACCACCTGCCGGACACGCCGGAACCACCGGCTCGACCCGCCGGAACGACCGCTGGACATGCAAAATCACCTGCCGGCTACGCCGGAAACACTTGGCGAACACTCCGGAAGCACTTGCTGGGCACGCCGGAACCACCTGCTCGACTCGCCAGAACCACCTGCCGGACACGCCAAAATCACCTGCCGGCAACGCCACAACCAGTTGGGGAACACTTCGGAATCACCTGCCGGGCTTGCTGGAACCACCTGACGGTCATGCCAAAATCACCTGCCAACTACGCCAGTACCACTTGGCGGACACTGTGGAAACACCTGTCGGGCCGGCCGGAACCACATCTCAGACATGCCAGAACCATGTGCATGAGATTCTGGAACCACACACCCAACAGACGGAAAACACCTGCCAGACCCGTCTGAACAACCTGCCGAGCACGCCGGAGCCACCTGCTCGACTCGCCGGAACCACCTACCTGACATGCCCAAATCACCAGCCGGGTATGCCAGAACCACTTGGCGGACACTCCGGAATCACCTGCCGGGCATGCCGGAACCACCTCTCAGACATGCCAGAACCCCGTGCCAATGACCCCGGAAGCACCAGCCGAGCACGCCGGAACCACCTGCTCGACTCACCAGAACCACCTGCCGATCACGCAAAAATCACCTGCCGGCTACGCCACAACCAGTTGGTGAACACTTTGGAATCACCTGCCAGGCTTGCTGGAACCACCTGCCAGTCATGCCAAAATCACCTGCCCGCTACACCAGCACCACTTCGGGGACAAGCCGGAATCACGTGAGGGGCATGCCGGCACAGCCTCTCAGACTGAACCTCGTGCCGGACACCACAGAACCACCTGCCGGACAGACCGGAACCACCTGCCGGACACGCCGGAACCACCGGCTCGACCCGCCGGAACGACCGCTGGACATGCAAACTCACCTGCCGGCTACGCCGTAAATACTTGGCGAACACTACGGAATCACCTGCCGGGCATGCCGGAACCACCTCTCAGATATGCAAGAACCACGTGCCAATGACCCCGGAAGCACCTGCCGAGCATGCCGGAACCACCTGCTCGACTCGCCAGAACCACCTGCCGGACACGCAGAAATCACCTGCCGGCTACGCCACAACCAGTTGGGGAACACTTCGGAATCACCTGCCGGGCTTGCTGGAACCACCTGCCGGTCATGCCAAAATCACCTGCCAACTACGCCAGTACCACTTGGCGGACACTGTGGAAACACCTGTCGGGCCGGCCGGAACCACCTCTCAGACGTGCCAGAACCATGTGCATGAGATGCTGGAACCACACCCCGAACAGACGGAAAACACCTGCCAGACCCGTCTGAACAACCTGCCGAGCACGCCGGAGCAACCTGCTCGACTCGCCGGAACCACCTACCTGACATGCCCAAATCACCAGCCGGGTATGCCAGAACCACTTGGCGGACACTCCGGAATCATCTGCCGGACATGCCGGAACCAGCTCTCAGACACACCAGAACCAAGTGCCGGAGACGCCGGAAGCACCTGCCGAGCATGCTGGAGCCACCTGCTCGACTCGCCAGAAACACCTGCCGGACACGCCAAAATCACCTGCCGGGTACGCCAGAACCACCTGGCGGACACTCCGAAATCACCTGTCGCGCATGCCGGAACCACCTCTCAGACGTGCCGGAAGCACGTGCCGGACACGCCGGAATCACCTACCGGACAGACCGGAACCACCTGCCAAGAACGCCAGAGCCACCTGTTCGACTCGCTGGAACCACCTGCCGGACAGGCCAATATCAACTGCTGGCTATACCAGAACCACCTGGGGGACAGTCCGCGATCACCTGCCAGCCATGGCGGAACCACCTCTCAGACGTACCAGAACCACCTGCCGGAGAAGCTCGAAACACGTCCTGGACAGACTGGAACCACGTGACGGCCATGCCTGAACCACCTGCCGAGCACGGCGGAACCACCTGCCGGACACGCCAAAATCACCTGCGGGCTACGCCAGAACCACTTGGACGACTCTCCGAAATGACCTGCCGTGCATGTTGGAACCACCTCTCAGACATGCAGAAGCACGTGGCGGACAGTCCGGAATCACCTGTTGGGCATACGCAACCACCTCTGTGACGTACCAGAACCACGTGCCGTGCAGGCTGGAACCACCTACCGGACAGACCGGAATCACCTTTCGGGCATGCCGGAACCACCTGTCCGATGTGCCAGAAACACGTGCCGGTGACGCCTAAGCACCTGCCAAGCACGTTGGAACCACCTGCTCAACTCGCCTGAACCACCTGCCGGACATGCCAAAATCACCTGCCGACTATGCCAGAACCACTTGGCGAACACTCCGGAATCACTTGCCGGGCATGCAGGAACCACCTCTCAGACATGCCAGAACCCCGTGCCAATGACCCCGGAAGCACCAGCCGAGCACGCCGGAACCACCTGCTCGACTCGCCAGAACCACCTGCCGGACACGCAGAAATCACCTGCCGGCTACGCCACAACCAGATGGGGAACACTTCGGAATCACCTGCCGGGCTTGCTGGAACCACCTGCCGGTCATGCCAAAATCACCTGCCAACTACGCCAGAACCGCTTGGCGGACACTGCGGAAACACCTGTCGGGCCGGCTGGAACCACATCTCAGACGTGCCAGAAACGTGTTCATGAGATGCTGGAACCACACCCCGAACAGACGGATACCACCTGCCAGAACCGCCTGAACCACCTGCCGAGCACGCCGGAACCACCTGGTCGACTCACCGGTACCACCTCCCTGACATGCCAAAATCACCTGCCGGGTACGACAGAACCACCTGGCGGACACTCCGAAACCACCTCTCAGACGTGCCGGAAGCACGTGCCGGACACGCCGGAATCACCTACCGGACAGACTGGAACCACCTGCCGAGCACGCCGGAGCCACCTTTTCGACTCGCTGGAACCACCTGCCGGACAGGCCAATATCAACTGCTGGCTATGCCAGAACCACCTGGGGGTCGGTCCGGAATCTCCTGCCAGCCATGGCGGAACCACCTCTCAGACTTACCAGAACCACCTGCCGGAGAAGCTGGAAACACGTCCTGGACAGTCTGGAACCACCTGCCGGCCAAGCCTGAACCACCTGCCAAGCACAACGGAACAACCTGCCAGACACGCCAAAATCACCTGCGTGTTATGCCAGAACCACATGGAGGACTCTCTGGGATGACCTGCCGGGCATGCCGGAACCACCTCTCAGACGTGCCAGAACCATGTGGCGGACAGTCCGGAATCACCTGTTGGGCATGCGCAACCACCTCTGAGACGTACCAGAACCACATGCCGTGCAGGCTGGAACCACCTACCGGACAGACCGGAATCACCTTTCGGGCATGCCGGAACCACCTGTCAGATGTGCCAGAAACACGTGCCGGAGACGCCGGAAGCACCTGCCAAGCACGTCGGAACCACCTGCTCAACTCGCCTGAACCACCTGCCGGACAAGCCAAAATCACCTGCCGACTATGCCAGAACCACTTGGCGAACACTCCGGAATCACTTGCCGGGCATGCAGGAACCACCTCTCAGACATGCCAGAACCCCGTGCCAATGACCCCGGAAGCACCTGCCGAGCACGCCGGAACCACCTGCTCGACTCGCCAGAACCACCTGCCGGACACGCAGAAATCACCTGCCGGCTACGCCACAACCAGTTGGGGAACACTTCGGAATCACCTGCCGGGCTTGCTGGAACCACCTGCCGGTCATGCCAAAATCACCTGCCAACTACGCCTGTACTACTTGGCGGACACTGTGGAAACACCTGTCGGGCCGGCCGGAACCACATCTCAGACGGGCCAGAACCATGTGCATGAGATGCTGGAACCACACCCCGAACAGACGGAAAACACCTGCCAGACCCGTCTGAACAACCTGCCGAGCACGCCGGAGCCACCTGCTCGACTCGCCAGAAACACCTGCCGGACACGCCAAAATCACCTGCCGGGTACGCCAGAACCACCTGGCGGACACTCCGAAATCACCTGTCGCGCATGCCGGAACCACCTCTCAGACGTGCCGGAAGCACGTGCCGGACACGCCGGAATCACCTACCGGACAGACCGGAACCAACTGCCGAGCACGCCGGAGCCACCTGTTCGACTCACTGGAACCACCTGCCGGACAGGCCAATATCAACTGCTGTCTATGCCAGAACCAACTGGGGGACGGTCCGGAATCACCTGCCAGCCATGGCGGAACCACCTCTCAGCCGTACCAGAACCACCTGCCGGAGAAGCTGGAAACACGTCCTGGACAGTCTGGAACCACCTGCCGGCCAAGCCTGAACCACCTGCCAAGCACAACGGCACAACCTGCCAGACACGCCAAAATCACCTGCGTGTTCTGTCAGAACCACTTGGAGGACTCTCTGGGATGACCTGCCGGGCATGCCGGAACCACCTCTCAGACGTGCCAGAACCATGTGGCGGACAGTCCGGAATCACCTGTTGGGCATGCGCAACCACCTCTGAGACGTACCAGAACCACATGCCGTGCAGGCTGGAACCACCTACCGGACAAACCGGAATCAACTTTTGGGCATGCCGGAACCACCAGTCAGATGTGCCAGAAAAACGTGCCGGAGACGCCGGAAGCACCTGCCGAGCACGTCGCAACCACCTGCTCAACTCGCCTGAACCACCTGCCGGACGCGCCAAAATCACCTGCCCGCTACAACAGCACCACTTCGGGGACAAGCCGGAATCACGTGAGGGGCATGCCGGCACAGCCTCTCAGACTGAACCTCGTGCCGGACACCACAGAACCACCTGCCGGACAGACCGGAACCACCTGCCGGACACGCCGGAATGACTGCTGGACATGCAAAATCACCTGCCGGCTACGCCGGAAACACTTGGCGAACACTCCGGAATCACCTGCCGGGCATGCCGGAACCACCTCTCAGATATGCCAGAACCACAGGCCAATGACCCCGGAAGCAACTGCCGAGCACGCCGGAACCACCTGCTCGACTCGCCAGAACCACCTGCCGGACACGCAAAAATCACCTGCTGGCTACTCCACAACCAGTTGGTGAGCACTTTGGAATCACCTGCCAGGCTTGCTGGAACCACCTGCCAGTCATGCCAAAATCACCTGCCAACTACGCCAGAACCGCTTGGCGGACACTGCGGAAACACCTGTCGGGCCGGCTGGAACCACATCTCAGACGTGCCAGAAACGTGTTCATGAGATGCTGGAACCACACCCCGAACAGACGGATACCACCTGCCAGAACCGCCTGAACCACCTGCTGAGCACGCCGGAACCACCTGCTCGACTCACCGGTACCACCTCCCTGACACGCCAAAATCACCTGCTGGGTATGCCAGAACCACTTGGCGGACACTCCGGAATCATCTGCCGGACATGCCGGAACCAGCTCTCAGACACACCAGAACCAAGTGCCGGAGACGCCGGAAGCACCTGCCGAGCATGCCGGAGCCACCTGCTCGACTCGCCAGAAACACCTGCCGGACACGCCAAAATCACCTGCCGGGTATGCCAGAACCACCTGGCGGACACTACGGAATCACCTGCCGCGCATGCCGGAACCACCTCTCAGACGTGCCGGAAGCACGTGCCAGACACGCCGGAAACACCTACCGGACAGACCGGAACCACCTGCCAAGAACGCCGGAGCCACCTGTTCGACTCGCTGGAACCACCTGCCGGACAGGCCAATATCAACTGCTGGCTATGCCAGAACCACCTGGGGGACGGTCCGGGATCACCTGCCAGCCATGGCGGAACCACCTCTCAGACGTACCAGAACCACCTGCCAGAGAAGCTGGAAACACGTCCTGGACAGACTGGAACCACGTGACGGCCATGCCTGAACCACCTGCAGATCACGGCGGAACCACCTGCCGGACGCGCCAAAATCACATGCGGGCTACGCCAGAACCACTTGGACGACTCTCCGAAATGACCTGCCGGGCATGTTGGAACCACCTCTCAGATGTGCCAGAAGCACGTGGCGGACAGTCCGGAATCACCTGTTGGGCATACGCAACCACCTCTGAGACGTACCAGCACCACGTGCCGTGCACGCCGGAACCACCTACCGGACAGACCGGAATCAACTTTTGGGCATGCCGGAACCAGCAGTCAGATGTGCCAGAAACACGTGCCGGAGACGCCGGAAGCACCTGCCGAGCACGTCGCAACCACCTGCTCAACTCGCCTGAACCACCTGCCGGACACGCCACAATCACCTGCCCGCTACACCAGCACCACTTCAGGGACAAGCCGGAATCACGTGAGGGGCATGCCGGCACAGCCTCTCAGACTGAACCTCGTGCCGGTCACCACAGAACCACCTGCCGGACAGACCGGAACCACCTGCCGGACACGCCGGAACCACCGGCTCGACCCGCCGGAACGACCGCTGGACATGCAAAATCACCTGCCGGCTACGCCGGAAACACTTGGCGAACACTCCGGAAGCACTTGCTGGGCACGCCGGAACCACCTGCTCGACTCGCCAGAACCACCTGCCGGACACGCCAAAATCACCTGCCGGCAACGCCACAACCAGTTGGGGAACACTTCGGAATCACCTGCCGGGCTTGCTGGAACCACCTGACGGTCATGCCAAAATCACCTGCCAACTACGCCAGTACCACTTGGCGGACACTGTGGAAACACCTGTCGGGCCGGCCGGAACCACATCTCAGACATGCCAGAACCATGTGCATGAGATTCTGGAACCACACACCCAACAGACGGAAAACACCTGCCAGACCCGTCTGAACAACCTGCCGAGCACGCCGGAGCCACCTGCTCGACTCGCCGGAACCACCTACCTGACATGCCCAAATCACCAGCCGGGTATGCCAGAACCACTTGGCGGACACTCCGGAATCACCTGCCGGGCATGCCGGAACCACCTCTCAGACATGCCAGAACCCCGTGCCAATGACCCCGGAAGCACCAGCCGAGCACGCCGGAACCA
Source organism: Equus caballus (assembly GCF_041296265.1). Lineage (NCBI taxonomy): Eukaryota > Metazoa > Chordata > Mammalia > Perissodactyla > Equidae > Equus > Equus caballus. The sequence goes on from NC_091697.1 coordinate 4,659,894, forward strand.
CCTGCTCGACTCACCAGAACCACCTGCCGATCACGCAAAAATCACCTGCCGGCTACGCCACAACCAGTTGGTGAACACTTTGGAATCACCTGCCAGGCTTGCTGGAACCACCTGCCAGTCATGCCAAAATCACCTGCCCGCTACACCAGCACCACTTCGGGGACAAGCCGGAATCACGTGAGGGGCATGCCGGCACAGCCTCTCAGACTGAACCTCGTGCCGGACACCACAGAACCACCTGCCGGACAGACCGGAACCACCTGCCGGACACGCCGGAACCACCGGCTCGACCCGCCGGAACGACCGCTGGACATGCAAACTCACCTGCCGGCTACGCCGTAAATACTTGGCGAACACTACGGAATCACCTGCCGGGCATGCCGGAACCACCTCTCAGATATGCAAGAACCACGTGCCAATGACCCCGGAAGCACCTGCCGAGCATGCCGGAACCACCTGCTCGACTCGCCAGAACCACCTGCCGGACACGCAGAAATCACCTGCCGGCTACGCCACAACCAGTTGGGGAACACTTCGGAATCACCTGCCGGGCTTGCTGGAACCACCTGCCGGTCATGCCAAAATCACCTGCCAACTACGCCAGTACCACTTGGCGGACACTGTGGAAACACCTGTCGGGCCGGCCGGAACCACCTCTCAGACGTGCCAGAACCATGTGCATGAGATGCTGGAACCACACCCCGAACAGACGGAAAACACCTGCCAGACCCGTCTGAACAACCTGCCGAGCACGCCGGAGCAACCTGCTCGACTCGCCGGAACCACCTACCTGACATGCCCAAATCACCAGCCGGGTATGCCAGAACCACTTGGCGGACACTCCGGAATCATCTGCCGGACATGCCGGAACCAGCTCTCAGACACACCAGAACCAAGTGCCGGAGACGCCGGAAGCACCTGCCGAGCATGCTGGAGCCACCTGCTCGACTCGCCAGAAACACCTGCCGGACACGCCAAAATCACCTGCCGGGTACGCCAGAACCACCTGGCGGACACTCCGAAATCACCTGTCGCGCATGCCGGAACCACCTCTCAGACGTGCCGGAAGCACGTGCCGGACACGCCGGAATCACCTACCGGACAGACCGGAACCACCTGCCAAGAACGCCAGAGCCACCTGTTCGACTCGCTGGAACCACCTGCCGGACAGGCCAATATCAACTGCTGGCTATACCAGAACCACCTGGGGGACAGTCCGCGATCACCTGCCAGCCATGGCGGAACCACCTCTCAGACGTACCAGAACCACCTGCCGGAGAAGCTCGAAACACGTCCTGGACAGACTGGAACCACGTGACGGCCATGCCTGAACCACCTGCCGAGCACGGCGGAACCACCTGCCGGACACGCCAAAATCACCTGCGGGCTACGCCAGAACCACTTGGACGACTCTCCGAAATGACCTGCCGTGCATGTTGGAACCACCTCTCAGACATGCAGAAGCACGTGGCGGACAGTCCGGAATCACCTGTTGGGCATACGCAACCACCTCTGTGACGTACCAGAACCACGTGCCGTGCAGGCTGGAACCACCTACCGGACAGACCGGAATCACCTTTCGGGCATGCCGGAACCACCTGTCCGATGTGCCAGAAACACGTGCCGGTGACGCCTAAGCACCTGCCAAGCACGTTGGAACCACCTGCTCAACTCGCCTGAACCACCTGCCGGACATGCCAAAATCACCTGCCGACTATGCCAGAACCACTTGGCGAACACTCCGGAATCACTTGCCGGGCATGCAGGAACCACCTCTCAGACATGCCAGAACCCCGTGCCAATGACCCCGGAAGCACCAGCCGAGCACGCCGGAACCACCTGCTCGACTCGCCAGAACCACCTGCCAATCACGCAAAAATCACCTGCCGGCTACGCCACAACCAGTTGGTGAACACTTTGGAATCACCTGCCAGGCTTGCTGGAACCACCTGCCAGTCATGCCAAAATCACCTGCCAACTACGCCAGAACCGCTTGGCGGACACTGCGGAAACACCTGTCGGGCCGGCTGGAACCACATCTCAGACGTGCCAGAAACGTGTTCATGAGATGCTGGAACCACACCCCGAACAGACGGATACCACCTGCCAGAACCGCCTGAACCACCTGCTGAGCACGCCGGAACCACCTGCTCGACTCACCGGTACCACCTCCCTGACACGCCAAAATCACCTGCTGGGTATGCCAGAACCACTTGGCAGACACTCCGGAATCATCTGCCGGACATGCCGGAACCAGCTCTCAGACACACCAGAACCAAGTGCCGGAGACGCCGGAAGCACCTGCCGAGCATGCCGGAGCCACCTGCTCGACTCGCCAGAAACACATGCCGGACACGCCAAAATCACCTGCCGGGTATGCCAGAACCACCTGGCGGACACTACGGAATAACCTGCCGCGCATGCCGGAACCATCTCTCAGACGTGCCGGAAGCACGTGCCAGACACGCCGGAAACACCTACCGGACAGACCGGAACCACCTGCCAAGAACGCCGGAGCCACCTGTTCGACTCGCTGGAACCACCTGCCGGACAGGCCAATATCAACTGCTGGCTATGCCAGAACCACCTGGGGGACAGTCCGGGATCACCTGCCAGCCATGGCGGAACCACCTCTCAGACGTACCAGAACCACCTGCCGGAGAAGCTCGAAACACGTCCTGGACAGACTGGAACCACGTGACGGCCATGCCTGAACCACCTGCCGGACACGCCAAAATCACCTGCGGGCTACGCCAGAACCACTTGGACGACTCTCCGAAATGACCTGCCGGGCATGTTGGAACCACCTCTCAGAGGTGCCAGAAGCACGTGGCGGACAGTCCGGAATCACCAGTTGGGCATACGCAACCACCTCTGACACGTACCAGAACCACGTGCCGCGCACGCCGGAACCACCTACCGGACAGACCGGAATCAACTTTTGGGCATGCCGGAACCACCAGTCAGATGTGCCAGAAACACGTGCCGGAGACGCCGGAAGCACCTGCCGAGCACGTCGCAACCACCTGCTCAACTCGCCTGAACCACCTGCCGGACACGCCAAAATCACCTGCCCGCTACACCAGCACCACTTCGGGGACAAGCCGGAAGCACGTGAGGGGCATGCCGGCACAGCCTCTCAGACTGAACCTCGTGCCGGACACCACAGAACCACCTGCCGGACAGACCGGAACCACCTGCCGGACACGCCGGAACCACAGGCTCGACCCGCCGGAACGACCGCTGGACATGCAAAATCACCTGCCGGCTACGCCGCAAACACTTGGCGAACACTCCGGAATCACCTGCCGGGCATGCCGGAACCACCTCTCAGATATGCCAGAACCACGTGCCAATGACCCCGGAAGCACCTGCCGAGCACGCCGGAACCACCTGCTCGACTCGCCAGAACCACCTGCCGGACACGCAGAAATCACCTGCCGGCTACGCCACAACCAGATGGGGAACACTTCGGAATCACCTGCCGGGCTTGCTGGAAGCACCTGCCGGTCATGCCAAAATCACCTGCCAACTACGCCAGAACCGCTTGGCGGACACTGCGGAAACACCTGTCGGGCCGGCTGGAACCACATCTCAGACGTGCCAGAAACGTGTTCATGAGATGCTGGAACCACACCCCGAACAGACGGATACCACCTGCCAGAACCGCCTGAACCACCTGCCGAGCACGCCGGAACCACCTGCTCGACTCACCGGTACCACCTCCCTGACATGCCAAAATCACCTGCCGGGTACGCCAGAACCACCTGGCGGACACTCCGAAACCACCTCTCAGACGTGCCGGAAGCACGTGCCGGACACGCCGGAATCACCTACCGGACAGACTGGAACCACCTGCCGAGCACGCCGGAGCCACCTTTTCGACTCGCTGGAACCACCTGCCGGACAGGCCAATATCAACTGCTGGCTATGCCAGAACCACCTGGGGGACGGTCCGGAATCTCCTGCCAGCCATGGCGGAACCACCTCTCAGACTTACCAGAACCACCTGCCGGAGAAGCTGGAAACACGTCCTGGACAGTCTGGAACCACCTGCCGGCCAAGCCTGAACCACCTGCCAAGCACAACGGAACAACCTGCCAGACACGCCAAAATCACCTGCGTGTTATGCCAGAACCACATGGAGGACTCTCTGGGATGACCTGCCGGGCATGCCGGAACCACCTCTCAGACGTGCCAGAACCATGTGGCGGACAGTCCGGAATCACCTGTTGGGCATGCGCAACCACCTCTGAGACGTACCAGAACCACATGCCGTGCAGGCTGGAACCACCTACCGGACAGACCGGAATCACCTTTCGGGCATGCCGGAACCACCTGTCAGATGTGCCAGAAACACGTGCCGGAGACGCCGGAAGCACCTGCCAAGCACGTCGGAACCACCTGCTCAACTCGCCTGAACCACCTGCCGGACAAGCCAAAATCACCTGCCGACTATGCCAGAACCACTTGGCGAAAACTCCGGAATCACTTGCCGGGCATGCAGGAACCACCTCTCAGACATGCCAGAACCCCGTGCCAATGACCCCGGAAGCACCTGCCGAGCACGCCGGAACCACCTGCTCGACTCGCCAGAACCACCTGCCGGACACGCAGAAATCACCTGCCGGCTACGCCACAACCAGTTGGGGAACACTTCGGAATCACCTGCCGGGCTTGCTGGAACCACCTGCCGGTCATGCCAAAATCACCTGCCAACTACGCCTGTACTACTTGGCGGACACTGTGGAAACACCTGTCGGGCCGGCCGGAACCACATCTCAGACGGGCCAGAACCATGTGCATGAGATGCTGGAACCACACCCCGAACAGACGGAAAACACCTGCCAGACCCGTCTGAACAACCTGCCGAGCATGCCGGAGCCACCTGCTCGACTCGCCAGAAACACCTGCCGGACACGCCAAAATCACCTGCCGGGTATGCCAGAACCACCTGGCGGACACTACGGAATAACCTGCCGCGCATGCCGGAACCACCTCTCAGACGTGCCGGAAGCACGTGCCAGACACGCCGGAAACACCTACCGGACAGACCGGAACCACCAGCCAAGAACGCCGGAGCCACCTGTTCGACTCGCTGGAACCACCTGCCGGACAGGCCAATATCAACTGCTGGCTATGCCAGAACCACCTGGGGGACAGTCTGGGATCACCTGCCAGCCATGGCGGAACCACCTCTCAGACGTACCAGAACCACCTGCCGGAGAAGCTCGAAACACGTCCTGGACAGACTGGAACCACGTGACGGCCATGCCTGAACCACCTGCCGAGCACGGCGGAACCACCTGCCGGACACGCCAAAATCACCTGCGGGCTACGCCAGAACCACTTGGACGACTCTCCGAAATGACCTGCCGTGCATGTTGGAACCACCTCTCAGACATGCAGAAGCACGTGGCGGACAGTCCGGAATCACCTGTTGGGCATGCGCAACCACCTCTGAGACGTACCAGAACCACATGCCGTGCAGGCTGGAACCACCTACCGGACAGACCGGAATCACCTTTCGGGCATGCCGGAACCACCTGTCAGATGTGCCAGAAACACGTGCCGGAGACGCCGGAAGCACCTGCCAAGCACGTTGGAACCACCTGCTCAACTCGCCTGAACCACCTGCCGGACATGCCAAAATCACCTGCCGACTATGCCAGAACCACTTGGCGAACACTCCGGAATCACTTGCCGGGCATGCAGGAACCACCTCTCAGACATGCCAGAACCCCGTGCCAATGACCCCGGAAGCACCAGCCGAGCACGCCGGAACCACCTGCTCGACTCGCCAGAACCACCTGCCGATCACGCAAAAATCACCTGCCGGCTACGCCACAACCAGTTGGTGAACACTTTGGAATCACCTGCCAGGCTTGCTGGAACCACCTGCCAGTCATGCCAAAATCACCTGCCAACTACGCCAGAACCGCTTGGCGGACACTGCGGAAACACCTGTCGGGCCGGCTGGAACCACATCTCAGACGTGCCAGAAACGTGTTCATGAGATGCTGGAACCACACCCCGAACAGACGGATACCACCTGCCAGAACCGCCTGAACCACCTGCTGAGCACGCCGGAACCATCTGCTCGACTCACCGGTACCACCTCCCTGACACGCCAAAATCACCTGCTGGGTATGCCAGAACCACTTGGCGGACACTCCGGAATCATCTGCCGGACATGCCGGAACCAGCTCTCAGACACACCAGAACCAAGTGCCGGAGACGCCGGAAGCACCTGCCGAGCATGCCGGAGCCACCTGCTCGACTCGCCAGAAACACCTGACGGACACGCCAAAATCACCTGCCGGGTATGCCAGAACCACCTGGCGGACACTACGGAATCACCTGCCGCGCATGCCGGAACCACCTCTCAGACGTGCCGGAAGAACGTGCCAGACACGTCGGAAACACCTACCGGACAGACCGGAACCACCTGCCAAGAACGCCAGAGCCACCTGTTCGACTCGCTGGAACCACCTGCCGGACAGGCCAATATCAACTGCTGGCTATACCAGAACCACCTGGGGGACAGTCCGCGATCACCTGCCAGCCATGGCGGAACCACCTCTCAGACGTACCAGAACCACCTGCCGGAGAAGCTCGAAACACGTCCTGGACAGACTGGAACCACGTGACGGCCATGCCTGAACCACCTGCCGAGCACGGCGGAACCACCTGCCGGACACGCCAAAATCACCTGCGGGCTACGCCAGAACCACTTGGACGACTCTCCGCAATGACCTGCCGGGCATGTTGGAACCACCTCTCAGACATGCCAGAAGCACGTGGCGGACAGTCCGGAATCACCTGTTGGGCATACGCAACCACCTCTGTGACGTACCAGAACCACGTGCCGTGCAGGCTGGAACCACCTACGGGACAGACCGGAATCACTTTTCGGGCATGCCGGAACCACCTGTCAGATGTGCCAGAAACACGTGCCGGTGACGCCGGAAGCACCTGCCAAGCACGTTGGAACCACCTGCTCAACTCGCCTGAACCACCTGCCGGACATGCCAAAATCACCTGCCGACTATGCCAGAACCACTTGGCGAACACTCCGGAATCACTTGCCGGGCATGCAGGAACCACCTCTCAGACATGCCAGAACCCCGTGCCAATGACCCCGGAAGCACCAGCCGAGCACGCCGGAACCACCTGCTCGACTCGCCAGAACCACCTGCCGATCACGCAAAAATCACCTGCCGGCTACGCCACAACCAGTTGGTGAACACTTTGGAATCACCTGCCAGGCTTGCTGGAACCACCTGCCAGTCATGCCAAAATCACCTGCCAACTACGCCAGAACCGCTTGGCGGACACTGCGGAAACACCTGTCGGGCCGGCTGGAACCACATCTCAGACGTGCCAGAAACGTGTTCATGAGATGCTGGAACCACACCCCGAACAGACGGATACCACCTGCCAGAACCGCCTGAACCACGTGCTGAGCACGCCGGAACCACCTGCTCGACTCACCGGTACCACCTCCCTGACACGCCAAAATCACCTGCTGGGTATGCCAGAACCACTTGGCAGACACTCCGGAATCATCTGCCGGACATGCCGGAACCAGCTCTCAGACACACCAGAACCAAGTGCCGGAGACGCCGGAAGCACCTGCCGAGCATGCCGGAGCCACCTGCTCGACTCGCCAGAAACACCTGCCGGACACGCCAAAATCACCTGCCGGGTATGCCAGAACCACCTGGCGGACACTACGGAATAACCTGCCGCGCATGCCGGAACCACCTCTCCGACGTGCCGGAAGCACGTGCCAGACACGCCGGAAACACCTACCGGACAGACCGGAACCACCTGCCAAGAACGCCGGAGCCACCTGTTGGACTCGCTGGAACCACCTGCCAGACAGGCCAATATCAACTGCTGGCTATGCCAGAACCACCTGGGGGACAGTCCGGGATCACCGGCCAGCCATGGCGGAACCACCTCTCAGACGTACCAGAACCACCTGCCGGAGAAGCTCGAAACACGTCCTGGACAGACTGGAACCACGTGACGGCCATGCCTGAACCACCTGCCGGACACGCCAAAATCACCTGCGGGCTACGCCAGAACCACTTGGAGGACTCTCCGAAATGACCTGCCGGGCATGTTGGAACCACCTCTCAGACGTGCCAGAAGCATGTGGCGGACAGTCCGGAATCACCAGTTGGGCATACGCAACCACCTCTGACACGTACCAGAACCACGTGCCGCGCACGCCGGAACCACCTACCGGACAGACCGGAATCAACTTTTGGGCATGCCGGAACCACCAGTCAGATGTGCCAGAAACACGTGCCGGAGACGCCGGAAGCACCTGCCAAGCACGTCGCAACCACCTGCTCAACTCGCCTGAACCACCTGCCGGACACGCCAAAATCACCTGCCCGCTACACCAGCACCACTTCGGGGACAAGCCGGAAGCACGTGAGGGGCATGCCGGCACAGCCTCGCAGACTGAACCTCGTGCCGGACACCACAGAACCACCTGCCGGACAGACCGGAACCACCTGCCGGACACGCCGGAACCACCGGCTCGACCCGCCGGAACGACCGCTGGACATGCAAACTCACCTGCCGGCTACGCCGCAAACACTTGGCGAACACTCCGGAATCACCTGCCGGGCATGCCGGAACCACCTCTCAGATATGCCAGAACCACGTGCCAATGACCCCAGAAGCACCTGCCGAGCACGCCGGAACCACCTGCTCGACTCGCCAGAACCACCTGCCGGACACGCAGAAATCACCTGCCGGCTACGCCACAACCAGTTGGGGAACACTTCGGAATCACCTGCCGGGCTTGCTGGAACCACCTGCCGGTCATGCCAAAATCACCTGCCAACTACGCCAGTACCACTTGGCGGACACTGTGGAAACACCTGTCGGGCCGGCCGGAACCACATCTCAGACGTGCCAGAACCATGTGCATGAGATGCTGGAACCACACCCCGAACAGACGGAAAACCCCTGCCAGACCCGTCTGAACAACCTGCCGAGCACGCCGGAGCCACCTGCTCGACTCGCCGGAACCACCTACCTGACATGCCCAAATCACCAGCCGGGTATGCCAGAACCACTTGGCGGACACTCCGGAATCATCTGCCGGACATGCCGGAACCAGCTCTCAGACACACCAGAACCACGTGCCGGAGACGCCGGAAGCACCTGCCGAGCATGCCGGAGCCACCTGCTCGACTCGCCAGAAACACCTGCCGGACACGCCAAAATCACCTGCTGGGTACGCCAGAACCACCTGGCGGACACTCCGAAACCACCTGTCACGCATGCCGGAACCACCTCTCAGACTTGCCGGAAGCACGTGCCGGACACGCCGGAATCACCTACCGGACAGACCGGAACCACCTGCCGAGCACGCCGGAGCCACCTGTTCGACTCGCTGGAACCACCTGCCGGACAGGCCAATATCAACTGCTGGCTATGCCAGAACCACCTGGGGGACGGTCCGGAATCGCCTGCCAGCCATGGCGGAACCACCTCTCAGACGTACCAGAATCACCTGCCGGAGAAGCTGGAAACACGTCCTGGACAGTCTGGAACCACCTGCCGGCCAAGCCTGAACCACCTGCCAAGCACAACGGAACAACCTGCCAGACACGCCAAAATCACCTGCGTGTTATGCCAGAACCACTTGGAGGACTCTCTGGGATGACCTGCCAGGCATGCCGGAACCACCTCTCAGACGTGCCAGAACCATGTGGCGGACAGTCCGGAATCACCTGTTGGGCATACGCAACCACATCTGAGACGTACCAGAACCACGTGCCGTTCAGGCTGGAACCACCTACCGGACAGACCGGAATCACCTTTCGGGCATGCCGGAACCACCTGTCAGATGGGCCAGAAACACGTGCCGGAGACGCCGGAAGCACCTGCCAAGCACGTTGGAACCACCTGCTCAACTCGCCTGAACCACCTGCCGGACATGCCAAAATCACCTGCCGACTATGCCAGAACCACTTGGCGAACACTCCGGAATCACTTGCCGGGCATGCAGGAACCACCTCTCAGACATGCCAGAACCCCGTGCCAATGACCCCGGAAGCACCAGCCGAGCACGCCGGAACCACCTGCTCGACTCGCCAGAACCACCTGCCGATCACGCAAAAATCACCTGCCGGCTACGCCACAACCAGTTGGTGAACACTTTGGAATCACCTGCCAGGCTTGCTGGAACCACCTGCCAGTCATGCCAAAATCACCTGCCAACTACGCCAGAACCGCTTGGCGGACACTGCGGAAACACCTGTCGGGCCGGCTGGAACCACATCTCAGACGTGCCAGAAACGTGTTCATGAGATGCTGGAACCACACCCCGAACAGACGGATACCACCTGCCAGAACCGCCTGAACCACCTGCTGAGCACGCCGGAACCACCTGCTCGACTCACCGGTACCACCTCCCTGACACGCCAAAATCACCTGCTGGGTATGCCAGAACCACTTGGCAGACACTCCGGAATCATCTGCCGGACATGCCGGAACCAGCTCTCAGACACACCAGAACCAAGTGCCGGAGACGCCGGAAGCACCTGCCGAGCATGCCGGAGCCACCTGCTCGACTCGCCAGAAACACCTGCCGGACACGCCAAAATCACCTGCCGGGTATGCCAGAACCACCTGGCGGACACTACGGAATCACCTGCCGCGCATGCCGGAACCACCTCTCAGACGTGCCGGAAGCACGTGCCAGACACGCCGGAAACACCTACCGGACAGACCGGAACCACCTGCCAAGAACGCCGGAGCCACCTGTTCGACTCGCTGGAACCACCTGCCGGACAGGCCAATATCAACTGCTGGCTATGCCAGAACCACCTGGGGGACAGTCCGGGATCACCTGCCAGCCATGGCGGAACCACCTCTCAGACGTACCAGAACCACCTGCCGGAGAAGCTGGAAACACGTCCTGGACAGACTGGAACCACGTGACGGCCATGCCTGAACCACCTGCCGGACACGCCAAAATCACCTGCGGGCTACGCCAGAACCACTTGGACGACTCTCCGAAATGACCTGCCGGGCATGTTGGAACCACCTCTCAGACGTGCCAGAAGCACGTGGCGGACAGTCCGGAATCACCTGTTGGGCATATGCAACCACCTCTGACACGTACCAGAACTACGTGCCGCGCACGCCGGAACCACCTACCGGACAGACCGGAATCAACTTTTGGGCATGCCGGAACCACCAGTCAGATGTGCCAGAAACACGTGCCGGAGACGCCGGAAGCACCTGCCGAGCACGTCGCAACCACCTGCTCAACTCGCCTGAACCACCTGCCGGACACGCCAAAATCACCTGCCCGCTACACCAGCACCACTTCGGGGACAAGCCGGAAGCACGTGAGGGGCATGCCGGCACAGCCTCTCAGACTGAACCTCGTGCCGGACACCACAGAACCACCTGCCGGACAGACCGGAACCACCTGCCGGACACGCCGGAACCACCGGCTCGACCCGCCGGAACGACCGCTGGACATGCAAAATCACCTGCCGGCTACGCCGGAAACACTTGGCGAACACTCCGGAATCACCTGCCGGGCATGCCGGAACCACCTCTCAGATATGCCAGAACCACGTGCCAATGACCCCGGAAGCACCTGCCGAGCACGCCGGAACCACCTGCTCGACTCGCCAGAACCACCTGCCGGACACGCAGAAATCACCTGCCGGCTACGCCACAACCAGATGGGGAACACTTCGGAATCACCTGCCGGGCTTGCTGGAACCACCTGCCGGTCATGCCAAAATCACCTGCCAACTACGCCAGTACCACTTGGCGGACACTGTGGAAACACCTGTCGGGCTGGCCGGAACCACATCTCAGACGTGCCAGAACCATGTGCATGAGATGCTGGAACCACACCCCGAACAGACGGAAAACACCTGCCAGACCCGTCTGAACAACCTGCCGAGCACGCCGGAGCCACCTGCTCGACTCGCCGGAACCACCTACCTGACATGCCCAAATCACCAGCCGGGTATGCCAGAACCACTTGGCGGACACTCCGGAATCATCTGCCGGACATGCCGGAACCAGCTCTCAGACACACCAGAACCACGTGCCGGAGACGCCGGAAGCACCTGCCGAGCATGCCGGAGCCACCTGCTCGACTCGCCAGAAACACCTGCCTGACACGCCAAAATCACCTGCCGGGTACGCCAGAACCACCTGGCGGACACTCCGAAATCACCTGTCGCGCATGCCGGAACCACCTCTCAGACGTGCCGGAAACACGTGCCGGACACGCCGGAATCACCTACCGGACAGACCGGAACCACCTGCCGAGCACGCCGGAGCCACCTGTTCGACTCGCTGGAACCACCTGCCGGACAGTTCAATATCAACTGCTGGCTATGCCAGAACGACCTGGGGGACCGTCCGGAATCACCTGCCAGCCATGGCGGAACCACCTGTCAGACGTACCAGAACCACCTGCCGGAGAAGCTGGAAACACGTCCTGGACAGTCTGGAACCACCTGCCGGCCAAGCCTGAACCACCTGCCAAGCACAACGGAACAACCTGCCAGACACGCCAAAATCACCTGCGTGTTATGCCAGAACCACTTGGAGGACTCTCTGGGATGACCTACCGGGCATGCCGGAACCAGCTCTCAGACGTGCCAGAACCATGTGGCGGACAGTCCGGAATCACCTGTTGGGCATGCGCAACCACCTCTGAGACGTACCAGAACCACATGCCGTGCAGGCTGGAACCACCTACCGGACAGACCGGAATCACCTTTCGGGCATGCCGGAGCCACCTGTCAGATGTGCCAGAAACACGTGCCGGAGACGCCGGAAGCACCTGCCAAGCACGTTGGAACCACCTGCTCAACTCTCCTGAACCACCTGCCGGACATGCCAAAATCACCTGCTGACTATGCCAGAACCACTTGGCGAACACTCCGGAATCACTTGCCGGGCATGCAGGAACCACCTCTCAGACATGCCAGAACCCCGTGCCAATGACCCCGGAAGCACCAGCCGAGCACGCCGGAACCACCTGCTCGACTCGCCAGAACCACCTGCCGATCACGCAAAAATCACCTGCCGGCTACGCCACAACCAGTTGGCGAACACTTTGGAATCACCTGCCAGGCTTGCTGGAACCACCTGCCATCATGCCAAAATCACCTGCCAACTACGCCAGAACTGCTTGGCGGACACTGCGGAAACACCTGTCGGGCCGGCTGGAATCACATCTCAGACGTGCCAGAAACGTGTTCATGAGATGCTGGAACCACACCCCGAACAGACGCCAGAACCGCCTGAACCACCTGCTGAGCACGCCGGAAACACCTGCTCGACTCACCGGTACCACCTCCCTGACACGCCAAAATCACCTGCTGGGTATGCCAGAACCACTTGGCGGACACTCCGGAATCATCTGCCGGACATGCCGGAACCAGCTCTCAGACACACCAGAACCAAGTGCCGGAGACGCCGGAAGCACCTGCCGAGCATGCCGGAGCCACGTGCTCGACTCGCCAGAAACCCCTGCCGGACACGCCAAAATCACCTGCCGGGTACGCCAGAACCACCTGGCGGACACTACGGAATCACCTGCCGCGCATGCCGTAACCACCTCTCAGACGTGCCGGAAGCACGTGCCAGACACGCCGGAAACACCTACCGGACAGACCGGAACCACCTGCCAAGAACGCCGGAGCCACCTGTTCGACTCGCTGGAACCACCTGCCAGACAGGCCAATATCAACTGCTGGCTATGCCAGAACCACCTGGGGGACGGTCCGGGATCACCTGCCAGCCATGGCGGAACCACCTCTCAGACGTACCAGAACCACCCGCCGGAGATGCTGGAAACACGTCCTGGACAGACTGGAACCACGTGACGGCCATGCCTGAACCACCTGCCGAGCACGGCGGAACCACCTGCCGGACACGCCAAAATCACCTGCGTGCTACGCCAGAACCACTTGGACGACTCTCCGAAATGACCTGCCGGGCATGTTGGAACCACCTCTCAGACGTGCCAGAAGCACGTGGCGGACAGTCCGGAATCACCTGTTGGGCATACGCAACCACCTCTGAGACGTACCAGAACCACGTGCCGTGCACGCCGGAACCACCTACCGGACAGTCCGGAATCAACTTTTGGGCATGCCGGAACCACCAGTCAGATGTGCCAGAAACACGTGCCGGAGACGCCGGAAGCACCTGCCGAGCACGTCGCAACCACCTGCTCAACTCGCCGGAACCACCTGCCGGACACGCCAAAATCACCTGCCCGCTACACCAGCACCACTTCGGGGACAAGCCGGAATCACGTGAGGGGCATGCCGGCACAGCCTCTCAGACTGAACCTCGTGCCGGACACCACAGAACCACCTGCCGGACAGACCGGAACCACCTGCCGGACACGCCGGAACCACCGGCTCGACCCGCCGGAACGACCGCTGGACATGCAAAATCACCTGCCGGCTACGCCGGAAACACTTGGCGAACACTCCGGAATCACCTGCCGGGCATGCCGGAACCACCTCTCAGATATGCCAGAACCACGTGCCAATGACCCCGGAAGCACCTGCCGAGCACGCCGGAACCACCTGCTCGACTCGCCAGAACCACCTGCCGGACACGCAGAAATCACCTGCCGGCTACGCCACAACCAGTTGGGGAACACTTCGGAATCACCTGCCGGGCTTGCTGGAACCACCTGCCGGTCATGCCAAAATCACCTGCCAACTACGCCAGTACCACTTGGCGGACACTGTGGAAACACCTGTCGTGCCGGCCGGAACCACATCTCAGACGTGCCAGAACCATGTGCATGAGATGCTGGAACCACACCACGAACAGACGGAAAACACCTGCCAGACCCGTCTGAACAACCTGCCGAGCACACCGGAGCCACCTACCTGACATGCCCAAATCACCAGCCGGGTATGCCAGAACCACTTGGAGGACTCTCTGGGATGACCTGCCGGGCATGCCGGAACCACCTCTCAGACGTGCCAGAACCATGTGGCGGACAGTCCGGAATCACCTGTTGGGCATGCGCAACCACCTCTGAGACGTACCAGAACCACATGCCGTGCAGGCTGGAACCACCTACCGGACAGACCGGAATCACCTTTCGGGCATGCCGGAGCCACCTGTCAGATGGGCCAGAAACACGTGCCGGAGACGCCGGAAGCACCTGCCAAGCACGTTGGAACCACCTGCTCAACTCTCCTGAACCACCTGCCGGACATGCCAAAATCACCTGCCGACTATGCCAGAACCACTTGGCGAACACTCCGGAATCACTTGCCGGGCATGCAGGAACCACCTCTCAGACATGCCAGAACCCCGTGCCAATGACCCCGGAAGCACCAGCCGAGCACGCCGGAACCACCTGCTCGACTCGCCAGAACCACCTGCCGATCACGCAAAAATCACCTGCCGGCTACGCCACAACCAGTTGGTGAACACTTTGGAATCACCTGCCAGGCTTGCTGGAACCACCTGCCAGTCATGCCAAAATCACCTGCCAACTACGCCAGAACCGCTTGGCGGACACTGCGGAAACACCTGTCGGGCCGGCTGGAACCACATCTCAGACGTGCCAGAAACGTGTTCATGAGATGCTGGAACCACACCCCGAACAGACGGATACCACCTGCCAGAACCGCCTGAACCACCTGCCGAGCACGCCGGAACCACCTGCTCGACTCACCGGTACCACCTCCCTGACACGCCAAAATCACCTGCCGGGTACGCCAGAACCACCTGGCGGACACTCCGAAACCACCTCTCAGACGTGCCGGAAGCACGTGCCGGACACGCCGGAATCACCTACCGGACAGACTGGAACCACCTGCCGAGCACGCCGGAGCCACCTGTTCGACTCGCTGGAACCACCTGCCGGACAGGCCAATATCAACTGCTGGCTATGCCAGAACCACCTGGGGGACGGTCCGGAATCTCCTGCCAGCCATGGCGGAACCACCTCTCAGACGTACCAGAACCACCTGCCGGAGAAGCTGGAAACACGTCCTGGACAGTCTGGAACCACCTGCCGGCCAAGCCTGAACCACCTGCCAAGCACAACGGAACAACCTGCCAGACACGCCAAAATCACCTGCGTGTTATGCCAGAACCACATGGAGGACTCTCTGGGATGACCTGCCGGGCATGCCGGAACCACCTCTCAGACGTGCCAGAACCATGTGGCGGACAGTCCGGAATCACCTGTTGGGCATGCGCAACCACCTCTGAGACGTACCAGAACCACATGCCGTGCAGGCTGGAACCACCTACCGGACAGACCGGAATCACCTTTCGGGCATGCCGGAACCACCTGTCAGATGTGCCAGAAACACGTGCCGGAGACGCCGGAAGCACCTGCCAAGCACGTCGGAACCACCTGCTCAACTCGCCTGAACCACCTGCCGGACAAGCCAAAATCACCTGCCGACTATGCCAGAACCACTTGGCGAACACTCCGGAATCACTTGCCGGGCATGCAGGAACCACCTCTCAGACATGCCAGAACCCCGTGCCAATGACCCCGGAAGCACCTGCCGAGCACGCCGGAACCACCTGCTCGACTCGCCAGAACCACCTGCCGGACACGCAGAAATCACCTGCCGGCTACGCCACAACCAGTTGGGGAACACTTCGGAATCACCTGCCGGGCTTGCTGGAACCACCTGCCGGTCATGCCAAAATCACCTGCCAACTACGCCTGTACTACTTGGCGGACACTGTGGAAACACCTGTCGGGCCGGCCGGAACCACATCTCAGACGGGCCAGAACCATGTGCATGAGATGCTGGAACCACACCCCGAACAGACGGAAAACACCTGCCAGACCCGTCTGAACAACCTGCCGAGCATGCCGGAGCCACCTGCTCGACTCGCCAGAAACACCTGCCGGACACGCCAAAATCACCTGCCGGGTACGCCAGAACCACCTGGCGGACACTCCGAAATCACCTGTCGCGCATGCCGGAACCACCTCTCAGACGTGCCGGAAGCACGTGCCGGACACGCCGGAATCACCTACCCGACAGACCGGAACCACCTGCCGAGCACGCCGGAGCCACCTGTTCGACTCGCTGGAACCACCTGCCGGACAGGCCAATATCAACTGCTGGCTATGCCAGAACCACCTGGGGGACGGTCCGGAATCACCTGCCAGCCATGGCGGAACCACCTCTCAGACGTACCAGAACCACCTGCCGGAGAAGCTGGAAACACGTCCTGGACAGTCTGGAACCACCTGCCGGCCAAGCCTGAACCACCTGCCCAGCACACGGAACAACCTGCCAGACACGCCAAAATCACCTGCGTGTTATGCCAGAACCACTTGGAGGACTCTCTGGGATGACCTGCCGGGCATGCCGGAACCACCTCTCAGACGTGCCAGAACCATGTGGCGGACAGTCCGGAATCACCTGTTGGGCATGCGCAACCACCTCTGAGACGTACCAGAACCACATGCCGTGCAGGCTGGAACCACCTACCTGACACACCGGAATCACCTTTCGGGCATGCCGGAACCACCTGTCAGATGTGCCAGAAACACGTGCCGGAGACGCCGGAAGCACCTGCCAAGCACGTTGGAACCACCTGCTCAACTCGCCTGAACCACCTGCCGGACATGCCAAAATCACCTGCCGACTATGCCAGAACCACTTGGCGAACACTCCGGAATCACTTGCCGGGCATGCAGGAACCACCTCTCAGACATGCCAGAACCCCGTGCCAATGACCCCGGAAGCACCAGCCGAGCACGCCGGAACCACCTGCTCGACTCGCCAGAACCACCTGCCGATCACGCAAAAATCACCTGCCGGCTACGCCACAACCAGTTGGTGAACACTTTGGAATCACCTGCCAGGCTTGCTGGAACCACCTGCCAGTCATGCCAAAATCACCTGTCAACTACGCCAGAACCGCTTGGCGGACACTGCGGAAACACCTGTCGGGCTGGCTGGAACCACATCTCAGACGTGCCAGAAACGTGTTCATGAGATGCTGGAACCAAACCCCGAACAGACGGATACCACCTGCCAGAACCGCCTGAACCACCTGCTGAGCACGCCGGAACCACCTGCTCGACTCACCGGTACCACCTCCCTGACACGCCAAAATCACCTGCTGGGTATGACAGAACCAGTTGGCGGACACTCCGGAATCATCAGCCGGACATGCCGGAACCAGCTCTCAGACACACCAGAACCAAGTGCCGGAGACGCCGGAAGCACCTGCCGAGCATGCCGGAGCCACCTGCTCGACTCGCCAGAAACACCTGCCGGACACGCCAAAATCACCTGCCGGGTATGCCAGAACCACCTGGCGGACACTACGGAATCACCTGCCGCACATGCCGGAACCACCTCTCAGACGTGCCGGAAGCACGTGCCAGACACGCCGGAAACACCTACCGGACAGACCGGAACCACCTGCCG
Source organism: Equus caballus (assembly GCF_041296265.1). Classification (NCBI taxonomy): domain Eukaryota; kingdom Metazoa; phylum Chordata; class Mammalia; order Perissodactyla; family Equidae; genus Equus; species Equus caballus. The sequence goes on from NC_091697.1 coordinate 4,678,361, forward strand.
AGCACGCCGGAGCCACCTGTTCGACTCGCTGGAACCACCTGCCGGACACGCCAAAATCACCTGCCCGCTACACCAGCACCACTTCGGGGACAAGCCGGAATCACGTGAGGGGCATGCCGGCACAGCCTCGCAGACTGAACCTCGTGCCGGACACCACAGAACCACCTGCCGGACAGACTGGAACCACCTGCCGGACACGCCGGAACCACCGGCTCGACCCGCCGGAACGACCGCTGGACATGCAAAATCACCTGCCGGCTATGCCGGAAACACTTGGCGAACACTCCGGAATCACCTGCCGGGCATGCCGGAACCACCTCTCAGATATGCCAGAACCACGTGCCAATGACCCCAGAAGCACCTGCCGAGCACGCCGGAACCACCTGCTCGACTCGCCAGAACCACCTGCCGGACACGCAAAAATCACCTGCCGGCTACGCCACAACCAGTTGGGGAACACTTCGGAATCACCTGCCGGGCTTGCTGGAACCACCTGCCGGTCATGCCAAAATCACCTGCCAACTACGCCAGTACCACTTGACGGACACTGTGGAAACACCTGTCGGGCCGGCCGGAACCACATCTCAGACGTGCCAGAAACCTGTTCATGAGATGCTGGAACCACACCCCGAACAGACGGATACCACCTGCCAGAACCGCCTGAACCACCTGCTGAGCACGCCGGAACCACCTGCTCGACTCACCGGTACCACCTCCCTGACACGCCAAAATCACCTGCTGGGTATGCCAGAACCACTTGGCGGACACTCCGGAATCATCTGCCGGACATGCCGGAACCAGCTCTCAGACACACCAGAACCAAGTGCCGGAGACGCCGGAAGCACCTGCCGAGCATGCCGGAGACACCTGCTTGAATCGCCAGGAACACCTGCCGGACACGCCAAAATCACCTGCCCGGTACGCCAGAACCACCTGGCGGACACTACGGAATCACCTGCCGCGCATGCCGGAACCACCTCTCAGACGTGCCGGAAGCACGTGCCAGACACGCCGGAAACACCTACCGGACAGACCGGAACCACCTGCCAAGAACGCCGGAGCCACCTGTTCGACTCGCTGGAACCACCTGCCGGGCAGGCCAATATCAACTGCTGGCTATGCCAGAACCACCTGGGGGACAGTCCGGGATCACCTGCCAGCCATGGCGGAACCACCTCTCAGACGTACCAGAACCTCATGCCGGAGAAGCTGGAAACACGTCCTGGACAGACTGGAACCACGTGACGGCCATGCCTGAACCACCTGCCGAGCACGGCAGAACCACCTGCCGGACACGCCAAAATCACCTGCAGGCTACGCCAGAACCACTTGGACGACTCTCCGAAATGACCTGCCGGGCATGTTGGAACCACCTGTCAGACGTGCCAGAAGCACGTGGCGGACAGTCCGGAATCACCTGTTGGGCATACGCAACCACCTCTGAGACGTACCAGAACCACGTGCCGTGCACGCCGGAACCACCTACCGGACAGACCGGAATCAACTTTTGGGCATGCCGGAACCACCAGTCAGATGTGCCAGAAACACGTGCCGGAGACGCCGGAAGCACCTGCCGAGCACGTCGCAACCACCTGCTCAACTCGCCTGAACCACCTGCCGGACACGCCAAAATCACCTGCCCGCTACACCAGCACCACTTCGGGGACAAGCCGGAATCACGTGAGGGGCATGCCGGCACAGCCTCTCAGACTGAACCTCGTGCCGGACACCACAGAACCACCTGCCGGACAGACCGGAACCACCTGCCGGACACGCCGGAACCACCGGCTCGACCCGCCGGAACGACCGCTGGACATGCAAAATCACCTGCCGGCTACGCCGGAAACACTTGGCGAACACTCCGGAATCACCTGCCGGGCATGCCGGAACCACCTCTCAGATATGCCAGAACCACGTGCCAATGACCCCGGAAGCACCTGCCGAGCACGCCGGAACCACGTGCTCGACTCGCCAGAACCACCTGCCGGACACGCAGAAATCACCTGCCGGCTACGCCACAACCAGTTGGGGAACACTTCGGAATCACCTGCCGGGCTTGCTGGAACCACCTGCCGGTCATGCCAAAATCACCTGCCAACTACGCCAGTACCACTTGGCGGACACTGTGGAAACACCTGTCGGGCCGGCCGGAACCACATCTCAGACGTGCCAGAACCATGTGCATGAGATGCTGGAACCACACCCCGAACAGACGGAAAACACCTGCCAGACCCGTCTGAACAACCTGCCGAGCACGCCGGAGCCACCTGCTTGACTCGCCGGAACCACCTACCTGACACGCCAAAATCACCTGCTGGGTATGCCAGAACCACTTGGCGGACACTCCGGAATCATCTGCCTGACATGCCGGAACCTGCTCTCAGACACACCAGAACCAAGTGCCGGAGACGCCGGAAGCACCTGCCGAGCATGCCGGAGCCACCTGCTCGACTCGCCAGAAACACCTGCCGGACACGCCAAAATCACCTGCCGGGTACGCCAGAACCACCTGGCGGACACTCCGAAATCACCTGTCGTGCATGCCGGAACCACCTCTCAGACGTGCCGGAAGCACGTGCCGGACACGCCGGAATCACCTACCGGACAGACCCGAACCACCTGCCGAGCACGCCGGAGCCACCTGTTCGACTCGCTGGAACCACCTGCCGGACAGGCCAATATCAACTGCTGGCTATGCCAGAACCACCTGGGGGACGGTCCGGAATCACCTGCCAGCCATGGCGGAACCACCTCTCAGACGTACCAGAACCACCTGCCGGAGAAGCTGGAAACACGTCCTGGACAGTCTGGAACCACCTGCCGGCCAAGCCTGAACCACCTGCCAAGCACAACGGAACAACCTGCCAGACACGCCAAAATCACCTGCGTGTTATGCCAGAACCACTTGGAGGACTCTCTGGGATGACCTGCCGGGCATGCCGGAACCACCTCTCAGACGTGCCAGAACCATGTGGCGGACAGTCCGGAATCACCTGTTGGGCATGCGCAACCACCTCTGAGACGTACCAGAACCACATGCCGTGCAGGCTGGAACCACCTACCGGACAGACGGGAATCACCTTTCCGGCATGCCGGAACCACCTGTCAGATGTGCCAGAAACACGTGCCGGAGACGCCGGAAGCACCTGCCAAGCACGTTGGAACCACCTGCTCAACTCGCCTGAACCACCTGCCGGACATGCCAAAATCACCTGCCGACTATGCCAGAACCACTTGGCGAACACTCCGGAATCACTTGCCGGGCATGCAGGAACCACCTCTCAGACATGCCAGAACCCCGTGCCAATGATCCCGGAAGCACCAGCCGAGCACGCCGGAACCACCTGCTCGACTCGCCAGAGCCACCTGCCGATCACGCAAAAATCACCTGCCAGCTACGCCACAACCAGTTGGTGAACACTTTGGAATCACCTGCCAGGCTTGCTGGAACCACCTGCCAGTCATGCCAAAATCACCTGCCAACTACGCCAGAACCGCTTGGCGGACACTGCGGAAACACCTGTCGGGCCGGCTGGAACCACATCTCAGACGTGCCAGAAACCTGTTCATGAGATGCTGGAACCACACCCCGAACAGACGGATACCACCTGCCAGAACCGCCTGAACCACCTGCTGAGCACACCGGAACCACCTGCTCGACTCACCGGTACCACCTCCCTGACACGCCAAAATCACCTGCTGGGTATGCCAGAACCACTTGGCGGACACTCCGGAATCATCTGCCTGACATGCCGGAACCTGCTCTCAGACCCACCAGAACCAAGTGCCGGAGACGCCGGAAGCACCTGCCGAGCATGCCGGAGACACCTGCTTGAATCGCCAGGAACACCTGCCGGACACGCCAAAATCACCTGCCCGGTACGCCAGAACCACCTGGCGGACACTACGGAATCACCTGCCGCGCATGCCGGAACCACCTCTCAGACGTGCCGGAAGCACGTGCCAGACACGCCGGAAACACCTACCGGACAGACCGGAACCACCTGCCAAGAACGCCGGAGCCACCTGTTCGACTCGCTGGAACCACCTGCCGGGCAGGCCAATATCAACTGCTGGCTATGCCAGAACCACCTGGGGGACAGTCCGGGATCACCTGCCAGCCATGGCGGAACCACCTCTCAGACGTACCAGAACCACCTGCCGGAGAAGCTGGAAACACGTCCTGGACAGACTGGAACCACGTGACGGCCATGCCTGAACCACCTGCCGGACACGCCAAAATCACCTGCGGGCTACGCCAGAACCACTTGGACGACTCTCCGAAATGACCTGCCGGGCATGTTGGAACCACCTGTCAGACGTGCCAGAAGCACGTGGCGGACAGTCCGGAATCACCTGTTGGGCATATGCAACCACCTCTGACACGTACCAGAACTACGTGCCGCGCACGCCGGAACCACCTACCGGACAGACCGGAATCAACTTTTGGGCATGCCGGAACCACCAGTCAGATGTGCCAGAAACACGTGCCGGAGACGCCGGAAGCACCTGCCGAGCACGTCGCAACCACCTGCTCAACTCGCCTGAACCACCTGCCGGACACGCCAAAATCACCTGCCCGCTACACCAGCACCACTTCGGGGACAAGCCGGAAGCACGTGAGGGGCATGCCGGCACAGCCTCTCAGACTGAACCTCGTGCCGGACACCACAGAACCACCTGCCGGACAGACCGGAACCACCTGCCGGACACGCCGGAACCACCGGCTCGACCCGCCGGAACGACCGCTGGACATGCAAAATCACCTGCCGGCTACGCCGGAAACACTTGGCGAACACTCCGGAATCACCTGCCGGGCATGCCGGAACCACCTCTCAGATATGCCAGAACCACGTGCCAATGACCCCGGAAGCACCTGCCGAGCACGCCGGAACCACCTGCTCGACTCGCCAGAACCACCTGCCGGACACGCAGAAATCACCTGCCGGCTACGCCACAACCAGATGGGGAACACTTCGGAATCACCTGCCGGGCTTGCTGGAACCACCTGCCGGTCATGCCAAAATCACCTGCCAACTACGCCAGTACCACTTGGCGGACACTGTGGAAACACCTGTCGGGCTGGCCGGAACCACATCTCAGACGTGCCAGAACCATGTGCATGAGATGCTGGAACCACACCCCGAACAGACGGAAAACACCTGCCAGACCCGTCTGAACAACCTGCCGAGCACGCCGGAGCCACCTGCTCGACTCGCCGGAACCACCTACCTGACATGCCCAAATCACCAGCCGGGTATGCCAGAACCACTTGGCGGACACTCCGGAATCATCTGCCGGACATGCCGGAACCAGCTCTCAGACACACCAGAACCACGTGCCGGAGACGCCGGAAGCACCTGCCGAGCATGCCGGAGCCACCTGCTCGACTCGCCAGAAACACCTGCCTGACACGCCAAAATCACCTGCCGGGTACGCCAGAACCACCTGGCGGACACTCCGAAATCACCTGTCGCGCATGCCAGAACCACCTCTCAGACGTGCCGGAAACACGTGCCGGACACGCCGGAATCACCTACCGGACAGACCGGAACCACCTGCCGAGCACGCCGGAGCCACCTGTTCGACTCGCTGGAACCACCTGCCGGACAGTTCAATATCAACTGCTGGCTATGCCAGAACGACCTGGGGGACCGTCCGGAATCACCTGCCAGCCATGGCGGAACCACCTGTCAGACGTACCAGAACCACCTGCCGGAGAAGCTGGAAACACGTCCTGGACAGTCTGGAACCACCTGCCGGCCAAGCCTGAACCACCTGCCAAGCACAACGGAACAACCTGCCAGACACGCCAAAATCACCTGCGTGTTATGCCAGAACCACTTGGAGGACTCTCTGGGATGACCTACCGGGCATGCCGGAACCAGCTCTCAGACGTGCCAGAACCATGTGGCGGACAGTCCGGAATCACCTGTTGGGCATGCGCAACCACCTCTGAGACGTACCAGAACCACATGCCGTGCAGGCTGGAACCACCTACCGGACAGACCGGAATCACCTTTCGGGCATGCCGGAGCCACCTGTCAGATGTGCCAGAAACACGTGCCGGAGACGCCGGAAGCACCTGCCAAGCACGTTGGAACCACCTGCCCAACTCTCCTGAACCACCTGCCGGACATGCCAAAATCACCTGCCGACTATGCCAGAACCACTTGGCGAACACTCCGGAATCACTTGCCGGGCATGCAGGAACCACCTCTCAGACATGCCAGAACCCCGTGCCAATGACCCCGGAAGCACCAGCCGAGCACGCCGGAACCACCTGCTCGACTCGCCAGAACCACCTGCCGATCACGCAAAAATCACCTGCCGGCTACGCCACAACCAGTTGGCGAACACTTTGGAATCACCTGCCAGGCTTGCTGGAACCACCTGCCAGTCATGCCAAAATCACCTGCCAACTACGCCAGAACTGCTTGGCGGACACTGCGGAAACACCTGTCGGGCCGGCTGGAATCACATCTCAGACGTGTCAGAAACGTGTTCATGAGATGCTGGAACCACACCCCGAACAGACGCCAGAACCGCCTGAACCACCTGCTGAGCACGCCGGAAACACCTGCTCGACTCACCGGTACCACCTCCCTGACACGCCAAAATCACCTGCTGGGTATGCCAGAACCACTTGGCGGACACTCCGGAATCATCTGCCGGACATGCCGGAACCAGCTCTCAGACACACCAGAACCAAGTGCCGGAGACGCCGGAAGCACCTGCCGAGCATGCCGGAGCCACGTGCTCGACTCGCCAGAAACACCTGCCGGACACGCCAAAATCACCTGCCGGGTACGCCACAACCACCTGGCGGACACTACGGAATCACCTGCCGCGCATGCCGGAACCACCTCTCAGACGTGCCGGAAGCACGTGCCAGACACGCCGGAAACACCTACCGGACAGACCGCAACCACCTGACAAGAACGCCGGAGCCACCTGTTCGACTCGCTGGAACCACCTGCCGGACAGGCCAATATCAACTGCTGGCTATGCCAGAACCACCTGGGGGACGGTCCGGGATCACCTGCCAGCCATGGCGGAACCACCTCTCTGACGTACCAGAACCACCCGCCGGAGAAGCTGGAAACACGTCCTGGACAGACTGGAACGACGTGACGGCCATGCCTGAACCACCTGCCGAGCACGGCGGAACCACCTGCCGGACACGCCAAAATCACCTGCGTGCTACGCCAGAACCACTTGGACGACTCTCCGAAATGACCTGCCGGGCATGTTGGAACCACCTCTCAGACGTGCCAGAAGCACGTGGCGGACAGTCCGGAATCACCTGTTGGGCATACGCAACCACCTCTGAGACGTACCAGAACCACGTGCCGTGCACGCCGGAACCACCTACCGGACAGTCCGGAATCAACTTTTGGGCATGCCGGAACCACCAGTCAGATGTGCCAGAAACACGTGCCGGAGACGCCGGAAGCACCTGCCGAGCACGTCGCAACCACCTGCTCAACTCGCCGGAACCACCTGCCGGACACGCCAAAATCACCTGCCCGCTACACCAGCACCACTTCGGGGACAAGCCGGAATCACGTGAGGGGCATGCCGGCACAGCCTCTCAGACTGAACCTCGTGCCGGACACCACAGAACCACCTGCCGGACAGACCGGAACCACCTGCCGGACACGCCGGAACCACCGGCTCGACCCGCCGGAACGACCGCTGGACATGCAAAATCACCTGCCGGCTACGCCGGAAACACTTGGCGAACACTCCGGAATCACCTGCCGGGCATGCCGGAACCACCTCTCAGATATGCCAGAACCACGTGCCAATGACCCCGGAAGCACCTGCCGAGCACGCCGGAACCACCTGCTCGACTCGCCAGAACCACCTGCCGGACACGCAGAAATCACCTGCCGGCTACGCCACAACCAGTTGGGGAACACTTCGGAATCACCTGCCGGGCTTGCTGGAACCACCTGCCGGTCATGCCAAAATCACCTGCCAACTACGCCAGTACCACTTGGCGGACACTGTGGAAACACCTGTCGTGCCGGCCGGAACCACATCTCAGACGTGCCAGAACCATGTGCATGAGATGCTGGAACCACACCCCGAACAGACGGAAAACACCTGCCAGACCCGTCTGAACAACCTGCCGAGCACACCGGAGCCACCTACCTGACATGCCCAAATCACCAGCCGGGTATGCCAGAACCACTTGGAGGACTCTCTGGGATGACCTGCCGGGCATGCCGGAACCACCTCTCAGACGTGCCAGAACCATGTGGCGGACAGTCCGGAATCACCTGTTGGGCATGCGCAACCACCTCTGAGACGTACCAGAACCACATGCCGTGCAGGCTGGAACCACCTACCGGACAGACCGGAATCACCTTTCGGGCATGCCGGAGCCACCTGTCAGATGTGCCAGAAACACGTGCCGGAGACGCCGGAAGCACCTGCCAAGCACGTTGGAACCACCTGCTCAACTCTCCTGAACCACCTGCCGGACATGCCAAAATCACCTGCCGACTATGCCAGAACCACTTGGCGAACACTCCGGAATCACTTGCCGGGCATGCAGGAACCACCTCTCAGACATGCCAGAACCCCGTGCCAATGACCCCGGAAGCACCAGCCGAGCACGCCGGAACCACCTGCTCGACTCGCCAGAACCACCTGCCGATCACGCAAAAATCACCTGCCGGCTACGCCACAACCAGTTGGTGAACACTTTGGAATCACCTGCCAGGCTTGCTGGAACCACCTGCCAGTCATGCCAAAATCACCTGCCAACTACGCCAGAACCGCTTGGCGGACACTGCGGAAACACCTGTCGGGCCGGCTGGAATCACATCTCAGACGTGCCAGAAACGTGTTCATGAGATGCTGGAACCACACCCCGAACAGACGGATACCACCTGCCAGAACCGCCTGAACCACCTGCCGAGCACGCCGGAACCACCTGCTCGACTCACCGGTACCACCTCCCTGACATGCCAAAATCACCTGCCGGGTATGCCAGAACCACCTGGCGGACACTCCGAAACCACCTCTCAGACGTGCCGGAAGCACGTGCCGGACACGCCGGAATCACCTACCGGACAGACTGGAACCACCTGCCGAGCACGCCGGAGCCACCTTTTCGACTCGCTGGAACCACCTGCCGGACAGGCCAATATCAACTGCTGGCTATGCCAGAACCACCTGGGGGACGGTCCGGAATCTCCTGCCAGCCATGGCGGAACCACCTCTCAGACGTACCAGAACCACCTGCCGGAGAAGCTGGAAACACGTCCTGGACAGTCTGGAACCACCTGCCGGCCAAGCCTGAACCACCTGCCAAGCACAACGGAACAACCTGCCAGACACGCCAAAATCACCTGCGTGTTATGCCAGAACCACATGGAGGACTCTCTGGGATGACCTGCCGGGCATGCCGGAACCACCTCTCAGACGTGCCAGAACCATGTGGCGGACAGTCCGGAATCACCTGTTGGGCATGCGCAACCACCTCTGAGACGTACCAGAACCACATGCCGTGCAGGCTGGAACCACCTACCGGACAGACCGGAATCACCTTTCGGGCATGCCGGAACCACCTGTCAGATGTGCCAGAAACACGTGCCGGAGACGCCGGAAGCACCTGCCAAGCACGTCGGAACCACCTGCTCAACTCGCCTGAACCACCTGCCGGAGAAGCCAAAATCACCTGCCGACTATGCCAGAACCACTTGGCGAACACTCCGGAATCACTTGCCGGGCATGCAGGAACCACCTCTCAGACATGCCAGAACCACGTGCCAATGACCCCGGAAGCACCTGCCGAGCACGCCGGAACCACCTGCTCGACTCGCCAGAACCACCTGCCGGACACGCAGAAATCACCTGCCGGCTACGCCACAACCAGTTGGGGAACACTTCGGAATCACCTGCCGGGCTTGCTGGAACCACCTGCCGGTCATGCCCAAATCACCTGCCAACTACGCCAGTACCACTTGGCGGACACTGTGGAAACACCTGTCGGGCCGGCCGGAACCACATCTCAGACGTGCCAGAACCATGTGCATGAAATGCTGGAACCACACCCCGAACAGACGGAAAACACCTGCCAGACCCGTCTGAACAACCTGCCGAGCACGCCGGAGCCACCTGCTCGACTCGCCGGAACCACCTACCTGACATGCCCAAATCACCAGCCGGGTATGCCAGAACCACTTGGCGGACACTCCGGAATCATCTGCCGGACATGCCGGAACCAGCTCTCAGACACACCAGAACCACGTGCCGGAGACGCCGGAAGCACCTGCCGAGCATGCCGGAGCCACCTGCTCGACTCGCCAGAAACACCTGCCGGACACGCCAAAATCACCTGCCGGGTATGCCAGAACCACCTGGCGGACACTCCGAAATCACCTGTCGCGCATGCCGGAACCACCTCTCAGACGTGCCGGAAGCACGTGCCAGACACGCCGCAAACACCTACCGGACAGACCGGAACCACCTGCCAAGAACGCCGGAGCCACCTGTTCGACTCGCTGGAACCACCTGCCGGACAGGCCAATATCAACTGCTGGCTATGCCAGAACCACCTGGGGGACAGTCCGGGATCACCTGCCAGCCATGGCGGAACCACCTCTCAGACGTACCAGAACCACCTGCCGGAGAAGCTGGAAACACGTCCTGGACAGACTGGAACCACGTGACGGCCATGCCTGAACCACCTGCCAGACCCGTCTGAACAACCTGCCGAGCACGCCGGAGCCACCTGCTCGACTCGCCGGAACCACCTACCTGACATGCCCAAATCACCAGCCGGGTATGCCAGAACCACTTGGCGGACACTCCGGAATCATCTGCCGGACATGCCGGAACCAGCTCTCAGACACACCAGAACCACGTGCCGGAGACGCCGGAAGCACCTGCCGAGCATGCCGGAGCCACCTGCTCGACTCGCCAGAAACACCTGCCGGACAGGCCAATATCAACTGCTGGCTATGCCAGAACCACCTGGGGGACGGTCCGGAATCACCTGCCAGCCATGGCGGAACCACCTCTCAGACGTACCAGAACCACCTGCCGGAGAAGCTGGAAACACGTCCTGGACAGTCTGGAACCACCTGCCGGCCAAGCCTGAACCACCTGCCAAGCACAACGGAACAACCTGCCAGACACGCCAAAATCACCTGCGTGTTATGCCAGAACCACTTGGAGGACTCTCTGGGATGACCTGCCGGGCATGCCGGAACCACCTCTCAGACGTGCCAGAACCATGTGGCGGACAGTCCGGAATCACCTGTTGGGCATGCGCAACCACCTCTGAGACGTACCAGAACCACATGCCGTGCAGGCTGGAACCACCTACCGGACAGACCGGAATCACCTTTCGGGCATGCCGGAACCACCTGTCAGATGTGCCAGAAACACGTGCCGGAGACGCCGGAAGCACCTGCCAAGCACGTTGGAACCACCTGCTCAACTCGCCTGAACCACCTGCCGGACATGCCAAAATCACCTGCCGACTATGCCAGAACCACTTGGCGAACACTCCGGAATCACTTGCCGGGCATGCAGGAACCACCTCTCAGACATGCCAGAACCCCGTGCCAATGATCCCGGAAGCACCAGCCGAGCACGCCGGAACCACCTGCTCGACTCGCCAGAGCCACCTGCCGATCACGCAAAAATCACCTGCCAGCTACGCCACAACCAGTTGGTGAACACTTTGGAATCACCTGCCAGGCTTGCTGGAACCACCTGAAAGTCATGCCAAAATCACCTGCCAACTACGCCAGAACCGCTTGGCGGACACTGCGGAAACACCTGTCGGGCCGGCTGGAACCACATCTCAGACGTGCCAGAAACCTGTTCATGAGATGCTGGAACCACACCCCGAACAGACGGATACCACCTGCCAGAACCGCCTGAACCACCTGCTGAGCACGCCGGAACCACCTGCTCGACTCACCGGTACCACCTCCCTGACACGCCAAAATCACCTGCTGGGTATGCCAGAACCACTTGGCGGACACTCCGGAATCATCTGCCGGACATGCCGGAACCAGCTCTCAGACACACCAGAACCAAGTGCCGGAGACGCCGGAAGCACCTGCCGAGCATGCCGGAGACACCTGCTTGAATCGCCAGGAACACCTGCCGGACACGCCAAAATCACCTGCCCGGTACGCCAGAACCACCTGGCGGACACTACGGAATCACCTGCCGCGCATGCCGGAACCACCTCTCAGACGTGCCGGAAGCACGTGCCAGACACGCCGGAAACACCTACCGGACAGACCGGAACCACCTGCCAAGAACGCCGGAGCCACCTGTTCGACTCGCTGGAACCACCTGCCGGGCAGGCCAATATCAACTGCTGGCTATGCCAGAACCACCTGGGGGACAGTCCGGGATCACCTGCCAGCCATGGCGGAACCACCTCGCAGACGTACCAGAACCTCATGCCGGAGAAGCTGGAAACACGTCCTGGACAGACTGGAACCACGTGACGGCCATGCCTGAACCACCTGCCGAGCACGGCAGAACCACCTGCCGGACACGCCAAAATCACCTGCGGGCTACGCCAGAACCACTTGGACGACTCTCCGAAATGACCTGCCGGGCATGTTGGAACCACCTGTCAGACGTGCCAGAAGCACGTGGCGGACAGTCCGGAATCACCTGTTGGGCATACGCAACCACCTGTGAGACGTACCAGAACCACGTGCCGTGCACGCCGGAACCACCTACCGGACAGACCGGAATCAACTTTTGGGCATGCCGGAACCACCAGTCAGATGTGCCAGAAACACGTGCCGGAGACGCCGGAAGCACCTGCCGAGCACGTCGCAACCACCTGCTCAACTCGCCTGAACCACCTGCCGGACACGCCAAAATCACCTGCCCGCTACACCAGCACCACTTCGGGGACAAGCCGGAATCACATGAGGGGCATGCCGGCACAGCCTCTCAGACTGAACCTCGTGCCGGACACCACAGAACCACCTGCCGGACAGACCGGAACCACCTGCCGGACACGCCAGAACCACCGGCTCGACCCGCCGGAACGACCGCTGGACATGCAAAATCACCTGCCGGCTATGCCGGAAACACTTGGCGAACACTCCGGAATCACCTGCCGGGCATGCTGGAACCACCTCTCAGATATGCCAGAACCACGTGCCAATGACCCCGGAAGCACCTGCCGAGCACGCCGGAACCACCTGCTCGACTCGCCAGAACCACCTGCCGGACACGCAAAAATCACCTGCCGGCTACGCCACAACCAGTTGGGGAACACTTCGGAATCACCTGCCGGGCTTGCTGGAACCACCTGCCGGTCATGCCAAAATCACATGCCAACTACGCCAGTACCAATTGGCGGACACTGTGGAAACACCTGTCGGGCCGGCCGGAACCACATCTCAGACGTGCCAGAACCATGTGCATGAGATGCTTTAACCACACCCCGAAGAGACGGAAAACACCTGCCAGACCCGTCTGAACAACCTGCCGAGCACGCCGGAGCCACCTGCTCGACTCGCCGGAACCACCTACCTGACATGCCCAAATCACCAGCCGGGTATGCCAGAACCACTTTCCGGAACCTCCGGAATCATCTGCCGGACATGCCGGAACCAGCTCTCAGACACACCAGAACCACGTGCCGGAGACGCCGGAAGCACCTTCCGAGCATGCCGGAGCCACCTGCTGGACTCGCCAGAAACACTTGTCGGACACGCCAAAATCACCTGCCGGGTATGCCAGAACCACCTGGCGGACACTACGGAATCACCTGCCGCGCATGCCGGAACCACCTCTCAGACGTGCCGGAAGCACGTGCCAGACACGCCGGAAACACCTACCGGACAGACCGGAACCACCTGCGGAGCACGCCGGAGCCACCTGTTCGACTCGCTGGAACCACCTGCCGGACACGCCAAAATCACCTGCCCGCTACACCAGCACCACTTCGGGGACAAGCCGGAATCACGTGAGGGGCATGCCGGCACAGCCTCGCAGACTGAACCTCGTGCCGGACACCACAGAACCACCTGCCGGACATACCGGAACCACCTGAAGGACACGCCGGAACCACCGGCTCGACCCGCCGGAACGACCGCTGGACATGCAAAATCACCAGCCGGCTACGCCGGAAACACTTGGCGAACACTCCGGAATCACCTGCCGGGCATGCCGGAACCACCTCTCAGATATGCCAGAACCACGTGCCAATGACCCCGGAAGCACCTGCCGAGCACGCCGGAACCACCTGCTCGACTCGCCAGAACCACCAGCCGGACACGCAAAAATCACCTGCCGGCTACGCCACAACCAGTTGGGGAACACTTCGGAATCACCTGCCGGGCTTGCTGGAACCACCTGCCGGTCATGCCAAAATCACCTGCCAACTACGCCAGTACCACTTGGCGGACACTCCGAAACCACCTGTCGCGCATGCCGGAACCACCTCTCAGACGTGCCGGAAGCACGTGCCGGACACGCCGGAATCACCTACCGGACAGACCGGAACCACCTGCCGAGCACGCCAGAGCCACCTGTTCGACTCGCTGGAACCACCTGCCGGACAGGCCAATATCAACTGCTGGCTATGCCAGAACCACCTGGGGGACGGTCCGGAATCACCTGCCAGCCATGGCGGAACCACCTCTCAGACGTACCAGAACCACCTGCCGGAGAAGCTGGAAACACGTCCTGGACAGTCTGGAACCACCTGCCGGCCAAGCCTGAACCACCTGCCAAGCACAACGGAACAACCTGCCAGACACGCCAAAATCACCTGCGTGTTATGCCAGAACCACTTGGAGGACTCTCTGGGATGACCTGCCGGGCATGCCGGAACCACCTCTCAGACGTGCCAGAACCATGTGGCGGACAGTCCGGAATCACCTGTTGGGCATGCGCAACCACCTCTGAGACGTACCAGAACCACATGCCGTGCAGGCTGGAACCACCTACCGGACAGACCGGAATCACCTTTCGGGCATGCCGGAACCACCTGTCAGATGTGCCAGAAACACGTGCCGGAGACGCCGGAAGCACCTGCCAAGCACGTTGGAACCACCTGCTCAACTCGCCTGAACCACCTGCCGGACATGCCAAAATCACCTGCCGACTATGCCAGAACCACTTGGCGAACACTCCGGAATCACTTGCCGGGCATGCAGGAACCACCTCTCAGACATGCCAGAACCCCGTGCCAATGACCCCGGAAGCACCAGCCGAGCACGCCGGAACCACCTGCTCGACTCGCCAGAACCACCTGCCGATCACGCAAAAATCACCTGCCGGCTACGCCACAACCAGTTGGTGAACACTTTGGAATCACCTGCCAGGCTTGCTGGAACCACCTGAAAGTCATGCCAAAATCACCTGCCAACTACGCCAGAACCGCTTGGCGGACACTGCGGAAACACCTGTCGGGCCGGCTGGAACCACATCTCAGACGTGCCAGAAACCTGTTCATGAGATGCTGGAACCACACCCCGAACAGACGGATACCACCTGCCAGAACCGCCTGAACCACCTGCTGAGCACGCCGGAACCACCTGCTCGACTCACCGGTACCACCTCCCTGACACGCCAAAATCACCTGCTGGGTATGCCAGAACCACTTGGCGGACACTCCGGAATCATCTGCCGGACATGCCGGAACCAGCTCTCAGACACACCAGAACCAAGTGCCGGAGACGCCGGAAGCACCTGCCGAGCATGCCGGAGACACCTGCTTGAATCGCCAGGAACACCTGCCGGACACGCCAAAATCACCTGCCCGGTACGCCAGAACCACCTGGCGGACACTACGGAATCACCTGCCGCGCATGCCGGAACCACCTCTCAGACGTGCCGGAAGCACGTGCCAGACACGCCGGAAACACCTACCGGACAGACCGGAACCACCTGCCAAGAACGCCGGAGCCACCTGTTCGACTCGCTGGAACCACCTGCCGGGCAGGCCAATATCAACTGCTGGCTA
Source organism: Equus caballus (assembly GCF_041296265.1). Classification (NCBI taxonomy): domain Eukaryota; kingdom Metazoa; phylum Chordata; class Mammalia; order Perissodactyla; family Equidae; genus Equus; species Equus caballus. The sequence goes on from NC_091697.1 coordinate 4,694,340, forward strand.
TGCCAGAACCACCTGGGGGACAGTCCGGGATCACCTGCCAGCCATGGCGGAACCACCTCGCAGACGTACCAGAACCTCATGCCGGAGAAGCTGGAAACACGTCCTGGACAGACTGGAACCACGTGACGGCCATGCCTGAACCACCTGCCGAGCACGGCAGAACCACCTGCCGGACACGCCAAAATCACCTGCGGGCTACGCCAGAACCACTTGGACGACTCTCCGAAATGACCTGCCGGGCATGTTGGAACCACCTGTCAGACGTGCCAGAAGCACGTGGCGGACAGTCCGGAATCACCTGTTGGGCATACGCAACCACCTGTGAGACGTACCAGAACCACGTGCCGTGCACGCCGGAACCACCTACCGGACAGACCGGAATCAACTTTTGGGCATGCCGGAACCACCAGTCAGATGTGCCAGAAACACGTGCCGGAGACGCCGGAAGCACCTGCCGAGCACGTCGCAACCACCTGCTCAACTCGCCTGAACCACCTGCCGGACACGCCAAAATCACCTGCCCGCTACACCAGCACCACTTCGGGGACAAGCCGGAATCACATGAGGGGCATGCCGGCACAGCCTCTCAGACTGAACCTCGTGCCGGACACCACAGAACCACCTGCCGGACAGACCGGAACCACCTGCCGGACACGCCGGAACCACCGGCTCGACCCGCCGGAACGACCGCTGGACATGCAAAATCACCTGCCGGCTATGCCGGAAACACTTGGCGAACACTCCGGAATCACCTGCCGGGCATGCCGGAACCACCTCTCAGATATGCCAGAACCACGTGCCAATGACCCCGGAAGCACCTGCCGAGCACGCTGGAACCACCTGCTCGACTCGCCAGAACCACCTGCCGGACACGCAAAAATCACCTGCCGGCTACGCCACAACCAGTTGGGGAACACTTCGGAATCACCTGCCGGGCTTGCTGGAACCACCTGCCGGTCATGCCAAAATCACATGCCAACTACGCCAGTACCAATTGGCGGACACTGTGGAAACACCTGTCGGGCCGGCCGGAACCACATCTCAGACGTGCCAGAACCATGTGCATGAGATGCTTTAACCACACCCCGAAGAGACGGAAAACACCTGCCAGACCCGTCTGAACAACCTGCCGAGCACGAGGGAGCCACCTGCTCGACTCGCCGGAACCACCTACCTGACATGCCCAAATCACCAGCCGGGTATGCCAGAACCACTTGCCGGACACTCCGGAATCATCTGCCGGACATGCCGGAACCAGCTCTCAGACACACCAGAACCACATGCCGGAGACGCCGGAAGCACCTTCCGAGCATGCCGGAGCCACCTGCTGGACTCGCCAGAAACACCTGTCGGACACGCCAAAATCACCTGCCGGGTATGCCAGAACCACCTGGCGGACACTACGGAATCACCTGCCGCGCATGCCGGAACCACCTCTCAGACGTGCCGGAAGCACGTGCCAGACACGCCGGAAACACCTACCGGACAGACCGGAACCACCTGCGGAGCACGCCGGAGCCACCTGTTCGACTCGCTGGAACCACCTGCCGGACACGCCAAAATCACCTGCCCGCTACACCAGCACCACTTCGGGGACAAGCCGGAATCACGTGAGGGGCATGCCGGCACAGCCTCGCAGACTGAACCTCGTGCCGGACACCACAGAACCACCTGCCGGACATACCGGAACCACCTGAAGGACACGCCGGAACCACCGGCTCGACCCGCCGGAACGACCGCTGGACATGCAAAATCACCAGCCGGCTACGCCGGAAACACTTGGCGAACACTCCGGAATCACCTGCCGGGCATGCCGGAACCACCTCTCAGATATGCCAGAACCACGTGCCAATGACCCCGGAAGCACCTGCCGAGCACGCCGGAACCACCTGCTCGACTCGCCAGAACCACCTGCCGGACACGCAAAAATCACCTGCCGGCTACGCCACAACCAGTTGGGGAACACTTCGGAATCACCTGCCGGGCTTGCTGGAACCACCTGCCGGTCATGCCAAAATCACCTGCCAACTACGCCAGTACCACTTGGCGGACACTCCGAAACCACCTGTCGCGCATGCCGGAACCACCTCTCAGACGTGCCGGAAGCACGTGCCGGACACGCCGGAATCACCTACCGGACAGACCGGAACCACCTGCCGAGCACGCCAGAGCCACCTGTTCGACTCGCTGGAACCACCTGCCGGACAGGCCAATATCAACTGCTGGCTATGCCAGAACCACCTGGGGGACGGTCCGGAATCACCTGCCAGCCATGGCGGAACCACCTCTCAGACGTACCAGAACCACCTGCCGGAGAAGCTGGAAACACGTCCTGGACAGTCTGGAACCACCTGCCGGCCAAGCCTGAACCACCTGCCAAGCACAACGGAACAACCTGCCAGACACGCCAAAATCACCTGCGTGTTATGCCAGAACCACTTGGAGGACTCTCTGGGATGACCTGCCGGGCATGCCGGAACCACCTCTCAGACGTGCCAGAACCATGTGGCGGACAGTCCGGAATCACCTGTTGGGCATGCGCAACCACCTCTGAGACGTACCAGAACCACATGCCGTGCAGGCTGGAACCACCTACCGGACAGACCGGAATCACCTTTCGGGCATGCCGGAACCACCTGTCAGATGTGCCAGAAACACGTGCCGGAGACGCCGGAAGCACCTGCCAAGCACGTTGGAACCACCTGCTCAACTCGCCTGAACCACCTGCCGGACATGCCAAAATCACCTGCCGACTATGCCAGAACCACTTGGCGAACACTCCGGAATCACTTGCCGGGCATGCAGGAACCACCTCTCAGACATGCCAGAACCCCGTGCCAATGACCCCGGAAGCACCAGCCGAGCACGCCGGAACCACCTGCTCGACTCGCCAGAACCACCTGCCGATCACGCAAAAATCACCTGCCGGCTACGCCACAACCAGTTGGTGAACACTTTGGAATCACCTGCCAGGCTTGCTGGAACCACCTGCCAGTCATGCCAAAATCACCTGCCAACTACGCCAGAACCGCTTGGCGGACACTGCGGAAACACCTGTCGGGCCGGCTGGAACCACATCTCAGACGTGCCAGAAACGTGTTCATGAGATGCTGGAACCACACCCCGAACAGACGGATACCACCTGCCAGAACCGCCTGAACCACCTGCTGAGCACGCCGGAACCACCTGCTCGACTCACCGGTACCACCTCCCTGACACGCCAAAATCACCTGCTGGGTATGCCAGAACCACTTGGCGGACACTCCGGAATCATCTGCCGGACATGCCGGAACCAGCTCTCAGACACACCAGAACCACGTGCCGGAGACGCCGGAAGCACCTGCCGAGCATGCCGGAGCCACGTGCTCGACTTGCCAGAAACACCTGCCGGACACGCCAAAATCACCTGCCGGGTATGGCAGAACCACCTGGCGGACACTACGGAATCACCTGCCGCGCATGCCGGAACCACCTCTCAGACACACCAGAACCAAGTGCCGGAGACGCCGGAAGCACCTGCCGAGCATGCCGGAGCCACCTGCTCGACTCGCCAGAAACACCTGCCGGACACGCCAAAATCACCTGCCGGGTATGCCAGAACCACTTGGCGGACACTCCGGAATCATCTGCCGGACATGCCGGAACCAGCTCTCAGACACACCAGAACCAAGTGCCGGAGACGCCGGAAGCACCTGCCGAGCATGCCGGAGCCACCTGCTCGACTCGCCAGAAACACCTGCCGGACACGCCAAAATCACCTGCCGGGTATGCCAGAACCACCTGGCGGACACTACGGAATCACCTGCCGCGCATGCCGGAACCACCTCTCAGACGTGCCGGAAGCACGTGCCAGACACGCCGCAAACACCTACCGGACAGACCGGAACCACCTACCAAGAACGCCGGAGCCACCTGTTCTACTCCCTGGAACCACCTGCCGGACAGGCCAATATCAACTGCTGGCTATGCCAGAACCACCTGGGGGACAGTCCGGGATCACCTGCCAGCCATGGCGGAACCACCTCTCAGACGTACCAGAACCACCTGCCAGAGAAGCTGGAAACACGTCCTGGACAGACTGGAACCACGTGACGGCCATGCCTGAACCACCTGCCGAGCACGGCGGAACTACCTGCCGGACACGCCAAAATCACCTGCGGGCTACGCCAGAACCACTTGGACGACTCTCCGAAATGACCTGCCGGGCATGTTGGAACCACCTCTCAGACGTGCCAGAAGCACGTGGCGGACAGTCCGGAATCACCTGTTGGGCATACGCAACCACCTCTGACACGTACCAGAACCACGTGCCGTGCACGCCGGAACCACCTACCGGACAGACCGGAATCAACTTTTGGGCATGCCGGAACCACCAGTCAGATGTGCCAGAAACACGTGCCGGAGACGCCGGAAGCACCTGCCGAGCACGTCGCAACCACCTGCTCAACTCGCCTGAACCACCTGCCGGACACGCCAAAATCACCTGCCCGCTACACCAGCACCACTTCGGGGACAAGCCGGAATCACGTGAGGGGCATGCCGGCACAGCCTCTCAGCATGAACCTCGTGCCGGACACCACAGAACCACCTGCCGGACAGACCGGAACCACCTGCCGGGCACGCCAGAAGCACCGGCTCGACCCGCCGGAACGACCGCTGGACATGCAAAATCACCTGCCGGCTACGCCGGAAACACTTGGCGAACACTCCGGAATCACCTGCCGGGCATGCCGGAACCACCTCTCAGATATGCCAGAACCACGTGCCAATGACCCCGGAAGCACCTGCCGAGCACGCCGCAACCACCTGCTCGACTCGCCAGAACCACCTGCCGGACACGCAAAAATCACCTGCCGGCTACGCCACAACCAGTTGGGGAACACTTCGGAATCACCTGCCGGGCTTGCTGGAACCACCTGCCGGTCATGCCAAAATCACCTGCCAACTACGCCAGTACCACTTGGCGGACACTGTGGAAACACCTGTCGGGCCGGCCGGAACCACATCTCAGACGTGCCAGAACCATGTGCATGAGATGCTGGAACCACACCCCGAACAGACGGAAAACACCTGCCAGACCCGTCTGAACAACCTGCCGAGCACGCCGGAGCCACCTGCTCGACTCGCCGGAACCACCTACCTGACATGCCCAAATCACCAGCCCGGTATGCCAGAACCACTTGGCGGACACTCCGGAATCATCTGCCGGACATGCCGGAACCAGCTCTCAGACACACCAGAACCACGTGCCGGAGACGCCGGAAGCACCTGCCGAGCATGCCGGAGCCACCTGCTCGACTCGCCAGAAACACCTGCCGGACACGCCAAAATCACCTGCCGGGTACGCCAGAACCACCTGGCGGACACTCCGAAATCACCTGTCGCGCATGCCGGAACCACCTCTCAGACGTGCCGGAAGCACGTGCCGGACACGCCGGAATCACCTACCGGACAGACCGGAACCACCTGCCGAGCACGCCGGAGCCACCTGTTCGACTCGCTGGAACCACCTGCCGGACAGGCCAATATCAACTGCTGGCTATGCCAGAACCACCTGGGGGACGGTCCGGAATCACCTGCCAGCCATGGCGGAACCACCTCTCAGACGTACCAGAACCACCTGCCGGAGAAGCTGGAAACACGTCCTGGACAGTCTGGAACCACCTGCCGGCCAAGCCTGAACCACCTGCCAAGCACAACGGCACAACCTGCCAGACACGCCAAAATCACCTGCGTGTTATGCCAGAACCACTTGGAGGACTCTCTGGGATGACCTGCCGGGCATGCCGGAACCACCTCTCAGACGTGCCAGAACCATGTGGCGGACAGTCCGGAATCACCTGTTGGGCATGCGCAACCACCTCTGAGACGTACCAGAACCACATGCCGTGCAGGCTGGAACCACCTACCGGACAGACCGGAATCACCTTTCGGGCATGCCGCAACCACCTGTCAGATGTGCCGGAAACACGTGCCGGAGACGCCGGAAGCACCTGTCAAGCACGTTGGAACCACCTGCTCAACTCGCCTGAACCACCTGCCGGACATGCCAAAATCACCTGCCGACTATGCCAGAACCACTTGGCGAACACTCCGGAATCACTTGCCGGGCATGCAGGAACCACCTCTCAGACATGCCAGAACCCCGTGCCAATGACCCCGGAAGCACCAGCCGAGCACGCCAGAACCACCTGCTCGACTCGCCAGAACCACCTGCCGATCACGCAAAAATCACCTGCCGGCTACGCCACAACCAGTTGGTGAACACTTTGGAATCACCTGCCAGGCTTGCTGGAACCACCTGCCAGTCATGCCAAAATCACCTGCCAACTACGCCAGAACCGCTTGGCGGACACTGCGGAAACACCTGTCGGGCCGGCTGGAACCACATCTCAGACGTGCCAGAAACGTGTTCATGAGATGCTGGAACCACACCCCGAACAGACGGATACCACCTGCCAGAACCGCCTGAACCACCTGCTGAGCACGCCGGAACCACCTGCTCGACTCACCGGTACCACCTCCCTGACACGCCAAAATCACCTGCTGGGTATGCCAGAACCACTTGGCGGACACTCCGGAATCATCTGCCGGACATGCCGGAACCAGCTCTCAGACACACCAGAACCAAGTGCCGGAGACGCCGGAAGCACCTGCCGAGCATGCCGGAGCCACCTGCTCGACTCGCCAGAAACACCTGCCGGACACGCCAAAATCACCTGCCGGGTATGCCAGAACCACCTGGCGGACACTACGGAATCACCTGCCGCGCATGCCGGAACCACCTCTCTGATGTGCCGGAAGCACGTGCCAGACACGCCGGAAACACCTACCGGACAGACCGGAACCACCAGCCAAGAACGCCGGAGCCACCTGTTCGACTCGCTGGAACCACCTGCCGGACAGGCCAATATCAACTGCTGGCTATGCCAGAACCACCTGGGGGACAGACTGGGATCACCTGCCAGCCATGGCGGAACCACCTCTCAGACGTACGAGAACCACCTGCCGGAGAAGCTGGAAACACGTCCTGGACAGACTGCAACCACGTGACGGCCATGCCTGAACCACCTGCCGAGCAAGGCGGAACCACCTGCCGGACACGCCAAAATCACCTGCGGGCTACGCCAGAACCACTTGGACGACTCTCCGAAATGACCTGCCGGGCATGTTGGAACCACCTCTCAGACGTGCCAGAAGCACGTGGCGGACAGTCCGGAATCACCTGTTGGGCATACGCAACCACCTCTGAGACGTACCAGCACCACGTGCCGTGCACGCCGGAACCACCTACCGGACAGACCGGAATCAACGTTTGGGCATGCCGGAACCACCAGTCAGATGTGCCAGAAACACGTGCCGGAGACGCCGGAAGCACCTGCCAAGCACGTCGCAACCACCTGCTCAACTCGCCTGAACCACCTGCCGGACACGCCAAAATCACCTGCCCGCTACACCAGCACCACTTCGGGGACAAGCCGGAATCACGTGAGGGGCATGCCGGCACAGCCTCTCAGACTGAACCTCGTTGCGGACACCACAGAACCACCTGCCGGACAGACTGGAACCACCTGCCGGACACGCCGGAACCACCGGCTCGACCCGCCGGAACGACCGCTGGACATGCAAAATCACCTGCCGGCTACGCCGGAAACACTTGGCGAACACTCCGGAATCACCTGCCGGGCATGCCGGAACCACCTCTCAGATATGCCAGAACCACGTGCCAATGACCCCGGAAGCACCTGCCGAGCACGCCGCAACCACCTGCTCGACATGCCAGAACCACCTTCCGGACACGCAAAAATCACCTGCCGGCTACGCCACAACCAGTTGGGGAACACTTCGGAATCACCTGCCGGGCTTGCTGGAACCACCTGCTGGTCATGCCAAAATCACCTGCCAACTACGCCAGTACCACTTGGCGGACACTGTGGAAACACCTGTCGGGCCGGCCGGAACCACATCTCAGACGTGCCAGAACCATGTGCATGAGATGCTGGAACCACACCCCGAACAGACGGAAAACACCTGCCAGAACCGTCTGAACAACCTGCCGAGCACGCCGGAGCCACCTGCTCGACTCGCCGGAACCACCTACCTGACATGCCCAACTCACCAGCCGGGTATGCCAGAACCACTTGGCGGACACTCCGGAATCATCTGCCGGACATGCCGGAACCAGCTCTCAGACACACCAGAACCACGTGCCGGAGACGCCGGAAGCACCTGCCGAGCATGCCGGAGCCACCTGCTCGACTCGCCAGAAACACCTGCCGGACACTCCAAAATCACCTGCCGGGTACGCCAGAACCACCTGGAGGACACTCCGAAACCAACTGTCGCGCATGCCGGAACCACCTCTCAGACGTGCCGGAAGCACGTGCCGGACACGCCGGAATCACCTACCGGACAGACCTTAACCACCTGCCGAGCACGCCGGAGCCACCTGTTCGACTCGCTGGAACCACCTGCCGGACAGGCCAATATCAACTGCTGGCTATGCCAGAACCACCTGGGGGACGGTCCAGAATCACCTGCCAGCCATGGCGGAACCACCTCTCAGACGTACCAGAACCACCTGCCGGAGAAGCTGGAAACACGTCCTGGACAGTCTGGAACCACCTGCCGGCCAAGCCTGAACCACCTGCCAAGCACAACGGAACAACCTGCCAGACACGCCAAAATCACCTGCGTGTTATGCCAGAACCACTTGGAGGACTCTCTGGGATGACCTGCCGGGCATGCCGGAACCACCTCTAAGACGTGCCAGAACCATGTGGCGGACAGTCCGGAATCACCTGTTGGGCATGCGCAACCACCTCTGAGACGTACCAGAACCACATGCCGTGCAGGCTGGAACCACCTACCGGACAGACCGGAATCACCTTTCGGGCATGCCGCAACCACCTGTCAGATGTGCCGGAAACACGTGCCGGAGACGCCGGAAGCACCTGCCAAGCACGTTGGAACCACCTGCTCAACTCGCCTGAACCACCTGCCGGACATGCCAAAATCACCTGCCGACTATGCCAGAACCACTTGGCGAACACTCCGGAATCACTTGCCGGGCATGCAGGAACCACCTCTCAGACATGCCAGAACCCCGTGCCAATGACCCCGGAAGCACCAGCCGAGCACGCCAGAACCACCTGCTCGACTCGCCAGAACCACCTGCCGATCACGCAAAAATCACCTGCCGGCTACGCCACAACCAGTTGGTGAACACTTTGGAATCACCTGCCAGGCTTGCTGGAACCACCTGCCAGTCATGCCAAAATCACCTGCCAACTACGCCAGAACCGCTTGGCGGACACTGCGGAAACACCTGTCGGGCCGGCTGGAACCACATCTCAGACGTGCCAGAAACGTGTTCATGAGATGCTGGAACCACACCCCGAACAGACGGATACCACCTGCCAGAACCGCCTGAACCACCTGCTGAGCACGCCGGAACCACCTGCTCGACTCACCGGTACCACCTCCCTGACACGCCAAAATCACCTGCTGGGTATGCCAGAACCACTTGGCGGACACTCCGGAATCATCTGCCGGACATGCCGGAACCAGCTCTCAGACACACCAGAACCAAGTGCCGGAGACGCCGGAAGCACCTGCCGAGCATGCCGGAGCCACCTGCTCGACTCGCCAGAAACACCTGCCGGACACGCCAAAATCACCTGCCGGGTATGCCAGAACCACCTGGCGGACACTACGGAATCACCTGCCGCGCATGCCGGAACCACCTCTCTGATGTGCCGGAAGCACGTGCCAGACACGCCGGAAACACCTACCGGACAGACCGGAACCACCAGCCAAGAACGCCGGAGCCACCTGTTCGACTCGCTGGAACCACCTGCCGGACAGGCCAATATCAACTGCTGGCTATGCCAGAAACTCCTGGGGGACAGACTGGGATCACCTGCCAGCCATGGCGGAACCACCTGTCAGACGTACGAGAACCACCTGCCGGAGAAGCTGGAAACACGTTCTGGACAGACTGCAACCACGTGACGGCCATGCCTGAACCACCTGCCGAGCACGGCGGAACCACCTGCCGGACACGCCAAAATCACCTGCGGGCTACGCCAGAACCACTTGGACGACTCTCCGAAATGACCTGCCGGGCATGTTGGAACCACCTCTCAGACGTGCCAGAAGCACGTGGCGGACAGTCCGGAATCACCTGTTGGGCATACGCAACCACCTCTGAGACGTACCAGAACCACGTGCCGTGCACGCCGGAACCACCTACCGGACAGACCGGAATCAACGTTTGGGCATGCCGGAACCACCAGTCAGATGTGCCAGAAACACGTGCCGGAGACGCCGGAAGCACCTGCCAAGCACGTCGCAACCACCTGCTCAACTCGCCTGAACCACCTGCCGGACACGCCAAAATCACCTGCCCGCTACACCAGCACCACTTCGGGGACAAGCCGGAATCACGTGAGGGGCATGCCGGCACAGCCTCTCAGACTGAACCTCGTGCCGGACACCACAGAACCACCTGCCGGACAGACTGGAACCACCTGCCGGACACGCCGGAACCACCGGCTCGACCCGCCGGAACGACCGCTGGACATGCAAAATCACCTGCCGGCTACGCCGGAAACACTTGGCGAACACTCCGGAATCACCTGCCGGGCATGCCGGAACCACCTCTCAGATATGCCAGAACCACGTGCCAATGACCCCGGAAGCACCTGCCGAGCACGCCGCAACCACCTGCTCGACTTGCCAGAACCACCTTCCGGACACGCAAAAATCACCTGCCGGCTACGCCACAACCAGTTGGGGAACACTTCGGAATCACCTGCCGGGCTTGCTGGAACCACCTGCCGGTCATGCCAAAATCACCTGCCAACTACGCCAGTACCACTTGGCGGACACTGTGGAAACACCTGTCGGGCCGGCCGGAACCACATCTCAGACGTGCCAGAACCATGTGCATGAGATGCTGGAACCACACCCCGAACAGACGGAAAACACCTGCCAGAACCGTCTGAACAACCTGCCGAGCACGCCGGAGCCACCTGCTCGACTCGCCGGAACCACCTACCTGACATGCCCAACTCACCAGCCGGGTATGCCAGAACCACTTGGCGGACACTCCGGAATCATCTGCCGGACATGCCGGAACCAGCTCTCAGACACACCAGAACCACGTGCCGGAGACGCCGGAAGCACCTGCCGAGCATGCCGGAGCCACCTGCTCGACTCGCCAGAACCACCTGCCGGACACGCAGAAATCACCTGCCGGCTACGCCACAACCAGTTGGGGAACACTTCGGAATCACCTGCCGGGCTTGCTGGAACCACCTGCCGGTCATGCCAAAATCACCTGCCAACTACGCCAGTACCACTTGGCGGACACTGTGGAAACACCTGTCGGGCCGGCCGGAACCACATCTCAGACGTGCCGGAACCATGTGCATGAGATGCTGGAACCACACCCCGAACAGATGGAAAACACCTGCCAGACCCGTCCGAACAACCTGCCGAGCACGCTGGAGCCACCTGCTCGACTCGCCGGAACCACCTACCTGACATGCCCAAATCACCAGCCAGGTATGCCAGAACCACTTGGCGGACACTCCGGAATCATCTGCCGGACATGCCGGAACCAGCTCTCAGACACACCAGAACCAAGTGCCGGAGACGCCGGAAGCACCTGCCGAGCATGCCGGAGCCACCTGCTCGACTCGCCAGAAACACCTGCCGGACACGCCAAAATCACCTGCCGGGTGCGCCAGAACCACCTGGCGGACACTCCGAAATCACCTGTCGCGCATGCCGGAACCACCTCTCAGACGTGCCGGAAGCACGTGCCGGACACGCCGGAATCACCTACCGGACAGACCGGAACCACCTGCCGAGCACGCCGGAGCCACCTGTTCGACTCGCTGGAACCACCTGCCGGACAGGCCAATATCAACTGCTGGCTATGCCAGAACCACCTGGGGGACGGTCCGGAATCACCTGCCAGCCATGGCGGAACCACCTCTCAGACGTACCAGAACCACCTGCCGGAGAAGCTGGAAACACGTCCTGGACAGTCTGGAACCACCTGCCGGCCAAGCCTGAACCACCTGCCAAGCACAACGGAACAACCTGCCAGACACGCCAAAATCACCTGCGTGTTATGCCAGAACCACTTGGAGGACTCTCTGGGATGACCTGACGGGCATGCCGGAACCACCTCTCAGACGTGCCAGAACCATGTGGCGGACAGTCCGGAATCACCTGTTGGGCATGCGCAACCACCTCTGAGACGTACCAGAACCACATGCCGTGCAGGCTGGAACCACCTACCGGACAGACCGGAATCACCTTTCGGGCATGCCGGAACCACCTGTCAGATGTGCCAGAAACACGTGCCGGAGACGCCGGAAGCACCTGCCAAGCACGTTGGAACCACCTGCTCAACTCGCCTGAACCACCTGCCGGACATGCCAAAATCACCTGCCGACTATGCCAGAACCACTTGGCGAACACTCCGGAATCACTTGCCGGGCATGCAGGAACCACCTCTCAGACATGCCAGAACCCCGTGCCAATGACCCCGGAAGCACCAGCCGAGCACGCCGGAACCACCTGCTCGACTCGCCAGAACCACCTGCCGATCACGCAAAAATCACCTGCCGGCTACGCCACAACCAGTTGGTGAACACTTTGGAATCACCTGCCAGGCTTGCTGGAACCACCTGCCAGTCATGCCAAAATCACCTGCCAACTACGCCAGAACCGCTTGGCGGACACTGCGGAAACACCTGTCGGGCCGGCTGGAACCACATCTCAGACGTGCCAGAAACGTGTTCATGAGATGCTGGAACCACACCCCGAAGAGACGGATACCACCTGCCAGAACCGCCTGAACCACCTGCTGAGCACGCCGGAACCACCTGCTCGACTCACCGGTACCACCTCCCTGACACGCCAAAATCACCTGCTGGGTATGCCAGAACCACTTGGCGGACACTCCGGAATCATCTGCCGGACATGCCGGAACCAGCTCTCAGACACACCAGAACCAAGTGCCGGAGACGCCGGAAGCACCTGCCGAGCATGCCGGAGCCACCTGCTCGACTCGCCAGAAACACCTGCCGGACACGCCAAAATCACCTGCCGGGTACGCCAGAACCACCTGGCGGACACTACGGAATCACCTGCCGCGCATGCCGGAACCACCTCTCAGACGTGCCGGAAGCACGTGCCAGACACGCCGGAAACACCTACCGGACAGACCGGAACCACCTGCCAAGAACGCCGGAGCCACCTGTTCGACTCGCTGGAACCACCTGCCGGACAGGCCAATATCAACTGCTGGCTATGCCAGAACCACCTGGGGGACAGTCCGGGATCACCTGCCAGCCATGGTGGAACCACCTCTCAGACGTTCCAGAACCACCTGCTGGAGAAGCTGGAAACACGTCCTGGACAGACTGGAACCACGTGACGGCCATGCCTGAACCACCTGCCGAGCAAGGCGGCACCACCTGCCAGACACGCCAAAATCACCTGCGGGCTACGCCAGAACCACTTGGACGACTCTCCGAAATGACCTGCCGGGCATGTTGGAACCACCTCTCAGACGTGCCAGAAGCACGTGGCGGACAGTCCGGAATCACCTGTTGGGCATACGCAACCACCTGTGAGACGTACCAGAACCACGTGCCGTGCACGCCGGAACCACCTACCGGACAGACCGGAATCAACTTTTGGGCATGCCGGAACCACCAGTCAGATGTGCCAGAAACACGTGCCGGAGACGCCGGAAGCACCTGCCGAGCACGTCGCAACCACCTGCTCAACTCGCCTGAACCACCTGCCGGACACGCCAAAATCACCTGCCCGCTACACCAGCACCACTTCGGGGACAAGCCGGAATCACGTGAGGGGCATGCCGGCACAGCCTCTCAGACTGAACCTCGTGCCGGACACCACAGAACCACCTGCCGGACAGACCGGAACCACCTGCCGGACACGCCGGAACCACCGGCTCGACCCGCCGGAACGACCGCTGGACATGCAAAATCACCTGCCGGCTACGCCGGAAACACTTGGCGAACACTCCGGAATCACCTGCCGGGCATGCCGGAACCACCTCTCAGATATGCCAGAACCACATGCCAATGACCCCGGAAGCACCTGCCGAGCACGCCGGAACCACCTGCTCGACTCGCCAGAACCACCTGCCGGACACGCAGAAATCACCTGCCGGCTACGACACAACCAGTTGGGGAACACTTCGGAATCACCTGCCGGGCTTGCTGGAACCACCTGCCGGTCATGCCAAAATCACCTGCCAACTACGCCAGTACCACTTGGCGGACACTGTGGAAACACCTGTCGGGCCGGCCGGAACCACATCTCAGACGTGCCAGAACCATGTGCATGAGATGCTGGAACCACACCCCGAACAGACGGAAATCACCTGCCAGACCAGTCTGAACAACCTGCCGAGCACGCCGGAGCCACCTGCTCGACTCGCCGGAACCACCTACCTGACACGCCAAAATCACCTGCTGGGTATGCCAGAACCACTTGGCGGACACTCCGGAATCATCTGCCTGACATGCCGGAACCTGCTCTCAGACACACCAGAACCAAGTGCCGGAGACGCCGGAAGCACCTGCCGAGCATGCCGGAGCCACCTGCTCGACTCGCCAGAAACACCTGCCGGACACGCCAAAATCACCTGCCGGGTACGCCAGAACCACCTGGCGGACACTACGGAATCACCTGCCTCGCATGCCGGAACCACCTCTCAGACGTGCGGGAAGCACGTGCCACACACGCCGCAAACACCTACCGGACAGACCGGAACCACCTGCCAAGAACGCCGGAGCCACCTGTTCGACTCGCTGGAACCACCTGCCGGACAGGCCAATATCAACTGCTGGCTATGCCAGAACCACCTGGGGGACAGTCCGGGATCACCTGCCAGCCATGGCGGAACCACCTCTCAGACGTACCAGAACCACCTGCCGGAGAAGCTGGAAACACGTCCTGGACAGACTGGAACCACGTGACGGCCATGCCTGAACCACCTGCCAGACCCGTCTGAACAACCTGCCGAGCACGCCGGAGCCACCTGCTCGACTCGCCGGAACCACCTACCTGACATGCCCAAATCACCAGCCGGGTATGCCAGAACCACTTGGCGGACACTCCGGAATCATCTGCCGGACATGCCAGAACCAGCTCTCAGACACACCAGAACCACGTGCCGGAGACGCCGGAAGCACCTGCCGAGCATGCCGGAGCCACCTGCTCGACTCGCCAGAAACACCTGCCGGACACGCCAAAATCACCTGCCGGGTACGCCAGAACCACCTGGCGGACACTCCGAAACCAACTGTCGCGCATGCCGGAACCACCTCTCAGACGTGCCGGAAGCACGTGCCGGACACGCCGGAATCACCTACCGGACAGACCGGAACCACCTGCCGAGCACGCTGGAGCCACCTGTTCGACTCGCTGGAACCACCTGCCGGACAGGCCTTTATCAACTGCTGGCTATGCCAGAACCACCTGGGGGACGGTCAGGAATCACCTGCCAGCCATGGCGGAACCACCTCTCAGACGTACCAGAACCACCTGCCGGAGAAGCTGGAAACACGTCCTGGACAGTCTGGAACCACCTGCCGGCCAAGCCTGAACCACCTGCCCAGCACAACGGAACAACCTGCCAGACACGCCAAAATCACCTGCGTGTTATGCCAGAACCACTTGGAGGACTCTCTGGGATGACCTGCCGGGCATGCCGGAACCACCTCTCAGACGTGCCAGAACCATGTGGCGGACAGTCCGGAATCACCTGTTGGGCATGCGCAACCACCTCTGAGACGTACCAGAACCACATGCCGTGCAGGCTGGAACCACCTACCGGACAGACCGGAATCACCTTTCGGGCATGCCGGAACCACCTGTCAGATGTGCCAGAAACACGTGCCGGAGACGCCGGAAGCACCTGCCAAGCACGTTGGAACCACCTGCTCAACTCCCCTGAACCACCTGCCGGACATGCCAAAATCACCTGCCGACTATGCCAGAACCACTTGGCGAACACTCCGGAATCACTTTCCGGGCATGCAGGAACCACCTCTCAGACATGCCAGAACCCCGTGCCAATGACCCCGGAAGCACCAGCCGAGCACGCCGGAACCACCTGCTCGACTCGCCAGAACCACCTGCCGATCACGCAAAAATCACCTGCCGGCTACGCCACAACCAGTTGGTGAACACTTTGGAATCACCTGCCAGGCTTGCTGGAACCACCTGCCAGTCATGCCAAAATCACCTGCCAACTACGCCAGAACCGCTTGGCGGACACTGCGGAAACACCTGTCGGGCCGGCTGGAACCACATCTCAGACGTGCCAGAAACGTGTTCATGAGATGCTGGAACCACACCCCGAACAGACGGATACCACCTGCCAGAACCGCCTGAACCACCTGCTGAGCACGCCGGAACCACCTGCTCGACTCACCGGTACCACCTCCCTGACACGCCAAAATCACCTGCTGGGTATGCCAGAACCACTTGGCGGACACTCCGGAATCATCTGCCGGACATGCCGGAACCAGCTCTCAGACACACCAGAACCAAGTGCCGGAGACGCCGGAAGCACCTGCCGAGCATGCCGGAACCACCTGCTCGACTCGCCAGAAACACCTGCCGGACACGCCAAAATCACCTGCCGGGTATGCCAGAACCACCTGGCGGACACTACGGAATCACCTGCCGCGCATGCCGGAACCACCTCTCAGACGTGCCGGAAGCACGTGCCAGACACGCCGCAAACACCTACCGGACAGACCGGAACCACCTGCCGAGCACGCCGGAGCCACCTGTTCGACTCGCTGGAACCACCTGCCGGACACGCCAAAATCACCTGCCCGCTACACCAGCACCACTTCGGGGACAAGCCGGAATCACGTGAGGGTCATGCCGGCACAGCCTCTCAGACTGAACCTCGTGCCGGACACCACAGAACCACCTGCCGGACAGACCGGAACCACCTGCCGGACACGCCGGAACCACCGGCTCGACCCGCCGGAACGACCGCTGGACATGCAAAATCACCTGCCGGCTACGCCGGAAACACTTGGCGAACACTCCGGAATCACCTGCCGGGCATGCCGGAACCACCTCTCAGATATGCCAGAACCACGTGCCAATGACCCCGGAAGCACCTGCCGAGCACGCCGGAACCACCTGCTCGACTCGCCAGAACCACCTGCCGGACACGCAAAAATCACCTGCCGGCTACGCCACAACCAGTTGGGGAACACTTCGGAATCACCTGCCGGGCTTGCTGGAACCACCTGCCAGTCATGCCAAAATCACCTGCCAACTACGCCAGTACCACTTGACGGACACTGTGGAAACACCTGTCGGGCCGGCCAGAACCACATCTCAGACGTGCCAGAACCATGTGCATGAGATGCTGGAACCACACCCCGAAAAGACGGAAAACACCTGCCAGACCCGTCTGAACAACCTGCCGAGCACGCCGGAGCCACCTGCTCGACTCGCCGGAACCACCTACCTGACATGCCCAAATCACCAGCCAGGTATGCCAGAACCACTTGGCGGACACTCCGGAATCATCTGCCGGACATGCCGGAACCAGCTCTCAGACACACCAGAACCACGTGCCGGAGACGCCGGAAGCACCTGCCGAGCATGCCGGAGCCACCTGCTCGACTCGCCAGAAACACCTGCCGGACAGGCCAATATCAACTGCTGGCTATGCCAGAACCACCTGGGGGACGGTCCGGAATCACCTGCCAGCCATGGCGGAACCACCTCTCAGACGTACCAGAACCACCTGCCGGAGAAGCTGGAAACACGTCCTGGACAGTCTGGAACCACCTGCCGGCCAAGCCTGAACCACCTGCCAAGCACAACGGAACAACCTGCCAGACACGCCAAAATCACCTGCGTGTTATGCCAGAACCACTTGGAGGACTCTCTGGGATGACCTGCCGGGCATGCCGGAACCACCTCTCAGACGTGCCAGAACCATGTGGCGGACAGTCCGGAATCACCTGTTGGGCATGCGCAACCACCTCTGAGACGTACCAGAACCACATGCCGTGCAGGCTGGAACCACCTACCGGACAGACCGGAATCACCTTTCGGGCATGCCGGAACCACCTGTCAGATGTGCCAGAAACACGTGCCGGAGACGCCGGAAGCACCTGCCAAGCACGTTGGAACCACCTGCTCAACTCGCCTGAACCACCTGCCGGACATGCCAAAATCACCTGCCGACTATGCCAGAACCACTTGGCGAACACTCCGGAATCACTTGCCGGGCATGCAGGAACCACCTCTCAGACATGCCAGAACCCCGTGCCAATGATCCCGGAAGCACCAGCCGAGCACGCCGGAACCACCTGCTCGACTCGCCAGAGCTACCTGCCGATCACGCAAAAATCACCTGCCAGCTACGCCACAACCAGTTGGTGAACACTTTGGAATCACCTGCCAGGCTTGCTGGAACCACCTGCCAGTCATGCCAAAATCACCTGCCAACTACGCCAGAACCGCTTGGCGGACACTGCGGAAACACCTGTCGGGCCGGCTGGAACCACATCTCAGACGTGCCAGAAACCTGTTCATGAGATGCTGGAACCACACCCCGAACAGACGGATACCACCTGCCAGAACCGCCTGAACCACCTGCTGAGCACGCCGCAACCACCTGCTCGACTCACCGGTACCACCTCCCTGACACGCCAAAATCACCTGCTGGGTATGCCAGAACCACTTGGCGGACACTCCGGAATCATCTGCCGGACATGCCGGAACCAGCTCTCAGACACACCAGAACCAAGTGCCGGAGACGCCGGAAGCACCTGCCGAGCATGCCGGAGACACCTGCTTGAATCGCCAGGAACACCTGCCGGACACGCCAAAATCACCTGCCCGGTACGCCAGAACCACCTGGCGGACACTACGGAATCACCTGCCGCGCATGCCGGAACCACCTCTCAGACGTGCCGGAAGCACGTGCCAGACACGCCGGAAACACCTACCGGACAGACCGGAACCACCTGCCAAGAACGCCGGAGCCACCTGTTCGACTCGCTGGAACCACCTGCCGGGCAGGCCAATATCAACTGCTGGCTATGCCAGAACCACCTGGGGGACAGTCCGGGATCACCTGCCAGCCATGGCGGAACCACCTCTCAGACGTACCAGAACCTCATGCCGGAGAAGCTGGAAACACGTCCTGGACAGACTGGAACCACGTGACGGCCATGCCTGAACCACCTGCCGAGCACGGCAGAACCACCTGCCGGACACGCCAAAATCACCTGCGGGCTACGCCAGAACCACTTGGACGACTCTCCGAAATGACCTGCCGGGCATGTTGGAACCACCTGTCAGACGTGCCAGAAGCACGTGGCGGACAGTCCGGAATCACCTGTTGGGCATACGCAACCACCTGTGAGACGTACCAGAACCACGTGCCGTGCACGCCGGAACCACCTACCGGACAGACCGGAATCAACTTTTGGGCATGCCGGAACCACCAGTCAGATGTGCCAGAAACACGTGCCGGAGACGCCGGAAGCACCTGCCGAGCACGTCGCAACCACCTGCTCAACTCGCCTGAACCACCTGCCGGACACGCCAAAATCATCTGCCCGCTACACCAGCACCACTTCGGGGACAAGCCGGAATCACATGAGGGGCATGCCGGCACAGCCTCTCAGACTGAACCTCGTGCCGGACACCACAGAACCACCTGCCGGACAGACCGGAACCACCTGCCGGACACGCCATAACCACCGGCTCGACCCGCCGGAACGACCGCTGGACATGCAAAATCACCTGCCGGCTATGCCGGAAACACTTGGCGAACACTCCGGAATCACCTGCCGGGCATGCCGGAACCACCTCTCAGATATGCCAGAACCACGTGCCAATGACCCCGGAAGCACCTGCCGAGCACGCCGGAACCACCTGCTCGACTCGCCAGAACCACCTGCCGGACATGCAAAAATCACCTGCCGGCTACGCCACAACCAGTTGGGGAACACTTCGGAATCACCTGCCGGGCTTGCTGGAACCACCTGCCGGTCATGCCAAAATCACCTGCCAACTACGCCAGTACCACTTGGCGGACACTGTGGAAACACCTGTCGGGCCGGCCGGAACCACATCTCAGACGTGCCAGAACCATGTGCATGAGATGCTTTAACCACACCCCGAAGAGACGGAAAACACCTGCCAGACCCGTCTGAACAACCTGCCGAGCACGCCGGAGCCACCTGCTCGACTCGCCGGAACCACCTACCTGACATGCCCAAATCACCAGCCGGGTATGCCAGAACCACTTGCCGGACACTCCGGAATCATCTGCCGGACATGCCGGAACCAGCTCTCAGACACACCAGAACCACGTGCCGGAGACGCCGGAAGCACCTTCCGAGCATGCCGGAGCCACCTGCTGGACTCGCCAGAAACACCTGACGGACACGCCAAAATCACCTGCCGGGTATGCCAGAACCACCTGGCGGACACTCCGAAACCACATGTCACGCATGCCGGAACCACCTCTCAGACGTGCCGGAAGCACGTGCCGGACACGCCGGAAACACCTACCGGACAGACCGGAACCACCTGCCAAGAACGCCGGAGCCACCTGTGCGACTCGCTGGAACCACCTGCCGGACAGGCCAATATCAACTGCTGGCTATGCCAGAACCACCTGGGGGACAGTCCGGGATCACCTGCCAGCCATGGCGGAACCACCTCTCCGACGTACCAGAACCACCTGCCGGAGAAGCTGGAAACACGTCCTGGACAGACTGGAACCACGCGACGGCCATGCCTGAACCACCTGCCGAGCACGGCGGAACCACCTGCCGGACACGCCAAAATCACCTGCGGGCTACGCCAGAACCACTTTGACAACTCTCCGAAATGACCTGCCTGGCATGTTGGAACCACCTCTCAGACGTGCCAGAAGCACATGGCGGACAGTCCGGAATCACCTGTTGGGCATACGCAACCACCTCTGAGACGTACCAGAACCACGTGCCGTGCACGCCGGAACCACCTACCCGACAGACCGGAATCAACTCTTGGGCATGCCGGAACCACCAGTCAGATGTGCCAGAAACACGTGCCGGAGACGCCGGAAGCACCTGCCGAGCACGTCGCAACCACCTGCTCAACTCGCCTGAACCACCTGCCGGACACGCCAAAATCACCTGCCCGCTACACCAGCACCACTTCGGGGACAAGCCGGAATCACGTGAGGGGCATGCCGGCACAGCCTCTCAGACTGAACCTCGTGCCGGACACCACAGAACCACCTGCCGGACAGACCGGAACCACCTGCCGGACACGCCGGAACCACCGGCTCGACCCGCCGGAACGACCGCTGGACATGCAAAATCACCTGCCGGCTATGCCGGAAACACTTGGCGAACACTCCGGAAGCACCTGCCGAGCACGCCGGAACCACCTGCTCGACTCGCCAGAACCACCTGCCGGACACTCAAAAATCACCTGCCGGCTACGCCACAACCAGTTGGGGAACACTTCGGAATCACCTGCCGGGCTTGCTGGAACCACCTGCCGGTCATGCCAAAATCACCTGCCAACTACGCCAGTACCACTTGGCGGACACTGTGGAAACACCTGTCGGGCCGGCCGGAACCACATCTCAGACGTGCCAGAACCATGTGCATGAGATGCTGGAACCACACCCCGAACAGACGGAAAACACCTGCCAGACCCATCTGAACAACCTGCCGAGCACGCCGGAGCCACCTGCTCAACTCGCCGGAACCACCTACCTGACATGCCCAAATCACCAGCCGGGTATGCCAGAACCACTTGGCGGACACTCCGGAATCATCTGCCGGACATGCCGGAACCAGCTCTCAGACACACCAGAACCACGTGCCGGAGACGCCGGAAGCACCTGCCGAGCATGCCGGAGCCACCTGCTCGACTCATCAGAAACACCTGCCGCACACGCCAAAATCACCTGCCGGCTACGACCGAACCACCAGGCGTACACTCCGAAATCACCTGTCGCGCATGCCGGAACCACCTCTCAGATGTGCCGGAAGCACGTGCCGGACACGCCGGAATCACCTACTGGACAGACCCGAACCACCTGCCGAGCACGCCGGAGCCACCTGTTCGACTCGCTGGAACCACCTGCCGGACAGGCCAATATCAACTGCTGGCTATGCCAGAACCACCTGGGGGACGGTCCGGAATCACCTGCCAGCCATGGCGGAACCACCTCTCAGACGTACCAGAACCACCTGCCGGAGAAGCTGGAAACACGTCCTGGACAGTCTGGAACCACCTGCCGGCCAAGCCTGAACCACCTGCCAAGCACAACGGAACAACCTGCCAGACACGCCAAAATCACCTGCGTGTTATACCACAACCACTTGGAGGACTCTCTGGGATGACCTGCCGGGCATGCCGGAACCACCTCTCAGACGTGCCAGAACCATGTGGCGGACAGTCCGGAATCACCTGTTGGGCATACGCAACCACCTCTGACACGTACCAGAACCACGTGCCGTGCACGCCGGAACCAACTACCGGACAGACCGGAATCAACTTTTGGGCATGCCGGAACCACCAGTCAGATGTGCCAGAAACACGTGCCGGAGACGCCGGAAGCACCTGCCGAGCACGTCGCAACCACCTGCTCAACTCGCCTGAACCACCTGCCGGACACGCCAAAATCACCTGCCCGCTACACCAGCACCACTTCGGGGACAAGCCGGAATCACGTGAGGGGCATGCCGGCACAGCCTCTCAGACTGAACCTCGTGCCGGACACCACAGAACCACCTGCCGGACAGACCGGAACCACCTGCCGGACACGCCGGAACCACCGGCTCGACCCGACGGAACGACCGCTGGACATGCAAAATCACCTGCCGGCTACGTCGGAAACACTTGGCGAACACTCCGGAAGCACCTGCCGGGCACTCCGGAACCACCTGCTCGACTCGCCAGAACCACCTGCCGGACACGCAAAAATCACCTGCCGGCTACGCCACAACCAGTTGGGGAACACTTCGGAATCACCTGCCGGGCTTGCTGGAACCACCTGCCGGTTATGCCAAAATCACCTGCCAACTACGCCAGTACCACTTGGCGGACACTGTGGAAACACCTGTCGGGCCGGCCGGAACCACATCTCAGACGTGCCAGAACCATGTGCATGAGATGCTGGAACCACACCCCGAACAGACGGAAAACACCTGCCAGACCCGTCTGAACAACCTGCCGAGCACGCCGGAGCCACCTGCTCGACTCGCCGGAACCACCTACCTGACATGCCCAAATCACCAGCCTGGTATGCCAGAACCACTTTCCGGAACCTCCGGAATCATCTGCCGGACATGCCGGAACCAGCTCTCAGACACACCAGAACCACGTGCCGGAGACGCCGGAAGCAGCTGCCGAGCACGTTGCAACCACCTGCTCAACTCGCCGGAACCACCTGCCGGGCACGCCAAAATCACCTGCCCGCTACACCACCACCACTTCGGGGACAAGCTGGAATCACGTGAGGGGCATGCCGGCACAGCCTCTCAGACTGAACCTCGTGCCGGACACCACAGAACCACCTGACGGACAGACCGGAACCACCTGCCGGACACGCCGGAACCACCGGCTCGACCCGCCCGAACGACCGCTGGACATGCAAAATCACCTGCCGGCTACGCCGGAAAAACTTGTCGAACACTCCGGAATCACCTGCCGGGCATGCCGGAACCACCTCTCAGATATGACAGTACCACGTGCCAATGACCCCGGAAGCACCTGCCGAGCACGCCGGAACCACCTGCTCGACTCGCCAGAACCACCTGCCGGACACGCAAAAATCACCTGCCGGCTACGCCACAACCAGTTGGGGAACACTTCGGAATCACCTGCCGGGCTTGCTGGAACCACCTGCCGGTCATGCCAAAATCACCTGCCAACTACGCCAGTACCACTTGGCGGACACTGTGGAAACACCTGTCGGGCCGGCCGGAACCACATCTCAGACGTGCCAGAACCATGTGCATGAGATGCTGGAACCACACCCCGAACAGACGGAAAACACCTGCCAGACCCGTCTGAACAACCTGCCGAGCACGCCGGAGCCACCTGCTCGACTCGCCGGAACCACCTACCTGACATGCCCAAATCACCAGCCGGGTATGCCAGAACCACTTGGCGGACACTCCGGAATCATCTTCCGGACATGCAGGAACCAGCTCTCAGACACACCAGAACCACGTGCCGGAGACGCCAGAAGCACCTGCCGAGCATGCCGGAGCCACCTGCTCGACTCGCCAGAAACACCTGCCGGACACGCCAAAATCACCTGCCGGGTACGCCAGAACCACCTGGCGGACACTCTGAAATCACCTGTCGTGCATGCCGGAACCACCTCTCAGACGTGCCGGAAGCACGTGCCGGACACGCCGGAATCACCTACCGGACAGACCGGAACCACCTGCCGAGCACGCCGGAGCCACCTGTTCGACTCGCTGGAACCACCTGCCGGACAGGCCAATATCAACTGCTGGCTATGCCAGAACCACCTGGGGGACCGTCCGGAATCACCTGCCAGCCATGGCGGAACCACCTCTCAGACGTACCAGAACCACCTGCCGGAGAAGCTGGAAACACGTCCTGGACAGTCTGGAACCACCTGCCGGCCAAGCCTGAACCACCTGCCAAGCACAACGGAACAACCTGCCAGACACGCCAAAATCACCTGCGTGTTATGCCAGAACCACTTGGAGGACTCTCTGGGATGACCTGCCGGGCATGCCGGAACCACCTCTCAGACGTGCCAGAACCATGTGGCGGACAGTCCGGAATCACCTGTTGGGCATGCGCAACCACCTCTGAGACGTACCAGAACCACATGCCGTGCAGGCTGGAACCACCTACCGGACAGACCGGAATCACCTTTCGGGCATGCCGGAACCACCTGTCAGATGTGCCAGAAACACGTGCCGGAGACGCCGGAAGCACCTGCCAAGCACGTTGGAACCACCTGCTCAACTCTCCTGAACTACCTGCCGGACATGCCAAAATCACCTGCCGACTATGCCAGAACCACTTGGCGAACACTCCGGAATCACTTGCCGGGCATGCAGGAACCACCTCTCAGACATGCCAGAACCCCGTGCCAATGACCCCGGAAGCACCAGCCAAGCACGCCGGAACCACCTGCTCGACTCGCCAGAACCACCTGCCGATCACGCAAAAATCACCTGCCGGCTACGCCACAACCAGTTGGTGAACACTTTGGAATCACCTGCCAGGCTTGCTGGAACCACCTGCCAGTCATGCCAAAATCACCTGCCAACTACGCCAGAACCGCTTGGCGGACACTGCGGAAACACCTGTCGGGCCGGCTGGAACCACATCTCAGACGTGCCAGAAACGTGTTCATGAGATGCTGGAACCACACCCCAAACAGACGGATACCACCTGCCAGAACCGCCTGAACCACCTGCTGAGCACGCCGGAACCACCTGCTCGACTCACCGGTACCACCTCCCTGACACGCCAAAATCACCTGCTGGGTATACCAGAACCACTTGGCAGACACTCCGGAATCATCTGCCGGACATGCCGGAACCAGCTCTCAGACACACCAGAACCAAGTGCCGGAGACGCCGGAAGCACCTGCCGAGCATGCCGGAGCCACCTGCTCGACTCGCCAGAAACACCTGCCGGACACGCCAAAATCACCTGCCGGGTATGCCAGAACCACCTGGCGGACACTACGGAATCACCTGCCGCGCATGCCGGAACCACCTCTCAGACGTGCCGGAAGCACGTGCCAGACACGCCGCAAACACCTACCGGACAGACCGGAACCACCTGCCAAGAACGCCGGAGCCACCTGTTCGACTCCCTGGAACCACCTGCCGGACAGGCCAATATCAACTGCTGGCTATGCCAGAACCACCTGGGGGACAGTCCGGGATCACCTGCCAGCCATGGCGGAACCACCTCTCAGACGTACCAGAACCACCTGCCGGAGAAGCTGGAAACACGTCCTGGACAGACTGGAACCACGTGACGGCCATGCCTGAACCACCTGCCGAGCACGGCGGAACCACCTGCCGGACACGCCAAAATCACCTCCGGGCTACGCCAGAACCACTTGGACGACTCTCCGAAATGACCTGCCGGGCATGTTGGAACCACCTCTCAGACGTGCCAGAAGCACGTGGCGGACAGTCCGGAATCACCTGTTGGGCATACGCAACCACCTCAGAGACGTACCAGAACCACGTGCCGTGCACGCCGGAACCACCTACCGGACAGACCGGAATCAACTTTTGGGCATGCCGGAACCACCAGTCAGATGTGCCAGAAACACGTGCCGGAGACGCCGGAAGCACCTGCCGAGCACGTCGCAACCACCTGCTCAACTCGCCTGAACCACGTGCCGGACACGCCAAAATCACCTGCCCGCTACACCAGCACCACTTCGGGGACAAGCCGGAAGCACGTGAGGGGCATGCCGGCACAGCCTCTCAGACTGAACCTCGTGCCGGGCACCACAGAACCACCTGCCGGACAGACCGGAACCACCTGCCGGACACGCCGGAACCACCGGCTCGACCCGCCGGAACGACCGCTGGACATGCAAAATCACCTGCCGGCTACGCCGGAAACACTTGGCGAACACTCCGGAATCACCTGCCGGGCATGCAGGAACCACCTCTCAGATATGCCAGAACCACGTGCCAATGACCCCGGAAGCACCTGCCGAGCACGCCGGAACCACCTGCTCGACTCGCCAGAACCACCTGCCGGACACGCAAAAATCACCTGCCGGCTACGCCACAACCAGTTGGGGAACACTTCGGAATCACCTGCCGGGCTTGCTGGAACCACCTGCCGGTCATGCCAAAATCACCTGCCAACTACGCCAGTACCACTTGGCGGACACTGTGGAAACACCTGTCGGGCCGGCCGGAACCACATCTCAGACGTGCCAGAACCATGTGCATGAGATGCTGGAACCACACCCCGAACAGACGGAAAACACCTGCCAGACCCGTCTGAACAACCTGCCGAGCACGCCGGAGCCACCTGCTCGACTCGCCGGAACCACCTACCTGACATGCCCAAATCACCAGCCGGGTATGCCAGAACCACGTGGCGGACACTCCGGAATCATCTGCCGGACATGCCGGAACCAGCTCTCAGACACACCAGAACCACGTGCCGGAGACGCCGGAAGCACCTGCCGAGCATGCCGGAGCCACCTGCTCGACTCGCCAGAAACACCTGCCGGACACGCCAAAATCACCTGCCGGGTACGCCAGAACCACCAGGCGGACACTCCGAAACCACCTGTCGCGCATGCCGGAACCACCTCTCAGACGTGCCGGAAGCACATGCCGGACACGCCGGAATCACCTACCCGACAGACCGGAACCACCTGCCGAGCACGCCGGAGCCACCTGTTCGACTCGCTGGAACCACCTGCCGGACAGGCCAATATCAACTGCTGGCTATGCCAGAACCACCTGGGGGACGGTCCGGAATCACCTGCCAGCCATGGCGGAACCACCTCTCAGACGTACCAGAACCACCTGCCGGAGAAGCTGGAAACACGTCCTGGACAGTCTGGAACCACCTGCCGGCCAAGCCTGAACCACCTGCCAAGCACAACGGAACAACCTGCCAGACACGCCAAAATCACCTGCGTGTTATGCCAGAACCACTTGGAGGACTCTCTGGGATGACCTGCCGGGCATGCCGGAACCACCTCTCAGACGTGCCAGAACCATGTGGCGGACAGTCCGGAATCACCTGTTGGGCATGCGCAACCACCTCTGAGACGTACCAGAACCACATGCCGTGCAGGCTGGAACCACCTACCGGACAGACGGGAATCACCTTTCGGGCATGCCGGAACCACCTGTCAGATGTGCCAGAAACACGTGCCGGAGACGCCGGAAGCACCTGCCAAGCACGTTGGAACCACCTGCTCAACTCGCCTGAACCACCTGCCGGACATGCCAAAATCACCTGCCGACTATGCCAGAACCACTTGGCGAACACTCCGGAATCACTTGCCGGGCATGCAGGAACCACCTCTCAGACATGCCAGAACCCCGTGCCAATGACCCCGGAAGCACCAGCCGAGCACGCCGGAACCACCTGCTCGACTCGCCAGAACCACCTGCCGATCACGCAAAAATCACCTGCCGGCTACGCCACAACCAGTTGGTGAACACTTTGGAATCACCTGCCAGGCTTGCTGGAACCACCTGCCAGTCATGCCAAAATCACCTGCCAACTACGCCAGAACCGCTTGGCGGACACTGCGGAAACACCTGTCGGGCCGGCTGGAACCACATCTCAGACGTGCCAGAAACGTGTTCATGAGATGCTGGAACCACACCCCGAACAGACGGATACCACCTGCCAGAACCGCCTGAACCACCTGCTGAGCACGCCGGAACCACCTGCTCGACTCACCGGTACCACCTCCCTGACACGCCAAAATCACCTGCTGGGTATGCCAGAACCACTTGGCGGACACTCCGGAATCATCTGCCGGACATGCCGGAACCAGCTCTCAGACACACCAGAACCAAGTGCCGGAGACGCCGGAAGCACCTGCCGAGCATGCCGGAGCCACCTGCTCGACTCGCCAGAAACACCTGCCGGACACGCCAAAATCACCTGCCGGGTATGCCAGAACCACCTGGCGGACACTACGGAATCACCTGCCGCGCATGCCGGAACCACCTCTCAGACGTGCCGGAAGCACGTGCCAGACACGCCGGAAACACCTACCGGACAGACCGGAACCACCTGCCAAGAACGCCGGAGCCACCTGTTCGACTCGCTGGAACCACCTGCCGGACAGGCCAATATCAACTGCTGGCTATGCCAGAACCACCTGGGGGACAGTCTGGGATCACCTGCCAGCCATGGCGGAACCACCTCTCAGACGTACCAGAACCACCTGCCGGAGAAGCTGGAAACACGTCCTGGACAGACTGGAACCA
The DNA here is from genome assembly GCF_041296265.1 of Equus caballus. Classification (NCBI taxonomy): domain Eukaryota; kingdom Metazoa; phylum Chordata; class Mammalia; order Perissodactyla; family Equidae; genus Equus; species Equus caballus. The sequence goes on from NC_091697.1 coordinate 4,723,400, forward strand.
CGTGACGGCCATGCCTGAACCACCTGCCGAGCACGGCGGAACCACCTGCCGGACACGCCAAAATCACCTCCGGGCTACGCCAGAACCACTTGGACGACTCTCCGAAATGACCTGCCGGGCATGTTGGAACCACCTCTCAGACGTGCCAGAAGCACGTGGCGGACAGTCCGGAATCACCTGTTGGGCATACGCAACCACCTCTGACACGTACCAGAACCACGTGCCGTGCACGCCGGAACCACCTACCGGACAGACCGGAATCAACTTTTGGGCATGCCGGAACCACCAGTCAGATGTGCCAGAAACACGTGCCGGAGACGCCGGAAGCACCTGCCGAGCACGTCGCAACCACCTGCTCAACTCGCCTGAACCACCTGCCGGACACGCCAAAATCACCTGCCCGCTACACCAGCACCACTTCGGGGACAAGCCGGAATCACGTGAGGGGCATGCCGGCACAGCCTCTCAGACTGAACCTCGTGCCGGACACCACAGAACCACCTGCCGGACAGACCGGAACCACCTGCCGGACACGCCGGAACCACCGGCTCGACCCGCCGGAACGACCGCTGGACATGCAAAATCACCTGCCGGCTACGCCGGAAACACTTGGCGAACACTCCGGAATCACCTGCCGGGCATGCCGGAACCACCTCTCAGATATGCCAGAACCACGTGCCAATGACCCCGGAAGCACCTGCCGAGCACGCCGGAACCACCTGCTCGACTCGCCAGAACCACCTGCCGATCACGCAAAAATCACCTGCCGGCTACGCCACAACCAGTTGGTGAACACTTTGGAATCACCTGCCAGGCTTGCTGGAACCACCTGCCAGTCATGCCAAAATCACCTGCCAACTACGCCAGAACCGCTTGGCGGACACTGCGGAAACACCTGTCGGGCCGGCTGGAACCACATCTCAGACGTGCCAGAAACGTGTTCATGAGATGCTGGAACCACACCCCGAACAGACGGATACCACCTGCCAGAACCGCCTGAACCACCTGCTGAGCACGCCGGAACCACCTGCTCGACTCACCGGTACCACCTCCCTGACACGCCAAAATCACCTGCTGGGTATACCAGAACCACTTGGCAGACACTCCGGAATCATCTGCCGGACATGCCGGAACCAGCTCTCAGACACACCAGAACCAAGTGCCGGAGACGCCGGAAGCACCTGCCGAGCATGCCGGAGCCACCTGCTCGACTCGCCAGAAACACCTGCCGGACACGCCAAAATCACCTGCCGGGTATGCCAGAACCACCTGGCGGACACTACGGAATCACCTGCCGCGCATGCCGGAACCACCTCTCAGACGTGCCGGAAGCACGTGCCAGACACGCCGCAAACACCTACCGGACAGACCGGAACCACCTGCCAAGAACGCCGGAGCCACCTGTTCGACTCCCTGGAACCACCTGCCGGACAGGCCAATATCAACTGCTGGCTATGCCAGAACCACCTGGGGGACAGTCCGGGATCACCTGCCAGCCATGGCGGAACCACCTCTCAGACGTACCAGAACCACCTGCCGGAGAAGCTGGAAACACGTCCTGGACAGACTGGAACCACGTGACGGCCATGCCTGAACCACCTGCCGAGCACGGCGGAACCACCTGCCGGACACGCCAAAATCACCTGCGGGCTACGCCAGAACCACTTGGACGACTCTCCGAAATGACCTGCCGGGCATGTTGGAACCACCTCTCAGACGTGCCAGAAGCACGTGGCGGACAGTCCGGAATCCCCTGTTGGGCATACGCAACCACCTCAGAGACGTACCAGAACCACGTGCCGTGCACGCCGGAACCACCTACCGGACAGACCGGAATCAACTTTTGGGCATGCCGGAACCACCAGTCAGATGTGCCAGAAACACGTGCCGGAGACGCCGGAAGCAACTGCCGAGCACGTCGCAACCACCTGCTCAACTCGCCTGAACCACCTGCCGGACACGCCAAAATCACCTGCCCGCTACACCAGCACCACTTCGGGGACAAGCCGGAAGCACGTGAGGGGCATGCCGGCACAGCCTCTCAGACTGAACCTCGTGCCGGACACCACAGAACCACCTGCCGGACAGACCGGAACCACCTGCCGGACACGCCGGAACCACCGGCTCGACCCGCCGGAACGACCGCTGGACATGCAAAATCACCTGCCAGCTACGCCGCAAACACTTGGCGAACACTCCGGAATCACCTGCCGGGCATGCCGGAACCACCTCTCAGATATGCCAGAACCACGTGCCAATGACCCCGGAAGCACCTGCCGAGCACGCCGGAACCACCTGCTCGACTCGCCAGAACCACCTGCCGGACACGCAGAAATCACCTGCCGGCTACGCCACAACCAGTTGGGGAACACTTCGGAATCACCTGCCGGGCTTGCTGGAACCACCTGCCGGTCATGCCAAAATCACCTGCCAACTACGCCAGTACCACTTGGCGGACACTGTGGAAACACCTGTCGGGCCGGCCGGAACCACATCTCAGACGTGCCAGAACCATGTGCATGAGATGCTGAAACCACACCCCGAACAGACGGAAAACACCTGCCAGACCCGTCTGAACAACCTGCCGAGCACGCCGGAGCCACCTGCTCGACTCGCCGGAACCACCTACCTGACATGCCCAAATCACCAGCCGGGTATGCCAGAACCACGTGGCGGACACTCCGGAATCATCTGCCGGACATGCCGGAACCAGCTCTCAGACACACCAGAACCACGTGCCGGAGACGCCGGAAGCACCTGCCGAGCATGCCGGAGCCACCTGCTCGACTCGCCAGAAACACCTGCCGGACACGCCAAAATCACCTGCCGGGTACGCCAGAACCACCTGGCGGACACTCCGAAACCAACTGTCGCGCATGCCGGAACCACCTCTCAGACGTGCCGGAAGCACGTGCCGGACACGCCAGAATCACCTACCGGACAGACCGGAACCACCTGCCGAGCACGCCGGAGCCACCTGTTCGACTCGCTGGAACCACCTGCCGGACAGGCCAATATCAACTGCTGGCTATGCCAGAACCACCTGGGGGACGGTCCGGAATCACCTGCCAGCCATGGCGGAACCACCTCTCAGACGTACCAGAACCACCTGCCGGAGAAGCTGGAAAGACGTCCTGGACAGTCTGGAACCACCTGCCGGCCAAGCCTGAACCACCTGCCAAGCACAACGGAACAACCTGCCAGACACGCCAAAATCACCTGCGAGTTATGCCAGAACCACTTGGAGGACTCTCTGGGATGACCTGCCGGGCATGCCGGAACCACCTCTCAGAAGTGCCAGAAGCACGTGGCGGACAGTCCGGAATCACCTGTTGGGCATACGCAACCACCTCTGAGACGTACCAGAACCACGTGCCGTGCACGCCGGAACCACCTACCGGACAGACCGGAATCAACTTTTGGGCATGCCGGAACCACCAGTCAGATGTGCCAGAAACACGTGCCGGAGACGCCGGAAGCACCTGCCGAGCACGTCGCAACCACCTGCTCAACTCGCCTGAACCACCTGCCGGACACGCCAAAATCACCTGCCCGCTACACCAGCACCACTTCGGGGACAAGCCGGAATCACGTGAGGGGCATGCCGGCACAGCCTCTCAGACTGAACCTCGTGCCGGACACCACAGAACCACCTGCTGGACAGACCGGAACCACCTGCCGGACACGCCGGAACCACCGGCTCGACCCGCCGGAACGACCGCTGGACATGCAAAATCACCTGCCGGCTACGCCGGAAACACTTGGCGAACACTCCGGAATCACCTGCCGGGCATGCCGGAACCACCTCTCAGATATGCCAGAACCACGTGCCGGAGACGCCGGAAGCACCTGCCGAGCACGCCGGAGCCACCTGCTCGACTCGCCAGAACCACCTGCCGGACACGCAAAAATCACCTGCCGGCTACGCCACAACCAGTTGGGGAACACTTCGGAATCACCTGCCGGGCTTGCTGGAACCACCTGCCGGTCATGCCAAAATCACATGCCAACTACGCCAGTACTACTTGGCGGACACTGTGGAATCACCTGTCGGGCCGGCCGGAACCACATCTCAGACGGGCCAGAACCATGTGAATGAGATGCTGGAACCACACACCGAACAGACGGAAAACACCTGCCAGACCCGTCTGATCAACCTGCCGAGCATGCCGGAGCCACCTGCTCGACTCGCCAGAAACACCTGCCGGACACGCCAAAATCACCTGCCGGGTACGCCAGAACCACCTGGCGGACACTCCGAAATCACCTGTCGTGCATGCCGGAACCACCTCTCAGACGTGCCGGAAGCACGTGCCGGACACGCCGGAATCACCTACCGGACAGACCGGAACCACCTGCCGAGCACGCCGGAGCCACCTGTTCGACTCGCTGGAACCACCTGCCGGACAGGCCAATATCAACTGCTGTCTATGCCAGAACCAACTGGGGGACGGTCCGGAATCACCTGCCAGCCATGGCGGAACCACCTCTCAGCCGTACCAGAACCACCTGCCGGAGAAGCTGGAAACACGTCCTGGAGAGTCTGGAACCACCTGCCGGCCAAGCCTGAACCACCTGCCAAGCACAACGGAACAACCTGCCAGACACGCCAAAATCACCTGCGTGTTATGCCAGAACCACTTGGAGGACTCTCTGGGATGACTTGCCGGGCATGCCGGAACCACCTCTCAGACGTGCCAGAAACCATGTGGCGGACAGTCCGGAATCACCTGTTGGGCATGCGCAACCACCTCTGAGACGTACCAGAACCACATGCCGTGCAGGCTGGAACCACCTACCGGACAGACCGGAATCACTTTTTGGGCATGCCGGAACCACCTGTCAGATGTGCCAGAAACACGGGCCGGAGACGCCGGAAGCACCTGCCAAGCACGTTGGAACCGCCTGCTCAACTCGCCTGAACCACCTGCCGGACATGCCAAAATCACCTGCCGACTATGCCAGAACCACTTGGCGAACACTCCGGAATCACTGCCGGGCATGCAGGAACAACCTCTCAGACATGCCAGAACCCCGTGCCAATGACCCCGGAAGCACCAGCCGAGCATGCCAGAACCACCTGCTCGACTCGCCAGAACCACCTGCCGATCACGCAAAAATCACCTGCCGGCTACGCCACAACCAGTTGGTGAACACTTTGGAATCACCTGCCAGGCTTGCTGGAACCACCTGCCAGTCATGCCAAAATCACCTGCCAACTACGCCAGAACCGCTTGGCGGACACTGCAGAAACACCTGTCGGGCCGGCTGGAACCACATCTCAGACGTGCCAGAAACGTGTTCATGAGATGCTGGAACCACACCCCGAACAGACGGATACCACCTGCCAGAACCGCCTGAACCACCTGCTGAGCACGCCGGAACCACCTGCTCGACTCACCGGTACCACCTCCCTGACACGCCAAAATCACCTGCTGGGTATGCCAGAACCACTTGGCGGACACTCCGGAATCATCTGCCGGACATGCCGGAACCAGCTCTCAGACACACCAGAACCACGTGCCGGAGACGCCGGAAGCACCTGCCGAGCATGCCGGAGCCACCTGCTCGACTCGCCAGAAACACCTGCCGGACACGCCAAAATCACCTGCCGGGTACGCCAGAACCACCTGGCGGACACTCTGAAATCACCTGTCGTGCATGCCGGAACCACCTCTCAGACGTGCCGGAAGCACGTGCCGGACACGCCGGAATCACCTACCGGACAGACCGGAACCACCTGCCGAGCACGCCGGAGCCACCTGTTCGACTCGCTGGAACCACCTGCCGGACATGCCAATATCAACTGCTGGCTATGCCAGAACCACCTGGGGGACAGTCCGGGATCACCTGCCAGCCATGGCGGAACCACCTCTCAGACGTACCAGAACCACCTGCCGGAGAAGCTGGAAACACGTCCTGGACAGACTGGAACCACGTGACGGCCATGCCTGAACCACCTGCCGAGCACGGCGGAACCACCTGCCGGACACGCCAAAATCACCTGCGGGCTACGCCAGAACCACTTGGACGACTCTCCGAAATGACCTGCCGGGCATGTTGGAACCACCTCTCAGACGTGCCAGAAGCACGTGGCGGACAGTCCGGAATCACCTGTTGGGCATACGCAACCACCTCAGAGACGTACCAGAACCACGTGCCGTGCACGCCGGAACCACCTACCGGACAGACCGGAATCAACTTTTGGGCATGCCGGAACCACCAGTCAGATGTGCCAGAAACACGTGCCGGAGACGCCGGAAGCACCTGCCGAGCACGTCGCAACCACCTGCTCAACTCGCCTGAACCACCTGCCGGACACGCCAAAATCACCTGCCCGCTACACCAGCACCACTTCGGGGACAAGCCGGAATCACGTGAGGGGCATGCAGGCACAGCCTCTCAGACTGAACCTCGTGCCGGACACCACAGAACCACCTGCCGGACAGACCGGAACCACCTGCCGGACACGCCGGAACCACCGGCTCGACCCGCCGGAACGACCGCTGGACATGCAAAATCACCTGCCGGCTACGCCGGAAACACTTGGCGAACACTCCGGAATCACCTGCCGGGCATGCCGGAACCACCTCTCAGATATGCCAGAACAACGTGCCAATGACCCCGGAAGCACCTGCCGGGCACGCCGGAACCACCTGCTCGACTCGCCAGAACCACCTGCCGGACACGCAAAAATCACCTGCCGGCTACGCCACAACCAGTTGGGGAACACTTCGGAATCACCTGCCGGGCTTGCTGGAACCACCTGCCGGTCATGCCAAAATCACCTGCCAACTACGCCAGTACCACTTGGCGGACACTGTGGAAACAGCTGTCGGGCCGGCCGGAACCACATCTCAGACGTGCCAGAACCATGTGCATGAGATGCTGGAACCACACCCCGAACAGACGGAAAACACCTGCCAGACCCGTCTGAACAACCTGCCGAGCACGCCGGAGCCACCTGCTCGACTCGCCGGAACCACCGACCTGACATGCCCAAATCACCAGCCGGGTATGCCAGAACCACTTGGCGGACACTCCGGAATCATCTGCCGGACATGCCGGAACCAGCTCTCAGACACACCAGAACCACGTGCCGGAGACGCCGGAACCACCTGCCGAGCATGCCGGAGCCACCTGCTCGACTCGCCAGAAACACCTGCCGGACACGCCAAAATCACCTGCCGGGTACGCCAGAACCACCTGGCGGACACTCCGAAACCAAGTGTCGCGCATGCCGGAACCACCTCTCAGACGTGCCGGAAGCACGTGCCGGACACGCCGGAATCACCTACCCGACAGACCGGAACCACCTGCCGAGCACGCCGGAGCCACCTGTTCGACTCGCTGGAACCACCTGCCGGACAGGCCAATATCAACTGCTGGCTATGCCAGAACCACCTGGGGGACAGTCCGGGATCACCTGCCAGCCATGGCGGAACCACCTCTCAGACGTACCAGAACCACCTGCCGGAGAAGCTGGAAAGACGTCCTGGACAGTCTGGAACCACCTGCCGGCCAAGCCTGAACCACCTGCCCAGCACAACGGAACAACCTGCCAGACACGCCAAAATCACCTGCGTGTTATGCCAGAACCACTTGGAGGACTCTCTGGGATGACCTGCCGGGCATGCCGGAACCACCTCTCAGACGTGCCAGAACCATGTGGCGGACAGTCCGGAATCACCTGTTGGGCATGCGCAACCACCTCTGAGACGTACCAGAACCACATGCCGTGCAGGCTGGAACCACCTACCGGACAGACCGGAATCACCTTTCGGGCATGCCGGAACCACCTGTCAGATGTGCCAGAAACACGTGCCGGAGACGCCGGAAGCACCTGCCAAGCACGTTGGAACCACATGCTCAACTCTCCTGAACCACCTGCCGGACATGCCAAAATCACCTGCCGACTATGCCAGAACCACTTGGCGAACACTCCGGAATCACTTGCCGGGCATGCAGGAACCACCTCTCAGACATGCCAGAACCCCGTGCCAATGACCCCGGAAGCACCAGCCGAGCACGCCGGAACCACCTGCTCGACTCGCCAGAACCACCTGCCGATCACGCAAAAATCACCTGCCGGCTACGCCACAACCAGTTGGTGAACACTTTGGAATCACCTGCCAGGCTTGCTGGAACCACCTGCCAGTCATGCCAAAATCACCTGCCAACTACGCCAGAACCGCTTGGCGGACACTGCGGAAACACCTGTCGGGCCGGCTGGAACCACATCTCAGACGTGCCAGAAACGTGTTCATGAGATGCTGGAACCACACCCCGAACAGAGGGATACCACCTGCCAGAAACCGCCTGAACCACCTGCTGAGCACGCCGGAACCACCTGCTCGACTCACCGGTACCACGTCCCTGACACGCCAAAATCACCTGCTGGGTATGCCAGAACCACTTGGCGGACACTCCGGAATCATCTGCCGGACATGCCGGAACCAGCTCTCAGACACACCAGAACCAAGTGCCGGAGACGCCGGAAGCACCTGCCGAACATGCCGGAGCCACCTGCTCGACTCGCCAGAAACACCTGCCGGACACGCCAAAATCACCTGCCGGGTATGCCAGAACCACCTGGCGGACACTACGGAATCACCTGCCGCGCATGCCGGAACCACCTCTCAGACGTGCCGGAAGCACGTGCCAGACACGCCGGAAACACCTACCGGACAGACCGGAACCACCTGCGGAGCACGCCGGAGCCACCTGTTCGACTCGCTGGAACCACCTGCCGGACAGGCCAATATCAACTGCTGGCTATGCCAGAACAACCTGGGGGACGGTCCGGGATCCCCTGCCAGCCATGGCGGAACCACCTCTCAGACGTACCAGAACCACCCGCGGGAGAAGCTGGAAACACGTCCTGGACAGACTGGAACCACGTGACGGCCATGCCTGAACCACCTGCCGAGCACGGCGGAACCACCTGCTGGACACGCCAAAATCACCTGCGTGCTACGCCAGAACCACTTGGACGACTCTCCGAAATGACCTGCCGGGCATGTTGGAACCACCTCTCAGACGTGCCAGAAGCACGTGGCGGACAGTCCGGAATCACCTGTTGGGCATACGCAACCACCTCTGAGACGTACCAGAACCACGTGCCGTGCACGCCGGAACCACCTACCGGACAGTCCGGAATCAACTTTTGGGCATGCCGGAACCACCAGTCAGATGTGCCAGAAACACGTGCCGGAGACGCCGGAAGCACCTGCCGAGCACGTCGCAACCACCTGCTCAAATCGCCGGAACCACCTGCCGGACACGCCAAAATCACCTGCCCGCTACACCAGCACCACTTCGGGGACAAGCCGGAATCACGTGAGGGGCATGCCGGCACAGCCTCTCAGACTGAACCTCGTGCCGGACACCACAGAACCACCTGCCGGACAGACCGGAACCACCTGCCGGACACGCCGGAACCACCGGCTCGACCCGCCGGAACGACCGCTGGACATGCAAAATCACCTGCCGGCTACGCCGGAAACACTTGGCGAACACTCCGGAATCACCTGCCGGGCATGCCGGAACCACCTCTCAGATATGCCAGAACCACGTGCCAATGACCCCGGAAGCACCTGCCGAGCACGCCGGAACCACCTGCTCGACTCGCCAGAACCACCTGCCAGACACGCCAAAATCACCTGCGTGTTATGCCAGAACCACTTGGAGGACTCTCTGGGATGACCTGCCGGGCATGCCGGAACCACCTCTCAGACGTGCCAGAACCATGTGGCGGACAGTCCGGAATCACCTGTTGGGCATGCGCAACCACCTCTGAGACGTACCAGAACCACATGCCGTGCAGGCTGGAACCACCTACCGGACAGACCGGAATCACCTTTCGGGCATGCCGGAACCACCTGTCAGATGTGCCAGAAACACGTGCCGGAGACGCCGGAAGCACCTGCCAAGCACGTTGGAACCACCTGCTCAACTCGCCTGAACCACCTGCCGGACATGCCAAAATCACCTGCCGACTATGCCAGAACCACTTGGCGAACACTCCGGAATCACTTGCCGGGCATGCAGGAACCACCTCTCAGACATGCCAGAACCCCGTGCCAATGACCCCGGAAGCACCAGCCGAGCACGCCGGAACCACCTGCTCGACTCGCCAGAACCACCTGCCGATCACGCAAAAATCACCTGCCGGCTACGCCACAACCAGTTGGTGAACACTTTGGAATCACCTGCCAGGCTTGCTGGAACCACCTGCCAGTCATGCCAAAATCACCTGCCAACTACGCCAGAACCGCTTGGCGGACACTGCGGAAACACCTGTCGGGCCGGCTGGAACCACATCTCAGACGTGCCAGAAACGTGTTCATGAGATGCTGGAACCACACCCCGAACAGACGGATACCACCTGCCAGAACCGCCTGAACCACCTGCTGAGCACGCCGGAACCACCTGCTCGACTCACCGGTACCACCTCCCTGACACGCCAAAATCACCTGCTGGGTATGCCAGAACCACTTGGCGGACACTCCGGAATCATCTGCCGGACATGCCGGAACCAGCTCTCAGACACACCAGAATCAAGTGCCGGAGACGCCGGAAGCACCTGCCGAGCATGCCGGAGCCACGTGCTCGACTCGCCAGAAACACCTGCCGGACACGCCAAAATCACCTGCCGGGTACGCCAGAACCACCTGGCGAACACTACGGAATCACCTGCCGCGCATGCCGGAACCACCTCTCAGACGTGCCGGAAGCACGTGCCAGACACGCCGGAAACACCTACCGGACAGACCGGAACCACCTGCCAAGAACGCCGGAGCCACCTGTTCGACTCGCTGGAACCACCTGCCGGACAGGCCAATATCAACTGCTGGCTATGCCAGAACCACCTGGGGGACGGTCCGGGATCCCCTGCCAGCCATGGCGGAACCACCTCTCAGACGTACCAGAACCACCCGCGGGAGAAGCTGGAAACAGGTCCTGGACAGACTGGAACCACGTGACGGCCATGCCTGAACCACCTGCCGAGCACGGCGGAACCACCTGCCGGACACGCCAAAATCACCTGCGTGCTACGCCAGAACCACTTGGACGACTCTCCGAAATGACCTGCCGGGCATGTTGGAACCACCTCTCAGACGTGCCAGAAGCACGTGGCGGACAGTCCGGAATCACCTGTTGGGCATACGCAACCACCTCTGAGACGTACCAGAACCACGTGCCGTGCACGCCGGAACCACCTACCGGACAGTCCGGAATCAACTTTTGGGCATGCCGGAACCACCAGTCAGATGTGCCAGAAACACGTGCCGGAGACGCCGGAAGCACCTGCCGAGCACGTCGCAACCACCTGCTCAACTCGCCGGAACCACCTGCCGGACACGCCAAAATCACCTGCCCGCTACACCAGCACCACTTCGGGGACAAGCCGGAATCACGTGAGGGGCATGCCGGCACAGCCTCTCAGACTGAACCTCGTGCCGGACACCACAGAACCACCTGCCGGACAGACCGGAACCACCTGCCGGACACGCCGGAACCACCGGCTCGACCCGCCGGAACGACCGCTGGACATGCAAAATCACCTGCCGGCTACGCCGGAAACACTTGGCGAACACTCCGGAATCACCTGCCGGGCATGCCGGAACCACCTCTCAGATATGCCAGAACCACGTGCCAATGACCCCGGAAGCACCTGCCGAGCACGCCGGAACCACCTGCTCGACTCGCCAGAACCACCTGCCGGACACGCAGAAATCACCTGCCGGCTACGCCACAACCAGTTGGGGAACACTTCGGAATCACCTGCCGGGCTTGCTGGAACCACCTGCCGGTCATGCCAAAATCACCTGCCAACTACGCCAGTACCACTTGGCGGACACTGTGGAAACACCTGTCGTGCCGGCCGGAACCACATCTCAGACGTGCCAGAACCATGTGCATGAGATGCTGGAACCACACCCCGAACAGACGGAAAACACCTGCCAGACCCGTCTGAACAACCTGCCGAGCACACCGGAGCCACCTACCTGACATGCCCAAATCACCAGCCGGGTATGCCAGAACCACTTGGAGGACTCTCTGGGATGACCTGCCGGGCATGCCGGAACCACCTCTCAGACGTGCCAGAACCATGTGGCGGACAGTCCGGAATCACCTGTTGGGCATGCGCAACCACCTCTGAGACGTACCAGAACCACATGCCGTGCAGGCTGGAACCACCTACCGGACAGACCGGAATCACCTTTCGGGCATGCCGGAGCCACCTGTCAGATGTGCCAGAAACACGTGCCGGAGACGCCGGAAGCACCTGCCAAGCACGTTGGAACCACCTGCTCAACTCTCCTGAACCACCTGCCGGACATGCCAAAATCACCTGCCGACTATGCCAGAACCACTTGGCGAACACTCCGGAATCACTTGCCGGGCATGCAGGAACCACCTCTCAGACATGCCAGAACCCCGTGCCAATGACCCCGGAAGCACCAGCCGAGCACGCCGGAACCACCTGCTCGACTCGCCAGAACCACCTGCCGATCACGCAAAAATCACCTGCCGGCTACGCCACAACCAGTTGGTGAACACTTTGGAATCACCTGCCAGGCTTGCTGGAACCACCTGCCAGTCATGCCAAAATCACCTGCCAACTACGCCAGAACCGCTTGGCGGACACTGCGGAAACACCTGTCGGGCCGGCTGGAACCACATCTCAGACGTGCCAGAAACGTGTTCATGAGATGCTGGAACCACACCCCGAACAGACGGATACCACCTGCCAGAACCGCCTGAACCACCTGCCGAGCACGCCGGAACCACCTGCTCGACTCACCGGTACCACCTCCCTGACACGCCAAAATCACCTGCCGGGTACGCCAGAACCACCTGGCGGACACTCCGAAATCACCTGTCGCGCATGCCGGAACCACCTCTCAGACGTGCCGGAAGCACGTGCCGGACACGCCGGAATCACCTACCGGACAGACCGGAACCAACTGCCGAGCACGCCGGAGCCACCTGTTCGACTCGCTGGAACCACCTGCCGGACAGGCCAATATCAACTGCTGTCTATGCCAGAACCAACTGGGGGACGGTCCGGAATCACCTGCCAGCCATGGCGGAACCACCTCTCAGCCGTACCAGAACCACCTGCCGGAGAAGCTGGAAACACGTCCTGGACAGTCTGGAACCACCTGCCGGCCAAGCCTGAACCACCTGCCAAATACAACGGCACAACCTGCCAGACACGCCAAAATCACCTGCGTGTTATGCCAGAACCACTTGGAGGACTCTCTGGGATGACCTGCCGGGCATGCCGGAACCACCTCTCAGACGTGCCAGAACCATGTGGCGTACAGTCCGGAATCACCTGTTGGGCATGCGCAACCACCTCTGAGACGTACCAGAACCACATGCCGTGCAGGCTGGAACCACCTACCGGACAGACCGGAATCCACTTTTGGGCATGCCGGAACCACCAGTCAGATGTGCCAGAAACACGTGCCGGAGACGCCGGAAGCACCTGCCGAGCACGTCGCAACCACCTGCTCAACTCGCCTGAACCACCTGCCGGATGCGCCAAAATCACCTGCCCGCTACACCAGCACCACTTCGGGGACAAGCCGGAATCACGTGAGGGGCATGCCGGCACAGCCTCTCAGACTGAACCTCGTGCCGGACACCACAGAACCACCTGCCGGACAGACCGGAACCACCTGCCGGACACGTCGGAACCACCGGCTCGACCCGCCGGAATGACTGCTGGACATGCAAAATCACCTGCCGGCTACGCCGGAAACACTTGGCGAACACTCCGGAATTACCTGCCGGGCATGCCGGAACCACCTCTCAGATATGCCCGAACCACATGTCAATGACCCCGGAAGCACCTGCCGAGCACGCCGGAACCACCTGCTCGACTCGCCAGAACCACCTGCCGATCACGCAAAAATCACCTGCCGGCTACGCCACAACCAGTTGGTGAACACTTTGGAATCACCTGCCAGGCTTGCTGGAACCACCTGCCAGTCATGCCAAAATCACCTGCCAACTACGCCAGTACCACTTGGCGGACACTGCGGAAACACCTGTCGGGCCGGCTGGAACCACATCTCAGACGTGCCAGAAACGTGTTCATGAGATGCTGGAACCACACCCCGAACAGACGGATACCACCTGCCAGAACCGCCTGAACCACCTGCTGAGCACGCCGGAACCACCTGCTCGACTCACCGGTACCACCTCCCTGACACGCCAAAATCACCTGCTGGGTATGCCAGAACCACTTGGCGGACACTCCGGAATCATCTGCCGGACATGCCGGAACCAGCTCTCAGACACACCAGAATCAAGTGCCGGAGACGCCGGAAGCACCTGCCGAGCATGCCGGAGCCACCTGCTCGACTCGCCAGAAACACCTGCCGGACACGCCAAAATCACCTGCCGGGTATGCCAGAACCACCTGGCGGACACTACGGAATCACCTGCCGCGCATGCCGGAACCACCTCTCAGACGTGCCGGAAGCACGTGCCAGACACGCCGGAAACACCTACCGGACAGACCGGAACCACCTGCCAAGAACGCCGGAGCCACCTGTTCGACTCGCTGGAACCACCTGCCGGACAGGCCAATATCAACTGCTGGCTATGCCAGAACCACCTGGGGGACAGTCTGGGATCACCTGCCAGCCATGGCGGAACCACCTCTCAGACGTACCAGAACCACCTGCCGGAGAAGCTGGAAACACGTCCTGGACAGACTGGAACCACGTGACGGCCATGCCTGAACCACCTGCCGAGCACGGCGGAACCACCTGCCGGACACGCCAAAATCACCTCCGGGCTACGCCAGAACCACTTGGACGACTCTCCGAAATGACCTGCCGGGCATGTTGGAACCACCTCTCAGACGTGCCAGAAGCACGTGGCGGACAGTCCGGAATCACCTGTTGGGCATACGCAACCACCTCTGACACGTACCAGAACCACGTGCCGTGCACGCCGGAACCACCTACCGCACAGACCGGAATCAACTTTTGGGCATGCCGGAACCACCAGTCAGATGTGCCAGAAACACGTGCCGGAGACGCCGGAAGCACCTGCCGAGCACGTCGCAACCACCTGCTCAACTCGCCTGAACCACCTGCCGGACACGCCAAAATCACCTGCCCGCTACACCAGCACCACTTCGGGGACAAGCCGGAATCACGTGAGGGGCATGCCGGCACAGCCTCTCAGACTGAACCTCGTGCCGGACACCACAGAACCACCTGCCGGACAGACCGGAACCACCTGCCGGACACGCCGGAACCACCGGCTCGACCCGCCGGAACGACCGCTGGACATGCAAAATCACCTGCCGGCTACGCCGGAAACACTTGGCGAACACTCCGGAATCACCTGCCGGGCATGCCGGAACCACCTCTCAGATATGCCAGAACCACGTGCCAATGACCCCGGAAGCACCTGCCGAGCACGCCGGAACCACCTGCTCGACTCGCCAGAACCACCTGCCGGACACGCAAAAATCACCTGCTGGCTACGCCACAACCAGTTGGGGAACACTTCGGAATCACCTGCCGGGCTTGCTGGAACCACCTGCCGGTCATGCCCAAATCACCTGCCAACTACGCCAGTACCACTTGGCGGACACTGTGGAAACACCTGTCGGGCCGGCCGGAACCACATCTCAGACGTGCCAGAACCATGTGCATGAGATGCTGGAACAACACCCCGAACAGACGGAAAACACCTGCCAGACCCGTCTGAACAACCTGCCGAGCACGCCGGAGCCACCTGCTCGACTCGCCGGAACCACCTACCTGACATGCCCAAATCACCAGCCGGGTATGCCAGAACCACTTGGCGGACACTCCGGAATCATCTGCCGGACATGCCGGAACCAGCTCTCAGACACACCAGAACCACGTGTCGGAGACGCCGGAAGCACCTGCCGAGCATGCCGGAGCCACCTGCTCGACTCGCCAGAAACACCTGCCGGACACGCCAAAATCACCTGCCGGGTACGCCAGAACCACCTGGCGGACACTCCGAAATCACCTGTCGCGCATGCCGGAACCACCTCTCAGACGTGTCGGAAGCACGTGCCGGACACGCCGGAATCACCTACCGGACACACCGGAACCACCTGCCGAGCACGCCGGAGCCACCTGTTCGACTCGCTGGAACCACCTGCCAGACAGGCCAATATCAACTGCTGGCTATGCCAGAACCACCTGGGGGACGGTCCGGAATCGCCTGCCAGCCATGGCGGAACCACCTCTCAGACGTACCAGAACCACCTGCCGGAGAAGCTGGAAACACGTCCTGGACAGTCTGGAACCACCTGCCGGCCAAGCCTGAACCACCTGCCAAGCACAACGGAACAACCTGCCAGGCACGCCAAGATCACCTGCGTGTTATGCCAGAACCACATGGAGGACTCTCTGGGAAGACCTGCCGGGCATGCCGGAACCAGCTCTCAGACGTGCCAGAACCATGTGGCGGACAGTCCGGAATCACCTGTTGGGCATGCGCAACCACCTCTGAGACGTACCAGAACCACATGCCGTGCAGGCTGGAACCACCTACCGGACAGACTGGAATCACCTTTCGGGCATGCCGGAACCACCTGTCAGATGTGCCAGAAACACGTGCCGGAGACGCCGGAAGCACCTGCCAAGCACGTTGGAACCACCTGCTCAACTCGCCTGAACCACCTGCCGGACATGCCAAAATCACCTGCCGACTATGCCAGAACCACTTGGCGAACACTCCGGAATCACTTGCCGTGCATGCAGGAACCACATCTCAGACATGCCAGAACCCCGTGCCAATGACCCCGGAAGCACCAGCCGAGCACGCCGGAACCACCTGCTCGACTCGCCAGAACCACCTGCCGATCACGCAAAAATCACCTGCCGGCTACGCCACAACCAGTTGGTGAACACTTTGGAATCACCTGCCAGGCTTGCTGGAACCACCTGCCAGTCATGCCAAAATCACCTGCCAACTACGCCAGAACCGCTTGGCGGACACTGCGGAAACACCTGTCGGGCCGGCTGGAACCACATCTCACACGTGCCAGAAACGTGTTCATGAGATGCTGGAACCACACCCCGAACAGACGGATACCACCTGCCAGAACCGCCTGAACCACCTGCTGAGCACGCCGGAACCACCTGCTCGACTCACCGGTACCACCTCCCTGACACGCCAAAATCACCTGCTGGGTATGCCAGAACCACTTGGCGGACACTGTGGAAACAACTGTCGGGCCGGCCGGAACCACATCTCAGACGTGCCAGAACCATGTGCATGAGATGCTGGAACCACACACCTAAGAGACGGAAAACCCCTGCCAGACCCGTCTGAACAACCTGCCGAGCACGCCGGAGCCACCTGCTCGACTCGCCGGAACCACCTACCTGACATGCCCAAATCACCAGCCGGGTATGCCAGAACCACTTGGCGGACACTCCGGAATCATCTGCCGGACATGCCGGAACCAGCTCTCAGACACACCAGAACCACGTGCCGGAGACGCCGGAAGCACCTGCCGAGCATGCCGGAGCCACCTGCTCGAATCGCCAGAAACACCTGCCTGACACGCCAAAATCACCTGCCGGGTACTCCAGAACCACCTGGCGGACACTCCGAAATCACCTGTCGCGCATGGCGGAACCACCTCTCAGACGTGCCGGAAGCACGTGCCGGACACACCGGAATCAACTACCGGACAGACCGGAACCACCTGCCGAGCACGCCGGAGCCACCTTTACGACTCGCTGGAACCACCTGCCGGACAGGCCAATATCAAATGCTTTCTATGCCAGAACCAACTGGGGGACCGTCCGGAATCACCTGCCAGCCATGGCGGAACCACCTCTCAGACGTACCAGAACCACCTGCCGGAGAAGCTGGAAACACGTCCTGGACAGTCTGGAACCACCTGCCGGCCAAGCCTGAACCACCTGCCAAGCACAACGGAACAACCTGCCAGACACGCCAAAATCACCTGCGTGTTATGCCAGAACCACTTGGAGGACTCTCTGGGATGACCTGCCGGGCATGCCGGAACCACCTCTCAGACGTGCCAGAACCATGTGGCGGACAGTCCGGAATCACCTGTTGGGCATGCGCAACCACCTCTGAGACGTACCAGAACCACATGCCGTGCAGGCTGGAACCACCTACCGGACAGACCGGAATCACCTTTCGGGCATGCCGGAACCACCAGTCAGATGTGCCAGAAACACGTGCCGGAGACGCCGGAAGCACCTGCCAAGCACGTTGGAACCACATGCTCAACTCTCCTGAACCACCTGCCGGACATGCCAAAATCACCTGCCGACTATGCCAGAACCACTTGGCGAACACTCCGGAATCACTTGCCGGGCATGCAGGAACCACCTCTCAGACATGCCAGAACCCCGTGCCAATGACCCCGGAAGCACCAGCCAAGCACGCCGGAACCACCTGCTCGACTCGCCAGAACCACCTGCCGATCACGCAAAAATCACCTGCCGGCTACGCCACAACCAGTTGGTGAACACTTTGGAATCACCTGCCAGGCTTGCTGGAACCACCTGCCAGTCATGCCAAAATCACC
Organism: Equus caballus; assembly: GCF_041296265.1. Taxonomy (NCBI): domain Eukaryota; kingdom Metazoa; phylum Chordata; class Mammalia; order Perissodactyla; family Equidae; genus Equus; species Equus caballus. The sequence goes on from NC_091697.1 coordinate 4,741,989, forward strand.
TGCCAACTACGCCAGAACCGCTTGGCGGACACTGCGGAAACACCTGTCGGGCCGGCTGGAACCACATCTCAGACGTGCCAGAAACGTGTTCATGAGATGCTGGAACCACACCCCGAACAGACGGATACCACCTGCCAGAACCGCCTGAACCACCTGCCGAGCACGCCGGAACCACCTGCTCGACTCGCCAGAAACACCTGCCGGACACGCCAAAATCACCTGCCGGGTATGCCAGAACCACCTGGCGGACACTACGGAATCACCTGCCGCGCATGCCGGAACCACCTCTCAGACGTGCCGGAAGCACGTGCCAGACACGCCGGAAACACCTACCGGACAGACCGGAACCACCTGCGGAGCACGCCGGAGCCACCTGTTCGACTCGCTGGAACCACCTGCCGGACACGCCAAAATCACCTGCCCGCTACACCAGCACCACTTCGGGGACAAGCCGGAATCACGTGAGGGGCATGCCGGCACAGCCTCGCAGACTGAACCTCGTGCCGGACACCACAGAACCACCTGCCGGACATACCGGAACCACCTGCCGGACACGCCGGAACCACCGGCTCGACCCGCTGGAACGACCGCTGGACATGCAAAATCACCAGCCGGCTACGCCGGAAACACTTGGCGAACACTCCGGAATCACCTGCCGGGCATGCCGGAACCACCTCTCAGATATGCCAGAACCACGTGCCAATGACCCCGGAAGCACCTGCCGAGCACGCCGTAACCACCTGCTCGACTCGCCAGAACCACCAGCCGGACACGCAAAAATCACCTGCCGGCTACGCCACAACCAGTTGGGGAACACTTCGGAATCATCTGCCGGGCTTGCTGGAACCACCTGCCGGTCATGCCAAAATCACCTGCCAACTACGCCAGTACCACTTGGCGGACACTGTGGAAACACCTGTCGGGCCGGCCGGAACCACATCTCAGACGTGCCAGAACCATGTGCATGAGATGCTGGAACCACATCCCGAACAGACGGAAAACACCTGCCAGACCCGTCTGAACAACCTGCCGAGCACGCCGGAGCCACCTGCTCGACTCGCCGGAACCACCTACCTGACATGCCCAAATCACCAGCCGAGTATGCCAGAACCACTTGGCGGACACTCCGGAATCATCTGCCGGACATGCCGGAACCAGCTCTCAGACACACCAGAACCACGTGCCGGAGACGCCGGAAGCACCTGCCGAGCATGCCGGAGCCACCTGCTCGACTCGCCAGAAACACCTGCCGGACACGCCAAAATCACCTGCCGGGTACGCCAGAACCACCTGGCGGACACTCCGAAACCACCTGTCACGCATGCCGGAACCACCTCTCAGACTTGCCGGAAGCACGTGCCGGACACGCCGGAATCACCTACCGGACAGACCGGAACCACCTGCCGAGCACGCCGGAGCCACCTGTTCGACTCGCTGGAACCACCTGCCGGACAGGCCAATATCAACTGCTGGCTATGCCAGAACCACCTGGGGGACGGTCCGGAATCGCCTGCCAGCCATGGCGGAACCACCTCTCAGACGTACCAGAATCACCTGCCGGAGAAGCTGGAAACGCGTCCTGGACAGTCTGGAACCACCTGCCGGCCAAGCCTGAACCACCTGCCAAGCACAACGGAACAACCTGCCAGACACGCCAAAATCACCTGCGTGTTATGCCAGAACCACTTGGAGGACTCTCTGGGATGACCTGCCAGGCATGCCGGAACCACCTCTCAGACGTGCCAGAACCATGTGGCGGACAGTCCGGAATCACCTGTTGGGCATACGCAACCACATCTGAGACGTACCAGAAACACGTGCCGTTCAGGCTGGAACCACCTACCAGACAGACCGGAATCACCTTTCGGGAATGCCGGAACCACCTGTCAGATGTGCCAGAAACACGTGCCGGAGAAGCCGGAAGCACCTGCCAAGCACGTTGGAACCACCTGCTCAACTCGCCTGAACCACCTGCCGGACATGCCAAAATCACCTGCCGACTATGCCAGAACCACTTGGCGAACACTCCGGAATCACTTGCCGGGCATGCAGGAACCACCTCTCAGACATGCCAGAACCCCGTGCCAATGACCCCGGAAGCACCAGCCGAGCACGCCGGAACCACCTGCTCGACTCGCCAGAACCACCTGCCGATCACGCAAAAATCACCTGCCGGCTACGCCACAACCAGTTGGTGAGCACTTTGGAATCACCTGCCAGGCTTGCTGGAACCACCTGCCAGTCATGCCAAAATCACCTGCCAACTACGCCAGAACCGCTTGGCGGACACTGCGGAAACACCTGTCGGGCCGGCTGGAACCACATCTCAGACGTGCCAGAAACGTGTTCATGAGATGCTGGAACCACACCCCGAACAGACGGATACCACCTGCCAGAACCGCCTGAACCACCTGCTGAGCACGCCGGAACCACCTGCTCGACTCACCGGTACCACCTCCCTGACACGCCAAAATCACCTGCTGGGTATACCAGAACCACTTGGCAGACACTCCGGAATCATCTGCCGGACATGCCGGAACCAGCTCTCAGACACACCAGAACCAAGTGCCGGAGACGCCGGAAGCACCTGCCGAGAATGCCGGAACCACATCTCAGACGTGCCGGAAGCACGTGCCAGACACGCCGGAAACACCTACCGGACAGACCGGAACCACCTGCCAAGAACGCCGGAGCCACCTGTTCGACTCGCTGGAACCACCTGCCGGACAGGCCAATATCAACTGCTGGCTATGCCAGAACCACCTGGGGGACGGTCCGGGATCACCTGCCAGCCATGGCGGAACCACCTCTCAGACGTACCAGAACCACCTGCCGGAGAAGCTGGAAACACGTCCTGGAAAGACTGGAACCACGTGACGGCCATGCCTGAACCACCTGCCGGACACGCCAAAATCACCTGCGGGCTACGCCAGAACCACTTGGACGACTCTCCGAAATGACCTGCCGGGCATGTTGGAACCACCTCTCAGACGTGCCAGAAGCACGTGGCGGACAGTCCGGAATCACCTGTTGGGCATATGCAACCACCTCTGACACGTACCAGAACTACGTGCCGCGCACGCCGGAACCACCTACCGGACAGACCGGAATCAACTTTTGGGCATGCCGGAACCACCAGTCAGATGTGCCAGAAACACGTGCCGGAGACGCCGGAAGCACCTGCCGAGCACGTCGCAACCACCTGCTCAACTCGCCTGAACCACCTGCCGGACACGCCAAAATCACCTGCCCGCTACACCAGCACCACTTCGGGGACAAGCCGGAATCACGTGAGGGGCATGCCGGCACAGCCTCTCAGACTGAACCTCGTGCCGGACACCACAGAACCACCTGCCGGACAGACCGGAACCACCTGCCGGACACGCCGGAACCACCGGCTCGACCCGCCGGAACGACCGCTGGACATGCAAAATCACCTGCCGGCTACGCCGGAAACACTTGGCGAACACTCCGGAATCACCTGCCGGGCATGCCGGAACCACCTCTCAGATATGCCAGAACCACGTGCCAATGACCCCGGAAGCACCTGCCGAGCACGCCGGAACCACCTGCTCGACTCGCCAGAACCACCTGCCGGACACGCAGAAATCACCTGCCGGCTACGCCACAACCAGTTGGGGAACACTTCGGAATCACCTGCCGGGCTTGCTGGAACCACCTGCCGGTCATGCCAAAATCACCTGCCAACTACGCCAGTACCACTTGGCGGACACTGTGGAAACACCTGTCGGGCTGGCCGGAACCACATCTCAGATGTGCCAGAACCATGTGCATGAGATGCTGGAACCACACCCCGAACAGACGGAAAACACCTGCCAGACCCGTCTGAACAACCTGCCGAGCACGCCGGAGCCACCTGCTCGACTCGCCGGAACCACCTACCTGACATGCCCAAATCACCAGCCGGGTATGCCAGAACCACTTGGCGGACACTCCGGAATCATCTGCCGGACATGCCGGAACCAGCTCTCAGACACACCAGAAACACGTGCCGGAGACGCCGGAAGCACCTGCCGAGCATGCCGGAGCCACCTGCTCGACTCGCCAGAAACACCTGCCTGACACGCCAAAATCACCTGCCGGGTACGCCAGAACCACCTGGCGGACACTCCGAAATCACCTGTCGCGCATGCCGGAACCACCTCTCAGACGTGCCGGAAACACGTGCCGGACACGCCGGAATCACCTACCGGACAGACCGGAACCACCTGCCGAGCACGCCAGAGCCACCTGTTCGACTCGCTGGAACCACCTGCCGGACAGTTCAATATCAACTGCTGGCTATGCCAGAACCACCTGGGGGACCGTCTGGAATCACCTGCCAGCCATGGCGGAACCACCTCTCAGACGTACCAGAACCACCTGCCGGAGAAGCTGGAAACACGTCCTGGACAGTCTGGAACCACCTGCCGGCCAAGCCTGAACCACCTGCCCAGCACAACGGAACAACCTGCCAGACACGCCAAAATCACCTGCGTGTTATGCCAGAACCACTTGGAGGACTCTCTGGGATGACCTGACGGGCATGCCGGAACCACATCTCAGACGTGCCAGAACCATGTGGCGGACAGTCCGGAATCACCTGTTGGGCATGCGCAACCACCTCTGAGACGTACCAGAACCACATGCCGTGCAGGCTGGAACCACCTACCGGACAGACCGGAATCACCTTTCGGGCATGCCGGAACCACCTGTCAGATGTGCCAGAAACACGTGCCGGAGACGCCGGAAGCACCTGCCAAGCACGTTGGAACCACCTGCTCAACTCGCCTGAACCACCTGCCGGACATGCCAAAATCACCTGCCGACTATGCCAGAACCACTTGGCGAACACTCCGGAATCACTTGCCGGGCATGCAGGAACCACCTCTCAGACATGCCAGAACCCCGTGCCAATGACCCCGGAAGCACCAGCCGAGCACGCCGGAAACACCTGCTCGACTCGCCAGAACCACCTGCCGATCACGCAAAAATCACCTGCCGGCTACGCCACAACCAGTTGGTGAACACTTTGGAATCACCTGCCAGGCTTGCTGGAACCACCTGCCAGTCATGCCAAAATCACCTGCCAACTACGCCAGAACCGCTTGGCGGACACTGCGGAAACACCTGTCGGGCCGGCTGGAACCACATCTCAGACGTGCCAGAAACGTGTTCATGAGATGCTGGAACCACACCCCGAACAGACGGATACCACCTGCCAGAACCGCCTGAACCACCTGCTGAGCACGCCGGAACCACCTGCTCGACTCACCGGTACCACCTCCCTGACACGCCAAAATCACCTGCTGGGTATGCCAGAACCACTTGGCGGACACTCCGGAATCATCTGCCGGACATGCCGGAACCAGCTCTCAGACACACCAGAACCAAGTGCCGGAGACGCCGGAAGCACCTGCCGAGCATGCCGGAGCCACGTGCTCGACTCGCCAGAAACACCTGCCGGACACGCCAAAATCACCTGCCGGGTACGCCAGAACCACCTGGCGAACACTACGGAATCACCTGCCGCGCATGCCGGAACCACCTCTCAGACGTGCCGGAAGCACGTGCCAGACACGCCGGAAACACCTACCAGACAGAGCGGAACGACCTGCCAAGAACGCCGGAGCCACCTGTTCGACTCGCTGGAACCACCTGCCGGACAGGCCAATATCAACTGCTGGCTATGCCAGAACAACCTGGGGGACGGTCCGGGATCCCCTGCCAGCCATGGCGGAACCACCTCTCAGACGTACCAGAACCACCCGCGGGAGAAGCTGGAAACACGTCCTGGACAGACTGGAACCACGTGACGGCCATGCCTGAACCACCTGCCGAGCACGGCGGAACCACCTGCTGGACACGCCAAAATCACCTGCGTGCTACGCCAGAACCACTTGGACGACTCTCCGAAATGACCTGCCGGGCATGTTGGAACCACCTCTCAGACGTGCCAGAAGCACGTGGCGGACAGTCCGGAATCACCTGTTGGGCATACGCAACCACCTCTGAGACGTACCAGAACCACGTGCCGTGCACGCCGGAACCACCTACCGGACAGTCCGGAATCAACTTTTGGGCATGCCGGAACCACCAGTCAGATGTGCCAGAAACACGTGCCGGAGACGCCGGAAGCACCTGCCGAGCACGTCGCAACCACCTGCTCAAATCGCCGGAACCACCTGCCGGACACGCCAAAATCACCTGCCTGCTACACCAGCACCACTTCGGGGACAAGCCGGAATCACGTGAGGGGCATGCCGGCACAGCCTCTCAGACTGAACCTCGTGCCGGACACCACAGAACCACCTGCCGGACAGACCGGAACCACCTGCCGGACACGCCGGAACCACCGGCTCGACCCGCCGGAACGACCGCTGGACATGCAAAATCACCTGCCGGCTACGCCGGAAACACTTGGCGAACACTCCGGAATCACCTGCCGGGCATGCCGGAACCACCTCTCAGATATGCCAGAACCACGTGCCAATGACCCCGGAAGCACCTGCCGAGCACGCCGGAACCACCTGCTCGACTCGCCAGAACCACCTGCCAGACACGCCAAAATCACCTGCGTGTTATGCCAGAACCACTTGGAGGACTCTCTGGGATGACCTGCCGGGCATGCCGGAACCACCTCTCAGACGTGCCAGAACCATGTGGCGGACAGTCCGGAATCACCTGTTGGGCATGCGCAACCACCTCTGAGACGTACCAGAACCACATGCCGTGCAGGCTGGAACCACCTACCGGACAGACCGGAATCACCTTTCGGGCATGCCGGAACCACCTGTCAGATGTGCCAGAAACACGTGCCGGAGACGCCGGAAGCACCTGCCAAGCACGTTGGAACCACCTGCTCAACTCGCCTGAACCACCTGCCGGACATGCCAAAATCACCTGCCGACTATGCCAGAACCACTTGGCGAACACTCCGGAATCACTTGCCGGGCATGCAGGAACCACCTCTCAGACATGCCAGAACCCCGTGCCAATGACCCCGGAAGCACCAGCCGAGCACGCCGGAACCACCTGCTCGACTCGCCAGAACCACCTGCCGATCACGCAAAAATCACCTGCCGGCTACGCCACAACCAGTTGGTGAACACTTTGGAATCACCTGCCAGGCTTGCTGGAACCACCTGCCAGTCATGCCAAAATCACCTGCCAACTACGCCAGAACCGCTTGTCGGACACTGCGGAAACACCTGTCGGGCCGGCTGGAACCACATCTCAGACGTGCCAGAAACGTGTTCATGAGATGCTGGAACCACACCCCGAACAGACGGATACCACCTGCCAGAACCGCCTGAACAACCTGCTGAGCACGCCGGAACCACCTGCTCGACTCAACGGTACCACCTCCCTGACACGCCAAAATCACCTGCTGGGTATGCCAGAACCACTTGGCGGACACTCCGGAATCATCTGCCGGACATGCCGGAACCAGCTCTCAGACACACCAGAACCAAGTGCCGGAGACGCCGGAAGCACCTGCCGAGCATGCCGGAGCCACGTGCTCGACTCGCCAGAAACACCTGCCGGACACGCCAAAATCACCTGCCGGGTACGCCAGAACCACCTGGCGAACACTACGGAATCACCTGCCGCGCATGCCGGAACCACCTCTCAGACGTGCCGGAAGCACGTGCCAGACACGCCGGAAACACCTACCAGACAGAGCGGAACGACCTGCCAAGAACGCCGGAGCCACCTGTTCGACTCGCTGGAACCACCTGCCGGACAGGCCAATATCAACTGCTGGCTATGCCAGAACCACCTGTGGGACGGTCCGGGATCCCCTGCCAGCCATGGCGGAACCACCTCTCAGACGTACCAGAACCACCCGCGGGAGAAGCTGGAAACACGTCCTGGACAGACTGGAACCACGTGACGGCCATGCCTGAACCACCTGCCGAGCACGGCGGAACCACCTGCCGGACACGCCAAAATCACCTGCGTGCTACGCCAGAACCACTTGGACGACTCTCCGAAATGACCTGCCGGGCATGTTGGAACCACCTCTCAGACGTGCCAGAAGCACGTGGCGGACAGTCCGGAATCACCTGTTGGGCATACGCAACCACCTCTGAGACGTACCAGAACCACGTGCCGTGCACGCCGGAACCACCTACCGGACAGTCCGGAATCAACTTTTGGGCATGCCGGAACCACCAGTCAGATGTGCCAGAAACACGTGCCGGAGACGCCGGAAGCACCTGCCGAGCACGTCGCAACCACCTGCTCAACTCGCCGGAACCACCTGCCGGACACGCCAAAATCACCTGCCCGCTACACCAGCACCACTTCGGGGACAAGCCGGAATCACGTGAGGGGCATGCCGGCACAGCCTCTCAGACTGAACCTCGTGCCGGACACCACAGAACCACCTGCCGGACAGACCGGAACCACCTGCCGGACACGCCGGAACCACCGGCTCGACCCGCCGGAACGACCGCTGGACATGCAAAATCACCTGCCGGCTACGCCGGAAACACTTGGCGAACACTCCGGAATCACCTGCCGGGCATGCCGGAACCACCTCTCAGATATGCCAGAACCACGTGCCAATGACCCCGGAAGCACCTGCCGAGCACGCCGGAACCACCTGCTCGACTCGCCAGAACCACCTGCCGGACACGCAGAAATCACCTGCCGGCTACGCCACAACCAGTTGGGGAACACTTCGGAATCACCTGCCGGGCTTGCTGGAACCACCTGCCGGTCATGCCAAAATCACCTGCCAACTACGCCAGTACCACTTGGCGGACACTGTGGAAACACCTGTCGGGCCGGCCGGAACCACATCTCAGACGTGCCAGAACCATGTGCATGAGATGCTGGAACCACACCCCGAACAGACGGAAAACACCTGCCAGACCCGTCTGAACAACCTGCCGAGCACACCGGAGCCACCTACCTGACATGCCCAAATCACCAGCCGGGTATGCCAGAACCACTTGGAGGAATCTCTGGGATGACCTGCCGGGCATGCCGGAACCACCTCTCAGACGTGCCAGAACCATGTGGCGGACAGTCCGGAATCACCTGTTGGGCATGCGCAACCACCTCTGAGACGTACCAGAACCACATGCCGTGCAGGCTGGAACCACCTACCGGACAGACCGGAATCACCTTTCGGGCATGCCGGAGCCACCTGTCAGATGTGCCAGAAACACGTGCCGGAGACGCCGGAAGCACCTGCCAAGCACGTTGGAACCACCTGCTCAACTCTCCTGAACCACCTGCCGGACATGCCAAAATCACCTGCCGACTATGCCAGAACCACTTGGCGAACACTCCGGAATCACTTGCCGGGCATGCAGGAACCACCTCTCAGACATGCCAGAACCCCGTGCCAATGACCCCGGAAGCACCAGCCGAGCACGCCGGAACCACCTGCTCGACTCGCCAGAACCACCTGCCGATCACGCAAAAATCACCTGCCGGCTACGCCACAACCAGTTGGTGAACACTTTGGAATCACCTGCCAGGCTTGCTGGAACCACCTGCCAGTCATGCCAAAATCACCTGCCAACTACGCCAGAACCGCTTGGCGGACACTGCGGAAACACCTGTCGGGCCGGCTGGAACCACATCTCAGACGTGCCAGAAACGTGTTCATGAGATGCTGGAACCACACCCCGAACAGACGGATACCACCTGCCAGAACCGCCTGAACCACCTGCCGAGCACGCCGGAACCACCTGCTCGACTCACCGGTACCACCTCCCTGACACGCCAAAATCACCTGCCGGGTACGCCAGAACCACCTGGCGGACACTCCGAAATCACCTGTCGCGCATGCCGGAACCACCTCTCAGACGTGCCGGAAGCACGTGCCGGACACGCCGGAATCACCTACCGGACAGACCGGAACCAACTGCCGAGCACGCCGGAGCCACCTGTTCGACTCGCTGGAACCACCTGCCGGACAGGCCAATATCAACTGCTGTCTATGCCAGAACCAACTGGGGGACGGTCCGGAATCACCTGCCAGCCATGGCGGAACCACCTCTCAGCCGTACCAGAACCACCTGCCGGAGAAGCTGGAAACACGTCCTGGACAGTCTGGAACCACCTGCCGGCCAAGCCTGAACCACCTGCCAAATACAACGGCACAACCTGCCAGACACGCCAAAATCACCTGCGTGTTATGCCAGAACCACTTGGAGGACTCTCTGGGATGACCTGCCGGGCATGCCGGAACCACCTCTCAGACGTGCCAGAACCATGTGGCGTACAGTCCGGAATCACCTGTTGGGCATGCGCAACCACCTCTGAGACGTACCAGAACCACATGCCGTGCAGGCTGGAACCACCTACCGGACAGACCGGAATCCACTTTTGGGCATGCCGGAACCACCAGTCAGATGTGCCAGAAACACGTGCCGGAGACGCCGGAAGCACCTGCCGAGCACGTCGCAACCACCTGCTCAACTCGCCTGAACCACCTGCCGGATGCGCCAAAATCACCTGCCCGCTACACCAGCACCACTTCGGGGACAAGCCGGAATCACGTGAGGGGCATGCCGGCACAGCCTCTCAGACTGAACCTCGTGCCGGACACCACAGAACCACCTGCCGGACAGACCGGAACCACCTGCCGGACACGCCGGAACCACCGGCTCGACCCGCCGGAATGACTGCTGGACATGCAAAATCACCTGCCGGCTACGCCGGAAACACTTGGCGAACACTCCGGAATTACCTGCCGGGCATGCCGGAACCACCTCTCAGATATGCCCGAACCACATGTCAATGACCCCGGAAGCACCTGCCGAGCACGCCGGAACCACCTGCTCGACTCGCCAGAACCACCTGCCGATCACGCAAAAATCACCTGCCGGCTACGCCACAACCAGTTGGTGAACACTTTGGAATCACCTGCCAGGCTTGCTGGAACCACCTGCCAGTCATGCCAAAATCACCTGCCAACTACGCCAGAACCGCTTGGCGGACACTGCGGAAACACCTGTCGGGCCGGCTGGAACCACATCTCAGACGTGCCAGAAACGTGTTCATGAGATGCTGGAACCACACCCCGAACAGACGGATACCACCTGCCAGAACCGCCTGAACCACCTGCTGAGCACGCCGGAACCACCTGCTCGACTCACCGGTACCACCTCCCTGACACGCCAAAATCACCTGCTGGGTATGCCAGAACCACTTGGCGGACACTCCGGAATCATCTGCCGGACATGCCGGAACCAGCTCTCAGACACACCAGAACCAAGTGCCGGAGACGCCGGAAGCACCTGCCGAGCATGCCGGAGCCACCTGCTCGACTCGCCAGAAACACCTGCCGGACACGCCAAAATCACCTGCCGGGTATGCCAGAACCACCTGGCGGACACTACGGAATCACCTGCCGCGCATGCCGGAACCACCTCTCAGACGTGCCGGAAGCACGTGCCAGACACGCCGGAAACACCTACCGGACAGACCGGAACCACCTGCCAAGAACGCCGGAGCCACCTGTTCGACTCGCTGGAACCACCTGCCGGACAGGCCAATATCAACTGCTGGCTATGCCAGAACCACCTGGGGGACAGTCTGGGATCACCTGCCAGCCATGGCGGAACCACCTCTCAGACGTACCAGAACCACCTGCCGGAGAAGCTGGAAACACGTCCTGGACAGACTGGAACCACGTGACGGCCATGCCTGAACCACCTGCCGAGCACGGCGGAACCACCTGCCGGACACGCCAAAATCACCTGCGGGCTACGCCAGAACCACTTGGACGACTCTCCGAAATGACCTGCCGGGCATGTTGGAACCACCTCTCAGACGTGCCAGAAGCACGTGGCGGACAGTCCGGAATCACCTGTTGGGCATACGCAACCACCTCTGACACGTACCAGAACCACGTGCCGTGCACGCCGGAACCACCTACCGGACAGACCGGAATCAACTTTTGGGCATGCCGGAACCACCAGTCAGATGTGCCAGAAACACGTGCCGGAGACGCCGGAAGCACCTGCCGAGCACGTCGCAACCACCTGCTCAACTCGCCTGAACCACCTGCCGGACACGCCAAAATCACCTGCCCGCTACACCAGCACCACTTCGGGGACAAGCCGGAATCACGTGAGGGGCATGCCGGCACAGCCTCTCAGACTGAACCTCATGCCGGACACCACAGAACCACCTGCCGGACAGACCGGAACCACCTGCCGGACACGCCGGAACCACCGGCTCGACCCGCCGGAACGACCGCTGGACATGCAAAATCACCTGCCGGCTACGCCGGAAACACTTGGCGAACACTCCGGAATCACCTGCCGGGCATGCCGGAACCACCTCTCAGATATGCCAGAACCACGTGCCAATGACCCCGGAAGCACCTGCCGAGCACGCCGGAACCACCCGCTCGACTCGCCAGAACCACCTGCCGGACACGCAAAAATCACCTGCTGGCTACGCCACAACCAGTTGGGGAACACTTCGGAATCACCTGCCGGGCTTGCTGGAACCACCTGCCGGTCATGCCCAAATCACCTGCCAACTACGCCAGTACCACTTGGCGGACACTGTGGAAACACCTGTCGGGCCGGCCGGAACCACATCTCAGACGTGCCAGAACCATGTGCATGAGATGCTGGAACCACACCCCGAACAGACGGAAAACACCTGCCAGACCCGTCTGAACAACCTGCCGAGCACGCCGGAGCCACCTGCTCGACTCGCCGGAACCACCTACCTGACATGCCCAAATCACCAGCCGGGTATGCCAGAACCACTTGGCGGACACTCCGGAATCATCTGCCGGACATGCCGGAACCAGCTCTCAGACACACCAGAACCACGTGTCGGAGACGCCGGAAGCACCTGCCGAGCATGCCGGAGCCACCTGCTCGACTCGCCAGAAACACCTGCCGGACACGCCAAAATCACCTGCCGGGTACGCCAGAACCACCTGGCGGACACTCCGAAATCACCTGTCGCGCATGCCGGAACCACCTCTCAGACGTGTCGGAAGCACGTGCCGGACACGCCGGAATCACCTACCGGACACACCGGAACCACCTGCCGAGCACGCCGGAGCCACCTGTTCGACTCGCTGGAACCACCTGCCGGACAGGCCAATATCAACTGCTGGCTATGCCAGAACCACCTGGGGGACGGTCCGGAATCGCCTGCCAGCCATGGCGGAACCACCTCTCAGACGTACCAGAACCACCTGCCGGAGAAGCTGGAAACACGTCCTGGACAGTCTGGAACCACCTGCCGGCCAAGCCTGAACCACCTGCCAAGCACAACGGAACAACCTGCCAGGCACGCCAAGATCACCTGCGTGTTATGCCAGAACCACATGGAGGACTCTCTGGGATGACCTGCCGGGCATGCCGGAACCACCTCTCAGACGTGCCAGAACCATGTGGCGGACAGTCCGGAATCACCTGTTGGGCATGCGCAACCACCTCTGAGACGTACCAGAACCACATGCCGTGCAGGCTGGAACCACCTACCGGACAGACTGGAATCACCTTTCGGGCATGCCGGAACCACCTGTCAGATGTGCCAGAAACACGTGCCGGAGACGCCGGAAGCACCTGCCAAGCACGTTGGAACCACCTGCTCAACTCGCCTGAACCACCTGCCGGACATGCCAAAATCACCTGCCGACTATGCCAGAACCACTTGGCGAACACTCCGGAATCACTTGCCGTGCATGCAGGAACCACATCTCAGACATGCCAGAACCCCGTGCCAATGACCCCGGAAGCACCAGCCGAGCACGCCGGAACCACCTGCTCGACTCGCCAGAACCACCTGCCGATCACGCAAAAATCACCTGCCGGCTACGCCACAACCAGTTGGTGAACACTTTGGAATCACCTGCCAGGCTTGCTGGAACCACCTGCCAGTCATGCCAAAATCACCTGCCAACTACGCCAGAACCGCTTGTCGGACACTGCGGAAACACCTGTCGGGCCGGCTGGAACCACATCTCAGACGTGCCAGAAACGTGTTCATGAGATGCTGGAACCACACCCCGAACAGACGGATACCACCTGCCAGAACCGCCTGAACCACCTGCTGAGCACGCCGGAACCACCTGCTCGACTCACCGGTGCCACCTCCCTGACACGCCAAAATCACCTGCTGGGTATGCCAGAACCACTTGGCGGACACTCCGGAATCATCTGCCGGACATGCCGGAACCAGCTCTCAGACACACCAGAACCAAGTGCCGGAGACGCCGGAAGCACCTGCCGAGCATGCCGGAGCCACCTGCTCGACTCGCCAGAAACACCTGCCGGACACGCCAAAATCACCTGCCGGGTACGCCAGAACCACCTGGCGGACACTACGGAATCACCTGCCGCGCATGCCGGAACCACCTCTCAGACGTGCCGGAAGCACGTGCCAGACACGCCGGAAACACCTACCGGACAGACCGGAACCACCTGCCAAGAACGCCGGAGCCACCTGTTCGACTCGCTGGAACCACCTGCCGGACAGGCCAATATCAACTGCTGGCTATGCCAGAACCACCTGGAGGACAGTCCGGGATCACCTGCCAGCCATGGCGGAACCACCTCTCAGACCTACCAGAACCACCTGCCGGAGAAGCTGGAAACACGTCCTGGACAGACTGGAACCACGTGACGGCCATGCCTGAACCACCTGCCGAGCACGGCGGAACCACCTGCCGGACACGCCAAAATCACCTGCGTGCTACGCCAGAACCACTTGGACGACTCTCCGAAATGACCTGCCGGGCATGTTGGAACCACCTCTCAGACGTGCCAGAAGCACGTGGCGGACAGTCCGGAATCACCTGTTGGGCATACGCAACCACCTCTGACACGTACCAGAACCACGTGCCGTGCACGCCGGAACCACCTACCGGACAGACCGGAATCAACTTTTGGGCATGCCGGAACCACCAGTCAGATGTGCCAGAAACACGTGCCGGAGACGCCGGAAGCACCTGCCGATCACGTCGCAACCACCTGCTCAACTCGCCTGAACCACCTGCCGGACACGCCAAAATCACCTGCCCGCTACACCAGCACCACTTCGGGGACAAGCCGGAATCACGTGAGGGGCATGCCGGCACAGCCTCTCAGACTGAACCTCGTGCCGGACACCACAGAACCACCTGCCGGACAGACCGGAACCACCTGCCGGACACGCCGGAACCACCGGCTCGACCCGCCGGAACGACCGCTGGACATGCAAAATCACCTGCCGGCTACGCCGGAAACACTTGGCGAACACTCCGGAATCACCTGCCGGGCATGCCGGAACCACCTCTCAGATATGCCAGAACCACATGCCAATGACCCCGGAAGCACCTGCCGAGCACGCCGGAACCACCTGCTCGACTCGCCAGAACCACCTGCCGGACACGCAAAAATCACCTGCCGGCTACGCCACAACCAGTTGGGGAACACTTCGGAATCAAGTGCCGGGCTTGCTGGAACCACCAGCCGGTCATGCCAAAATCACCTGCCAACTACGCCAGTACCACTTGGCGGACACTGTGCAAACACCTGTCGGGCCGGCCGGAACCACATCTCAGACGGGCCAGAGCCATGTGCATGAGATGCTGGAACCACACCCCGAACAGACGGAAAACACCTGCCAGACCCGTCTGAACAACCTGCCGAGCATGCCGGAGCCACCTGCTCGACTCGCCAGAAACACCTGCCGGACACGCCAAAATCACCAGCCGGGTACGCCAGAACCACCTGGCGGACACTCCGAAATCACCTGTCGCGCATGCCGGAACCACCTCTCAGATGTGCCGGAAGCACGTGCCGGACAAGCCGGAATCACCTACCGGACAGACCGGAACCAACTGCCGAGCACGCCGGAGCCACCTGTTCGACTCGCTGAAACCACCTGCCGGACAGGCCAATATCAACTGCTGTCTATGCCAGAACCAACTGGGGGACGGTCCGGAATCACCTGCCAGCCATGGCGGAACCACCTCTCAGACGTACCAGAACCACCTGCCGGAGAAGCTGGAAACACGTCCTGGACAGTCTGGAACCACCTGCCGGCCAAGCCTGAACCACCTGCCAAGCACAACGGAACAACCTGCCAGACACGCCAAAATCACCTGCGTGTTATGCCAGAACCACTTGGAGGACTCTCTGGGATGACCTGCCGGGCATGCCGGAACCACCTCTCAGACGTGCCAGAACCATGTGGCGGACAGTCCGGAATCACCTGTTGGGCATGCGCAACCACCTCTGAGACGGACCAGAACCACATGCCGTGCAGGCTGGAACCACCTACCGGACAGACCGGAATCACCTTTCGGGCATGCCGGAACCACCTGTCAGATGTGCCAGAAACACGGGCCGGAGACGCCGGAAGCACCTGCCAAGCACGTTGGAACCACCTGCTCAACTCGCCTGAACCACCTGACGGACATGCCAAAATCACCTGCCGACTATGCCAGAACCACTTGGCGAACACTCCGGAATCACTTGCCGGGCATGCAGGAACCACCTCTCAGACATGCCAGAACCCCGTGCCAATGACCCCGGAAGCACCAGCCGAGCACGCCGGAACCACCTGCTCGACTCGCCAGAACCACCTGCCGATCACGCAAAAATCACCTGCCGGCTACGCCACAACCAGTTGCTGAACACTTTGGAATCACCTGCCAGGCTTGCTGGAACCACCTGCCAGTCATGCCAAAATCACCTGCCAACTACGCCAGAACCGCTTGGCGGACACTGCAGAAACACCTGTCGGGCCGGCTGGAACCACATCTCAGACGTGCCAGAAACGTGTTCATGAGATGCTGGAACCACACCCCGAACAGATGGATACCACCTGCCAGAACCGCCTGAACCACCTGCTGAGCACGCCGGAACGACCTGCTCGACTCACCGGTACCACCTCCCTGACACGCCAAAATCACCTGCTGGGTATGCCAGAACCACTTGGCGGACACTCCGGAATCATCTGCCGGACATGCCAGAACCAGCTCTCAGACACACCAGAACCAAGTGCCGGAGACGCCGGAAGCACCTGCCGAGCATGCCAGAGCCACCTGCTCGACTCGCCAGAAACACCTGCCGGACACGCCAAAATCACCTGCCGGGTACGCCAGAACCACCTGGCGGACACTACGGAATCACCTGCCGCGCATGCCGGAACCACCTCTCAGACGTGCCGGAAGCACGTACCAGACACGCCGCAAACACCTACCGGACAGACCGGAACCACCTGCCAAGAACGCCGGAGCCACCTGTTCGACTCGCTGGAACCACCTGCCGGACAGGCCAATATCAACTGCTGGCTATGCCAGAACCACCTGGGGGACAGTCTGGGATCACCTGCCAGCCATGGCGGAACCACCTCTCAGCCGTACCAGAACCACCTGCCGGAGAAGCTGGAAACACGTCCTGGACAGTCTGGAACCACCTGCCGGCCAAGCCTGAACCACCTGCCAAGCACAACGGAACAACCTGCCAGACACGCCAAAATCACCTGCGTGTTATGCCAGAACCACTTGGAGGACTCTCTGGGATGACCTGCCGGGCATGCCGGAACCACCTCTCAGATATGCCAGAACCACGTGCCAATGACCCCGGAAGCACCTGCCGAGCACGCCGGAACCACCTGCTCGACTCGCCAGAACCACCTGCCGGACACGCAAAAATCACCTGCCGGCTACGCCACAACCAGTTGGGGAACACTTCGGAATCACCTGCCGGGCTTGCTGGAACCACCTGCCGGTCATGCCAAAATCACCTGCCAACTACGCCAGTACCACTTGGCGGACACTGTGGAAACAACTGTCGGGCCGGCCGGAACCACATCTCAGACGTGCCAGAACCATGTGCATGAGATGCTGGAACCACACACCTAAGAGACGGAAAACCCCTGCCAGACCCGTCTGAACAACCTGCCGAGCACGCCGGAGCCACCTGCTCGACTCGCCGGAACCACCTACCTGACATGCCCAAATCACCAGCCGGGTATGCCAGAACCACTTGGCGGACACTCCGGAATCATCTGCCGGACATGCCGGAACCAGCTCTCAGACACACCAGAACCACGTGCCGGAGACGCCGGAAGCACCTGCCGAGCATGCCGGAGCCACCTGCTCGAATCGCCAGAAACACCTGCCTGACACGCCAAAATCACCTGCCGGGTACTGCAGAACCACCTGGCGGACACTCCGAAATCACCTGTCGCGCATGGCGGAACCACCTCTCAGACGTGCCGGAAGCACGTGCCGGACACACCGGAATCAACTACCGGACAGACCGGAACCACCTGCCGAGCACGCCGGAGCCACCTTTACGACTCGCTGGAACCACCTGCCGGACAGGCCAATATCAAATGCTTTCTATGCCAGAACCAACTGGGGGACCGTCCGGAATCACCTGCCAGCCATGGCGGAACCACCTCTCAGACGTACCAGAACCACCTGCCGGAGAAGCTGGAAACACGTCCTGGACAGTCTGGAACCACCTGCCGGCCAAGCCTGAACCACCTGCCAAGCACAACGGAACAACCTGCCAGACACGCCAAAATCACCTGCGTGTTATGCCAGAACCACTTGGAGGACTCTCTGGGATGACCTGCCGGGCATGCCGGAACCACCTCTCAGACGTGCCAGAACCATGTGGCGGACAGTCCGGAATCACCTGTTGGGCATGCGCAACCACCTCTGAGACGTACCAGAACCACATGCCGTGCAGGCTGGAACCACCTACCGGACAGACTGGAATCACCTTTCGGGCATGCCGGAACCACCTGTCAGATGTGCCAGAAACACGTGCCGGAGACGCCGGAAGCACCTGCCAAGCACGTTGGAACCACCTGCTCAACTCGCCTGAACCACCTGCCGGACATGCCAAAATCACCTGCCGACTATGCCAGAACCACTTGGCGAACACTCCGGAATCACTTGCCGGGCATGCAGGAACCACCTCTCAGACATGCCAGAACCCCATGCCAATGACCCCAGAAGCACCAGCCGAGCACGCCGGAACCACCTGCTCGACTCGCCAGAACCACCTGCCGATCACGCAAAAATCACCTGCCGGCTACGCCACAACCAGTTGGTGAACACTTTGGAATCACCTGCCAGGCTTGCTGGAACCACCTGCCAGTCATGCCAAAATCACCTGCCAACTACGCCAGAACCGCTTGGCGGACACTGCGGAAACACCTGTCAGGCCGGCTGGAACCACATCTCAGACGTGCCAGAAACATGTTCATGAGATGCTGGAACCACACCCCGAACAGACGGATACCACCTGCCAGAACCGCCTGAACCACCTGCTGAGCACGCCGGAACCACCTGCTCGACTCACCGGTACCACCTCCCTGACACGCCAAAATCACCTGCTGGGTATGCCAGAACCACTTGGCGGACACTCCGGAATCATCTGCCGGACATGCCGGAACCAGCTCTCAGACACACCAGAACCAAGTGCCGGAGACGCCGGAAGCACCTGCCGAGCATGCCGGAGCCACCTGCTCGACTCACCAGAAACACCTGCCGGACACGCCAAAATCACCTGCCGGGTATGCCAGAACCACCTGGCGGACACTACGGAATCACCTGCCGCGCATGCCGGAACCACCTCTCAGACGTGCCGGAAGCATGTACCAGACACGCCGCAAACACCTACCGGACAGACCGGAACCACCTGCCAAGAACGCCGGAGCCACCTGTTCGACTCGCTGGAACCACCTGCCGGACAGGCCAATATCAACTGCTGGCTATGCCAGAACCACCTGGGGGACAGTCTGGGATCACCTGCCAGCCATGGCGGAACCACCTCTTAGACGTACCAGAACCACCTGCCGGAGAAGCTGGAAACACGTCCTGGACAGACTGGAACCACGTGACGGCCATGCCTGAACCACTTGCCGAGCACGGCAGAACCACCTGCCGGACACGCCAAAATCTCCTGCGGGCTACGCCAGAACCACTTGGACGACTCTCCGAAATGACCTGCCGGGCATGTTGGAACCACCTCTCAGACGTGCCAGAAGCACGTGTCGGACAGTCCGGAATCCCCTGTTGAGCATACGCAACCACCTCTGAGACGTACCAGACCCACGTGCCGTGCACGCCGGAACCACCTACCAGACAGACCGGAATCAACTTTTGGGCATGCCGGAACCACCAGTCAGATGTGCCAGAAACACGTGCCGGAGACGCCGGAAGCACCTGCCGAGCACGTCACAACCACCTGCTCAACTCGCCTGAACCACCTGCCGGACACGCCAAAATCACCTGCCCGCTACACCAGCACCACTTCGGGGACAAGCCGGAATCACATGAGGGGCATGCCGGCACAGCCTCTCAGACTGAACCTCGTGCCGGACACCACAGAACCACCTGCCGGACAGACCGGAACCACCTGCCCGACACGCCGGAACCACCGGCTCGACCCGCCGGAACGACCGCTGCACATGCAAAATCACCTGCCGGCTACGCCGGAAACACTTGGCGAACACTCCGGAATCACCTGCCGGGCATGCCGGAACCACCTCTCAGATATGCCAGAACCACGTGCCAATGACCCCGGAAGCACCTGCCGAGCACGCCGGAACCACCTGCTCGACTCGCCAGAACCACCTGCCGGACACGCAAAAATCACCTGCCGGCTACGCCACAACCAGTTGGGGAACACTTCGGAATCACCTGCCGGGCTTGCTGGAACCCCCTGCCGGTCATGCCAAAATCACCTGCCAACTACGCCAGTACCACTTGGCGGACACTGTGGAAACACCTGTCGGGCCGGCCGGAACCACCTCTCAGACGTGCCAGAACCATGTGGCGGACAGTCCGGAATCACCTGTTGGGCATACGCAACCACCTCTGAGACGTACCAGAACCACGTGCCGTGCACGCCGGAACCACCTACCGGACAGACCGGAATCAACTCTTGGGCATGCCGGAACCACCAGTCAGATGTGCCAGAAACACGTGCCGGAGACGCCGGAAGCATCTGCCGAGCACGTCGCAACCACCTGCTCAACTCGCCTGAACCACCTGCCGGACACGCCAAAATCACCTGCCCGCTACACCAGCACCACTTCGGGGACAAGCCGGAATCACGTGAGGGGCATGCCGGCACAGCCTCTCAGACTGAACCTCGTGCCGGACACCACAGAACCACCTGCCGGACAGACCGGAACCACCTGCCGGACACGCCGGAACCACCGGCTCGACCCGCCGGAACGACCGCTGGACATGCAAAATCACCTGCCGGCTACGCCGGAAACACTTGGCGAACACTCCGGAATCACCTGCCGGGCATGCCGGAACCACCTCTCAGATATGCCAGAACCACGTGCCAATGACCCCGGAAGCACCTGCCGAGCACGTCGGAACCACCTGCTCGACTCGCCAGAACCACCTGCCGTACACGCAAAAATCACCTGCCGGCTACGCCACAACCAGTTGGGGAACACTTCGGAATCACCTGCCGGGCTTGCTGGAACCACCTGCCGGTCATGCCAAAATCACCTGCCAACTACGCCAGTACCACTTGGCGGACACTGTGGAAACACCTGTCAGGCCGGCCAGAACCACATCTCAGACGTGCCAGAACCATGTGCATGAGATGCTGGAACCACACCCCGAAGAGACGGAAAACACCTGCCAGACCCGTCTGAAAAACCTGCCGAGCACGCCGGAGCCACCTGCTCGACTCGCCGGAACCACCTACCTGACATGCCCAAATCACCAGCCGGGTATGCCAGAACCACTTGTCGGACACTCAGGAATCATCTGCCGGACATGCCGGAACCAGCTCTCAGACACACCAGAACCACGTGCCGGAGACGCCGGAAGCACCTGCCGAGCATGCCGGAGCCACCTGCTCGACTCGCCAGAAACACCTGCCAGACACGCCAAAATCACCTGCCGGGTACGCCAGAACCACCAGGCGGACACTCCGAAACCACCTGTCGCGCATGACGGAACCACCTCTCAGACGTGCCGGAAGCACGTGCCGGACACGCCGGAATCACCTACCCGACAGACCGGAACCACCTGCCGAGCACGCCGGAGCCACCTGTTCGACTCGCTGGAACCACCTGCCGGACAGGCCAATATCAACTGCTGGCTATGCCAGAACCACCTGGGGGACGGTCCGGAATCACCTGCCAGCCATGGCGGAAGCACATCTCAGACGTACCAGAACCACCTGCCGGAGAAGCTGGAAACACGTCCTGGACAGTCTGGAACCACCTGCCGGCCAAGCCTGAACCACCTGCCAAGCACAACGGAACAACCTGCCAGACACGCCAAAATCACCTGCGTGTTATGCCAGAACCACTTGGAGGACTCTCTGGGATGACCTGCCGGGCATGCCGGAACCACCTCTCAAACGTGCCAGAACCATGTGGCGGACAGTCCGGAATCACCTGTTGGGCATGCGCAACCACCTCTGAGACGTACCAGAACCACATGCCGTGCAGGCTGGAACCACCTACCGGACAGACCGGAATCACCTTTCGGGCATACCGGAACCACCTGTCAGATGTGCCAGAAACACGTGCCGGAGACGCCGGAAGCACCTGCCAAGCACGTTGGAACCACCTGCTCAACTCTCCTGAACCACAAGCCGGACATGCCAAAATCACCTGCCGACTATGCCAGAACCACTTGGCGAACACTCCGGAATCACTTGCCGGGCATGCAGGAACCACCTCTCAGACATGCCAGAACCCCGTGCCAATGACCCCGGAAGCACCAGCCGAGCACGCCGGAACCACCTGCTCGACTCACCAGAACCACCTGCCGATCACGCAAAAATCACCTGCCGGCTACGCCACAACCAGTTGGTGAACACTTTGGAATCACCTGCCAGGCTTGCTGGAACCACCTGCCAGTCATGCCAAAATCACCTGCCAACTACGCCAGAACCGCTTGGCGGACACTGCGGAAACACCTGTCGGGCCGGCTGGAACCACATCTCAGACGTGCCAGAAACGTGTTCATGAGATGCTGGAACCACACCCCGAACAGACGGATACCACCTGCCAGAACCGCCTGAACCACCTGCTGAGCACGCCGGAACCACCTGCTCGACTCACCGGTACCACCTCCCTGACACGCCAAAATCACCTGCTGGGTATGCCAGAACCACTTGGCGGACACTCCGGAATCATCTGCCGGACATGCCGGAACCAGCTCTCAGACACACCAGAACCAAGTGCCGGAGACGCCGGAAGCACCTGCCGAGCATGCCGGAGCCACCTGCTCGACTCGCCAGAAACACCTGCCGGACATGCCAAAATCACCTGCCGGGTACGCCAGAACCACCTGGCGGACACTACGGAATCACCTGCCGCGCATGCCGGAACCACCTCTCAGACGTGCCGGAAGCACGTGCCAGACACGCCGCAAACACCTACCGGACACACCGAAACCACCTGCCAAGAACGCCGGAGCCACCTGTTCGACTCGCTGGAACCACCTGCCGGACAGGCCAATATCAACTGCTGGCTATGCCAGAACCACCTGGGGGACAGTCCGGGATCACCTGCCAGCCATGGCGGAACCACCTCTCAGACGTACCAGAACCACCTGTCGGAGAAGCTGGAAACACGTCCTGGACAGACTGGAACCACGTGACGGCCATGCCTGAACCACCTGCCGAGCACGGCGGAACCACCTGCCGGACACGCCAAAATCACCTGCGGGCTACGCCAGAACCACTTGGACGAATCTCCGAAATGACCTGCCGGGCATGTTGGAACCACGTCTCAGACGTGCCAGAAGCACATGGCGGACAGTCCGGAATCACCTGTTGGGCATACGCAACCACCTCTGACACGTACCAGAACCACGTGCCGTGCACGCCGGAACCACCTACCGGACAGACCGGAATCAACTTTTGGGCATGCCGGAACCACCAGTCAGATGTGTCAGAAACACGTGCCGGAGACGCCGGAAGCACCTGCCGAGCACGTCGCAACCACCTGCTCAACTCGCCTGAACCACCTGCCGGACACGCCAAAATCACCTGCCCGCTACACCAGCACCACTTCGGGGACAAGCCGGAATCACGTGAGGGGCATGCCGGCACAGCCTCTCAGACTGAACCTCGTGCCGGACACCACAGAACCACCTGCCGGACAGACCGGAACCACCTGCCGGACACGCCGGAACCACCGGCTCGACCCGCCGGAACGACCGCTGGACATGCAAAATCACCTGCCGGCTACGCCGGAAACACTTGGCGAACACTCCGGAATCACCTGCCGGGCATGCCGGAACCACCTCTCAGATATGCCAGAACCACGTGCCAATGACCCCGGAAGCACCTGCCGAGCACGCCGGAACCACCTGCTCGACTCGCCAGAACCACCTGCCGGACACGCAAAAATCACCTGCCGGCTACGCCACAACCAGTTGGGGAACACTTCGGAATCACCTGCCGGGCTTGCTGGAACCACCTGCCGGTCATGCCAAAATCACCTGCCAACTACGCCAGTACCACTTGGCGGACACTGTGGAAACAACTGTCGGGCCGGCCGGAACCACATCTCAGACGTGCCAGAACCATGTGCATGAGATGCTGGAACCACACACCTAAGAGACGGAAAACACCTGCCAGACCCGTCTGAACAACCTGCCGAGCACGCCGGAGCCACCTGCTCGACTCGCCGGAACCACCTACCTGACATGCCCAAATCACCAGCCGGGTATGCCAGAACCACTTGGCGGACACTCCGGAATCATCTGCCGGACATGCCGGAACCAGCTCTCAGACACACCAGAACCACGTGCCGGACGCCGGAAGCACCTGCTGAGCATGCCGGAGCCACCTGCTCGACTCGCCAGAACCACCTGCCGGACACGCCAAAATCACCTGCCGGGTACGCCAGAACCACCTGGCGGACACTCCGAAATCACCTGTCGCGCATGGCGGAACCACCTCTCAGACGTGCCGGAAGCACGTGCCGGACACACCGGAATCAACTACCGGACAGACCGGAACCACCTGCCGAGCACGCCGGAGCCACCTTTACGACTCGCTGGAACCACCTGCCGGACAGGCCAATATCAAATGCTTTCTATGCCAGAACCAACTGGGGGACCGTCCGGAATCACCTGCCAGCCATGGCGGAAGCACCTCTCAGACGTACCAGAACCACCTGCCGGAGAAGCTGGAAACACGTCCTGGACAGTCTGGAACCACCTGCCGGCCAAGCCTGAACCACCTGCCAAGCACAACGGAACAACCTGCCAGACACGCCAAAATCACCTGCGTGTTATGCCAGAACCACTTGGAGGACTCTCTGGGATGACCTGCCGGGCATGCCGGAACCACCTCTCAGACGTGCCAGAACCATGTGGCGGACAGTCCGGAATCACCTGTTGGGCATGCGCAACCACCTCTGAGACGTACCAGAACCACATGCCGTGCAGGCTGGAACCACCTACCGGACAGACTGGAATCACCTTTCGGGCATGCCGGAACCACCTGTCAGATGTGCCAGAAACACGTGCCGGAGACGCCGGAAGCACCTGCCAAGCACGTTGGAACCACCTGCTCAACTCGCCTGAACCACCTGCCGGACATGCCAAAATCACCTGCCGACTATGCCAGAACCACTTGGCGAACACTCCGGAATCACTTGCCGGGCATGCAGGAACCACCTCTCAGACATGCCAGAACCCCATGCCAATGACCCCAGAAGCACCAGCCGAGCACGCCGGAACCACCTGCTCGACTCGCCAGAACCACCTGCCGATCACGCAAAAATCACCTGCCGGCTACGCCACAACCAGTTGGTGAACACTTTGGAATCACCTGCCAGGCTTGCTGGAACCACCTGCCAGTCATGCCAAAATCACCTGCCAACTACGCCAGAACCGCTTGGCGGACACTGCGGAAACACCTGTCAGGCCGGCTGGAACCACATCTCAGACGTGCCAGAAACATGTTCATGAGATGCTGGAACCACACCCCGAACAGACGGATACCACCTGCCAGAACCGCCTGAACCACCTGCTGAGCACGCCGGAACCACCTGCTCGACTCACCGGTACCACCTCCCTGACACGCCAAAATCACCTGCTGGGTATGCCAGAACCACTTGGCGGACACTCCGGAATCATCTGCCGGACATGCCGGAACCAGCTCTCAGACACACCAGAACCAAGTGCCGGAGACGCCGGAAGCACCTGCCGAGCATGCCGGAGCCACCTGCTCGACTCACCAGAAACACCTGCCGGACATGCCAAAATCACCTGCCGGGTACGCCAGAACCACCTGGCGGACACTACGGAATCACCTGCCGCGCATGCCGGAACCACCTCTCAGACGTGCCGGAAGCACGTACCAGACACGCCGCAAACACCTACCGGACAGACCGGAACCACCTGCCAAGAACCCCGGAGCCACCTGTTCGACTCGCTGGAACCACCTGCCGGACAGGCCAATATCAACTGCTGGCTATGCCAGAACCACCTGGGGGACAGTCTGGGATCACCTGCCAGCCATGGCGGAACCACCTCTTAGACGTACCAGAACCACCTGCCGGAGAAGCTGGAAACACGTCCTGGACAGACTGGAACCACGTGACGGCCATGCCTGAACCACTTGCCGAGCACGGCAGAACCACCTGCCGGACACGCCAAAATCACCTGCGGGCTACGCCAGAACCACTTGGACGACTCTCCGAAATGACCTGCCGGGCATGTTGGAACCACCTGTCAGACGTGCCAGAAGCACGTGGCGGACAGTCCGGAATCACCTGTTGGGCATACGCAACCACCTCTGAGACGTACCAGAACCACGTGCCGTGCACGCCGGAACCACCTACCGGACAGACCGGAATCAACTTTTGGGCATGCCGGAACCACCAGTCAGATGTGCCAGAAACACGTGCCGGAGACGCCGGAAGCACCTGCCGAGCACGCCTGAACCACCTGCTCGACTCGCCAGAACCACCTGCCGGACACGCAAAAATCACCTGCCGGCTACGCCACAACCAGTTGGGGAACACTTCGGAATCACCTGCCGGGCTTGCTGTAACCACCTGCCGCTCATGCCAAAATCACCTGCCAACTACGCCAGTACCACTTGGCGGACACTGTGGAAACACCTGTCGGGCCGGCCGGAACCACATCTCAGACGTGCCAGAACCATGTGCATGAGATGCTGGAACCACACCCCGAACAGACGGAAAACACCTGCCAGACCCGTCTGAACAACCTGCCGAGCACGCCGGAGCCACCTGCTCGACTCGCCGGAACCACCTACCTGACATGCCCAAATCACCAGCCGGGTACGCCAGAACCACCTGGCGGACACTCCGAAACCACCTGTCGCGCATGCCGGAACCACCTCTCAGACGTGCAGGAAGCACGTGCCGGACACGCCTGAACCACCTGCCGGACATGCCAAAATCACCTGCCGACTATGCCAGAGCCACTTGGCGAACACTCCGGAATCACTTGCCGTGCATGCAGGAACCACCTCTCAGACATGCCAGTACCCCGTGCCAATGACCCCGGAAGCTCCAGCCGAGCACGCCGGAACCACCTGCTCGACTCGCCAGAACCACCTGCCGATCACGCAAAAATCACCTGCCGGCTACGCCACAACCAGTTGGTGAACACTTTGGAATCACCTGCCAGGCTTGCTGGAACCACCTGCCAGTCATGCCAAAATCACCTGCCAACTACGCCAGAACCGCTTGGCGGACACTGCGGAAAAACCTGTCGGGCCGGGTGGAACCACATCTCAGACGTGCCAGAAACGTGTTCATGAGATGCTGGAACCACACCTCGAACAGACGGATACCACCTGCCAGAACCGCCTGAACCACCTGCTGAGCACGCCGGAACCACCTACTCGACTCACCGGTACCACCTCCCTGACACGCCAAAATCACCTGCTGGGTATGCCAGACCACTTGGCGGACACTCCGGAATCATCTGCCAGACATGTCGGAGTCAGCTCTCAAACACAGCAGAACCAAGTGCCGGAGACGCCGGAAGCACCTGCCGAGCATGCCGGAGCCACCTGCTCGACTCGCCAGAAACACCTGCCGGACACGCCAAAATCACCTGCCGGGTATGCCAGAACCACCTGGCGGACACTACGGAATCACCTGCCGCGCATGCCGGAACCACCTCTCAGACGTGCCGGAAGCACGTGCCAGACACGCCGGAATCACCTACCGGACAGACCGGAACCACCTGCCAAGAACGCCGGAGCCACCTGTTCGACTCGCTGAAACCACCTCCCGGACAGGCCAATATCAACTGCTGGCTATGCCAGAACCACCTGGGGGACAGTCCGGGATCACCTGCCAGCCATGGCGGAACCACCTCTCAGACGTACCAGAACCACCTGCCGGAGAAGCTGGAAACACGTCCTGGACAGACTGGAACCACGTGACGGCCATGCCTGAACCACCTGCCGAGCACGGCGGAACCACCTGCCGGACACGCCAAAATCACCTGCGGGCTACGCCAGAACCACTTGGACAACTCTCCGAAATGACCTGCCGGGCATGTTGGAACCACCTCTCAGACGTGCCAGAAGCACGTGGCGGACAGTCCGGAATCACCTGTTGGGCATACGCAACCACCTCAGAGACGTACCAGAACCACGTGCTGTGCACGCCGGAACCACCTACCGGACAGACCGGAATCAACTTTTGGGCATGCCGGAACCACCAGTCAGATGTGCCAGAAACACGTGCCGGAGACGCCGGAAGCACCTGCCGAGCACGTCGCAACCACCTGCTCAACTCGCCTGAACCACCTGCCGGACACGCCAAAATCACCTGCCCGCTACACCAGCACCACTTCGGGGACAAGCCGGAATCACGTGAGGGGCATGCCAGCACAGCCTCTCAGACTGAACCTCGTGCCGGACACCACAGAACCACCTGCCGGACAGACCGGAACCACCTGCCGGACACGCCGGAACCACCGGCTCGACCCGCCGGAACGACCGCTGGACATGCAAAATCACCTGCCGGCTACGCCGGAAACACTTGGCGAACACTCCGGAATCACCTGCCGGGCATGCCGGAACCACCTCTCAGATATGCCAGAACCACGTGCCAATGACCCCGGAAGCACCTGCCGAGCACGCCGGAACCACCTGCTCGACTCGCCGGAACCACCTGCCGGACACGCAAAAATCAACTGCCGGCTACGCCACAACCAGTTGGGGAACACTTCGGAATCACCTGCCGGGCTTGCTGGAACCACCTGCCGGTCATGCCAAAATCACCTGCCAACTACGCCAGTACCACTTGGCGGACACTGTGGAAACACCTGTCGGGCCGGCCGGAACCACATCTCAGACGTGCCAGAACCATGTGCATGAGATGCTGGAACCACACCCCGAACAGACGGAAAACACCTGCCAGACCCGTCTGAACAACCTGCCGAGCACGCCGGAGCCACCTGCTCGACTCGCCGGAACCACCTACCTGACATGCCCAAATCACCAGCCGGGTATGCCAGAACCACTTGGCGGACACTCCGGAATCATCTGCCGGACATGCCGGAACCAGCTCTCAGACACACAAGAACCACGTGCCGGAGACGCCGGAAGCACCTGCCGAGCATGCCGGAGCCACCTGCTCGACTCGCCAGAAACACCTGCCGGACACGCCAAAATCACCTGCCGGGTACGCCAGAACCACCTGGCGGACACTCCGAAACCACCTGTCGCGCATGCCGGAACCACCTCTCAGACGTGCCGGAAGCACGTGCCGGACACGCCGGAATCACCTACCGGACAGACCGGAACCACCTGCCGAGCACGCCGGAGCCACCTGTTCGACTCGCTGGAACCACCTGCCGGACAGGCCAATATCAACTGCTGGCTATGCCAGAACCACCTGGGGGACGGTCCGGAATCGCCTGCCAGCCATGGCGGAACCACCTCTCAGACGTACCAGAACCACCTGCCGGAGAAGCTGGAAACACGTCCTGGACAGTCTGGAACCACCTGCCGGCCAAGCCTGAACCACCTGCCAAGCACAACGGAACAACCTGCCAGACACGCCAAAATCACCTGCGTGTTATGCCAGAACCACTTGGAGGACTCTCTGGGATGACCTGCCGGGCATGCCGGAACCACCTCTCAGACGTGCCAGAACCATGTGGCGGACAGTCCGGAATCACCTGTTGGGCATGCGCAACCACCTCTGAGACGTACCAGAACCACATGCCGTGCAGGCTGGAACCACCTACCGGACAGACCGGAATCAACTTTTGATCATGCCGGAACCACCAGTCAGATGTGCCAGAAACACGTGCCGGAGACGCCGGAAGCACCTGCCGATCACGTCGCAACCACCTGCTCAACTCGCCTGAACCACCTGCCGGACGCGCCAAAATCACCTGCCCGCTACACCAGCACCACTTCGGGGACAAGCCGGAATCACGTGAGGGGCATGCCGGCACAGCCTCTCAGACTGAACCTCGTGCCGGACACCACAGAACCACCTGCCGGACAGACCGGAACCACCTGCCGGACACGCCGGAACCACCGGCTCGACCCACCGGAATGACTGCTGGACATGCAAAATCACCTGCCGGCTACGCCGGAAACACTTGGCGAACACTCCGGAATCACCTGCCGGGCATGCCGGAACCACCTCTCAGATATGCCAGAACCACATGCCAATGACCCCGGAAGCACCTGCCGAGCACGCCGGAACCACCTGCTCAACTCGCCTGAACCACCTGCCGGACATGCCAAAATCACCTGCCGACTATGCCAGAACCCCTTGGCGAACACTCCGGAATCACTTGCCGGGCATGCAGGAACCACCTCTCAGACATGCCAGAACCCCGTGCCAATGACCCCGGAAGCACCAGCCGAGCACGCCGGGACCACTTGCTCGACTCGCCAGAACCACCTGCCGATCACGCAAAAATCACCTGCCGGCTACGCCACAACCAGTTGGTGAACACTTTGGAATCACCTGCCAGGCTTGCTGGAACCACCTGCCAGTCATGCCAAAATCACCTGCCAACTACGCCAGAACCGCTTGGCGGACACTGCGGAAACACCTGTCGGGCCGGCTGGAACCACATCTCAGACGTGCCAGAAACGTGTTCATGAGATGCTGGAACCACACCCCGAACAGACGGATACCACCTGCCAGAACCGCCTGAACCACCTGCTGAGCACGCCGGAACCACCTGCTCGACTCACCGGTACCACCTCCCTGACACGCCAAAATCACCTGCTGGGTATGCCAGAACCACTTGGCGGACACTCCGGAATCATCTGCCGGACATGCCGGAACCAGCTCTCAGACACACCAGAACCAAGTGCTGGAGACGCCGGAAGCACCTGCCGAGCATGCCGGAGCCACCTGCTCGACTCGCCAGAAACACCTGCCGGACACGCCAAACTCACCTGCCGGGTATGCCAGAACCACCTGGCGGACACTACGGAATCACCTGCCTCGCTTGCCGGAACCACCTCTCAGACGTGCCGGAAGCACGTGCCAGACACGCCGGAAACACCTACCGGACAGACCGGAACCACCTGCCAAGAACGCCGGAGCCACCTGTTCGACTCGCTGGAACCACCTGCCGGACAGGCCAATATCAACTGCTGGCTATGCCAGAACCACCTGGGGGACAGTCCGGGATCACCTGCCAGCCATGGCGGAACCACCTCTCAGACGTACCAGAACCACCTGCCGGAGAAGCTGGAAACACGTCCTGGACAGACTGGAACCACGTGACGGCCATGCCTGAACCACCTGCCGAGCACGGCGGAACCACCTGCCGGACACGCCAAAATCACCTGCGGGCTACGCCAGAACCACTTGGACGACTCTCCGAAATGACCTGCCGGGCATGTTGGAACCACCTCTCAGACGTGCCAGAAGCACGTGGCGGACAGTCCGGAATCACCTGTTGGGCATACGCAACCACCTCTGACACGTACCAGAACCACGTGCCGTGCACGCAGGAACCACCTACCGGACAGACCAGAATCAACTTTTGGGCATGCCGGAACCACCAGTCAGATGTGCCAGAAACACGTGCCGGAGACGCCGGAAGCACCTGCCGAGCACGTCGCAACCACCTGCTCAACTCGCCTGAACCACCTGCCGGACACGCCAAAATCACCTGCCCGCTACACCAGCACCACTTCGGGGACAAGCCGGAATCACGTGAGGGGCATGCCGGCACAGCCTCTCAGACTGAACCTCGTGCCGGACACCACAGAACCACCTGCCGGACAGACCGGAACCACCTGCCGGACACGCCGGAACCACCGGCTCGACCCGCCGGAACGACCGCTGGACATGCAAAATCACCTGCCGGCTACGCCGGAAACACTTGGCGAACACTCCGGAATCACCTGCCGGGCATGCCGGAACCACCTCTCAGATATGCCAGAACCACGTGCCAATGACCCCGGAAGCACCTGCCGAGCACGCCGGAACCACCTGCTCGACTCGCCGGAACCACCTGCCGGACACACAAAAATCACCTGCCGGCTACGCCACAACCAGTTGGGGAACACTTCGGAATCACCTGCCGGGCTTGCTGGAACCACCTGCCGGTCATGCCCAAATCACCTGCCAACTACGCCAGTACCACTTGGCGGACACTGTGGAAACACCTGTCGGGCCGGCCGGAACCGCATCTCAGACGTGCCAGAACCATGTGCATGAGATGCTGGAACCACACCCCGAACAGACGGAAAACACCTGCCAGACCCGTCTGAACAACCTGCCGAGCATGCCGGAGCCACCTGCTCGACTCGCCGGAACCACCTACCTGACATGCCCAAATCACCAGCCGGGTATGCCAGAACCACTTGGCGGACACTCCGGAATCATCTGCCGGACATGCCGGAACCAGCTCTCAGACACACCAGAACCACGTGCCGGAGACGCCGGAAGCACCTGCCGAGCATGCCGGAGCCACCTGCTCGACTCGCCAGAAACACCTGCCGGACACGCCAAAATCACCTGCCGGGTACGCCAGAACCACCTGGCGGACACTCCGAAATCACCTGTCGCGCATGCCGGAACCACCTCTCAGACGTGCCGGAAGCACGTGCCGGACACGCCGGAATCACCTACCGGACACACCGGAACCACCTGCCGAGCACGCCGGAGCCACCTGTTCGACTCGCTGGAACCACCTGCCGGACAGGCCAATATCAACTGCTGGCTATGCCAGAACCACCTGGGGGACGGTCCGGAATCGCCTGCCAGCCATGGCGGAACCACCTCTCAGACGTACCAGAACCACCTGCCGGAGAAGCTGGAAACACGTCCTGGACAGTCTGGAACCACCTGCCGGCCAAGCCTGAACCACCTGCCAAGCACAACGGAACAACCTGCCAGGCACGCCAAGATCACCTGCGTGTTATGCCAGAACCACATGGAGGACTCTCTGGGATGACCTGCCGGGCATGCCGGAACCACCTCTCAGACGTGCCAGAACCATGTGGCGGACAGTCCGGAATCACCTGTTGGGCATGCGCAACCACCTCTGAGACGTACCAGAACCACGTGCCGTGCAGGCTGGAACCACCTACCGGACAGACTGGAATCACCTTTCGGGCATGCCGGAACCACCTGTCAGATGTGCCAGAAACACGTGCCGGAGACGCCGGAAGCACCTGCCAAGCACGTTGGAACCACCTGCTCAACTCGCCTGAACCACCTGCCGGACATGCCAAAATCACCTGCCGACTATGCCAGAACCCCTTGGCGAACACTCCGGAATCACTTGCCGGGCATGCAGGAACCACCTCTCAGACATGCCAGAACCCCGTGCCAATGACCCCGGAAGCACCAGCCGAGCACGCCGGGACCACTTGCTCGACTCGCCAGAACCACCTGCCGATCACGCAAAAATCACCTGCCGGCTACGCCACAACCAGTTGGTGAACACTTTGGAATCACCTGCCAGGCTTGCTGGAACCACCTGCCAGTCATGCCAAAATCACCTGCCAACTACGCCAGAACCGCTTGGCGGACACTGCGGAAACACCTGTCGGGCCGGCTGGAACCACATCTCAGACGTGCCAGAAACGTGTTCATGAGATGCTGGAACCACACCCCGAACAGACGGATACCACCTGCCAGAACCGCCTGAACCACCTGCTGAGCACGCCGGAACCACCTGCTCGACTCACCGGTACCACCTCCCTGACACGCCAAAATCACCTGCTGGGTATGGCAGAACCACTTGGCGGACACTCCGGAATCATCTGCCGGACATGCCGGAACCAGCTCTCAGACACACCAGAACCAAGTGCCGGAGACGCCGGAAGCACCTGCCGAGCATGCCGGAGCCACCTGCTCGACTCGCCAGAAACACCTGCCGGACACGCCAAAATCTCCTGCCGGGTATGCCAGAACCACCTGGCGGACACTACGGAATCACCTGCCGCGCATGCCGGAACCACCTCTCAGACGTGCCGGAAGCACGTGCCAGACACGCCGGAAACACCTACCGGACAGACCGGAACCACCTGCCAAGAACGCCGGAGCCACCTGTTCGACTCGCTGGAACCACCTGCCGGACAGGCCAATATCAACTGCTGGCTATGCCAGAACCACCTGGGGGACAGTCCGGGATCACCTGCCAGCCATGGCGGAACCACCTCTCAGACGTACCAGAACCACCTGCCGGAGAAGCTGGAAACACGTCCTGGACAGACTGGAACCACGTGACGGCCATGCCTGAACCACCTGCCGAGCACGGCGGAACCACCTGCCGGACACGCCAAAATCACCTGCGGGCTACGCCAGAACCACTTGGACGACTCTCCGAAATGACCTGCCGGGCATGTTGGAACCACCTCTCAGACGTGCCAGAAGCACGTGGCGGACAGTCCGGAATCACCTGTTGGGCATACGCAACCACCTCTGACA
This sequence comes from Equus caballus, assembly GCF_041296265.1. Classification (NCBI taxonomy): domain Eukaryota; kingdom Metazoa; phylum Chordata; class Mammalia; order Perissodactyla; family Equidae; genus Equus; species Equus caballus. The sequence continues at coordinate 4,776,858 of NC_091697.1, forward strand.
CGTACCAGAACCACGTGCCGTGCACGCCGGAACCACCTACCGGACAGACCGGAATCAACTTTTGGGCATGCCGGAACCACCAGTCAGATGTGCCAGAAACACGTGCCGGAGACGCCGGAAGCACCTGCCGAGCACGTCGCAACCACCTGCTCAACTCGCCTGAACCACCTGCCGGACACGCCAAAATCACCTGCCCGCTACACCAGCACCACTTCGGGGACAAGCCGGAATCACGTGAGGGGCATGCCGGCACAGCCTCTCAGACTGAACCTCGTGCCGGACACCACAGAACCACCTGCCGGACAGACCGGAACCACCTGCCGGACACGCCGGAACCACCGGCTCGACCCGCCGGAACGACCGCTGGACATGCAAAATCACCTGCCGGCTACGCCGGAAACACTTGGCGAACACTCCGGAATCACCTGCCGGGCATGCCGGAACCACCTCTCAGATATGCCAGAACCACGTGCCAATGACCCCGGAAGCACCTGCCGAGCACGCCGGAACCACCTGCTCGACTCGCCAGAACCACCTGCCGGACACACAAAAATCACCTGCCGGCTACGCCACAACCAGTTGGGGAACACTTCGGAATCACCTGCCGGGCTTGCTGGAACCACCTGCCGGTCATGCCCAAATCACCTGCCAACTACGCCAGTACCACTTGGCGGACACTGTGGAAACACCTGTCGGGCCGGCCGGAACCGCATCTCAGACGTGCCAGAACCATGTGCATGAGATGCTGGAACCACACCCCGAACAGACGGAAAACACCTGCCAGACCCGTCTGAACAACCTGCCGAGCACGCCGGAGCCACCTGCTCGACTCGCCGGAACCACCTACCTGACATGCCCAAATCACCAGCCGGGTATGCCAGAACCACTTGGCGGACACTCCGGAATCATCTGCCGGACATGCCGGAACCAGCTCTCAGACACACCAGAACCACGTGCCGGAGACGCCGGAAGCACCTGCCGAGCATGCCGGAGCCACCTGCTCGACTCGCCAGAAACACCTGCCGGACACGCCAAAATCACCTGCCGGGTACGCCAGAACCACCTGGCGGACACTCCGGAATCACCTGTCGCGCATGCCGGAACCACCTCTCAGACGTGCCGGAAGCACGTGCCGGACACGCCGGAATCACCTACCGGACACACCGGAACCACCTGCCGAGCACGCCGGAGCCACCTGTTCGACTCGCTGGAACCACCTGCCGGACAGGCCAATATCAACTGCTGGCTATGCCAGAACCACCTGGGGGACGGTCCGGAATCGCCTGCCAGCCATGGCGGAACCACCTCTCAGACGTACCAGAACCACCTGCCGGAGAAGCTGGAAACACGTCCTGGACAGTCTGGAACCACCTGCCGGCCAAGCCTGAACCACCTGCCAAGCACAACGGAACAACCTGCCAGACACGCCAAAATCACCTGCGAGTTATGCCAGAACCACTTGGAGGACTCTCTGGGATGACCTGCCGGGCATGCCGGAACCACCTCTCAGACGTGCCAGAACCATGTGGCGGACAGTCCGGAATCACCTGTTGGGCATGCGCAACCACCTCTGAGACGTACCAGAACCACATGCCGTGCAGGCTGGAACCACCTACCGGACAGACTGGAATCACCTTTCGGGCATGCCGGAACCACCTGTCAGATGTGCCAGAAACACGTGCCGGAGACGCCGGAAGCACCTGCCAAGCACGTTGGAACCACCTGCTCAACTCGCCTGAACCACCTGCCGGACATGCCAAAATCACCTGCCGACTATGCCAGAACCCCTTGGCGAACACTCCGGAATCACTTGCCGGGCATGCAGGAACCACCTCTCAGACATGCCAGAACCCCGTGCCAATGACCCCGGAAGCACCAGCCGAGCACGCCGGGACCACTTGCTCGACTCGCCAGAACCACCTGCCGATCACGCAAAAATCACCTGCCGGCTACGCCACAACCAGTTGGTGAACACTTTGGAATCACCTGCCAGGCTTGCTGGAACCACCTGCCAGTCATGCCAAAATCACCTGCCAACTACGCCAGAACCGCTTGGCGGACACTGCGGAAACACCTGTCGGGCCGGCTGGAACCACATCTCAGACGTGCCAGAAACGTGTTCATGAGATGCTGGAACCACACCCCGAACAGACGGATACCACCTGCCAGAACCGCCTGAACCACCTGCTGAGCACGCCGGAACCACCTGCTCGACTCACCGGTACCACCTCCCTGACACGCCAAAATCACCTGCTGGGTATGCCAGAACCACTTGGCGGACACTCCGGAATCATCTGCCGGACATGCCGGAACCAGCTCTCAGACACACCAGAACCAAGTGCCGGAGACGCCGGAAGCACCTGCCGAGCATGCCGGAGCCACCTGCTCGACTCGCCAGAAACACCTGCCGGACACGCCAAAATCACCTGCCGGGTATGCCAGAACCACCTGGCGGACACTACGGAATCACCTGCCGCGCATGCCGGAACCACCTCTCAGACGTGCCGGAAGCACGTGCCAGACACGCCGGAAACACCTACCGGACAGACCGGAACCACCTGCCAAGAACGCCGGAGCCACCTGTTCGACTCGCTGGAACCACCTGCCGGACAGGCCAATATCAACTGCTGGCTATGCCAGAACCACCTGGGGGACGGTCCGGGATCACCTGCCAGCCATGGCGGAACCACCTCTCAGACGTACCAGAACCACCTGCCGGAGAAGCTGGAAACACGTCCTGGACAGACTGGAACCACGTGACGGCCATGCCTGAACCACCTGCCGAGCACGGCGGAACCACCTGCCGGACACGCCAAAATCACCTGCGGGCTACGCCAGAACCACTTGGACGACTCTAAGAAATGACCTGCCGGGCATGTTGGAACCACCTCTCAGACGTGCCAGAAGCACGTGGCGGACAGTCCGGAATCACCTGTTGGGCATACGCAACCACCTCTGACACGTACCAGAACCACGTGCCGTGCACGCCGGAACCACCTACCGCACAGACCGGAATCAACTTTTGGGCATGCCGGAACCACCAGTCAGATGTGCCAGAAACACGTGCCGGAGACGCCGGAAGCACCTGCCGAGCACGTCGCAACCACCTGCTCAACTCGCCTGAACCACCTGCCGGACACGCCAAAATCACCTGCCCGCTACACCAGCACCACTTCGGGGACAAGCCGGAATCACGTGAGGGGCATGCCGGCACAGCCTCTCAGCCTGAACCTCGTGCCGGACACCACAGAACCACCTGCCGGACACGCCGGAACCACCGGCTCGACCCGCCGGAACGACCGCTGGACATGCAAAATCACCTGCCGGCTACGCCGGAAACACTTGGCGAACACTCCGGAATCACCTGCCGGGCATGCCGGAACCACCTCTCAGATATGCCAGAACCACGTGCCAATGACCCCGGAAGCACCTGCCGAGCACGCCGGAAACACCTGCTCGACTCGCCAGAACCACCTGCCGGACACGCAAAAATCACCTGCCGGCTACGCCACAACCAGTTGGGGAACACTTCGGAATCACCTGCCGGGCTTGCTGGAACCACCTGCCGGTCATGCCCAAATCACCTGCCAACTACGCCAGTACCACTTGGCGGACACTGTGGAAACACCTGTCGGGCCGGCCGGAACCGCATCTCAGACGTGCCAGAACCATGTGCATGAGATGCTGGAACCACACCCCGAACAGACGGAAAACACCTGCCAGACCCGTCTGAACAACCTGCCGAGCATGCCGGAGCCACCTGCTCGACTCGCCGGAACCACCTACCTGACATGCCCAAATCACCAGCCGGGTATGCCAGAACCACTTGGCGGACACTCCGGAATCATCTGCCGGACATGCCGGAACCAGCTCTCAGACACACCAGAACCACGTGCCGGAGACGCCGGAAGCACCTGCCGAGCATCCCGGAGCCACCTGCTCGACTCGCCAGAAACACCTGCCGGACACGCCAAAATCACCTGCCGGGTACGCCAGAACCACCTGGCGGACACTCCGAAATCACCTGTCGCGCATGCCGGAACCACCTCTCAGACGTGCCGGAAGCACGTGCCGGACACGCCGGAATCACCTACCGGACACACCGGAACCACCTGCCGAGCACGCCGGAGCCACCTGTTCGACTCGCTGGAACCACCTGCCGGACAGGCCAATATCAACTGCTGGCTATGCCAGAACCACCTGGGGGACGGTCCGGAATCGCCTGCCAGCCATGGCGGAACCACCTCTCAGACGTACCAGAACCACCTGCCGGAGAAGCTGGAAACACGTCCTGGACAGTCTGGAACCACCTGCCGGCCAAGCCTGAACCACCTGCCAAGCACAACGGAACAACCTGCCAGGCACGCCAAGATCACCTGCGTGTTATGCCAGAACCACATGGAGGACTCTCTGGGATGACCTGCCGGGCATGCCGGAACCACCTCTCAGACGTGCCAGAACCATGTGGCGGACAGTCCGGAATCACCTGTTGGGCATGCGCAACCACCTCTGAGACGTACCAGAACCACATGCCGTGCAGGCTGGAACCACCTACCGGACAGACCGGAATCACCTTTCGGGCATGCCGGAACCGCCTGTCAGATGTGCCAGAAACACGTGCCGGAGACGCCGGAAGCACCTGCCAAGCACGTTGGAACCACCTGCTCAACTCGCCTGAACCACCTGCCGGACATGCCAAAATCACCTGCCGACTATGCCAGAACCCCTTGGCGAACACTCCGGAATCACTTGCCGGGCATGCAGGAACCACCTCTCAGACATGCCAGAACCCCGTGCCAATGACCCCGGAAGCACCAGCCGAGCACGCCGGAACCACTTGCTCGACTCGCCAGAACCACCTGCCGATCATGCAAAAATCACCTGCTGGCTACGCCACAACCAGTTGGCGAACACTTTGGAATCACCTGCCAGGCTTGCTGGAACCACCTGCCAGTCATGCCAAAATCACCTGCCAACTACGCCAGAACCGCTTGGCGGACACTGCGGAAACACCTGTCGGGCCGGCTGGAACCACATCTCAGACGTGCCAGAAACGTGTTCATGAGATGCTGGAACCACACCCCGAACAGACGGATACCACCTGCCAGAACCGCCTGAACCACCTGCTGAGCACGCCGGAACCACCTGCTCGACTCACCGGTACCACCTCCCTGACACGCCAAAATCACCTGCTGGGTATGCCAGAACCACTTGGCGGACACTCCGGAATCATCTGCCGGTCATGCTGGAACCAGCTCTCAGACACACCAGAACCAAGTGCCGGAGACGCCGGAAGCACCTGCCGAGCATGCCGGAGCCACCTGCTCGACTCGCCAGAAACACCTGCCGGACACGCCAAAATCACCTGCCGGGTATGCCAGAACCACCTGGCGGACACTACGGAATCACCTGCCGCGCATGCCGGAACCACCTCTCAGACGTGCCGGAAGCACGTGCCAGACACGCCGGAAACACCTACCGGACAGACCGGAACCACCTGCCAAGAACGCCGGAGCCACCTCTTCGACTCGCTGGAACCACCTGCCGGACAGGCCAATATCAACTGCTGGCTATGCCAGAACCACCTGGGGGACAGTCCGGGATCACCTGCCAGCCATGGCGGAACCACCTCTCAGACGTACCAGAACCACCTGCCGGAGAAGCTGGAAACACGTCCTGGACAGACTGGAACCACGTGACGGCCATGCCTGAACCACCTGCCGAGCACGGCGGAACCACCTGCCGGACACGCCAAAATCACCTGCGGGCTACGCCAGAACCACTTGGACGACTCTCCGAAATGACCTGCCGGGCATGTTGGAACCACCTCTCAGACGTGCCAGAAGCACGTGGCGGACAGTCCGGAATCACCTGTTGGGCATACGCAACCACCTCTGACACGTACCAGAACCACGTGCCGTGCACGCCGGAACCACCTACCGGACAGACCGGAATCAACTTTTGGGCATGCCGGAACCACCAGTCAGATGTGCCAGAAACACGTGCCGGAGACGCCGGAAGCACCTGCCGAGCACGTCGCAACCACCTGCTCAACTCGCCTGAACCACCTGCCGGACACGCCAAAATCACCTGCCCGCTACACCAGCACCACTTCGGGGACAAGCCGGAATCACGTGAGGGGCATGCCGGCACAGCCTCTCAGACTGAACCTCGTGCCGGACACCACAGAACCACCTGCCAGACAGACCGGAACCACCTGCCGGACACGCCGGAACCACCGGCTCGACCCGCCGGAACGACCGCTGGACATGCAAAATCACCTGCCGGCTACGCCGGAAACACTTGGCGAACACTCCGGAATCACCTGCCGGGCATGCCGGAACCACCTCTCAGATATGCCAGAACCACGTGCCAATGACCCCGGAAGCACCTGCCGAGCACGCCGGAACCACCTGCTCGACTCGCCAGAACCACCTGCCGGACACGCAAAAATCACCTGCCGGCTACGCCACAACCAGTTGGGGAACACTTCGGAATCACCTGCCGGGCTTGCTGGAACCACCTGCCGGTCATGCCCAAATCACCTGCCAACTACGCCAGTACCACTTGGCGGACACTGTGGAAACACCTGTCGGGCCGGCCGGAACCACATCTCAGACGTGCCAGAACCATGTGCATGAGATGCTGGAACCACACCCCGAACAGACGGAAAACACCTGCCAGACCCGTCTGAACAACCTGCCGAGCACGCCGGAGCCACCTGCTCGACTCGCCGGAACCACCTACCTGACATGCCCAAATCACCAGCCGGGTATGCCAGAACCACTTGGCGGACACTCCGGAATCATCTGCCGGACATGCCGGAACCAGCTCTCAGACACACCAGAACCACGTGCCGGAGACGCCGGAAGCACCTGCCGAGCATGCCGGAGCCACCTGCTCGACTCGCCAGAAACACCTGCCGGACACGCCAAAATCACCTGCCGGGTACGCCAGAACCACCTGGCGGACACTCCGAAATCACCTGTCGCGCATGCCGGAACCACCTCTCAGACGTGCCGGAAGCACGTGCCGGACACGCCGGAATCACCTACCGGACAGACCGGAACCACCTGCCGAGCACGCCGGAGCCACCTGTTCGACTCGCTGGAACCACCTGCCGGACAGGCCAATATCAACTGCTGGCTGTGCCAGAACCACCTGGGGGACGGTCCGGAATCGCCTGCCAGCCATGGCGGAACCACCTCTCAGACGTACCAGAACCACCTGCCGGAGAAGCTGGAAACACGTCCTGGACAGTCTGGAACCACCTGCCGGCCAAGCCTGAACCACCTGCCAAGCACAACGGAACAACCTGCCAGGCACGCCAAGATCACCTGCGTGTTATGCCAGAACCACATGGAGGACTCTCTGGGATGACCTGCCGGGCATGCCGGAACCACCTCTCAGACGTGCCAGAACCATGTGGCGGACAGTCCGGAATCACCTGTTGGGCATGCGCAACCACCTCTGAGACGTACCAGAACCACATGCCGTGCAGGCTGGAACCACCTACCGGACAGACTGGAATCACCTTTCGGGCATGCCGGAACCACCTGTCAGATGTGCCAGAAACACGTGCCGGAGACGCCGGAAGCACCTGCCAAGCACGTTGGAACCACCTGCTCAACTCGCCTGAACCACCTGCCGGACATGCCAAAATCACCTGCCGACTATGCCAGAACCCCTTGGCGAACACTCCGGAATCACTTGCCGGGCATGCAGGAACCACCTCTCAGACATGCCAGAACCCCGTGCCAATGACCCCGGAAGCACCAGCCGAGCACGCCGGGACCACTTGCTCGACTCGCCAGAACCACCTGCCGATCACGCAAAAATCACCTGCTGGCTACGCCACAACCAGTTGGTGAACACTTTGGAATCACCTGCCAGGCTTGCTGGAACCACCTGCCAGTCATGCCAAAATCACCTGCCAACTACGCCAGAACCGCTTGGCGGACACTGCGGAAACACCTGTCGGGCCGGCTGGAACCACATCTCAGACGTGCCAGAAACGTGTTCATCAGATGCTGGAACCACACCCCGAACAGACGGATACCACCTGCCAGAACCGCCTGAACCACCTGCTGAGCACGCCGGAACCACCTGCTCGACTCACCGGTACCACCTCCCTGACACGCCAAAATCACCTGCTGGGTATGCCAGAACCACTTGGCGGACACTCCGGAATCATCTGCCGGACATGCCGGAACCAGCTCTCAGACACACCAGAACCACGTGCCGGAGACGCCGGAAGCACCTGCCGAGCATGCCGGAGCCACCTGCTCGACTCGCCAGAAACACCTGCCGGACACGCCAAAATCACCTGCCGGGTATGCCAGAACCACCTGGCGGACACTACGGAATCACCTGCCGCGCATGCCGGAACCACCTCTCAGACGTGCCGGAAGCACGTGCCAGACACGCCGGAAACACCTACCGGACAGACCGGAACCACCTGCCAAGAACGCCGGAGCCACCTGTTCGACTCGCTGGAACCACCTGCCGGACAGGCCAATATCAACTGCTGGCTATGCTAGAACCACCTGGGGGACAGTCCGGGATCACCTGCCAGCCATGGCGGAACCACCTCTCAGACGTACCAGAACCACCTGCCGGAGAAGCTGGAAACACGTCCTGGACAGACTGGAACCACGTGACGGCCATGCCTGAACCACCTGCCGAGCACGGCGGAACCACCTGCCGGACACGCCAAAATCACCTGCGGGCTACGCCAGAACCACTTGGACGACTCACCGAAATGACCTGCCGGGCATGTTGGAACCACCTCTCAGACGTGCCAGAAGCACGTGGCGGACAGTCCGGTATCACCTGTTGGGCATACGCAACCACCTCTGACACGTACCAGAACCACGTGCCGTGCACGCCGGAACCACCTACCGGACAGACCGGAATCAACTTTTGGGCATGCCGGAACCACCAGTCAGATGTGCCAGAAACACGTGCCGGAGACGCCGGAAGCACCTGCCGAGCACGTCGCAACCACCTGCTCAACTCGCCTGAACCACCTGCCGGACACGCCAAAATCACCTGCCCGCTACACCAGCACCACTACGGGGACAAGCCGGAATCACGTGAGGGGCATGCCGGCACAGCCTCTCAGACTGAACCTCGTGCCGGACACCACAGGACCACCTGCCGGACAGACCGGAACCACCTGCCGGACACGCCGGAACCACCGGCTCGACCCGCCGGAACGACCGCTGGACATGCAAAATCACCTGCCGGCTACGCCGGAAACACTTGGCGAACACTCCGGAATCACCTGCCGGGCATGCCGGAACCACCTCTCAGATATGCCAGAACCACGTGCCAATGACCCCGGAAGCACCTGCCGAGCACGCCGGAACCACCTGCTCGACTCGCCAGAACCACCTGCCGGACACGCAAAAATCACCTGCCGGCTACGCCACAACCAGTTGGGGAACACTTCGGAATCACCTGCCGGGCTTGCTGGAACCACCTGCCGGTCATGCCCAAATCACCTGCCAACTACGCCAGTACCACTTGGCGGACACTGTGGAAACACCTGTCGGGCCGGCCGGAACCACGTCTCAGACGTGCCAGAACCATGTGCATGAGATGCTGGAACCACACCCCGAACAGACGGAAAACACCTGCCAGACCCGTCTGAACAACCTGCCGAGCACGCCGGAGCCACCTGCTCGACTCGCCGGAACCACCTACCTGACATGCCCAAATCACCAGCCGGGTATGCCAGAACCACTTGGCGGACACTCCGGAATCATCTGCCGGACATGCCGGAACCAGCTCTCAGACACACCAGAACCACGTGCCGGAGACGCCGGAAGCACCTGCCGAGCATGCCGGAGCCACCTGCTCGACTCGCCAGAAACACCTGCCGGACACGCCAAAATCACCTGCCGGGTACGCCACAACCACCTGGCGGACACTCCGAAATCACCTGCCGCGCATGCCGGAACCACCTCTCAGACGTGCCGGAAGCACGTGCCGGACACGCCGGAATCACCTACCGGACAGACCGGAACCACCTGCCGAGCACGCCGGAGCCACCTGTTCGACTCGCTGGAACCACCTGCCGGACAGGCCAATATCAACTGCTGGCTGTGCCAGAACCACCTGTGGGACGGTCCGGAATCGCCTGCCAGCCATGGCGGAACCACCTCTCAGACGTACCAGAACCACCTGCCGGAGAAGCTGGAAACACGTCCTGGACAGTCTGGAACCACCTGCCGGCCAAGCCTGAACCACCTGCCAAGCACAATGGAACAACCTGCCAGACACGCCAAAATCACCTGCGTGTTATGCCAGAACCACTTGGAGGACTCTCTGGGATGACCTGCCGGGCATGCCGGAACCACCTCTCAGACGTGCCAGAACCATGTGGCGGACAGTCCGGAATCACCTGTTGGGCATGTGCAACCACCTCTGAGACGTACCAGAACCACATGCCGTGCAGGCTGGAACCACCTACCGGACAGACCGGAATCACCTTTCGGGCATGCCGGAACCGCCTGTCAGATGTGCCAGAAACACGTGCCGGAGACGCCGGAAGCACCTGCCAAGCACGTTGGAACCACCTGCTCAACTCGCCTGAACCACCTGCCGGACATGCCAAAATCACCTGCCGACTATGCCAGAACCCCTTGGCGAACACTCCGGAATCACTTGCCGGGCATGCAGGAACCACCTCTCAGACATGCCAGAACCCCGTGCCAATGACCCCGGAAGCACCAGCCGAGCACGCCGGGACCACTTGCTCGACTCGCCAGAACCACCTGCCGATCACGCAAAAATCACCTGCCGGCTACGCCACAACCAGTTGGTGAACACTTTGGAATCACCTGCCAGGCTTGCTGGAACCACCTGCCAGTCATGCCAAAATCACCTGCCAACTACGCCAGAACCGCTTGGCGGACACTGCGGAAACACCTGTCGGGCCGGCTGGAACCACATCTCAGACTTGCCAGAAACGTGTTCATGAGATGCTGGAACCACACCCCGAACAGACGGATACCACCTGCCAGAACCGCCTGAACCACCTGCTGAGCACGCCGGAACCACCTGCTCGACTCACCGGTACCACCTCCCTGACACGCCAAAATCACCTGCTGGGTATGCCAGAACCACTTGGCGGACACTCCGGAATCATCTGCCGGACATGCCGGAACCAGCTCTCAGACACACCAGAACCACGTGCCGGAGACGCCGGAAGCACCTGCCGAGCATGCCGGAGCCACCTGCTCGACTCGCCAGAAACACCTGCCGGACACGCCAAAATCACCTGCCGGGTACGCCAGAACCACCTGGCGGACACTACGGAATCACCTGCCGCGCATGCCGGAACCACCTCTCAGACGTGCCGGAAGCACGTGCCAGACACGCCGGAAACACCTACCGGACAGACCGGAACCACCTGCCAAGAACGCCGGAGCCACCTGTTCGACTCGCTGGAACCACCTGCCGGACAGGCCAATATCAACTGCTGGCTATGCCAGAACCACCTGGGGGACAGTCCGGGATCACCTGCCAGCCATGGCGGAACCACCTCTCAGACGTACCAGAACCACCTGCCGGAGAAGCTGGAAACACGTCCTGGACAGACTGGAACCACGTGACGGCCATGCCTGAACCACCTGCCGAGCACGGCGGAACCACCTGCCGGACACGCCAAAATCACCTGCGGGCTACGCCAGAACCACTTGGACGACTCTCCGAAATGACCTGCCGGGCATGTTGGAACCACCTCTCAGACGTGCCAGAAGCACGTGGCGGACAGTCCGGAATCACCTGTTGGGCATACGCAACCACCTCTGACACGTACCAGAACCACGTGCCGTGCACGCCGGAACCACCTACCGGACAGACCGGAATCAACTTTTGGGCATGCCGGAACCACCAGTCAGATGTGCCAGAAACACGTGCCGGAGACGCCGGAAGCACCTGCCGAGCACGTCGCAACCACCTGCTCAACTCGCCTGAACCACCTGCCGGACACGCCAAAATCACCTGCCCGCTACACCAGCACCACTTCGGGGACAAGCCGGAATCACGTGAGGGGCATGCCGGCACAGCCTCTCAGACTGAACCTCGTGCCGGACACCACAGAACCACCTGCCAGACAGACCGGAACCACCTGCCGGACACGCCGGAACCACCGGCTCGACCCGCCGGAACGACCGCTGGACATGCAAAATCACCTGCCGGCTACGCCGGAAACACTTGGCGAACACTCCGGAATCACCTGCCGGGCATGCCGGAACCACCTCTCAGATATGCCAGAACCACGTGCCAATGACCCCGGAAGCACCAGCCGAGCACGCCGGAACCACCTGCTCGACTCGCCAGAACCACCTGCCGGACACACAAAAATCACCTGCCGGCTACGCCACAACCAGTTGGGGAACACTTCGGAATCACCTGCCGGGCTTGCTGGAACCACCTGCCTGTCATGCCAAAATCACCTGCCAACTACGCCAGTACCACTTGGCGGACACTGTGGAAACACCTGTCGGGCCGGCCGGAACCACATCTCAGACGTGCCAGAACCATGTGCATGAGATGCTGGAACCACACCCCGAACAGACGGAAAACACCTGCCAGACCCGTCTGAACAACCTGCCGAGCACGCCGGAGCCACCTGCTCGACTCGCTGGAACCACCTACCTGACATGCCAAAATCACCAGCCGGGTATTCCAGAACCACTTGGCTGACACTCCGAAATCATCTGCCGGACATGCTGGAACCAGCTCTCAGACTCACCAGAACCACGTGCCGGAGACGCCGGAACCACCTGCCGAGCATGCCGGAGCCACCTGCTCGACTCGCCAGAAACACCTGCCGGACACGCCAAAATCACCTGCCGGGTACGCCAGAACCACCTGGCGGACACTCCGAAACCACCTGTCACGCATGCCGGAACCACCTCTCAGACTTGCCGGAAGCACGTGCCGGACACGCCGGAATCACCTACCGGACAGACCGGAACCACCTGCCGAGCACGCCGGAGCCACCTGTTCGACTCGCTGGAACCACCTGCCGGACAGGCCAATATCAACTGCTGGCTATGCCAGAACCACCTGGGGGACGGTCCGGAATCGCCTGCCAGCCATGGCGGAACCACCTCTCAGACGTACCAGAATCACCTGCCGGAGAAGCTGGAAACACGTCCTGGACAGTCTGGAACCACGTGACGGCCATGCCTGAACCACCTGCCGAGCACGGCGGAACCACCTGCCGGACACGCCAAAATCACCTGCGGGCTACGCCAGAACCACTTGGACGACTCTCCGAAATGACCCGCCGGGCATGTTGGAACCACCTCTCAGACGTGCCAGAAGCACGTGGCGGACAGTCCGGAATCACCTGTTGGGCATACGCAACCACCTCTGAGACGTACCAGAACCACGTGCCGTTCAGGCTGGAACCACCTACCGGACAGACCGGAATCACCTTTCGGGCATGCCGGAACCACCTGTCAGATGTGCCAGAAACACGTGCCGGAGACGCCGGAAGCACCTGCCAAGCACGTTGGAACCACCTGCTCAACTCGTCTGAACCACCTGCCGGACATGCCAAAATCACCTGCCGACTATGCCAGAACCACTTGGCGAACACTCCGGAATCACTTGCCGGGCATGCAGGAACCACCTCTCAGACATGCCAGAACCCCGTGCCAATGACCCCGGAAGCACCAGCCGAGCACGCCGGAACCACCTGTTCGACTCGCCAGAACCACCTGCCGATCACGCAAAAATCAGCTGCCGGCTACGCCACAACCAGTTGGTGAACACTTTGGAATCACCTGCCAGGCTTGCTGGAACCACCTGCCAGTCATGCCAAAATCACCTGCCAACTACGCCAGAACCGCTTGGCGGACACTGCGGAAACACCTGTCGGGCCGGCTGGAACCACATCTCAGACGTGCCAGAAACGTGTTCATGAGATGCTGGAACCACACCCCGAACAGACGGATACCACCTGCCAGAACCGCCTGAACCACCTGCTGAGCACGCCGGAACCACCTGCTCGACTCACCGGTACCACCTCCCTGAAACGCCAAAATCACCTGCTGGGTATACCAGAACCACTTGGCAGACACTCCGGAATCATCTGCCGGACATGCCGGAACCAGCTCTAGACACACCAGAACCAAGTGCCGGAGACGCCGGAAGCACCTGCCGAGCATGCCGGAGCCACCTGCTCGACTCGCCAGAAACACCTGCCGGACACGCCAAAATCACCTGCCGGGTATGCCAGAACCACCTGGCGGACACTACGGAATCACCTGCCGCGCATGCCGGAACCACCTCTCAGACGTGCCGGAAGCACGTGCCAGACACGCCGGAAACACCTACCGGACAGACCGGAACCAGCTGCCAAGAACGCCGGAGCCACCTGTTCGACTCGCTGGAACCACCTGCCGGACAGGCCAATATCAACTGCTGGCTATGCCAGAACCACCTGGGGGACGGTCCGGGATCACCTGCCAGCCATGGCGGAACCACCTCTCAGACGTACCAGAACCACCTGCCGGAGAAGCTGGAAACACGTCCTGGACAGACTGGAACCACGTGACGGCCATGCCTGAACCACCTGCCGGACACGCCAAAATCACCTGCGGGCTACGCCAGAACCACTTGGACGACTCTCCGAAATGACCTGCCGGGCATGTTGGAACCACCTCTCAGACGTGCCAGAAGCACGTGGCGGACAGTCCGGTATCACCTGTTGGGCATACGCAACCACCTCTGACACGTACCAGAACCGCGTGCCGTGCACGCCGGAACCACCTACCGGACAGACCGGAATCAACTTTTGGGCATGCCGGAACCACCAGTCAGATGTGCCAGAAACACGTGCCGGAGACGCCGGAAGCACCTGCCGAGCACGTCGCAACCACCTGCTCAACTCGCCTGAACCCCCTGCCGGACACGCCAAAATCACCTGCCCGCTACACCAGCACCACTGCGGGGACAAGCCGGAATCACGTGAGGGGCATGCCAGCACAGCCTCTCAGACTGAACCTCGTGCCGGACACCACAGAACCACCTGCCGGACAGACCGGAACCACCTGCCGGACACGCCGGAACCACCGGCTCGACCCGCCGGAACGACCGCTGGACATGCAAAATCACCTGCCGGCTACGCCGGAAACACTTGGCGAACACTCCGGAATCACCTGCCGGGCATGCCGGAACCACCTCTCAGATATGCCAGAACCACGTGCCAATGACCCCGGAAGCACCTGCCGAGCACGCCGGAACCACCTGCTCGACTCGCCAGAACCACCTGCCGGACACGCAAAAATCACCTGCCGGCTACGCCACAACCAGTTGGGGAACACTTCGGAATCACCTGCCGGGCTTGCTGGAACCACCTGCCGGTCATGCCCAAATCACCTGCCAACTACGCCAGTACCACTTGGCGGACACTGTGGAAACACCTGTCGGGCCGGCCGGAACCACATCTCAGACGTGCCAGAACCATGTGCATGAGATGCTGGAACCACACCCCGAACAGACGGAAAACACCTGCCAGACCCGTCTGAACAACCTGCCGAGCACGCCGGAGCCACCTGCTCGACTCGCCGGAACCACCTACCTGACATGCCCAAATCACCAGCCGGGTATGCCAGAACCACTTGGCGGACACTCCGGAATCATCTGCCGGACATGCCGGAACCAGCTCTCAGACACACCAGAACCACGTGCCGAACGCCGGAAGCACCTGCCGAGCATGCCGGAGCCACCTGCTCGACTCGCCAGAAACACCTGCCGGACACGCCAAAATCACCTGCCGGGTACGCCAGAACCACCTGGCGGACACTCCGAAATCACCTGTCGCGCATGCCGGAACCACCTCTCAGACGTGCCGGAAGCACGTGCCGGACACGCCGGAATCACCTACCGGACACACCGGAACCACCTGCCGAGCACGCAGGAGCCACCTGTTCGACTCGCTGGAACCACCTGCCGGACAGGCCAATATCAACTGCTGGCTATGCCAGAACCACCTGGGGGACGGTCCGGAATCGCCTGCCAGCCATGGCGGAACCACCTCTCAGACGTACCAGAACCACCTGCCGGAGAAGCTGGAAACACGTCCTGGACAGTCTGGAACCACCTGCCGGCCAAGCCTGAACCACCTGCCAAGCACAACGGAACAACCTGCCAGGCACGCCAAGATCACCTGCGTGTTATGCCAGAACCACATGGAGGACTCTCTGGGATGACCTGCCGGGCATGCCGGAACCACCTCTCAGACGTGCCAGAACCATGTGGCGGACAGTCCGGAATCACCTGTTGGGCATGCGCAACCACCTCTGAGACGTACCAGAACCACATGCCGTGCAGGCTGGAACCACCTACCGGACAGACCGGAATCAACTTTCGGGCATGCCGGAACCGCCTGTCAGATGTGCCAGAAACACGTGCCGGAGACGCCGGAAGCACCTGCCAAGCACGTTGGAACCACCTGCTCAACTCGCCTGAACCACCTGCCGGACATGCCAAAATCACCTGCCGACTATGCCAGAACCCCTTGGCGAACACTCCGGAATCACTTGCCGGGCATGCAGGAACCACCTCTCAGACATGCCAGAACCCCGTGCCAATGACCCCGGAAGCACCAGCCGAGCACGCCGGGACCACTTGCTCGACTCGCCAGAACCACCTGCCGATCACGCAAAAATCACCTGCCGGCTACGCCACAACCAGTTGGTGAACACTTTGGAATCACCTGCCAGGCTTGCTGGAACCACCTGCCAGTCATGCCAAAATCACCTGCCAACTACGCCAGAACCGCTTGGCGGACACTGCGGAAACACCTGTCGGGCCGGCTGGAACCACATCTCAGACGTGCCAGAAACGTGTTCATGAGATGCTGGAACCACACCCCGAACAGACGGATACCACCTGCCAGAACCGCCTGAACCACCTGCTGAGCACGCCGGAACCGCCTGCTCGACTCACCAGTACCACCTCCCTGACACGCCAAAATCACCTGCTGGGTATGCCAGAACCACTTGGCGGACACTCCGGAATCATCTGCCGGACATGCCGGAACCAGCTCTCAGACACACCAGAACCACGTGCCGGAGACGCCGGAAGCACCTGCCGAGCATGCCGGAGCCACCTGCTCGACTCGCCAGAAACACCTGCCGGACACGCCAAAATCACCTGCCGGGTACGCCAGAACCACCTGGCGGACACTACGGAATCACCTGCCGCGCATGCCGGAACCACCTCTCAGACGTGCCGGAAGCACGTGCCAGACACGCCGGAAACACCTACTGGACAGACCGGAACCACCTGCCAAGAACGCCGGAGCCACCTGTTCGACTCGCTGGAACCACCTGCCGGACAGGCCAATATCAACTGCTGGCTATGCCAGAACCACCTGGGGGACAGTCCGGGATCACCTGCCAGCCATGGCGGAACCACCTCTCAGACGTACCAGAACCACCTGCCGGAGAAGCTGGAAACACGTCCTGGACAGACTGGAACCACGTGACGGCCATGCCTGAACCACCTGCCGAGCACGGCGGAACCACCTGCCGGACACGCCAAAATCACCTGCGGGCTACGCCAGAACCACTTGGACGACTCTCCGAAATGACCTGCCGGGCATGTTGGAACCACCTCTCAGACGTGCCAGAAGCACGTGGCGGACAGTCCGGAATCACCTGTTGGGCATACGCAACCACCTCTGACACGTACCAGAACCACGTGCCGTGCACGCCGGAACCACCTACCGGACAGACCGGAATCAACTTTTGGGCATGCCGGAACCACCAGTCAGATGTGCCAGAAACACGTGCCGGAGACGCCGGAAGCACCTGCCGAGCACGTCGCAACCACCTGCTCAACTCGCCTGAACCACCTGCCGGACACGCCAAAATCACCTGCCCGCTACACCAGCACCACTTCGGGGACAAGCCGGAATCACGTGAGGGGCATGCCGGCACAGCCTCTCAGACTGAACCTCGTGCCGGACACCACAGAACCACCTGCCGGACAGACCGGAACCACCTGCCGGACACGCCGGAACCACCGGCTCGACCCGCCGGAACGACCGCTGGACATGCAAAATCACCTGCCGGCTACGCCGGAAACACTTGGCGAACACTCCGGAATCACCTGCCGGGCATGCCGGAACCACCTCTCAGATATGCCAGAACCACGTGCCAATGACCCCGGAAGCACCTGCCGAGCACGCCGGAACCACCTGCTCGACTCGCCAGAACCACCTGCCGGACACGCAAAAATCACCTGCCGGCTACGCCACAACCAGTTGGGGAACACTTCGGAATCACCTGCCGGGCTTGCTGGAACCACCTGCCGGTCATGCCCAAATCACCTGCCAACTACGCCAGTACCACTTGGCGGACACTGTGGAAACACCTGTCGGGCCGGCCGGAACCACATCTCAGACGTGCCAGAACCATGTGCATGAGATGCTGGAACCACACCCCGAACAGACGGAAAACACCGGCCAGACCCGTCTGAACAACCTGCCGAGCACGCCGGAGCCACCTGCTCGACTCGCCGGAACCACCTACCTGACATGCCCAAATCACCAGCCGGGTATGCCAGAACCACTTGGCGGACACTCCGGAATCATCTGCCGGACATGCCGGAACCAGCTCTCAGACACACCAGAACCACGTGCCGGAGACGCCGGAAGCACCTGCCGAGCATGCCGGAGCCACCTGCTCGACTCGCCAGAAACACCTGCCGGACACGCCAAAATCACCTGCCGGGTACGCCACAACCACCTGGCGGACACTCCGAAATCACCTGTCGCGCATGCCGGAACCAACTCTCAGACGTGCCGGAAGCACGTGCCGGACACGCCGGAATCACCTACCGGACAGACCGGAACCACCTGCCGAGCACGCCGGAGCCACCTGTTCGACTCGCTGGAACCACCTGCCGGACAGGCCAATATCAACTGCTGGCTGTGCCAGAACCACCTGGGGGACGGTCCGGAATCGCCTGCCAGCCATGGCGGAACCACCTCTCAGACGTACCAGAACCACCTGCCGGAGAAGCTGGAAACACGTCCTGGACAGTCTGGAACCACCTGCCGGCCAAGCCTGAACCACCTGCCAAGCACAACGGAACAACCTGCCAGGCACGCCAAGATCACCTGCGTGTTATGCCAGAACCACATGGAGGACTCTCTGGGATGACCTGCCGGGCATGCCGGAACCACCTCTCAGACGTGCCAGAACCATGTGGCGGACAGTCCGGAATCACCTGTTGGGCATGCGCAACCACCTCTGAGACGTACCAGAACCACATGCCGTGCAGGCTGGAACCACCTACCGGACAGACCGGAATCAACTTTCGGGCATGCCGGAACCGCCTGTCAGATGTGCCAGAAACACGTGCCGGAGACGCCGGAAGCACCTGCCAAGCACGTTGGAACCACCTGCTCAACTCGCCTGAACCACCTGCCGGACATGCCAAAATCACCTGCCGACTATGCCAGAACCCCTTGGCGAACACTCCGGAATCACTTGCCGGGCATGCAGGAACCACCTCTCAGACATGCCAGAACCCCGTGCCAATGACCCCGGAAGCACCAGCCGAGCACGCCGGGACCACTTGCTCGACTCGCCAGAACCACCTGCCGATCACGCAAAAATCACCTGCCGGCTACGCCACAACCAGTTGGTGAACACTTTGGAATCACCTGCCAGGCTTGCTGGAACCACCTGCCAGTCATGCCAAAATCACCTGCCAACTACGCCAGAACCGCTTGGCGGACACTGCGGAAACACCTGTCGGGCCGGCTGGAACCACATCTCAGACGTGCCAGAAACGTGTTCATGAGATGCTGGAACCACACCCCGAACAGACGGATACCACCTGCCAGAACCGCCTGAACCACCTGCTGAGCACGCCGGAACCGCCTGCTCGACTCACCAGTACCACCTCCCTGACACGCCAAAATCACCTGCTGGGTATGCCAGAACCACTTGGCGGACACTCCGGAATCATCTGCCGGACATGCCGGAACCAGCTCTCAGACACACCAGAACCACGTGCCGGAGACGCCGGAAGCACCTGCCGAGCATGCCGGAGCCACCTGCTCGACTCGCCAGAAACACCTGCCGGACACGCCAAAATCACCTGCCGGGTACGCCAGAACCACCTGGCGGACACTACGGAATCACCTGCCGCGCATGCCGGAACCACCTCTCAGACGTGCCGGAAGCACGTGCCAGACACGCCGGAAACACCTACTGGACAGACCGGAACCACCTGCCAAGAACGCCGGAGCCACCTGTTCGACTCGCTGGAACCACCTGCCGGACAGGCCAATATCAACTGCTGGCTATGCCAGAACCACCTGGGGGACAGTCCGGGATCACCTGCCAGCCATGGCGGAACCACCTCTCAGACGTACCAGAACCACCTGCCGGAGAAGCTGGAAACACGTCCTGGACAGACTGGAACCACGTGACGGCCATGCCTGAACCACCTGCCGAGCACGGCGGAACCACCTGCCGGACACGCCAAAATCACCTGCGGGCTACGCCAGAACCACTTGGACGACTCTCCGAAATGACCTGCCGGGCATGTTGGAACCACCTCTCAGACGTGCCAGAAGCACGTGGCGGACAGTCCGGAATCACCTGTTGGGCATACGCAACCACCTCTGACACGTACCAGAACCACGTGCCGTGCACGCCGGAACCACCTACCGGACAGACCGGAATCAACTTTTGGGCATGCCGGAACCACCAGTCAGATGTGCCAGAAACACGTGCCGGAGACGCCGGAAGCACCTGCCGAGCACGTCGCAACCACCTGCTCAACTCGCCTGAACCACCTGCCGGACACGCCAAAATCACCTGCCCGCTACACCAGCACCACTTCGGGGACAAGCCGGAATCACGTGAGGGGCATGCCGGCACAGCCTCTCAGACTGAACCTCGTGCCGGACACCACAGAACCACCTGCCGGACAGACCGGAACCACCTGCCGGACACGCCGGAACCACCGGCTCGACCCGCCGGAACGACCGCTGGACATGCAAAATCACCTGCCGGCTACGCCGGAAACACTTGGCGAACACTCCGGAATCACCTGCCGGGCATGCCGGAACCACCTCTCAGATATGCCAGAACCACGTGCCAATGACCCCGGAAGCACCTGCCGAGCACGCCGGAACCACCTGCTCGACTCGCCAGAACCACCTGCCGGACACGCAAAAATCACCTGCCGGCTACGCCACAACCAGTTGGGGAACACTTCGGAATCACCTGCCGGGCTTGCTGGAACCACCTGCCGGTCATGCCCAAATCACCTGCCAACTACGCCAGTACCACTTGGCGGACACTGTGGAAACACCTGTCGGGCCGGCCGGAACCACATCTCAGACGTGCCAGAACCATGTGCATGAGATGCTGGAACCACACCCCGAACAGACGGAAAACACCGGCCAGACCCGTCTGAACAACCTGCCGAGCACGCCGGAGCCACCTGCTCGACTCGCCGGAACCACCTACCTGACATGCCCAAATCACCAGCCGGGTATGCCAGAACCACTTGGCGGACACTCCGGAATCATCTGCCGGACATGCCGGAACCAGCTCTCAGACACACCAGAACCACGTGCCGGAGACGCCGGAAGCACCTGCCGAGCATGCCGGAGCCACCTGCTCGACTCGCCAGAAACACCTGCCGGACACGCCAAAATCACCTGCCGGGTACGCCACAACCACCTGGCGGACACTCCGAAATCACCTGTCGCGCATGCCGGAACCAACTCTCAGACGTGCCGGAAGCACGTGCCGGACACGCCGGAATCACCTACCGGACAGACCGGAACCACCTGCCGAGCACGCCGGAGCCACCTGTTCGACTCGCTGGAACCACCTGCCGGACAGGCCAATATCAACTGCTGGCTGTGCCAGAACCACCTGGGGGACGGTCCGGAATCGCCTGCCAGCCATGGCGGAACCACCTCTCAGACGTACCAGAACCACCTGCCGGAGAAGCTGGAAACACGTCCTGGACAGTCTGGAACCACCTGCCGGCCAAGCCTGAACCACCTGCCAAGCACAACGGAACAACCTGCCAGGCACGCCAAGATCACCTGCGTGTTATGCCAGAACCACATGGAGGACTCTCTGGGATGACCTGCCGGGCATGCCGGAACCACCTCTCAGACGTGCCAGAACCATGTTGCGGACAGTCCGGAATCACCTGTTGGGCATGCGCAACCACCTCTGAGACGTACCAGAACCACATGCCGTGCAGGCTGGAACCACCTACCGGACTGACTGGAATCACCTTTCGGGCATGCCGTAACCACCTGTCAGATGTGCCAGAAACACGTGCCGGAGACGCCGGAAGCACCTGCCAAGCACGTTGGAACCACCTGCTCAACTCGCCTGAACCACCTGCCGGACATGCCAAAATCACCTGCCGACTATGCCAGAACCCCTTGGCGAACACTCCGGAATCACTTGCCGGGCATGCAGGAACCACCTCTCAGACATGCCAGAACCCCGTGCCAATGACCCCGGAAGCACCAGCCGAGCACGCCGGGACCACTTGCTCGACTCGCCAGAACCACCTGCCGATCACGCAAAAATCACCTGCTGGCTACGCCACAACCAGTTGGTGAACACTTTGGAATCACCTGCCAGGCTTGCTGGAACCACCTGCCAGTCATGCCAAAATCACCTGCCAACTACGCCAGAACCGCTTGGCGGACACTGCGGAAACACCTGTCGGGCCGGCTGGAACCACATCTCAGACGTGCCAGAAACGTGTTCATGAGATGCTGGAACCACACCCCGAACAGACGGATACCACCTGCCAGAACCGCCTGAACCACCTGCTGAGCACGCCGGAACCACCTGCTCGACTCACCGGTACCACCTCCCTGACACGCCAAAATCACCTGCTGGGTATGCCAGAACCACTTGGCGGACACTCCGGAATCATCTGCCGGACATGACGGAACCAGCTCTCAGACACACCAGAACCACGTGCCGGAGACGCCGGAAGCACCTGCCGAGCATGCCGGAGCCACCTGCTCGACTCGCCAGAAACACCTGCCGGACACGCCAAAATCACCTGCCGGGTATGCCAGAACCACCTGGCGGACACTACGGAATCACCTGCCGCGCATGCCGGAACCACCTCTCAGACGTGCCGGAAGCACGTGCCAGACACGCCGGAAACACCTACCGGACAGACCGGAACCACCTGCCAAGAACGCCGGAGCCACCTGTTCGACTCGCTGGAACCACCTGCCGGACAGGCCAATATCAACTGCTGGCTATGCCAGAACCACCTGGGGGACAGTCCGGGATCACCTGCCAGCCATGGCGGAACCACCTCTCAGACGTACCAGAACCACCTGCCGGAGAAGCTGGAAACACGTCCTGGACAGACTGGAACCACGTGACGGCCATGCCTGAACCACCTGCCGAGCACGGCGGAACCACCTGCCGGACACGCCAAAATCACCTGCGGGCTACGCCAGAACCACTTGGACGACTCTCCGAAATGACCTGCCGGGCATGTTGGAACCACCTCTCAGACGTGCCAGAAGCACGTGGCGGACAGTCCGGTATCACCTGTTGGGCATACGCAACCACATCTGACACTTACCAGAACCGCGTGCCGTGCACGCCGGAACCACCTACCGGACAGACCGGAATCAACTTTTGGGCATGCCGGAACCACCAGTCAGATGTGCCAGAAACACGTGCCGGAGACGCCGGAAGCACCTGCCGAGCACGTCGCAACCACCTGCTCAACTCGCCTGAACCACCTGCCGGACACGCCAAAATCACCTGCCCGCTACACCAGCACCACTACGGGGACAAGCCGGAATCACGTGAGGGGCATGCCGGAACAGCCTCTCAGACTGAACCTCGTGCCGGACACCACAGAACCACCTGCCGGACAGACCGGAACCACCTGCCGGACACGCCGGAACCACCGGCTCGACCCGCCGGAACGACCGCTGGACATGCAAAATCACCTGCCGGCTACGCCGGAAACACTTGGCGAACACTCCGGAATCACCTGCCGGGCATGCCGGAACCACCTCTCAGATATGCCAGAACCACGTGCCAATGACCCCGGAAGCACCTGCCGAGCACGCCGGAACCACCTGCTCGACTCGCCAGAACCACCTGCCGGACACGCAAAAATCACCTGCCGGCTACGCCACAACCAGTTGGGGAACACTTCGGAATCACCTGCCGGGCTTGCTGGAACCACCTGCCGGTCATGCCCAAATCACCTGCCAACTACGCCAGTACCACTTGGCGGACACTGTGGAAACACCTGTCGGGCCGGCCGGAACCACATCTCAGACGTGCCAGAACCATGTGCATGAGATGCTGGAACCACACCCCGAACAGACGGAAAACACCTGCCAGACCCGTCTGAACAACCTGCCGAGCACGCCGGAGCCACCTGCTCGACTCGCCGGAACCACCTACCTGACATGCCCAAATCACCAGCCGGGTATGCCAGAACCACTTGGCGGACACTCCGGAATCATCTGCCGGACATGCCGGAACCAGCTCTCAGACACACCAGAACCACGTGCCGGAGACGCCGGAAGCACCTGCCGAGCATGCCGGAGCCACCTGCTCGACTCGCCAGAAACACCTGCCGGACACGCCAAAATCACCTGCCGGGTACGCCAGAACCACCTGGCGGACACTCCGAAATCACCTGTCGCGCATGCCGGAACCACCTCTCAGACGTGCCGGAAGCACGTGCCGGACACGCCGGAATCACCTACCGGACACACCGGAACCACCTGCCGAGCACGCCGGAGCCACCTGTTCGACTCGCTGGAACCACCTGCCGGACAGGCCAATATCAACTGCTGGCTATGCCAGAACCACCTGGGGGACGGTCCGGAATCACCTGCCAGCCATGGCGGAACCACCTCTCAGACGTACCAGAACCACCTGCCGGAGAAGCTGGAAACACGTCCTGGACAGTCTGGAACCACCTGCCGGCCAAGCCTGAACCACCTGCCAAGCACAACGGCACAACCTGCCAGACACGCCAAAATCACCTGCGTGTTATGCCAGAACCACTTGGAGGACTCTCTGGGATGACCTGCCGGGCATGCCGGAACCACCTCTCAGACGTGCCAGAACCATGTGGCGGACAGTCCGGAATCACCTGTTGGGCATGCGCAACCACCTCTGAGACGTACCAGAACCACATGCCGTGCAGGCTGGAACCACCTACCGGACAGACCGGAATCACCTTTCGGGCATGCCGGAACCACCTGTCAGATGTGCCAGAAACACGTGCCGGAGACGCCGGAAGCACCTGCCAAGCACGTTGGAACCACCTGCTCAACTCGCCTGAACCACCTGCCGGACATGCCAAAATCACCTGCCGACTATGCCAGAACCACTTGGCGAACACTCCGGAATCACTTGCCGGGCATGCAGGAACCACCTCTCAGACATGCCAGAACCCCGTGCCAATGACCCCGGAAGCACCAGCCGAGCACGCCGGAACCACCTGCTCGACTCGCCAGAACCACCTGCCGATCACGCAAAAATCACCTGCCGGCTACGCCACAACCAGTTGGTGAACACTTTGGAATCACCTGCCAGGCTTGCTGGAACCACCTGCCAGTCATGCCAAAATCACCTGCCAACTACGCCAGAACCGCTTGGCGGACACTGCGGAAACACCTGTCGGGCCGGCTGGAACCACATCTCAGACGTGCCAGAAACGTGTTCATGAGATGCTGGAACCACACCCCGAAGAGACGGATACCACCTGCCAGAACCGCCTGAACCACCTGCTGAGCACGCCGGAACCACCTGCTCGACTCACCGGTACCACCTCCCTGACACGCCAAAATCACCTGCTGGGTATGCCAGAACCACTTGGCGGACACTCCGGAATCATCTGCCGGACATGCCGGAACCAGCTCTCAGACACACCAGAACCAAGTGCCGGAGACGCCGGAAGCACCTGCCGAGCATGCCGGAGCCACCTGCTCGACTCGCCAGAAACACCTGCCGGACACGCCAAAATCACCTGCCGGGTACGCCAGAACCACCTGGCGGACACTACGGAATCACCTGCCGCGCATGCCGGAACCACCTCTCAGACGTGCCGGAAGCACGTGCCAGACACGCCGGAAACACCTACCGGACAGACCGGAACCACCTGCCAAGAACGCCGGAGCCACCTGTTCGACTCGCTGGAACCACCTGCCGGACAGGCCAATATCAACTGCTGGCTATGCCAGAACCACCTGGGGGTCAGTCCGGGATCACCTGCCAGCCATGGTGGAACCACCTCTCAGACGTACCAGAACCACCTGCCGGAGAAGCTGGAAACACGTCCTGGACAGACTGGAACCACGTGACGGCCATGCCTGAACCACCTGCCGAGCACGGCGGAACCACCTGCCGGACACGCCAAAATCACCTGCGGGCTACGCCAGAACCACTTGGACGACTCTCCGAAATGACCTGCCGGGCATGTTGGAACCACCTCTCAGACGTGCCAGAAGCACGTGGCGGACAGTCCGGAATCACCTGTTGGGCATACGCAACCACCTGTGAGACGTACCAGAACCATGTGCCGTGCACGCCGGAACCACCTACCGGACAGACCGGAATCAACTTTTGGGCATGCCGGAACCACCAGTCAGATGTGCCAGAAACACGTGCCGGAGACGCCGGAAGCACCTGCCGAGCACGTCGCAACCACCTGCTCAACTCGCCTGAACCACCTGCCGGACACGCCAAAATCACCTGCCCGCTACACCAGCACCACTTCGGGGACAAGCCGGAATCACGTGAGGGGCATGCCGGCACAGCCTCTCAGACTGAACCTCGTGCCGGACACCACAGAACCACCTGCCGGACAGACCGGAACCACCTGCCGGACACGCCGGAACCACCGGCTCGACCCGCCGGAACGACCGCTGGACATGCAAAATCACCTGCCGGCTACGCCGGAAACACTTGGCGAACACTCCGGAATCACCTGCCGGGCATGCCGGAACCACCTCTCAGATATGCCAGAACCACATGCCAATGACCCCGGAAGCACCTGCCGAGCACGCCGGAAACACCTGCTCGACTCGCCAGAACCACCTGCCGGACACGCAGAAATCACCTGCCGGCTACGCCACAACCAGTTGGGGAACACTTCGGAATCACCTGCCGGGCTTGCTGGAACCACCTGCCGGTCATGCCAAAATCACCTGCCAACTACGCCAGTACCACTTGGCGGACACTGTGGAAACACCTGTCGGGCCGGCCGGAACCACATCTCAGACGTGCCGGAACCATGTGCATGAGATGCTGGAACCACACCCCGAACAGACGGAAATCACCTGCCAGACCAGTCTGAACAACCTGCCGAGCACGCCGGAGCCACCTGCTCGACTCGCCGGAACCACCTACCTGACACGCCAAAATCACCTGCTGGGTATGCCAGAACCACTTGGCGGACACTCCGGAATCATCTGCCTGACATGCCGGAACCTGCTCTCAGACACACCAGAACCAAGTGCCGGAGACGCCGGAAGCACCTGCCGAGCATGCCGGAGCCACCTGCTCGACTCGCCAGAAACACCTGCCGGACACGCCAAAATCACCTGCCGGGTACGCCAGAACCACCTGGCGGACACTACGGAATCACCTGCCTCGCATGCCGGAACCACCTCTCAGACGTGCGGGAAGCACGTGCCAGACACGCCGCAAACACCTACCGGACAGACCGGAACCACCTGCCAAGAACGCCGGAGCCACCTGTTCGACTCGCTGGAACCACCTGCCGGACAGGCCAATATCAACTGCTGGCTATGCCAGAACCACCTGGGGGACAGCCCGGGATCACCTGCCAGCCATGGCGGAACCACCTCTCAGACGTACCAGAACCACCTGCCGGAGAAGCTGGAAACACGTCCTGGACAGACTGGAACCACGTGACGGCCATGCCTGAACCACCTGCCAGACCCGTCTGAACAACCTGCCGAGCACGCCGGAGCCACCTGCTCGACTCGCCGGAACCACCTACCTGACATGCCCAAATCACCAGCCGGGTATGCCAGAACCACTTGGCGGACACTCCGGAATCATCTGCCGGACATGCCAGAACCAGCTCTCAGACACACCAGAACCACGTGCCGGAGACGCCGGAAGCACCTGCTGAGCATGCCGGAGCCACCTGCTCGACTCGCCAGAAACACCTGCCGGACACGCCAAAATCACCTGCCGGGTACGCCAGAACCACCTGGCGGACACTCCGAAACCAACTGTCGCGCATGCCGGAACCACCTCTCAGACGTGCCGGAAGCACGTGCCGGACACGCCGGAATCACCTACCGGACAGACCGGAACCACCTGCCGAGCACGCCGGAGCCACCTGTTCGACTCGCTGGAACCACCTGCCGGACAGGCCTTTATCAACTGCTGGCTATGCCAGAACCACCTGGGGGACGGTCCGGAATCACCTGCCAGCCATGGCGGAACCACCTCTCAGACGTACCAGAACCACCTGCCGGAGAAGCTGGAAACACGTCCTGGACAGTCTGGAACCACCTGCCGGCCAAGCCTGAACCACCTGCCCAGCACAACGGAACAACCTGCCAGACACGCCAAAATCACCTGCGTGTTATGCCAGAACCACTTGGAGGACTCTCTGGGATGACCTGCCGGGCATGCCGGAACCACCTCTCAGACGTGCCAGAACCATGTGGCGGACAGTCCGGAATCACCTGTTGGGCATGCGCAACCACCTCTGAGACGTACCAGAACCACATGCCGTGCAGGCTGGAACCACCTACCGGACAGACCGGAATCACCTTTCGGGCATGCCGGAACCACCTGTCAGATGTGCCAGAAACACGTGCCGGAGACGCCGGAAGCACCTGCCAAGCACGTTGGAACCACCTGCTCAACTCGCCTGAACCACCTGCCGGACATGCCAAAATCACCTGCCGACTATGCCAGAACCACTTGGCGAACACTCCGGAATCACTTTCCAGGCATGCAGGAACCACCTCTCAGACATGCCAGAACCCCGTGCCAATGACCCCGGAAGCACCAGCCGAGCACGCCGGAACCACCTGCTCGACTCGCCAGAACCACCTGCCGATCACGCAAAAATCACCTGCCGGCTACGCCACAACCAGTTGGTGAACACTTTGGAATCACCTGCCAGGCTTGCTGGAACCACCTGCCAGTCATGCCAAAATCACCTGCCAACTACGCCAGAACCGCTTGGCGGACACTGCGGAAACACCTGTCGGGCCGGCTGGAACCACATCTCAGACGTGCCAGAAACCTGTTCATGAGATGCTGGAACCACACCCCGAACAGACGGATACCACCTGCCAGAACCGCCTGAACCACCTGCTGAGCACGCCGGAACCACCTGCTCGACTCACCGGTACCACCTCCCTGACACGCCAAAATCACCTGCTGGGTATGCCAGAACCACTTGGCGGACACTCCGGA
Source organism: Equus caballus (assembly GCF_041296265.1). Classification (NCBI taxonomy): domain Eukaryota; kingdom Metazoa; phylum Chordata; class Mammalia; order Perissodactyla; family Equidae; genus Equus; species Equus caballus. The sequence goes on from NC_091697.1 coordinate 4,806,365, forward strand.
ATCATCTGCCGGACATGCCGGAACCAGCTCTCAGACACACCAGAACCAAGTGCCGGAGACGCCGGAAGCACCTGCCGAGCACGCCGGAACCACCTGCTCGACTCGCCAGAATCACCTGCCGGACACGCCAAAATCACCTGCCGGGTATGCCAGAACCACCTGGCGGACACTACGGAATCACCTGCCGCGCATGCCGGAACCACCTCTCAGACGTGCCGGAAGCACGTGCCAGACACGCCGCAAACACCTACCGGACAGACCGGAACCACCTGCCGAGCACGCCGGAGCCACCTGTTCGACTCGCTGGAACCACCTGCCGGACACGCCAAAATCACCTGCCCGCTACACCAGCACCACTTCGGGGACAAGCCGGAATCACGTGAGGGGCATGCCGGCACAGCCTCTCAGACTGAACCTCGTGCCGGACACCACAGAACCACCTGCCGGACAGACCGGAACCACCTGCCGGACACGCCGGAACCACCGGCTCGACCCGCCGGAACGACCGCTGGACATGCAAAATCACCTGCCGGCTACGCCGGAAACACTTGGCGAACACTCCGGAATCACCTGCCGGGCATGCCGGAACCACCTCTCAGATATGCCAGAACCACGTGCCAATGACCCCGGAAGCACCTGCCGAGCACGCCGGAACCACCTGCTCGACTCGCCAGAACCACCTGCCGGACACGCAAAAATCACCTGCCGGCTACGCCACAACCAGTTGGGGAACACTTCGGAATCACCTGCCGGGCTTGCTGGAACCACCTGCCAGTCATGCCAAAATCACCTGCCAACTACGCCAGTACCACTTGGCGGACACTGTGGAAACACCTGTCGGGCCGGCCAGAACCACATCTCAGACGTGCCAGAACCATGTGCATGAGATGCTGGAACCACACCCCGAAAAGACGGAAAACACCTGCCAGACCCGTCTGAACAACCTGCCGAGCACGCCGGAGCCACCTGCTCGACTCGCCGGAACCACCTACCTGACATGCCCAAATCACCAGCCAGGTATGCCAGAACCACTTGGCGGACACTCCGGAATCATCTGCCGGACATGCCGGAACCAGCTCTCAGACACACCAGAACCACGTGCCGGAGACGCCGGAAGCACCTGCCGAGCATGCCGGAGCCACCTGCTCGACTCGCCAGAAACACCTGCCGGACAGGCCAATATCAACTGCTGGCTATGCCAGAACCACCTGGGGGACGGTCCGGAATCACCTGCCAGCCATGGCGGAACCACCTCTCAGACGTACCAGAACCACCTGCCGGAGAAGCTGGAAACACGTCCTGGACAGTCTGGAACCACCTGCCGGCCAAGCCTGAACCACCTGCCCAGCACAACGGAACAACCTGCCAGACACGCCAAAATCACCTGCGTGTTATGCCAGAACCACTTGGAGGACTCTCTGGGATGACCTGCCGGGCATGCCGGAACCACCTCTCAGACGTGCCAGAACCATGTGGCGGACAGTCCGGAATCACCTGTTGGGCATGCGCAACCACCTCTGAGACGTACCAGAACCACATGCCGTGCAGGCTGGAACCACCTACCGGACAGACCGGAATCACCTTTCGGGCATGCCGGAACCACCTGTCAGATGTGCCAGAAACACGTGCCGGAGACGCCGGAAGCACCTGCCAAGCACGTTGGAACCACCTGCTCAACTCGCCTGAACCACCTGCCGGACATGCCAAAATCACCTGCCGACTATGCCAGAACCACTTGGCGAACACTCCGGAATCACTTGCCGGGCATGCAGGAACCACCTCTCAGACATGCCAGAACCCCGTGCCAATGATCCCGGAAGCACCAGCCGAGCACGCCGGAACCACCTGCTCGACTCGCCAGAGCCACCTGCCGATCACGCAAAAATCACCTGCCAGCTACGCCACAACCAGTTGGTGAACACTTTGGAATCACCTTCCAGGCTTGCTGAAACCACCTGCCAGTCATGCCAAAATCACCTGCCAACTACGCCAGAACCGCTTGGCGGACACTGCGGAAACACCTGTCGGGCCGGCTGGAACCACATCTCAGACGTGCCAGAAACCTGTTCATGAGATGCTGGAACCACACCCCGAACAGACGGATACCACCTGCCAGAACCGCCTGAACCACCTGCTGAGCACGCCGCAACCACCTGCTCGACTCACCGGTACCACCTCCCTGACACGCCAAAATCACCTGCTGGGTATGCCAGAACCACTTGGCGGACACTCCGGAATCATCTGCCGGACATGCCGGAACCAGCTCTCAGACACACCAGAACCAAGTGCCGGAGACGCCGGAAGCACCTGCCGAGCATGCCGGAGACACCTGCTTGAATCGCCAGGAACACCTGCCGGACACGCCAAAATCACCTGCCCGGTACGCCAGAACCACCTGGCGGACACTACGGAATCACCTGCCGCGCATGCCGGAACCACCTCTCAGACGTGCCGGAAGCACGTGCCAGACACGCCGGAAACACCTACCGGACAGACCGGAACCACCTGCCAAGAACGCCGGAGCCACCTGTTCGACTCGCTGGAACCACCTGCCGGGCAGGCCAATATCAACTGCTGGCTATGCCAGAACCACCTGGGGGACAGTCCGGGATCACCTGCCAGCCATGGCGGAACCACCTCTCAGACGTACCAGAACCTCATGCCGGAGAAGCTGGAAACACGTCCTGGACAGACTGGAACCACGTGACGGCCATGCCTGAACCACCTGCCGAGCACGGCAGAACCACCTGCCGGACACGCCAAAATCACCTGCGGGCTACGCCAGAACCACTTGGACGACTCTCCGAAATGACCTGCCGGGCATGTTGGAACCACCTGTCAGACGTGCCAGAAGCACGTGGCGGACAGTCCGGAATCACCTGTTGGGCATACGCAACCACCTGTGAGACGTACCAGAACCACGTGCCGTGCACGCCGGAACCACCTACCGGACAGACCGGAATCAACTTTTGGGCATGCCGGAACCACCAGTCAGATGTGCCAGAAACACGTGCCGGAGACGCGGGAAGCACCTGCCGAGCACGTCGCAACCACCTGCTCAACTCGCCTGAACCACCTGCCGGACACGCCAAAATCATCTGCCCGCTACACCAGCACCACTTCGGGGACAAGCCGGAATCACATGAGGGGCATGCCGGCACAGCCTCTCAGACTGAACCTCGTGCCGGACACCACAGAACCACCTGCCGGACAGACCGGAACCACCTGCCGGACACGCCAGAACCACCGGCTCGACCCGCCGGAACGACCGCTGGACATGCAAAATCACCTGCCGGCTATGCCGGAAACACTTGGCGAACACTCCGGAATCACCTGCCGGGCATGCCGGAACCACCTCTCAGATATGCCAGAACCACGTGCCAATGACCCCGGAAGCACCTGCCGAGCACGCCGGAACCACCTGCTCGACTCGCCAGAACCACCTGCCGGACACGCAAAAATCACCTGCCGGCTACGCCACAACCAGTTGGGGAACACTTCGGAATCACCTGCCGGGCTTGCTGGAACCACCTGCCGGTCATGCCAAAATCACCTGCCAACTACGCCAGTACCACTTGGCGGACACTGTGGAAACAACTGTCGGGCCGGCCGGAACCACATCTCAGACGTGCCAGAACCATGTGCATGAGATGCTTTAACCACACCCCGAAGAGACGGAAAACACCTGCCAGACCCGTCTGAACAACCTGCCGAGCACGCCGGAGCCACCTGCTCGACTCGCCGGAACCACCTACCTGACATGCCCAAATCACCAGCCGGGTATGCCAGAACCACTTGCCGGACACTCCGGAATCATCTGCCGGACATGCCGGAACCAGCTCTCAGACACACCAGAACCACGTGCCGGAGACGCCGGAAGCACCTTCCGAGCATGCCGGAGCCACCTGCTGGACTCGCCAGAAACACCTGACGGACACGCCAAAATCACCTGCCGGGTATGCCAGAACCACCTGGCGGACACTCCGAAACCACATGTCACGCATGCCGGAACCACCTCTCAGACGTGCCGGAAGCACGTGCCGGACACGGCGGAAACACCTACCGGACAGACCGGAACCACCTGCCAAGAACGCCGGAGCCACCTGTGCGACTCGCTGGAACCACCTGCCGGACAGGCCAATATCAACTGCTGGCTATGCCAGAACCACCTGGGGGACAGTCCGGGATCACCTGCCAGCCATGGCGGAACCACCTCTCCGACGTACCAGAACCACCTGCCGGAGAAGCTGGAAACACGTCCTGGACAGACTGGAACCACGCGACGGCCATGCCTGAACCACCTGCCGAGCACGGCGGAACCACCTGCCGGACACGCCAAAATCACCTGCGGGCTACGCCAGAACCACTTTGACAACTCTCCGAAATGACCTGCCTGGCATGTTGGAACCACCTCTCAGACGTGCCAGAAGCACATGGCGGACAGTCCGGAATCACCTGTTGGGCATACGCAACCACCTCTGAGACGTACCAGAACCACGTGCCGTGCACGCCGGAACCACCTACCCGACAGACCGGAATCAACTCTTGGGCATGCCGGAACCACCAGTCAGATGTGCCAGAAACACGTGCCGGAGACGCCGGAAGCACCTGCCGAGCACGTCGCAACCACCTGCTCAACTCGCCTGAACCACCTGCCGGACACGCCAAAATCACCTGCCCGCTACACCAGCACCACTTCGGGGACAAGCCGGAATCACGTGAGGGGCATGCCGGCACAGCCTCTCAGACTGAACCTCGTGCCGCACACCACAGAACCACCTGCCGGACAGACCGGAACCACCTGCCGGACACGCCGGAACCACCGGCTCGACCCGCCGGAACGACCGCTGGACATGCAAAATCACCTGCCGGCTATGCCGGAAACACTTGGCGAACACTCCGGAAGCACCTGCCGAGCACGCCGGAACCACCTGCTCGACTCGCCAGAACCACCTGCCGGACACGCAAAAATCACCTGCCGGCTACGCCACAACCAGTTGGGGAACACTTCGGAATCACCTGCCGGGCTTGCTGGAACCACCTGCCGGTCATGCCAAAATCACCTGCCAACTACGCCAGTACCACTTGGCGGACACTGTGGAAACACCTGTCGGGCCGGCCGGAACCACATCTCAGACGTGCCAGAACCATGTGCATGAGATGCTGGAACCACACCCCGAACAGACGGAAAACACCTGCCAGACCCATCTGAACAACCTGCCGAGCACGCCGGAGCCACCTGCTCAACTCGCCGGAACCACCTACCTGACATGCCCAAATCACCAGCCGGGTATGCCAGAACCACTTGGCGGACACTCCGGAATCATCTGCCGGACATGCCGGAACCAGCTCTCAGACACACCAGAACCACGTGCCGGAGACGCCGGAAGCACCTGCCGAGCATGCCGGAGCCACCTGCTCGACTCATCAGAAACACCTGCCGCACACGCCAAAATCACCTGCCGGCTACGACCGAACCACCAGGCGTACACTCCGAAATCACCTGTCGCGCATGCCGGAACCACCTCTCAGATGTGCCGGAAGCACGTGCCGGACACGCCGGAATCACCTACTGGACAGACCCGAACCACCTGCCGAGCACGCCGGAGCCACCTGTTCGACTCGCTGGAACCACCTGCCGGACAGGCCAATATCAACTGCTGGCTATGCCAGAACCACCTGGGGGACGGTCCGGAATCACCTGCCAGCCATGGCGGAACCACCTCTCAGACGTACCAGAACCACCTGCCGGAGAAGCTGGAAACACGTCCTGGACAGTCTGGAACCACCTGCCGGCCAAGCCTGAACCACCTGCCAAGCACAACGGAACAACCTGCCAGACACGCCAAAATCACCTGCGTGTTATACCACAACCACTTGGAGGACTCTCTGGGATGACCTGCCGGGCATGCCGGAACCACCTCTCAGACGTGCCAGAACCATGTGGCGGACAGTCCGGAATCACCTGTTGGGCATACGCAACCACCTCTGACACGTACCAGAACCACGTGCCGTGCACGCCGGAACCAACTACCGGACAGACCGGAATCAACTTTTGGGCATGCCGGAACCACCAGTCAGATGTGCCAGAAACACGTGCCGGAGACGCCGGAAGCACCTGCCGAGCACGTCGCAACCACCTGCTCAACTCGCCTGAACCACCTGCCGGACACGCCAAAATCACCTGCCCGCTACACCAGCACCACTTCGGGGACAAGCCGGAATCACGTGAGGGGCATGCCGGCACAGCCTCTCAGACTGAACCTCGTGCCGGACACCACAGAACCACCTGCCGGACAGACCGGAACCACCTGCCGGACACGCCGGAACCACCGGCTCGACCCGCCGGAACGACCGCTGGACATGCAAAATCACCTGCCGGCTACGTCGGAAACACTTGGCGAACACTCCGGAAGCACCTGCCGGGCACTCCGGAACCACCTGCTCGACTCGCCAGAACCACCTGCCAGACACGCAAAAATCACCTGCCGGCTACGCCACAACCAGTTGGGGAACACTTCGGAATCACCTGCCGGGCTTGCTGGAACCACCTGCCGGTTATGCCAAAATCACCTGCCAACTACGCCAGTACCACTTGGCGGACACTGTGGAAACACCTGTCGGGCCGGCCGGAACCACATCTCAGACGTGCCAGAACCATGTGCATGAGATGCTGGAACCACACCCCGAACAGACGGAAAACACCTGCCAGACCCGTCTGAACAACCTGCCGAGCACGCCGGAGCCACCTGCTCGACTCGCCGGGACCACCTACCTGACATGCCCAAATCACCAGCCGGGTATGCCAGAACCACTTTCCGGAACCTCCGGAATCATCTGCCGGACATGCCGGAACCAGCTCTCAGACACACCAGAACCACGTGCCGGAGACGCCGGAAGCAGCTGCCGAGCACGTCGCAACCACCTGCTCAACTCGCCGGAACCACCTGCCGGGCACGCCAAAATCACCTGCCCGCTACACCACCACCACTTCGGGGACAAGCTGGAATCACGTGAGGGGCATGCCGGCACAGCCTCTCAGACTGAACCTCGTGCCGGACACCACAGAACCACCTGACGGACAGACCGGAACCACCTGCCGGACACGCCGGAACCACCGGCTCGACCCGCCCGAACGACCGCTGGACATGCAAAATCACCTGCCGGCTACGCCGGAAAAACTTGTCGAACACTCCGGAATCACCTGCCGGGCATGCCGGAAGCACCTCTCAGATATGACAGTACCACGTGCCAATGACCCCGGAAGCACCTGCCGAGCACGCCGGAACCACCTGCTCGACTCGCCAGAACCACCTGCCGGACACGCAAAAATCACCTGCCGGCTACGCCACAACCAGTTGGGGAACACTTCGGAATCACCTGCCGGGCTTGCTGGAACCACCTGCCGGTCATGCCAAAATCACCTGCCAACTACGCCAGTACCACTTGGCGGACACTGTGGAAACACCTGTCGGGCCGGCCGGAACCACATCTCAGACGTGCCAGAACCATGTGCATGAGATGCTGGAACCACACCCCGAACAGACGGAAAACACCTGCCAGACCCGTCTGAACAACCTGCCGAGCACGCCGGAGCCACCTGCTCGACTCGCCGGAACCACCTACCTGACATGCCCAAATCACCAGCCGGGTATGCCAGAACCACGTGGCGGACACTCCGGAATCATCTTCCGGACATGCAGGAACCAGCTCTCAGACACACCAGAACCACGTGCCGGAGACGCCGGAAGCACCTGCCGAGCATGCCGGAGCCACCTGCTCGACTCGCCAGAAACACCTGCCGGACATGCCAAAATCACCTGCCGGGTACGCCAGAACCACCTGGCGGACACTCTGAAATCACCTGTCGTGCATGCCGGAACCACCTCTCAGACGTGCCGGAAGCACGTGCCGGACACGCCGGAATCACCTACCGGACAGACCGGAACCACCTGCCGAGCACGCCGGAGCCACCTGTTCGACTCGCTGGAACCACCTGCCGGACAGGCCAATATCAACTGCTGGCTATGCCAGAACCACCTGGGGGACGGTCCGGAATCACCTGCCAGCCATGGCGGAACCACCTCTCAGACGTACCAGAACCACCTGCCGGAGAAGCTGGAAACACGTCCTGGACAGTCTGGAACCACCTGCCGGCCAAGCCTGAACCACCTGCCAAGCACAACGGAACAACCTGCCAGACACGCCAAAATCACCTGCGTGTTATGCCAGAACCACTTGGAGGACTCTCTGGGATGACCTGCCGGGCATGCCGGAACCACCTCTCAGACGTGCCAGAACCATGTGGCGGACAGTCCGGAATCACCTGTTGGGCATGCGCAACCACCTCTGAGACGTACCAGAACCACATGCCGTGCAGGCTGGAACCACCTACCGGACAGACCGGAATCACCTTTCGGGCATGCCGGAACCACCTGTCAGATGTGCCAGAAACACGTGCCGGAGACGCCGGAAGCACCTGCCAAGCACGTTGGAACCACCTGCTCAACTCGCCTGAACCACCTGCCGGACATGCCAAAATCACCTGCCGACTATGCCAGAACCACTTGGCGAACACTCCGGAATCACTTGCCGGGCATGCAGGAACCACCTCTCAGACATGCCAGAACCCCGTGCCAATGATCCCGGAAGCACCAGCCGAGCACGCCGGAACCACCTGCTCGACTCGCCAGAACCACCTGCCGATCACGCAAAAATCACCTGCCAGCTACGCCACAACCAGTTGGTGAACACTTTGGAATCACCTTCCAGGCTTGCTGAAACCACCTGCCAGTCATGCCAAAATCACCTGCCAACTACGCCAGAACCGCTTGGCGGACACTGCGGAAACACCTGTCGGGCCGGCTGGAACCACATCTCAGACGTGCCAGAAACCTGTTCATGAGATGCTGGAACCACACCCCGAACAGACGGATACCACCTGCCAGAACCGCCTGAACCACCTGCTGAGCACGCCGCAACCACCTGCTCGACTCACCGGTACCACCTCCCTGACACGCCAAAATCACCTGCTGGGTATGCCAGAACCACTTGGCGGACACTCCGGAATCATCTGCCGGACATGCCGGAACCAGCTCTCAGACACACCAGAACCAAGTGCCGGAGACGCCGGAAGCACCTGCCGAGCATGCCGGAGACACCTGCTTGAATCGCCAGGAACACCTGCCGGACACGCCAAAATCACCTGCCCGGTACGCCAGAACCACCTGGCGGACACTACGGAATCACCTGCCGCGCATGCCGGAACCACCTCTCAGACGTGCCGGAAGCACGTGCCAGACACGCCGGAAACACCTACCGGACAGACCGGAACCACCTGCCAAGAACGCCGGAGCCACCTGTTCGACTCGCTGGAACCACCTGCCGGGCAGGCCAATATCAACTGCTGGCTATGCCAGAACCACCTGGGGGACAGTCCGGGATCACCTGCCAGCCATGGCGGAACCACCTCTCAGACGTACCAGAACCTCATGCCGGAGAAGCTGGAAACACGTCCTGGACAGACTGGAACCACGTGACGGCCATGCCTGAACCACCTGCCGAGCACGGCAGAACCACCTGCCGGACACGCCAAAATCACCTGCGGGCTACGCCAGAACCACTTGGACGACTCTCCGAAATGACCTGCCGGGCATGTTGGAACCACCTGTCAGACGTGCCAGAAGCACGTGGCGGACAGTCCGGAATCACCTGTTGGGCATACGCAACCACCTGTGAGACGTACCAGAACCACGTGCCGTGCACGCCGGAACCACCTACCGGACAGACCGGAATCAACTTTTGGGCATGCCGGAACCACCAGTCAGATGTGCCAGAAACACGTGCCGGAGACGCCGGAAGCACCTGCCGAGCACGTCGCAACCACCTGCTCAACTCGCCTGAACCACCTGCCGGACACGCCAAAATCATCTGCCCGCTACACCAGCACCACTTCGGGGACAAGCCGGAATCACATGAGGGGCATGCCGGCACAGCCTCTCAGACTGAACCTCGTGCCGGACACCACAGAACCACCTTCCGGACAGACCGGAACCACCTGCCGGACACGCCAGAACCACCGGCTCGACCCGCCGGAACGACCGCTGGACATGCAAAATCACCTGCCGGCTATGCCGGAAACACTTGGCGAACACTCCGGAATCACCTGCCGGGCATGCCGGAACCACCTCTCAGATATGCCAGAACCACGTGCCAATGACCCCGGAAGCACCTGCCGAGCACGCCGGAACCACCTGCTCGACTCGCCAGAACCACCTGCCGGACACGCAAAAATCACCTGCCGGCTACGCCACAACCAGTTGGGGAACACTTCGGAATCACCTGCCGGGCTTGCTGGAACCACCTGCCGGTCATGCCAAAATCACCTGCCAACTACGCCAGTACCACTTGGCGGACACTGTGGAAACAACTGTCGGGCCGGCCGGAACCACATCTCAGACGTGCCAGAACCATGTGCATGAGATGCTTTAACCACACCCCGAAGAGACGGAAAACACCTGCCAGACCCGTCTGAACAACCTGCCGAGCACGCCGGAGCCACCTGCTCGACTCGCCGGAACCACCTACCTGACATGCCCAAATCACCAGCCGGGTATGCCAGAACCACTTGCCGGACACTCCGGAATCATCTGCCGGACATGCCGGAACCAGCTCTCAGACACACCAGAACCACGTGCCGGAGACGCCGGAAGCACCTTCCGAGCATGCCGGAGCCACCTGCTGGACTCGCCAGAAACACCTGACGGACACGCCAAAATCACCTGCCGGGTATGCCAGAACCACCTGGCGGACACTCCGAAACCACATGTCACGCATGCCGGAACCACCTCTCAGACGTGCCGGAAGCACGTGCCGGACACGCCGGAAACACCTACCGGACAGACCGGAACCACCTGCCAAGAACGCCGGAGCCACCTGTGCGACTCGCTGGAACCACCTGCCGGACAGGCCAATATCAACTGCTGGCTATGCCAGAACCACCTGGGGGACAGTCCGGGATCACCTGCCAGCCATGGCGGAACCACCTCTCCGACGTACCAGAACCACCTGCCGGAGAAGCTGGAAACACGTCCTGGACAGACTGGAACCACGCGACGGCCATGCCTGAACCACCTGCCGAGCACGGCGGAACCACCTGCCGGACACGCCAAAATCACCTGCGGGCTACGCCAGAACCACTTTGACAACTCTCCGAAATGACCTGCCTGGCATGTTGGAACCACCTCTCAGACGTGCCAGAAGCACATGGCGGACAGTCCGGAATCACCTGTTGGGCATACGCAACCACCTCTGAGACGTACCAGAACCACGTGCCGTGCACGCCGGAACCACCTACCCGACAGACCGGAATCAACTCTTGGGCATGCCGGAACCACCAGTCAGATGTGCCAGAAACACGTGCCGGAGACGCCGGAAGCACCTGCCGAGCACGTCGCAACCACCTGCTCAACTCGCCTGAACCACCTGCCGGACACGCCAAAATCACCTGCCCGCTACACCAGCACCACTTCGGGGACAAGCCGGAATCACGTGAGGGGCATGCCGGCACAGCCTCTCAGACTGAACCTCGTGCCGCACACCACAGAACCACCTGCCGGACAGACCGGAACCACCTGCCGGACACGCCGGAACCACCGGCTCGACCCGCCGGAACGACCGCTGGACATGCAAAATCACCTGCCGGCTATGCCGGAAACACTTGGCGAACACTCCGGAAGCACCTGCCGAGCACGCCGGAACCACCTGCTCGACTCGCCAGAACCACCTGCCGGACACGCAAAAATCACCTGCCGGCTACGCCACAACCAGTTGGGGAACACTTCGGAATCACCTGCCGGGCTTGCTGGAACCACCTGCCGGTCATGCCAAAATCACCTGCCAACTACGCCAGTACCACTTGGCGGACACTGTGGAAACACCTGTCGGGCCGGCCGGAACCACATCTCAGACGTGCCAGAACCATGTGCATGAGATGCTGGAACCACACCCCGAACAGACGGAAAACACCTGCCAGACCCATCTGAACAACCTGCCGAGCACGCCGGAGCCACCTGCTCAACTCGCCGGAACCACCTACCTGACATGCCCAAATCACCAGCCGGGTATGCCAGAACCACTTGGCGGACACTCCGGAATCATCTGCCGGACATGCCGGAACCAGCTCTCAGACACACCAGAACCACGTGCCGGAGACGCCGGAAGCACCTGCCGAGCATGCCGGAGCCACCTGCTCGACTCATCAGAAACACCTGCCGCACACGCCAAAATCACCTGCCGGCTACGACCGAACCACCAGGCGTACACTCCGAAATCACCTGTCGCGCATGCCGGAACCACCTCTCAGATGTGCCGGAAGCACGTGCCGGACACGCCGGAATCACCTACTGGACAGACCCGAACCACCTGCCGAGCACGCCGGAGCCACCTGTTCGACTCGCTGGAACCACCTGCCGGACAGGCCAATATCAACTGCTGGCTATGCCAGAACCACCTGGGGGACGGTCCGGAATCACCTGCCAGCCATGGCGGAACCACCTCTCAGACGTACCAGAACCACCTGCCGGAGAAGCTGGAAACACGTCCTGGACAGTCTGGAACCACCTGCCGGCCAAGCCTGAACCACCTGCCAAGCACAACGGAACAACCTGCCAGACACGCCAAAATCACCTGCGTGTTATACCACAACCACTTGGAGGACTCTCTGGGATGACCTGCCGGGCATGCCGGAACCACCTCTCAGACGTGCCAGAACCATGTGGCGGACAGTCCGGAATCACCTGTTGGGCATACGCAACCACCTCTGACACGTACCAGAACCACGTGCCGTGCACGCCGGAACCAACTACCGGACAGACCGGAATCAACTTTTGGGCATGCCGGAACCACCAGTCAGATGTGCCAGAAACACGTGCCGGAGACGCCGGAAGCACCTGCCGAGCACGTCGCAACCACCTGCTCAACTCGCCTGAACCACCTGCCGGACACGCCAAAATCACCTGCCCGCTACACCAGCACCACTTCGGGGACAAGCCGGAATCACGTGAGGGGCATGCCGGCACAGCCTCTCAGACTGAACCTCGTGCCGGACACCACAGAACCACCTGCCGGACAGACCGGAACCACCTGCCGGACACGCCGGAACCACCGGCTCGACCCGCCGGAACGACCGCTGGACATGCAAAATCACCTGCCGGCTACGTCGGAAACACTTGGCGAACACTCCGGAAGCACCTGCCGGGCACTCCGGAACCACCTGCTCGACTCGCCAGAACCACCTGCCAGACACGCAAAAATCACCTGCCGGCTACGCCACAACCAGTTGGGGAACACTTCGGAATCACCTGCCGGGCTTGCTGGAACCACCTGCCGGTTATGCCAAAATCACCTGCCAACTACGCCAGTACCACTTGGCGGACACTGTGGAAACACCTGTCGGGCCGGCCGGAACCACATCTCAGACGTGCCAGAACCATGTGCATGAGATGCTGGAACCACACCCCGAACAGACGGAAAACACCTGCCAGACCCGTCTGAACAACCTGCCGAGCACGCCGGAGCCACCTGCTCGACTCGCCGGGACCACCTACCTGACATGCCCAAATCACCAGCCGGGTATGCCAGAACCACTTTCCGGAACCTCCGGAATCATCTGCCGGACATGCCGGAACCAGCTCTCAGACACACCAGAACCACGTGCCGGAGACGCCGGAAGCAGCTGCCGAGCACGTCGCAACCACCTGCTCAACTCGCCGGAACCACCTGCCGGGCACGCCAAAATCACCTGCCCGCTACACCACCACCACTTCGGGGACAAGCTGGAATCACGTGAGGGGCATGCCGGCACAGCCTCTCAGACTGAACCTCGTGCCGGACACCACAGAACCACCTGACGGACAGACCGGAACCACCTGCCGGACACGCCGGAACCACCGGCTCGACCCGCCCGAACGACCGCTGGACATGCAAAATCACCTGCCGGCTACGCCGGAAAAACTTGTCGAACACTCCGGAATCACCTGCCGGGCATGCCGGAAGCACCTCTCAGATATGACAGTACCACGTGCCAATGACCCCGGAAGCACCTGCCGAGCACGCCGGAACCACCTGCTCGACTCGCCAGAACCACCTGCCGGACACGCAAAAATCACCTGCCGGCTACGCCACAACCAGTTGGGGAACACTTCGGAATCACCTGCCGGGCTTGCTGGAACCACCTGCCGGTCATGCCAAAATCACCTGCCAACTACGCCAGTACCACTTGGCGGACACTGTGGAAACACCTGTCGGGCCGGCCGGAACCACATCTCAGACGTGCCAGAACCATGTGCATGAGATGCTGGAACCACACCCCGAACAGACGGAAAACACCTGCCAGACCCGTCTGAACAACCTGCCGAGCACGCCGGAGCCACCTGCTCGACTCGCCGGAACCACCTACCTGACATGCCCAAATCACCAGCCGGGTATGCCAGAACCACGTGGCGGACACTCCGGAATCATCTTCCGGACATGCAGGAACCAGCTCTCAGACACACCAGAACCACGTGCCGGAGACGCCGGAAGCACCTGCCGAGCATGCCGGAGCCACCTGCTCGACTCGCCAGAAACACCTGCCGGACACGCCAAAATCACCTGCCGGGTACGCCAGAACCACCTGGCGGACACTCTGAAATCACCTGTCGTGCATGCCGGAACCACCTCTCAGACGTGCCGGAAGCACGTGCCGGACACGCCGGAATCACCTACCGGACAGACCGGAACCACCTGCCGAGCACGCCGGAGCCACCTGTTCGACTCGCTGGAACCACCTGCCGGACAGGCCAATATCAACTGCTGGCTATGCCAGAACCACCTGGGGGACGGTCCGGAATCACCTGCCAGCCATGGCGGAACCACCTCTCAGACGTACCAGAACCACCTGCCGGAGAAGCTGGAAACACGTCCTGGACAGTCTGGAACCACCTGCCGGCCAAGCCTGAACCACCTGCCCAGCACAACGGAACAACCTGCCAGACACGCCAAAATCACCTGCGTGTTATGCCAGAACCACTTGGAGGACTCTCTGGGATGACCTGCCGGGCATGCCGGAACCACCTCTCAGACGTGCCAGAACCATGTGGCGGACAGTCCGGAATCACCTGTTGGGCATGCGCAACCACCTCTGAGACGTACCAGAACCACATGCCGTGCAGGCTGGAACCACCTACCGGACAGACCGGAATCACCTTTCGGGCATGCCGGAACCACCTGTCAGATGTGCCAGAAACACGTGCCGCAGACGCCGGAAGCACCTGCCAAGCACGTTGGAACCACCTGCTCAACTCGCCTGAACCACCTGCCGGACATGCCAAAATCACCTGCCGACTATGCCAGAACCACTTGGCGAACACTCCGGAATCACTTGCCGGGCATGCAGGAACCACCTCTCAGACATGCCAGAACCCCGTGCCAATGATCCCGGAAGCACCAGCCGAGCACGCCGGAACCACCTGCTCGACTCGCCAGAGCCACCTGCCGATCACGCAAAAATCACCTGCCAGCTACGCCACAACCAGTTGGTGAACACTTTGGAATCACCTTCCAGGCTTGCTGAAACCACCTGCCAGTCATGCCAAAATCACCTGCCAACTACGCCAGAACCGCTTGGCGGACACTGCGGAAACACCTGTCGGGCCGGCTGGAACCACATCTCAGACGTGCCAGAAACCTGTTCATGAGATGCTGGAACCACACCCCGAACAGACGGATACCACCTGCCAGAACCGCCTGAACCACCTGCTGAGCACGCCGCAACCACCTGCTCGACTCACCGGTACCACCTCCCTGACACGCCAAAATCACCTGCTGGGTATGCCAGAACCACTTGGCGGACACTCCGGAATCATCTGCCGGACATGCCGGAACCAGCTCTCAGACACACCAGAACCAAGTGCCGGAGACGCCGGAAGCACCTGCCGAGCATGCCGGAGACACCTGCTTGAATCGCCAGGAACACCTGCCGGACACGCCAAAATCACCTGCCCGGTACGCCAGAACCACCTGGCGGACACTACGGAATCACCTGCCGCGCATGCCGGAACCACCTCTCAGACGTGCCGGAAGCACGTGCCAGACACGCCGCAAACACCTACCGGACAGACCGGAACCACCTGCCAAGAACGCCGGAGCCACCTGTTCGACTCGCTGGAACCACCTGCCGGGCAGGCCAATATCAACTGCTGGCTATGCCAGAACCACCTGGGGGACAGTCCGGGATCACCTGCCAGCCATGGCGGAACCACCTCTCAGACGTACCAGAACCACCTGCCGGAGAAGCTGGAAACACGTCCTGGACAGACTGGAACCACGTGACGGCCATGCCTGAACCACCTGCCGAGCACGGCGGAACCACCTGCCGGACACGCCAAAATCACCTGCGGGCTACGCCAGAACCACTTGGACGACTCTCCGAAATGACCTGCCGGGCATGTTGGAACCACCTCTCAGACGTGCCAGAAGCACGTGGCGGACAGTCCGGAATCACCTGTTGGGCATACGCAACCACCTCAGAGACGTACCAGAACCACGTGCCGTGCACGCCGGAACCACCTACCGGACAGACCGGAATCAACTTTTGGGCATGCCGGAACCACCAGTCAGATGTGCCAGAAACACGTGCCGGAGACGCCGGAAGCACCTGCCGAGCACGTCGCAACCACCTGCTCAACTCGCCTGAACCACCTGCCGGACACGCCAAAATCACCTGCCCGCTACACCAGCACCACTTCGGGGACAAGCCGGAATCACGTGAGGGGCATGCCGGCACAGCCTCTCAGACTGAACCTCGTGCCGGACACCACAGAACCACCTGCTGGACAGACCGGAACCACCTGCCGGACACGCCGGAACCACCGGCTCGACCCGCCGGAACGACCGCTGGACATGCAAAATCACCTGCCGGCTACGCCGGAAACACTTGGCGAACACTCCGGAATCACCTGCCGGGCATGCCGGAACCACCTCTCAGATATGCCAGAACCACGTGCCGGAGACGCCGGAAGCACCTGCCGAGCACGCCGGAGCCACCTGCTCGACTCGCCAGAACCACCTGCCGGACACGCAAAAATCACCTGCCGGCTACGCCACAACCAGTTGGGGAACACTTCGGAATCACCTGCCGGGCTTGCTGGAACCACCTGCCGGTCATGCCAAAATCACCTGCCAACTACGCCAGTACCACTTGGCGGACACTGTGGAAACAGCTGTCGGGCCGGCCGGAACCACATCTCAGACGTGCCAGAACCATGTGCATGAGATGCTGGAAAGACACCCCGAACAGACGGAAAACACCTGCCAGACCCGTCTGAACAACCTGCCGAGCACGCCGGAGCCACCTGCTCGACTCGCCGGAACCACCGACCTGACATGCCCAAATCACCAGCCGGGTATGCCAGAACCACTTGGCGGACACTCCGGAATCATCTGCCGGACATGCCGGAACCAGCTCTCAGACACACCAGAACCACGTGCCGGAGACGCCGGAACCACCTGCCGAGCATGCCGGAGCCACCTGCTCGACTCGCCAGAAACACCTGCCGGACACGCCAAAATCACCTGCCGGGTACGCCAGAACCACCTGGCGGACACTCCGAAACCAACTGTCGCGCATGCCGGAACCACCTCTCAGACGTGCCGGAAGCACGTGCCGGACACGCCGGAATCACCTACCCGACAGACCGGAACCACCTGCCGAGCACGCCGGAGCCACCTGTTCGACTCGCTGGAACCACCTGCCGGACAGGCCAATATCAACTGCTGGCTATGCCAGAACCACCTGGGGGACAGTCCGGGATCACCTGCCAGCCATGGCGGAACCACCTCTCAGACGTACCAGAACCACCTGCCGGAGAAGCTGGAAACACGTCCTGGACAGTCTGGAACCACCTGCCGGCCAAGCCTGAACCACCTGCCCAGCACAACGGAACAACCTGCCAGACACGCCAAAATCACCTGCGTGTTATGCCAGAACCACTTGGAGGACTCTCTGGGATGACCTGCCGGGCATGCCGGAACCACCTCTCAGACGTGCCAGAACCATGTGGCGGACAGTCCGGAATCACCTGTTGGGCATGCGCAACCACCTCTGAGACGTACCAGAACCACATGCCGTGCAGGCTGGAACCACCTACCGGACAGACCGGAATCACCTTTCGGGCATGCCGGAACCACCTGTCAGATGTGCCAGAAACACGTGCCGGAGACGCCGGAAGCACCTGCCAAGCACGTTGGAACCACCTGCTCAACTCTCCTGAACCACCTGCCGGACATGCCAAAATCACCTGCCGACTATGCCAGAACCACTTGGCGAACACTCCGGAATCACTTGCCGGGCATGCAGGAACCACCTCTCAGACATGCCAGAACCCCGTGCCAATGACCCCGGAAGCACCAGCCGAGCACGCCGGAACCACCTGCTCGACTCGCCAGAACCACCTGCCGATCACGCAAAAATCACCTGCCGGCTACGCCACAACCAGTTGGTGAACACTTTGGAATCACCTGCCAGGCTTGCTGGAACCACCTGCCAGTCATGCCAAAATCACCTGCCAACTACGCCAGAACCGCTTGGCGGACACTGCGGAAACACCTGTCGGGCCGGCTGGAACCACATCTCAGACGTGCCAGAAACGTGTTCATGAGATGCTGGAACCACACCCCGAACAGACGGATACCACCTGCCAGAAACCGCCTGAACCACCTGCTGAGCACGCCGGAACCACCTGCTCGACTCACCGGTACCACCTCCCTGACACGCCAAAATCACCTGCTGGGTATGCCAGAACCACTTGGCGGACACTCCGGAATCATCTGCCGGACATGCCGGAACCAGCTCTCAGACACACCAGAACCAAGTGCCGGAGACGCCGGAAGCACCTGCCGAACATGCCGGAGCCACCTGCTCGACTCGCCAGAAACACCTGCCGGACACGCCAAAATCACCTGTCGGGTATGCCAGAACCACCTGGCGGACACTACGGAATCACCTGCCGCGCATGCCGGAACCACCTCTCAGACGTGCCGGAAGCACGTGCCAGACACGCCGGAAACACCTACCGGACAGACCGGAACCACCTGCGGAGCACGCCGGAGCCACCTGTTCGACTCGCTGGAACCACCTGCCGGACAGTTCAATATCAACTGCTGGCTATGCCAGAACCACCTGGGGGACCGTCTGGAATCACCTGCCAGCCATGGCGGAACCACCTCTCAGACGTACCAGAACCACCTGCCGGAGAAGCTGGAAACACGTCCTGGACAGTCTGGAACCACCTGCCGGCCAAGCCTGAACCACCTGCCAAGCACAACGGAACAACCTGCCAGACACGCCAAAATCACCTGCGTGTTATGCCAGAACCACTTGGAGGACTCTCTGGGATGACCTGACGGGCATGCCGGAACCACCTCTCAGACGTGCCAGAACCATGTGGCGGACAGTCCGGAATCACCTGTTGGGCATGCGCAACCACCTCTGAGACGTACCAGAACCACATGCCGTGCAGGCTGGAACCACCTACCGGACAGACCGGAATCACCTTTCGGGCATGCCGGAACCACCTGTCAGATGTGCCAGAAACACGTGCCGGAGACGCCGGAAGCACCTGCCAAGCACGTTGGAACCACCTGCTCAACTCGCCTGAACCACCTGCCGGACATGCCAAAATCACCTGCCGACTATGCCAGAACCACTTGGCGAACACTCCGGAATCACTTGCCGGGCATGCAGGAACCACCTCTCAGACATGCCAGAACCCCGTGCCAATGACCCCGGAAGCACCAGCCGAGCACGCCGGAAACACCTGCTCGACTCGCCAGAACCACCTGCCGATCACGCAAAAATCACCTGCCGGCTACGCCACAACCAGTTGGTGAACACTTTGGAATCACCTGCCAGGCTTGCTGGAACCACCTGCCAGTCATGCCAAAATCACCTGCCAACTACGCCAGAACCGCTTGGCGGACACTGCGGAAACACCTGTCGGGCCGGCTGGAACCACATCTCAGACGTGCCAGAAACGTGTTCATGAGATGCTGGAACCACACCCCGAACAGACGGATACCACCTGCCAGAACCGCCTGAACCACCTGCTGAGCACGCCGGAACCACCTGCTCGACTCACCGGTACCACCTCCCTGACACGCCAAAATCACCTGCTGGGTATGCCAGAACCACTTGGCGGACACTCCGGAATCATCTGCTGGACATGCCGGAACCAGCTCTCAGACACACCAGAACCAAGTGCCGGAGACGCCGGAAGCACCTGCCGAGCATGCCGGAGCCACGTGCTCGACTCGCCAGAAACACCTGCCGGACACGCCAAAATCACCTGCCGGGTACGCCAGAACCACCTGGCGAACACTACGGAATCACCTGCCGCGCATGCCGGAACCACCTCTCAGACGTGCCGGAAGCACGTGCCAGACACGCCGGAAACACCTACCAGACAGAGCGGAACGACCTGCCAAGAACGCCGGAGCCACCTGTTCGACTCGCTGGAACCACCTGCCGGACAGGCCAATATCAACTGCTGGCTATGCCAGAACAACCTGGGGGACGGTCCGGGATCCCCTGCCAGCCATGGCGGAACCACCTCTCAGACGTACCAGAAGCACGTGGCGGACAGTCCGGAATCACCTGTTGGGCATACGCAACCACCTCTGAGACGTACCAGAACCACGTGCCGTGCAGGCTGGAACCACCTACCGGACAGTCCGGAATCAACTTTTGGGCATGCCG
Organism: Equus caballus; assembly: GCF_041296265.1. Taxonomy (NCBI): domain Eukaryota; kingdom Metazoa; phylum Chordata; class Mammalia; order Perissodactyla; family Equidae; genus Equus; species Equus caballus. Next base: position 4,827,159 of record NC_091697.1, read on the forward strand.
GAACCACCAGTCAGATGTGCCAGAAACACGTGCCGGAGACGCCGGAAGCACCTGCCGAGCACGTCGCAACCACCTGCTCAAATCGCCGGAACCACCTGACGGACACGCCAAAATCACCTGCCCGCTACACCAGCACCACTTCGGGGACAAGCCGGAATCACGTGAGGGGCATGCCGGCACAGCCTCTCAGACTGAACCTCGTGCCGCACACCACAGAACCACCTGCCGGACAGACCGGAACCACCTGCCGGACACGCCGGAACCACCGGCTCGACCCGCCGGAACGACCGCTGGACATGCAAAATCACCTGCCGGCTACGCCGGAAACACTTGGCGAACACTCCGGAATCACCTGCCGGGCATGCCGGAACCACCTCTCAGATATGCCAGAACCACGTGCCAATGACCCCGGAAGCACCTACCGAGCACGCCGGAACCACCTGCTCGACTCGCCAGAACCACCTGCCAGACACGCCAAAATCACCTGCGTGTTATGCCAGAACCACTTGGAGGACTCTCTGGGATGACCTGCCGGGCATGCCGGAACCACCTCTCAGACGTGCCAGAACCATGTGGCAGACAGTCCGGAATCACCTGTTGGGCATGCGCAACCACCTCTGAGACGTACCAGAACCACATGCCGTGCAGGCTGGAACCACCTACCGGACAGACCGGAATCACCTTTCGGGCATGCCGGAACCACCTGTCAGATGTGCCAGAAACACGTGCCGGAGACGCCGGAAGCACCTGCCAAGCACGTTGGAACCACCTGCTCAACTCGCCTGAACCACCTGCCGGACATGCCAAAATCACCTGCCGACTATGCCAGAACCACTTGGCGAACACTCCGGAATCACTTGCCGGGCATGCAGGAACCACCTCTCAGACATGCCAGAACCCCGTGCCAATGACCCCGGAAGCACCAGCCGAGCACGCCGGAACCACCTGCTCGAGTCGCCAGAACCACCTGCCGATCACGCAAAAATCACCTGCCGGCTACGCCACAACCAGTTGGTGAACACATTGGAATCACCTGCCAGGCTTGCTGGAACCACCTGCCAGTCATGCCAAAATCACCTGCCAACTACGCCAGAACCGCTTGTCGGACACTGCGGAAACACCTGTCGGGCCGGCTGGAACCACATCTCAGACGTGCCAGAAACGTGTTCATGAGATGCTGGAACCACACCCCGAACAGACGGATACCACCTGCCAGAACCGCCTGAACCACCTGCTGAGCACGCCGGAAACACCTGCTCGACTCACCGGTACCACCTCCCTGACACGCCAAAATCACCTGCTGGGTATGCCAGAACCACTTGGCGGACACTCCGGAATCATCTGCCGGACATGCCGGAACCAGCTCTCAGACACACCAGAACCAAGTGCCGGAGACGCCGGAAGCACCTGCCGAGCATGCCGGAGCCACGTGCTCGACTCGCCAGAAACACCTGCCGGACACGCCAAAATCACCTGCCGGGTACGCCAGAACCACCTGGCGAACACTACGGAATCACCTGCCGCGCATGCCGGAACCACCTCTCAGACGTGCCGGAAGCACGTGCCAGACACGCCGGAAACACCTACCAGACAGAGCGGAACGACCTGCCAAGAACGCCGGAGCCACCTGTTCGACTCGCTGGAACCACCTGCCGGACAGGCCAATATCAACTGCTGGCTATGCCAGAACCACCTGGGGGACGGTCCGGGATCCCCTGCCAGCCATGGCGGAACCACCTCTCAGACGTACCAGAACCACCCGCGGGAGAAGCTGGAAACACGTCCTGGACAGACTGGAACCACGTGACGGCCATGCCTGAACCACCTGCCGAGCACGGCGGAACCACCTGCCGGACACGCCAAAATCACCTGCGTGCTACGCCAGAACCACTTGGACGACTCTCCGAAATGACCTGCCGGGCATGTTGGAACCACCTCTCAGACGTGCCAGAAGCACGTGGCGGACAGTCCGGAATCACCTGTTGGGCATACGCAACCACCTCTGAGACGTACCAGAACCACGTGCCGTGCACGCCGGAACCACCTACCGGACAGTCCGGAATCAACTTTTGGGCATGCCGGAACCACCAGTCAGATGTGCCAGAAACACGTGCCGGAGACGCCGGAAGCACCTGCCGAGCACGTCGCAACCACCTGCTCAACTCGCCGGAACCACCTGCCGGACACGCCAAAATCACCTGCCCGCTACACCAGCACCACTTCGGGGACAAGCCGGAATCACGTGAGGGGCATGCCGGCACAGCCTCTCAGACTGAACCTCGTGCCGGACACCACAGAACCACCTGCCGGACAGACCGGAACCACCTGCCGGACACGCCGGAACCACCGGCTCGACCCGCCGGAACGACCGCTGGACATGCAAAATCACCTGCCGGCTACGCCGGAAACACTTGGCGAACACTCCGGAATCACCTGCCGGGCATGCCGGAACCACCTCTCAGATATGCCAGAACCACGTGCCAATGACCCCGGAAGCACCTGCCGAGCACGCCGGAACCACCTGCTCGACTCGCCAGAACCACCTGCCGGACACGCAGAAATCACCTGCCGGCTACGCCACAACCAGTTGGGGAACACTTCGGAATCACCTGCCGGGCTTGCTGGAACCACCTGCCGGTCATGCCAAAATCACCTGCCAACTACGCCAGTACCACTTGGCGGACACTGTGGAAACACCTGTCGGGCCGGCCGGAACCACATCTCAGACGTGCCAGAACCATGTGCATGAGATGCTGGAACCACACCCCGAACAGACGAAAACACCTGCCAGACCCGTCTGAACAACCTGCCGAGCACACCGGAGCCACCTACCTGACATGCCCAAATCACCAGCCGGGTATGCCAGAACCACTTGGAGGACTCTCTGGGATGACCTGCCGGGCATGCCGGAACCACCTCTCAGACGTGCCAGAACCATGTGGCGGACAGTCCGGAATCACCTGTTGGGCATGCGCAACCACCTCTGAGACGTACCAGAAGCACATGCCGTGCAGGCTGGAACCACCTACCGGACAGACCGGAATCACCTTTCGGGCATGCCGGAGCCACCTGTCAGATGTGCCAGAAACACGTGCCGGAGACGCCGGAAGCACCTGCCAAGCACGTTGGAACCACCTGCTCAACTCTCCTGAACCACCTGCCGGACATGCCAAAATCACCTGCCGACTATGCCAGAACCACTTGGCGAACACTCCGGAATCACTTGCCGGGCATGCAGGAACCACCTCTCAGACATGCCAGAACCCCGTGCCAATGACCCCGGAAGCACCAGCCGAGCACGCCGGAACCACCTGCTCGACTCGCCAGAACCACCTGCCGATCACGCAAAAATCACCTGCCGGCTACGCCACAACCAGTTGGTGAACACTTTGGAACCACCTGCCAGTCATGCCAAAATCACCTGCCAACTACGCCAGAACCGCTTGGCGGACACTGCGGAAACACCTGTCGGGCCGGCTGGAACCACATCTCAGACGTGCCAGAAACGTGTTCATGAGATGCTGGAACCACACCCCGAACAGACGGATACCACCTGCCAGAACCGCCTGAACCACCTGCCGAGCACGCCGGAACCACCTGCTCGACTCACCGGTACCACCTCCCTGACACGCCAAAATCACCTGCCGGGTACGCCAGAACCACCTGGCGGACACTCCGAAATCACCTGTCGCGCATGCCGGAACCACCTCTCAGACGTGCCGGAAGCACGTGCCGGACACGCCGGAATCACCTACCGGACAGACCGGAACCAACTGCCGAGCACGCCGGAGCCACCTGTTCGACTCGCTGGAACCACCTGCCGGACAGGCCAATATCAACTGCTGTCTATGCCAGAACCAACTGGGGGACGGTCCGGAATCACCTGCCAGCCATGGCGGAACCACCTCTCAGCCGTACCAGAACCACCTGCCGGAGAAGCTGGAAACACGTCCTGGACAGTCTGGAACCACCTGCCGGCCAAGCCTGAACCACCTGCCAAATACAACGGCACAACCTGCCAGACACGCCAAAATCACCTGCGTGTTATGCCAGAACCACTTGGAGGACTCTCTGGGATGACCTGCCGGGCATGCCGGAACCACCTCTCAGACGTGCCAGAACCATGTGGCGTACAGTCCGGAATCACCTGTTGGGCATGCGCAACCACCTCTGAGACGTACCAGAACCACATGCCGTGCAGGCTGGAACCACCTACCGGACAGACCGGAATCCACTTTTGGGCATGCCGGAACCACCAGTCAGATGTGCCAGAAACACGTGCCGGAGACGCCGGAAGCACCTGCCGAGCACGTCGCAACCACCTGCTCAACTCGCCTGAACCACCTGCCGGATGCGCCAAAATCACCTGCCCGCTACACCAGCACCACTTCGGGGACAAGCCGGAATCACGTGAGGGGCATGCCGGCACAGCCTCTCAGACTGAACCTCGTGCCGGACACCACAGAACCACCTGCCGGACAGACCGGAACCACCTGCCGGACACGCCGGAACCACCGGCTCGACCCGCCGGAATGACTGCTGGACATGCAAAATCACCTGCCGGCTACGCCGGAAACACTTGGCGAACACTCCGGAATTACCTGCCGGGCATGCCGGAACCACCTCTCAGATATGCCCGAACCACATGTCAATGACCCCGGAAGCACCTGCCGAGCACGCCGGAACCACCTGCTCGACTCGCCAGAACCACCTGCCGATCACGCAAAAATCACCTGCCGGCTACGCCACAACCAGTTGGTGAACACTTTGGAATCACCTGCCAGGCTTGCTGGAACCACCTGCCAGTCATGCCAAAATCACCTGCCAACTACGCCAGAACCGCTTGGCGGACACTGCGGAAACACCTGTCGGGCCGGCTGGAACCACATCTCAGACGTGCCAGAAACGTGTTCATGAGATGCTGGAACCACACCCCGAACAGACGGATACCACCTGCCAGAACCGCCTGAACCACCTGCTGAGCACGCCGGAACCACCTGCTCGACTCACCGGTACCACCTCCCTGACACGCCAAAATCACCTGCTGGGTATGCCAGAACCACTTGGCGGACACTCCGGAATCATCTGCCGGACATGCCGGAACCAGCTCTCAGACACACCAGAACCAAGTGCCGGAGACGCCGGAAGCACCTGCCGAGCATGCCGGAGCCACCTGCTCGACTCGCCAGAAACACCTGCCGGACACGCCAAAATCACCTGCCGGGTATGCCAGAACCACCTGGCGGACACTACGGAATCACCTGCCGCGCATGCCGGAACCACCTCTCAGACGTGCCGGAAGCACGTGCCAGACACGCCGGAAACACCTACCGGACAGACCGGAACGACCTGCCAAGAACGCCGGAGCCACCTGTTCGACTCGCTGGAACCACCTGCCGGACAGGCCAATATCAACTGCTGGCTATGCCAGAACCACCTGGGGGACAGTCTGGGATCACCTGCCAGCCATGGCGGAACCACCTCTCAGACGTACCAGAACCACCTGCCGGAGAAGCTGGAAACACGTCCTGGACAGACTGGAACCACGTGACGGCCATGCCTGAACCACCTGCCGAGCACGGCGGAACCACCTGCCGGACACGCCAAAATCACCTCCGGGCTACGCCAGAACCACTTGGACGACTCTCCGAAATGACCTGCCGGGCATGTTGGAACCACCTCTCAGACGTGCCAGAAGCACGTGGCGGACAGTCCGGAATCACCTGTTGGGCATAGGCAACCACCTCTGACACGTACCAGAACCACGTGCCGTGCACGCCGGAACCACCTACCGGACAGTCCGGAATCAACTTTTGGGCATGCCGGAACCACCAGTCAGATGTGCCAGAAACACGTGCCGGAGACGCCGGAAGCACCTGCCGAGCACGTCGCAACCACCTGCTCAACTCGCCTGAACCACCTGCCGGACACGCCAAAATCACCTGCCCGCTACACCAGCACCACTTCGGGGACAAGCCGGAATCACGTGAGGGGCATGCCGGCACAGCCTCTCAGACTGAACCTCGTGCCGGACACCACAGAACCACCTGCCAGACAGACCGGAACCACCTGCCGGACACGCCGGAACCACCGGCTCGACCCGCCGGAACGACCGCTGGACATGCAAAATCACCTGCCGGCTACGCCGGAAACACTTGGCGAACACTCCGGAATCACCTGCCGGGCATGCCGGAACCACCTCTCAGATATGCCAGAACCACGTGCCAATGACCCCGGAAGCACCTGCCGAGCACGCCGGAACCACCTGCTCGACTCGCCAGAACCACCTGCCGGACACGCAAAAATCACCTGCTGGCTACGCCACAACCAGTTGGGGAACACTTCGGAATCACCTGACGGGCTTGCTGGAACCACCTGCCGGTCATGCCCAAATCACCTGCCAACTACGCCAGTACCACTTGGCGGACACTGTGGAAACACCTGTCGGGCCGGCCGGAACCACATCTCAGACGTGCCAGAACCATGTGCATGAGATGCTGGAACCACACCCCGAACAGACGGAAAACACCTGCCAGACCCGTCTGAACAACCTGCCGAGCACGCCGGAGCCACCTGCTCGACTCGCCGGAACCACCTACCTGACATGCCCAAATCACCAGCCGGGTATGCCAGAACCACTTGGCGGACACTCCGGAATCATCTGCCGGACATGCCGGAACCAGCTCTCAGACACACCAGAACCACGTGTCGGAGACGCCGGAAGCACCTGCCGAGCATGCCGGAGCCACCTGCTCGACTCGCCAGAAACACCTGCCGGACACGCCAAAATCACCTGCCGGGTACGCCAGAACCACCTGGCGGACACTCCGAAATCACCTGTCGCGCATGCCGGAACCACCTCTCAGACGTGTCGGAAGCACGTGCCGGACACGCCGGAATCACCTACCGGACACACCGGAACCACCTGCCGAGCACGCCGGAGCCACCTGTTCGACTCGCTGGAACCACCTGCCGGACAGGCCAATATCAACTGCTGGCTATGCCAGAACCACCTGGGGGACGGTCCGGAATCGCCTGCCAGCCATGGCGGAACCACCTCTCAGACGTACCAGAACCACCTGCCGGAGAAGCTGGAAACACGTCCTGGACAGTCTGGAACCACCTGCCGGCCAAGCCTGAACCACCTGCCAAGCACAACGGAACAACCTGCCAGGCACGCCAAGATCACCTGCGTGTTATGCCAGAACCACATGGAGGACTCTCTGGGATGACCTGCCGGGCATGCCGGAACCACCTCTCAGACGTGCCAGAACCATGTGGCGGACAGTCCGGAATCACCTGTTGGGCATGCGCAACCACCTCTGAGACGTACCAGAACCACATGCCGTGCAGGCTGGAACCACCTACCGGACAGACTGGAATCACCTTTCGGGCATGCCGGAACCACCTGTCAGATGTGCCAGAAACACGTGCCGGAGACGCCGGAAGCACCTGCCAAGCACGTTGGAACCACCTGCTCATCTCGCCTGAACCACCTGCCGGACATGCCAAAATCACCTGCCGACTATGCCAGAACCACTTGGCGAACACTCCGGAATCACTTGCCGTGCATGCAGGAACCACATCTCAGACATGCCAGAACCCCGTGCCAATGACCCCGGAAGCACCAGCCGAGCACGCCGGAACCACCTGCTCGACTCGCCAGAACCACCTGCCGATCACGCAAAAATCACCTGCCGGCTACGCCACAACCAGTTGGTGAACACTTTGGAATCACCTGCCAGGCTTGCTGGAACCACCTGCCAGTCATGCCAAAATCACCTGCCAACTACGCCAGAACCGCTTGGCGGACACTGCGGAAACACCTGTCGGGCCGGCTGGAACCACATCTCAGACGTGCCAGAAACGTGTTCATGAGATGCTGGAACCACACCCCGAACAGACGGATACCACCTGCCAGAACCGCCTGAACCACCTGCTGAGCACGCCGGAACCACCTGCTCGACTCACCGGTACCACCTCCCTGACACGCCAAAATCACCTGCTGGGTATGCCAGAACCACTTGGCGGACACTCCGGAATCATCTGCCGGACATGCCGGAACCAGCTCTCAGACACACCAGAACCAAGTGCCGGAGACGCCGGAAGCACCTGCCGAGCATGCCGGAGCCACCTGCCAAGAACGCCGGAGCCACCTGTTCGACTCGCTGGAACCACCTGCCGGACAGGCCAATATCAACTGCTGGCTATGCCAGAACCACCTGGAGGACAGTCCGGGATCACCTGCCAGCCATGGCGGAACCACCTCTCAGACCTACCAGAACCACCTGCCGGAGAAGCTGGAAACACGTCCTGGACAGACTGGAACCACGTGACGGCCATGCCTGAACCACCTGCCGAGCACGGCGGAACCACCTGCCGGACACGCCAAAATCACCTGCGTGCTACGCCAGAACCACTTGGACGACTCTCCGAAATGACCTGCCGGGCATGTTGGAACCACCTCTCAGACGTGCCAGAAGCACGTGGCGGACAGTCCGGAATCACCTGTTGGGCATACGCAACCACCTCTGACACGTACCAGAACCACGTGCCGTGCACGCCGGAACCACCTACCGGACAGACCGGAATCAACTTTTGGGCATGCCGGAACCACCAGTCAGATGTGCCAGAAACACGTGCCGGAGACGCCGGAAGCACCTGCCGATCACGTCGCAACCACCTGCTCAACTCGCCTGAACCACCTGCCGGACACGCCAAAATCACCTGCCCGCTACACCAGCACCACTTCGGGGACAAGCCGGAATCACGTGAGGGGCATGCCGGTACAGCATCTCAGACTGAACCTCGTGCCGGACACCACAGAACCACCTGCCGGACAGACCGGAACCACCTGCCGGACACGCCGGAACCACCGGCTCGACCCGCCGGAACGACCGCTGGACATGCAAAATCACCTGCCGGCTACGCCGGAAACACTTGGCGAACACTCCGGAATCACCTGCCGGGCATGCCGGAACCACCTCTCAGATATGCCAGAACCACATGCCAATGACCCCGGAAGCACCTGCCGAGCACGCCGGAACCACCTGCTCGACTCGCCAGAACCACCTGCCGGACACGCAAAAATCACCTGCCGGCTACGCCACAACCAGTTGGGGAACACTTCGGAATCAAGTGCCGGGCTTGCTGGAACCACCAGCCGGTCATGCCAAAATCACCTGCCAACTACGCCAGTACCACTTGGCGGACACTGTGGAAACACCTGTCGGGCCGGCCGGAACCACATCTCAGACGTGCCAGAACCATGTGCATGAGATGCTGGAACCACACCCCGAACAGACGGAAAACACCTGCCAGACCCGTCTGAACAACCTGCCGAGCACGCCGGAGCCACCTGCTCGACTCGCCGGAACCACCTACCTGACATGCCCAAATCACCAGCCGGGTATGCCAGAACCACTTGGCAGACACTCCGGAATCACCTGCCGGGCATGCCGGAACCACCTCTCAGATATGCCAGGACCACGTGCCGGAGACGCCGGAAGCACCTGCCGAGCACGCCGGAGCCACCTGCTCGACTCGCCAGAACCACCTGCCGGACACGCAAAAATCACCTGCCGGCTACGCCACAACCAGTTGGGGAACACTTCGGAATCACCTGCCGGGCTTGCTGGAACCACCTGCCGGTCATGCCAAAATCACCTGCCAACTACGCCAGTACCACTTGGCGGACACTGTGGAAACACCTGTCGGGCCGGCCGGAACCACATCTCAGACGGGCCAGAGCCATGTGCATGAGATGCTGGAAGCACACCCCGAACAGACGGAAAACACCTGCCAGACCCGTCTGAACAACCTGCCGAGCATGCCGGAGCCACCTGCTCGACTCGCCAGAAACACCTGCCGGACACGCCAAAATCACCAGCCGGGTACGCCAGAACCACCTGGCGGACACTCCGAAATCACCTGTCGCGCATGCCGGAACCACCTCTCAGATGTGCCGGAAGCACGTGCCGGACAAGCCGGAATCACCTACCGGACACACCGGAACCAACTGCCGAGCACGCCGGAGCCACCTGTTCGACTCGCTGAAACCACCTGCCGGACAGGCCAATATCAACTGCTGTCTATGCCAGAACCAACTGGGGGACGGTCCGGAATCACCTGCCAGCCATGGCGGAACCACCTCTCAGACGTACCAGAACCACCTGCCGGAGAAGCTGGAAACACGTCCTGGACAGTCTGGAACCACCTGCCGGCCAAGCCTGAACCACCTGCCAAGCACAACGGAACAACCTGCCAGACACGCCAAAATCACCTGCGTGTTATGCCAGAACCACTTGGAGGACTCTCTGGGATGACCTGCCGGGCATGCCGGAACCACCTCTCAGACGTGCCAGAACCATGTGGCGGACAGTCCGGAATCACCTGTTGGGCATGCGCAACCACCTCTGAGACGGACCAGAACCACATGCCGTGCAGGCTGGAACCACCTACCGGACAGACCGGAATCACCTTTCGGGCATGCCGGAACCACCTGTCAGATGTGCCAGAAACACGGGCCGGAGACGCCGGAAGCACCTGCCAAGCACGTTGGAACCACCTGCTCAACTCGCCTGAACCACCTGACGGACATGCCAAAATCACCTGCCGACTATGCCAGAACCACTTGGCGAACACTCCGGAATCACTTGCCGGGCATGCAGGAACCACCTCTCAGACATGCCAGAACCCCGTGCCAATGACCCCGGAAGCACCAGCCGAGCACGCCGGAACCACCTGCTCGACTCGGCAGAACCACCTGCCGATCACGGAAAAATCACCTGCCGGCTACGCCACAACCAGTTGGTGAACACTTTGGAATCACCTGCCAGGCTTGCTGGAACCACCTGCCAGTCATGCCAAAATCACCTGCCAACTACGCCAGAACCGCTTGGCGGACACTGCAGAAACACCTGTCGGGCCGGCTGGAACCACATCTCAGACGTGCCAGAAACGTGTTCATGAGATGCTGGAACCACACCCCGAACAGATGGATACCACCTGCCAGAACCGCCTGAACCACCTGCTGAGCACGCCGGAACGACCTGCTCGACTCACCGGTACCACCTCCCTGACACGCCAAAATCACCTGCTGGGTATGCCAGAACCACTTGGCGGACACTCCGGAATCATCTGCCGGACATGCCAGAACCAGCTCTCAGACACACCAGAACCAAGTGCCGGAGACGCCGGAAGCACCTGCCGAGCATGCCAGAGCCACCTGCTCGACTCGCCAGAAACACCTGCCGGACACGCCAAAATCACCTGCCGGGTACGCCAGAACCACCTGGCGGACACTACGGAATCACCTGCCGCGCATGCCGGAACCACCTCTCAGACGTGCCGGAAGCACGTACCAGACACGCCGCAAACACCTACCGGACAGACCGGAACCACCTGCCAAGAACGCCGGAGCCACCTGTTCGACTCGCTGGAACCACCTGCCGGACAGGCCAATATCAACTGCTGGCTATGCCAGAACCACCTGGGGGACAGTCTGGGATCACCTGCCAGCCATGGCGGAACCACCTCTTAGACGTACCAGAACCACCTGCCGGAGAAGCTGGAAACACGTCCTGGACAGACTGGAACCACGTGACGGCCATGCCTGAACCTCTTGCCGAGCACGGCAGAACCACCTGCCGGACACGCCAAAATCACCTGCGGGCTACGCCAGAACCACTTGGACGACTCTCCGAAATGACCTGCCGGGCATGTTGGAACCACCTCTCAGACATGCCAGAAGCACGTGTCGGACAGTCCGGAATCCCCTGTTGGGCATACGCAACCACCTCTGAGACGTACCAGAACCACGTGCCGTGCACGCCGGAACCACCTACCAGACAGACCGGAATCAACTTTTGGGCATGCCGGAACCACCAGTCAGATGTGCCAGAAACACGTGCCGGAGACGCCGGAAGCACCTGCCGAGCACGTCACAACCACCTGCTCAACTCGCCTGAACCACCTGCCGGACACGCCAAAATCACCTGCCCGCTACACCAGCACCACTTCGGGGATAAGCCGGAATCACGTGAGGGGCATGCCGGCACAGCCTCTCAGACTGAACCTCGTGCCGGACACCACAGAACCACCTGCCGGACAGACCGGAACCACCTGCCGGACACGCCGGAACCACCGGCTCGACCCGCCGGAACGACCGCTGGACATGCAAAATCACCTGCCGGCTACGCCGGAAACACTTGGCGAACACTCCGGAATCACCTGCCGGGCATGCCGGAACCACCTCTCAGATATGCCAGAACCACGTGCCAATGACCCCGGAAGCACCTGCCGAGCACGCCGGAACCACCTGCTCGACTCGCCAGAACCACCTGCCGGACACGCAAAAATCACCTGCCGGCTACGCCACAACCAGTTGGGGAACACTTAGGAATCACCTGCCGGGCTTGCTGGAACCACCTGCCGGTCATGCCAAAATCACCTGCCAACTACGCCAGTACCACTTGGCGGACACTGTGGAAACACCTGTCGGGCCGGCCGGAACCACATCTCAGACGTGCCAGAACCATGTGCATGAGATGCTGGAACCACACCCCGAACAGACGGAAAGCACCTGCCAGACCCGTCTGAACAACCTGTCGAGCACGCCGGAGCCACCTGCTCGACTCGCCGGAACCACCTACCTGACATGCAAAAATCACCAGCCGGGTATGCCAGAACCACTTGGCGGACACTCCGGAATCATCTGCCGGACATGCCGGAACCAGCTCTCAGACACACCAGAACCACGTGCCGGAGACGCCGGAAGCACCTGCCGAGCATGCCGGAGCCACCTGCTCGACTCGCCAGAAACACCTGCCGGACACGCCAAAATCACCTGCCGGGTACGCCAGAACCACCTGGCGGACACTACGGAATCACCTGCCGCGCATGCCGGAACCACCTCTCAGACGTGCCGGAAGCACGTGCCAGACACGCCGGAAACACCTACCGGACAGACCGGAACCACCTGCCAAGAACGCCGGAGCCACCTGTTCGACTCGCTGGAACCACCTGCCGGACAGGCCAATATCAACTGCTGGCTATGCCAGAACCACCTGGGGGACGGTCCGGAATCACCTGCCAGCCATGGCGGAACCACCTCTCAGACGTACCAGAACCACCTGCCGGAGAAGCTGGAAACACGTCCTGGACAGTCTGGAACCACCTGCCGGCCAAGCCTGAACCACCTGCCAAGCACAACGGAACAACCTGCCAGACACGCCAAAATCACCTGCGTGCTATGCCAGAACCACTTGGAGGACTCTCTGGGATGACCTGCCGGGCATGCCGGAACCACCTCTCAGACGTGCCAGAACCATGTGGCGGACAGTCCGGAATCACCTGTTGGGCATGCGCAACCACCTCTGAGACGGACCAGAACCACATGCCGTGCAGGCTGGAACCACCTACCGGACAGACCGGAATCACCTTTCGGGCATGCCGGAACCACCTGTCAGATGTGCCAGAAACACGTGCCAGAGACGCCGGAAGCACCTGCCAAGCACGTTGGAACCACCTGCTCAACTCTCCTGAACCACCTGCCGGACATGCCAAAATCACCTGCCGACTATGCCAGAACCACTTGGCGAACACTCCGGAATCACTTGCCGGGCATGCAGGAACCACCTCTCAGACATGCCAGAACCCCGTGCCAATGACCCCGGAAGCACCAGCCGAGCACGCCGGAACCACCTACCCGACAGACCGGAATCAACTCTTGGGCATGCCGGAACCACCAGTCAGATGTGCCAGAAACACGTGCCGGAGACGACGGAAGCACCTGCCGAGCACGTCGCAACCACCTGCTAAATCGCCTGAACCACCTGCCGGACACGCCAAAATCACCTGCCCGCTACACCAGCACCACTTCGGGGACAAGCCGGAATCACGTGAGGGGCATGCCGGCACAGCCTCTCAGACTGAACCTCGTGCCGGACACCACGGAACCACCTGCCGGACAGACCGGAACCACCTGCCGGACACGCCGGAACCACCGGCTCGACCCGCCGGAACGACCGCTGGACATGCAAAATCACCTGCCGGCTACGCCGGAAACACTTGGCGAACACTCCGGAAGCACCTGCCGAGCACGCCGGAACCACCTGCTCGACTCGCCAGAACCACCTGCCGGACACGCAGAAATCACCTGCCAGCTACGCCACAACCAGTTGGGGAACACTTCGGAATCACCTGCCGGGCTTGATGGAACCACCTGCCGGTCATGCCAAAATCAACGGCCAACTACGCCAGTACCACTTGGCGGACACTGTGGAAACACCTGTCGGGCCGGCCGGAACCACATCTCAGACGTGCCAGAACCATGTGCATGAGATGCTGGAACCACACCCCGAACAGACGGAAAACACGTGCCAGACCCATCTGAACAACCTGCCGAGCACGCCGGAGCCACCTGCTCGACTCGCCGGAACCACCTACCTGACATGCCCAAATCACCAGCCGGGTATGCCAGAACCACTTGGCGGACACTCCGGAATCATCTGCCGGACATGCCGGAACCAGCTCTCAGACACACCAGAACCACGTGCCGGAGACGCCGGAAGCACCTGCCGAGCATGCCGGAGCCACCTGCTCGACTCGCCAGAAACACCTGCCGGACACGCCAAAATCACCTGCCGGCTACGACAGAACCACCTGGCGGACACTCCGAAATCACCTGTCGCGCATGCCGGAACCACCTCTCAGACGTGCCAGAAGCACGTGGCGGACAGTCCGGAATCACCTGTTGGGCATACGCAACCACCTCTGAGACGTACCAGAACCACGTGCCGTGCACGCCGGAACCACCTACCGGACAGACCGGAATCAACCTTTGGGCATGCCGGAACCAGCAGTCAGATGTGCCAGAAACACGTGCCGGAGACGCCGGAAGCACCTGCCGAGCACGTCGCAACCACCTGCTCAACTCGCCTGAACCACGTGCCGGACACGCCAAAATCACCTGCCCGCTACACCAGCACCACTTCGGGGACAAGCCGGAATCACGTGAGGGGCATGCCGGCACAGCCTCTCAGACTGAACCTCGTGCCGGACACCACAGAACCACCTGCCGGACAGACCGGAACGACCTGCCGGACACGCCGGAACCACCGGCTCGACCCGCCGGAACGACCGCTGGACATGCAAAATCACCTGCCGGCTACGCCGGAAACACTTGGCGAACACTCCGGAATCACCTGCCGGGCATGCCGGAGCCACCTGCTCGACTCGCCAGAAACACCTGCCGGACACTCCAAAATCACCTGCCGGGTACGCCAGAACCACCTGGCGGACACACCGAAACCACCTGTCGCGCATGCCGGAACCACCTCTCAGACGTGCCGGAAGCATGTGCCGGACACGCCGGAATCACCGACCGGACAGACCGGAACCACCTGTCGAGCACGCCGGAGGCACCTCTTCGACTCGCTGGAACCACCTTCCGGACAGGCCAATATCAACTGATGGCTATGCCAGAACCACCTGGGGGACGGTCCGGAATCGCCTGCCAGCCATGGCGGAACCACCTCTCAGACGTACCAGAACCACCTGCCGGAGAAGCTGAAAACACGTCCTGGACAGTCTGGAACCACCTGCCGGCCAAGCCTGAACCACCTGCCAAGCACAACGGAACAACCTGCCAGACACGCCAAAATCACCTGCGTGTTATGCCAGAACCACTTGGAGGACTCTCTGGGATGACCTGCCGGGCATGCCGGAACCACCTCTCAGACGTGCCAGAACCATGTGGCGGACAGTCCGGAATCACCTGTTGGGCATGCGCAACCACCTCTGAGACGTACCAGAACCACATGCCGTGCAGGCTGGAACCACCTACCGGACAGACCGGAATCACCTTTCGGGCATGCCGGAACCACCTGTCAGATGTGCCAGAAACACGTGCCGGAGACGCCGGAAGCACCTGCCAAGCACGTTGGAACCACCTGCTCAACTCGCCTGAACCACCTGCCGGACATGCCAAAATCACCTGCCGACTATGCCAGAACCACTTGGCGAACACTCCGGAATCACTTGCCGGGCATGCAGGAACCACCTCTCAGACATGCCAGAACCCCGTGCCAATGACCCCGGAAGCACCAGCCGAGCACGCCGGAACCACCTGCTCGACTCGCCAGAACAACCTGCCGATCACGCAAAAATCACCTGCCGGCTACGCCACAACCAGTTGGTGAACACTTTGGAATCACCTGCCAGGCTTGCTGGAACCACCTGCCAGTCATGCCAAAATCACCTGCCAACTACGCCAGAACCGCTTGGCGGACACTGCGGAAACACCTGTCGGGCCGGCTGGAACCACATCTCAGACGTGCCAGAAACGTGTTCATGAGATGCTGGAACCACACCACGAACAGACGGATACCACCTGCCAGATACGCCTGAACCACCTGCTGAGCACGCCGGAACCACCTGCTCGACTCACCGGTACCACCTCCCTGACACGCCAAAATCACCTGCTGGGTATGCCAGAACCACTTGGCGGACACTCCGGAATCACCTGCCGGACATGCCGGAACCAGCTCTCAGACACACCAGAACCAAGTGCCGGAGACGCCGGAAGCACCTGCCGAGCATGCCGGAGCCACCTGCTTGACTCGCCAGAAACACCTGCCGGACACGCCAAAATCACCTGCCGGGTATGCCAGAACCACCTGGCGGACACTACGGAATCACCTGCCGCGCATGCCGGAACCACCTCTCAGACGTGCCGGAAGCACGTGCCAGACACGCCGGAAACACCTACCGGACAGACCGGAACCACCAGCCAAGAACGCCGGAGCCACCTGTTCGACTCGCTGGAACCACCTGCCGGATAGGCCAATATCAACTGCTGGCTATGCCAGAACCACCTGGGGGACAGTCCGGGATCACCTGCCAGCCATGGCGGAACCACCTCTCAGACGTACCAGAACCACCTGCCGGAGAAGCTGGAAACACGTCCTGGACAGACTGGAACCACGAGACGGCCATGACTGAACCACCTGCCGAGCACGGCGGAACCACCTGCCGGACACGCCAAAATCACCTGCGGGCTACGCCAGAACCACTTGGACGACTCTCCGAAATGACCTGCCGGGCATGTTGGAACCACCTCTCAGACGTGCCAGAAGCACGTGGCGGACAGTCCGGAATCACCTGTTGGGCATACGCAACCACCTCTGAGACGTACCAGAACCACGTGCCGTGCACGCCGGAACCACCTACCGGACAGACCGGAATCAACTTTTGGGCATGCCGGAACCACCAGTCAGATGTGCCAGAAACACGTGCCGGAGACGCCGGAAGCACCTGCCGAGCACGTTGCAACCACCTGCTCAACTCGCCTGAACCACCTGCCGGACATGCCAAAATCACCTGCCCGCTACACCAGCACCACTTCGGGGACAAGCCGGAATCACGTGAGGGGCATGCCGGCACAGCTTCTCAGACTGAACCTCGTGCCGGACACCACAGAACCACCTGCCGGACAGACCGGAACCACATGCCGGACACGCCGGAACCACCGGCTCGACCCGCCGGAACGACCGCTGGACATGCAAAATCACCTGCCGGCTACACCGGAAACACTTGGCGAACACTCCGGAATCACCTGCCGGGCATGCCGGAACCACCTCTCAGATATGCCAGAACCACGTGCCAATGACCCCGGAAGCACCTGCCGAGCACGCCGGAACCACCTGCTCGACTCGCCAGAACCACCTGCCGGACACGCAAACATCACCTGCCGGCTACGCCACAACCAGTTGGGGAACACTTCGGAATCACCTGCCGGGCTTGCTGGAACCACCTGCCGGTCATGCCAAAATCACCTGCCAACTACGCCAGTACCACTTGGCGGACACTGTGGAAACACCTGTCGGGCCGGCCGGAACCACATCTCAGACGTGCCAGAACCATGTGCATGAGATGCTGGAACCACACCCCGAACAGACGGAAAACACCTGCCAGACCCGTCTGAACAACCTGCCGAGCACGCCGGAGCCACCTGCTCGACTCGCCGGAACCACCTACCTAACATGCCCAAATCACCAGCCGGGTATGCCAGAACCACTTGGCGGACACTCCGGAATCATCTGCCGGACATGCCGGAACCAGCTCTCAGACACACCAGAACCACGTGCCGGAGACGCCGGAAGCACCTGCCGAGCATGCCGGAGCCACCTGCTCGACTCGCCAGAAACACCTGCCGGACACGCCAAAATCACCTGCCGGGTGCGCCAGAACCACCTGGCGGACACTCCGAAACCACCTGTCGCGCATGCCGGAACCACCTCTCAGACGTGCCGGAAGCACGTGCCGGACACGCCGGAATCACCTACCGGACAGACCGGAACCACCTGCCGAGCACGCCGGAGCCACCTGTTCGACTCGCTGGAACCACCTGCCGGACAGGCCAATATCAACTGCTGGCTATGCCAGAACCACCTGGGGGACGGTCCGGAATCACCTGCCAGCCATGGCGGAACCACCTCTCAGACGTACCAGAACCACCTGCCGGAGAAGCTGGAAACACGTCCTGGACAGTCTGGAACCACGTGACGGCCATGCCTGAACCACCTGCCGAGCACGGCGGAACCACCTGCCGGACACGCCAAAATCACCTGCGGGCTACGCCAGAACCACTTGGACGACTCTCCGCAATGACCTGCCGGGCATGTTGGAACCACCTCTCAGACGTGCCAGAAGCACGTGGCGGACAGTCCGGAATCACCTGTTGGGCATACGCAACCACCTCTGAGACGTACCAGAACCACGTGCCGTGCACGCCGGAACCACCTACCGGACAGACCGGAATCAACGTTTGGGCATGCCGGAACCACCAGTCAGATGTGCCAGAAACACGTGCCGGAGACGCCGGAAGCACCTGCCGAGCACGTCGCAACCACCTGCTCAACTCGCCGGAACCACCTGCCGGGCACGCCAAAATCACCTGCCCGCTACACCAGCACCACTTTGGGGACAAGCCGGAATCACGTGAGGGGCATGCCGGCACAGCCTCTCAGACTGAACCTCGTGCCGGACACCACAGAACCACCTGTCGGACAGACCGGAACCACCTGCCGGACACGCCGGAACCACCAGCTTGAGCCGCCACAACGACCGCTGGACATGCAAAATCACCTGACGGCTACGCCGGAAACACTTGGCGAACACTCCGGAATCACTTGCCGGGCATGCCGGAATCACCTCTCAGATATGACAGTACCACGTGCCAATGACCCCGGAAGCACCTGCCGAGCACGCCGGAACCACCTGCTCGACTCGCCAGAACCACCTGCCGGACACGCAGAAATCACCTGCCGGCTACGCCACAACCAGTTGGGGAACACTTCGGAATCACCTGCCGGGCTTGCTGGAACCACCTGCCGGTCATGCCAAAATCACCTGCCAACTACGCCAGTACCACTTGGCGGACACTGTGGAAACACCTGTCGGGCCGGCCGGAACCACATCTCAGACGTGCCAGAACCATGTGCATGAGATGCTGGAACCACACCCCGAACAGACGGAAAACACCTGCCAGACCCGTCTGAACAACCTGCCGTGCACGCCGGAGCCACCTGCTCGACTCGCCGGAACCACCTACCTGACATGCCCAAATCACCAGCCGGGTATGCCAGAACCACTTGGCGGACACTCCGGAATCATCTGCCGGACATGCCGGAACCAGCTCTCAGACACACCAGAACCAAGTGCCGGAGACGCCGGAAGCACCTGCCGAGCATGCCGGAGCCACCTGCTCGACTCGCCAGAAACACCTGCCGGACACGCCAAAATCACCTGCCGGGTATGCCAGAACCACCAGGCGGACACTACGGAATCACCTGCCGCGCATGCCGGAACCACCTCTCAGACGTGCCGGAAGCACGTGCCAGACACGCCGGAAACACCTACCGGACAGACCGGAACCACCTGCCAAGAACGCCGGAGCCACCTGTTCGACTCGCTGGAACCACCTGCCGGACAGGCCAATATCAACTGCTGGCTATGCCAGAACCACCTGGGGGACAGTCCGGGATCACCTGCCAGCCATGGCGGAACCACCTCTCAGACGTACCAGAACCACCTGCCGGAGAAGCTGGAAACACGTCCTGGACAGACTGGAACCACGTGACGGCCATGCCTGAACCACCTGCCGAGCACGGCGGAACCACCTGCCGGACACGCCAAAATCACCTGCGGGCTACGCCAGAACCACTTGGACGACTCTCCGCAATGACCTGCCGGGCATGTTGGAACCACCTCACAGACGTGCCAGAAGCACGTGGCGGACAGTCCGGAATCACCTGTTGGGCATACGCAACCACCTCTGAGACGTACCAGAACCACGTGCCGTGCACGCCGGAACCACCTACCGGACAGACCGGAATCAACTTTTGGGCATGCCGGAACCACCAGTCAGATGTGCCAGAAACACGTGCCAGAGACGCCGGAAGCACCTGCCGAGCACGTCGCAACCACCTGCTCAACGCGCCGGAACCACCTGCCGGGCACGCCAAAATCACCTGCCCGCTACACCAGCACCACTTTGGGGACAAGCCGGAATCACGTGAGGGGCATGCCGGCACAGCCTCTCAGACTGAACCTCGTGCCGGACACCACAGAACCACCCGCCGGACAGACCGGAACCACCTGCCGGACACGCCGGAACCACCAGCTTGAGCCGCCACAACGACCGCTGGACATGCAAAATCACCTGACGGCTACGCCGGAAACACTTGGCGAACACTCCGGAATCACTTGCCGGGCATGCCGGAATCACCTCTCAGATATGACAGTACCACGTGCCAATGACCCCGGAAGCACCTGCCGAGCACGCCGGAACCACCTGCTCGACTCGCCAGAACCACCTGCCGGACACGCAGAAATCACCTGCCGGCTACGCCACAACCAGTTGGGGAACACTTCGGAATCACCTGCCGGGCTTGCTGGAACCACCTGCCGGTCATGCCAAAATCACCTGCCAACTATGCCAGTACCACTTGGCGGACACTGTGGAAACACCTGTCGGGCCAGCCGGAACCACATCTCAGACGTGCCAGAACCATGTGCATGAGATGCTGGAACCACACCCCGAACAGACGGAAAACACCTGCCAGACCCGTCTGAACAACCTGCCGAGCACGCCGGAGCCACCTGCTCGACTCGCCGGAACCACCTACCTGACATGCCCAAATCACCAGCCGGGTATGCCAGAACCACTTGGCGGACACTCCGGAATCATCTGCCGGACATGCCGGAACCAGCTCTCAGACACACCAGAACCAAGTGCCGGAGACGCCGGAAGCACCTGCCGAGCATGCCGGAGCCACCTGCTCGACTCGCCAGAAACACCTGCCGGACACGCCAAAATCACCTGCCGGGTACGCCAGAACCACCTGGCGGACACTCCGAAACCACCTGTCGCGCATGCCGGAACCACCTCTCAGACGTGCCGGAAGCACGTGCCGGACACGCCGGAATCACCTACCGGACAGACCGGAACCACCTGCCGAGCACGCCGGAGCCACCTGTTCGACTCGCTGGAACCACCTGCCGGACAGGCCAATATCAACTGCTGGCTATGCCAGAACCACCTGGGGGACGGTCCGGAATCACCTGCCAGCCATGGCGGAACCACCTCTCAGACGTACCAGAACCACCTGCCGGAGAAGCTGGAAACACGTCCTGGACAGTCTGGAACCACCTGCCGGCCAAGCCTGAACCACCTGCCCAGCACAACGGAACAACCTGCCAGACACGCCAAAATCACCTGCGTGTTATGCCAGAACCACTTGGAGGACTCTCTGGGATGACCTGCCGGGCATGCCGGAACCACCTCTCAGACGTGCCAGAACCATGTGGCGGACAGTCCGGAATCACCTGTTGGGCATGCGCAACCACCTCTGAGACGTACCAGAACCACATGCCGTGCAGGCTGGAACCACCTACCGGACAGACCGGAATCACCTTTCGGGCATGCCGGAACCACCTGTCAGATGTGCCAGAAACACGTGCCGGAGACGCCGGAAGCACCTGCCAAGCACGTTGGAACCACCTGCTCAACTCGCCTGAACCACCTGCCGGACATGCCAAAATCACCTGCCGACTATGCCAGAACCACTTGGCGAACACTCCGGAATCAATTGCCGGGCATGCAGGAACCACCTCTCAGACATGCCAGAACCCCGTGCCAATGACCCCGGAAGCACCAGCCGAGCACGCCGGAACCACCTGCTCGACTCGCCAGAACCACCTGCCGATCACGCAAAAATCACCTGCCGGCTACGCCACAACCAGTTGGCGAACACTTTGGAATCACCTGCCAGGCTTGCTGGAGCCACCTGCCAGTCATGCCAAAATCACCTGCCAACTACGCCAGAACCGCTTGGCGGACACTGCGGAAACACCTGTCGGGCCGGCTGGAACCACATCTCAGACGTGCCAGAAACGTGTTCATGAGATGCTGGAACCACACCCCGAAGAGACGGATACCACCTGCCAGAACCGCCTGAACCACCTGCTGAGCACGCCGGAACCACCTGCTCGACTCAACAGTACCACCTCCCTGACACGCCAAAATCACCTGCTGGGTATGCCAGAACCACTTGGCGGACACTCCGGAATCATCTGCCGGACATGCCGGAACCAGCTCTCAGACACACCAGAACCAAGTGCCGGAGACGCCGGAAGCACCTGCCGAGCATGCCGGAGCCACCTGCTCGACTCGCCAGAAACACCTGCCGGACACGCCAAAATCACCTGCCGGGTATGCCAGAACCACCTCTCAGACGTGCCGGAAGCACGTGCCAGACACGCCGGAAACACCTACCGGACAGACCGGAACCACCTGCCAAGAACGCCGGAGCCACCTGTTCGACTCGCTGGAACCACCTGCCGGACAGGCCAATATCAACTGCTGGCTATGCCAGAACCACCTGGGGGACAGTCCGGGATCACCTGCCAGCCATGGCGGAACCACCTCTCAGACGTACCAGAACCACCTGCCGGAGAAGCTGGAAACACGTCCTGGACAGACTGGAACCACGTGACGGCCATGCCTGAACCACCTGCCGGACACGCCAAAATCACCTGCGGGCTACGCCAGAACCACTTGGACGACTCTCCGAAATGACCTGCCGGGCATGTTGGAACCACCTCTCAGACGTGCCAGAAGCACGTGGCGGACAGTCCGGAATCACCTGTTGGGAATATGCAAACACTCTGACACGTACCAGAACTACGTGCCGCGCACGCCGGAACCACCTACCGGACAGACCGGAATCAACTTTTGGGCATGCCGGAACCACCAGTCAGATGTGCCAGAAACACGTGCCGGACACGCCGGAATCACCTACCCGACAGACCGGAACCACCTGCCGAGCACGCCGGAGCCACCTGTTCGACTCGCTGGAACCACCTGCCGGACAGGCCAATATCAACTGCTGGCTATGCCAGAACCACCTGGGGGACGGTCCGGAATCACCTGCCAGCCATGGCGGAACCACCTCTCAGACGTACCAGAACCACCTGCCGGAGAAGCTGGAAACACGTCCTGGACAGTCTGGAACCACCTGCCGGCCAAGCCTGAACCACCTGCCCAGCACAACGGAACAACCTGCCAGACACGCCAAAATCACCTGCGTGTTATGCCAGAACCACTTGGAGGACTCTCTGGGATGACCTGCCGGGCATGCCGGAACCACCTCTCAGACATGCCAGAACCCCGTGCCAATGACCCCGGAAGCACCAGCCGAGCACGCCGGAACCACCTGCTCGACTCGCCAGAACCACCTGCCGATCACGCAAAAATCACCTGCCGGCTACGCCACAACCAGTTGGTGAACACTTTGGAATCACCTGCCAGGCTTGCTGGAACCACCTGCCAGTCATGCCAAAATCACCTGCCAACTACGCCAGAACCGCTTGGCGGACACTGCGGAAACACCTGTTGGGCCGGCTGGAACCACATCTCAGACGTGCCAGAAACGTGTTCATGAGATGCTGGAACCACACCCCGAACAGACGGATACCACCTGCCAGAACCGCCTGAACCACCTGCTGAGCACGCCGGAACCACCTGCTCGACTCACCGGTACCACCTCCCTGAGACGCCAAAATCACCTGCTGGGTATGCCAGAACCACTTGGCGGACACTCCGGAATCATCTGCCGGACATGCCGGAACCAGCTCTCAGACACACCAGAACCAAGTGCCGGAGACGCCGGAAGCACCTGCCGAGCATGCCGGAGCCACCTGCTCGACTCGCCAGAAACACCTGCCGGACACGCCAAAATCACCTGCCGGGTATGCCAGAACCACCTGGCGGACACTACGGAATCACCTGCCGCGCATGCCGGAACCACCTCTCTGATGTGCCGGAAGCACGTGCGAGACACGCCGGAAACACCTACCGGACAGACCGGAACCACCTGCCAAGAACGCCGGAGCCACCTGTTCGACTCGCTGGAACCACCTGCCGGACAGGCCAATATCAACTGCTGGCTATGCCAGAACCACCTGGGGGACAGTCCGCGATCACCTGCCAGCCATGGCAGAACCACCTCTCAGACGTACCAGAACCACCTGCCGGAGAAGCTCGAAACACGTCCTGGACAGACTGGAACCACGTGACGGCCATTCCTGAACCACCTGCCGAGCACGGCGGAACCACCTGCCGGACACGCCAAAATCACCTGCGGGCTACGCCAGAACCACTTGGACGACTCTCCGCAATGACCTGCCGGGCATGTTGGAACCACCTCTCAGACGTGCCAGAAGCACGTGGCGGACAGTCCGGAATCACCTGTTGGGCATACGCAACCACCTCTGAGACGTACCAGAACCACGTGCCGTGCACGCCGGAACCACCTACCGGACAGACCGGAATCAACGTTTGGGCATGCCGGAACCACCAGTCAGATGTGCCAGAAACACGTGCCGGAGACGCCGGAAGCACCTGCCGAGCACGTCGCAACCACCTGCTCAACTCGCCGGAACCACCTGCCGGGCACGCCAAAATCACCTGCCCGCTACACCAGCACCACTTTGGGGACAAGCCGGAATCACGTGAGGGGCATGCCGGCACAGCCTCTCAGACTGAACCTCGTGCCGGACACCACAGAACCACCTGCCGGACAGACCGGAACCACCTGCCGGACACGCCGGAACCACCAGCTTGAGCCGCCACAACGACCGCTGGACATGCAAAATCACCTGACGGCTACTCCGGAAACACTTGGCGAACACTCCGGAATCACTTGCCGGGCATGCCGGAATCACCTCTCAGATATGACAGTACCACGTGCCAATGACCCCGGAAGCACCTGCCGAGCACGCCGGAACCACCTGCTCGACTCGCCAGAACCACCTGCCGGACACGCAGAAATCACCTGCCGGCTACGCCACAACCAGTTGGGGAACACTTCGGAATCACCTGCCGGGCTTGCTGGAACCACCTGCCGGTCATGCCAAAATCACCTGCCAACTACGCCAGTACCACTTGGCGGACACTGTGGAAACACCTGTCGGGCCGGCCGGAACCACATCTCAGACGTGCCAGAACCATGTGCATGAGATGCTGGAACCACACCCCGAACAGACGGAAAACACCTGCCAGACCCGTCTGAACAACCTGCCGAGCACGCCGGAGCCACCTGCTCGACTCGCCGGAACCACCTACCTGACATGCCCAAATCACCAGCCGGGTATGCCAGAACCACTTGGCGGACACTCCGGAATCATCTGCCGGACATGCCGGAACCAGCTCTCAGACACACCAGAACCAAGTGCCGGAGACGCCGGAAGCACCTGCCGAGCATGCCGGAGCCACCTGCTCGACTCGCCAGAAACACCTGCCGGACACGCCAAAATCACCTGCCGGGTATGCCAGAACCACCTGGCGGACACTACGGAATCACCTGCCGCGCATGCCGGAACCACCTCTCAGACGTGCCGGAAGCACGTGCCAGACACGCCGGAAACACCTACCGGACAGACCGGAACCACCTGCCAAGAACGCCGGAGCCACCTGTTCGACTCGCTGGAACCACCTGCCGGACACGCCAAAATCACCTGCGGGCTACGCCAGAACCACTTGGACGACTCTCCGCAATGACCTGCCGGGCATGTTGGAACCACCTCTCAGACGTGCCAGAAGCACGTGGCGGACAGTCCGGAATCACCTGTTGGGCATACGCAACCACCTCTGAGACGTACCAGAACCACGTGCCGTTCAGGCTGGAACCACCTACCGGACAGACCGGAATCACCTTTCGGGCATGCCGGAACCACCTGTCAGATGTGCCAGAAACACGTGCCGGAGACGCCGGAAGCACCTGCCAAGCTCGTTGGAACCACCTGCTCAACTCGCCTGAACCACCTGCCGGACATGCCAAAATCACCTGCCGACTATGCCAGAACCACTTGGCGAACACTCCGGAATCAATTGCCGGGCATGCAGGAACCACCTCTCAGACATGCCAGAACCCCGTGCCAATGACCCCGGAAGCACCAGCCGAGCACGCCGGAACCACCTGCTCGACTCGCCAGAACCACCTGCCGATCACGCAAAAATCACCTGCCGGCTACGCCACAACCAGTTGGCGAACACTTTGGAATCACCTGCCAGGCTTGCTGGAGCCACCTGCCAGTCATGCCAAAATCACCTGCCAACTACGCCAGAACCGCTTGGCGGACACTGCGGAAACACCTGTCGGGCCGGCTGGAACCACATCTCAGATGTGCCAGAAACGTGTTCATGAGATGCTGGAACCACACCCCGAACAGACGGATACCACCTGCCAGAACCGCCTGAACCACCTGCTGAGCACGCCGGAACCACCTGCTCGACTCACCGGTACCACCTCCCTGACACGCCAAAATCACCTGCTGGGTATACCAGAACCACTTGGCAGACACTCCGGAATCATCTGCCGGACATGCCGGAACCAGCTCTCAGACACACCAGAACCAAGTGCCGGAGACGCCGGAAGCACCTGCCGAGCATGCCGGAGCCACCTGCTCGACTCGCCAGAAACACCTGCCGGACACGCCAAAATCACCTGCCGGGTATGCCAGAACCACCTCTCAGACGTGCCGGAAGCACGTGCCAGACACGCCGGAAACACCTACCGGACAGACCGGAACCACCTGCCAAGAACGCCGGAGCCACCTGTTCGACTCGCTGGAACCACCTGCCGGACAGGCCAATATCAACTGCTGGCTATGCCAGAACCACCTGGGGGACAGTCCGGGATCACCTGCCAGCCATGGCGGAACCACCTCTCAGACGTACCAGAACCACCTGCCGGAGAAGCTGGAAACACGTCCTGGACAGACTGGAACCACGTGACGGCCATGCCTGAACCACCTGCCGGACACGCCAAAATCACCTGCGGGCTACGCCAGAACCACTTGGACGACTCTCCGAAATGACCTGCCGGGCATGTTGGAACCACCTCTCAGACGTGCCAGAAGCACGTGGCGGACAGTCCGGAATCACCTGTTGGGAATATGCAAACACTCTGACACGTACCAGAACTACGTGCCGCGCACGCCGGAACCACCTACCGGACAGACCGGAATCAACTTTTGGGCATGCCGGAACCACCAGTCAGATGTGCCAGAAACACGTGCCGGAGACGCCGGAAGCACCTGCCGAGCACGTCGCAACCACCTGCTCAACTCGCCTGAACCATCTGCCGGACACGCCAAAATCACCTGCCCGCTACACCAGCACCACTTCGGGGACAAGCCGGAATCACGTGAGGGGCATGCCGGCACAGCCTCTCAGACTGAACCTCGTGCCGGACACCACAGAACCACCTGCCGGACAGACCGGAACCACCTGCCGGACACGCCGGAACCACCGGCTCGACCCGCCGGAACGACCGCTGGACATGCAAACTCACCTGCCGGCTACGCCGCAAACACTTGGCGAACACTCCGGAATCACCTGCCGGGCATGCCGGAACCACCTCTCAGATATGCCAGAACCACGTGCCAATGACCCCAGAAGCACCTGCCGAGCACGCCGGAACCACCTGCTCGACTCGCCAGAACCACCTGCCGGACACGCAGAAATCACCTGCCGGTTACGCCACAACCAGTTGGGGAACACTTCGGAATCACCTGCTGGGCTTGCTGGAACCACCTGCCGGACATGCCAAAATCACCTGCCAACTACGCCAGTACCACTTGGCGGACACTGTGGAAACACCTGTCGGGCCGGCCGGAACCACATCTCAGACGTGCCAGAACCATGTGCATGAGATGCTGGAACCACACCCCGAACAGACGGAAAACACCTGCCAGACCCGTCTGAACAACCTGCCGAGCACGCCGGAGCCACCTGCTCGACTCGCCGGAACCACCTACCTGACATGCCAAAATCACCAGCCGGGTATTCCAGAACCACTTGGCGGACACTCCGAAATCATCTGCCGGACATGCCGGAACCAGCTCTCAGACTCACCAGAACCACGTGCCGGAGACGCCGGAACCACCTGCCGAGCATGCCGGAGCCACCTGCTCGACTCGCCAGAAACACCTGCCGGACACGTCAAAATCACCTGCCGGGTACGCCAGAACCACCTGGCGGACACTCCGATACCACCTGTCACGCATGCCGGAACCACCTCTCAGACGTGCCGGAAGCACGTGCCGGACACGCCGGAATCACCTACCGGACAGACCGGAACCACCTGCCGAGCACGCCGGAGCCACCTGTTCGACTCGCTGGAACCACCTGCCGGACAGGCCAATATCAACTGCTGGCTATGCCAGAACCACCTGGGGGACGGTCCGGAATCACCTGCCAGCCATGGCGGAACCACCTCTCAGACGTACCAGAACCACCTGCCGGAGAAGCTCGAAACACGTCCTGGACAGACTGGAACCACGTGACGGCCATGCCTGAACCACCTGCCGAGCACGGCGGAACCACCTGCCGGACACGCCAAAATCACCTGCGGGCTACGCCAGAACCACTTGGACGACTCTCCGCAATGACCTGCCGGGCATGTTGGAACCACCTCACAGACGTGCCAGAAGCACGTGGCGGACAGTCCGGAATCACCTGTTGGGCATACGCAACCACCTCTGAGACGTACCAGAACCACGTGCCGTGCACGCCGGAACCACCTACCGGACAGACCGGAATCAACTTTTGGGCATGCCGGAACCACCAGTCAGATGTGCCAGAAACACGTGCCGGAGACGCCGGAAGCACCTGCCGAGCACGTCGCAACCACCTGCTCAACTCGCCGGAACCACCTGCCGGGCACGCCAAAATCACCTGCCCGCTACACCAGCACCACTTTGGGGACAAGCCGGAATCACGTGAGGGGCATGCCGGCACAGCCTCTCAGACTGAACCTCGTGCCGGACACCACAGAACCACCTGCCGGACAGACCGGAACCACCTGCCGGACACGCCGGAACCACCAGCTTGAGCCGCCACAACGACCGCTGGACATGCAAAATCACCTGACGGCTACGCCGGAAACACTTGGCGAACACTCCGGAATCACTTGCCGGGCATGCCGGAATCACCTCTCAGATATGACAGTACCACGTGCCAATGACCCCGGAAGCACCTGCCGAGCACGCCGGAACCACCTGCTCGACTCGCCAGAACCACCTGCCGGACACGCAGAAATCACCTGCCGGCTACGCCACAACCAGTTGGGGAACACTTCGGAATCACCTGCCGGGCTTGCTGGAACCACCTGCCGGTCATGCCAAAATCACCTGCCAACTACGCCAGTACCACTTGGCGGACACTGTGGAAACACCTGTCGGGCCGGCCGGAACCACATCTCAGACGTGCCAGAACCATGTGCATGAGATGCTGGAACCACACCCCGAACAGACGGAAAACACCTGCCAGACCCGTCTGAACAACCTGCCGAGCACGCCGGAGCCACCTGCTCGACTCGCCGGAACCACCTACCTGACATGCCCAAATCACCAGCCGGGTATGCCAGAACCACTTGGCGGACACTCCGGAATCATCTGCCGGACATGCCGGAACCAGCTCTCAGACACACCAGAACCAAGTGCCGGAGACGCCGGAAGCACCTGCCGAGCATGCCGGAGCCACCTGCTCGACTCGCCAGAAACACCTGCCGGACACGCCAAAATCACCTGCCGGGTATGCCAGAACCACCTGGCGGACACTACGGAATCACCTGCCGCGCATGCCGGAACCACCTCTCAGACGTGCCGGAAGCACGTGCCAGACACGCCGGAAACACCTACCGGACAGACCGGAACCACCTGCCAAGAACGCCGGAGCCACCTGTTCGACTCGCTGGAACCACCTGCCGGACAGGCCAATATCAACTGCTGGCTATGCCAGAACCACCTGGGGGACAGTCCGGGATCACCTGCCAGCCATGGCGGAACCACCTCTCAGACGTACCAGAACCACCTGCCGGAGAAGCTGGAAACACGTCCTGGACAGACTGGAACCACGTGACGGCCATGCCTGAACCACCTGCCGGACACGCCAAAATCACCTGCGGGCTACGCCAGAACCACTTGGACGACTCTCCGAAATGACCTGCCGGGCATGTTGGAACCACCTCTCAGACGTGCCAGAAGCACGTGGCGGACAGTCCGGAATCACCTGTTGGGCATACGCAACCACCTCTGACACGTACCAGAACTACGTGCCACGCACGCCGGAGCCACCTACCGGACAGACCGGAATCAACTTTTGGGCATGCCGGAACCACCAGTCAGATGTGCCAGAAACACGTGCCGGAGACGCCGGAAGCACCTGCCGAGCACGTCGCAACCACCTGCTCAACTCGCCTGAACCACCTGCCGGACACGCCAAAATCACCTGCCCGCTA
This sequence comes from Equus caballus, assembly GCF_041296265.1. Classification (NCBI taxonomy): domain Eukaryota; kingdom Metazoa; phylum Chordata; class Mammalia; order Perissodactyla; family Equidae; genus Equus; species Equus caballus. The sequence continues at coordinate 4,858,028 of NC_091697.1, forward strand.
CACCAGCACCACTTCGGGGACAAGCCGGAATCACGTGAGGGGCATGCCAGCACAGCCTCTCAGACTGAACCTCGTGCCGGACACCACAGAACCACCTGCCGGACAGACCGGAACCACCTGCCGGACACGCCGGAACCACCGGCTCGACCCGCCGGAACGACCGCTGGACATGCAAACTCACCTGCCGGCTACGCCGCAAACACTTGGGGAACACTCCGGAATCACCTGCCGGGCATGCCGGAACCACCTCTCAGATATGCCAGAACCACGTGCCAATGACCCCAGAAGCACCTGCCGAGCACGCCGGAACCACCTGCTCGACTCGCCAGAACCACCTGCCGGACACGCAGAAATCACCTGCCGGCTACGCCACAACCAGTTGGGGAACACATCGGAATCACCTGCCGGGCTTGCTGGAACCAACTGCCGGTCATGCCAAAATCACCTGCCAACTACGCCAGTACCACTTGGCGGACACTGTGGAAACACCTGTCGGGCCGGCCGGAACCACATCTCAGACACGCCAGAACCATGTGCATGAGATGCTGGAACCACACCCCGAACAGACGGAAAACACCTGCCAGACCCGTCTGAACAACCTGCCGAGCACGCCGGAGCCACCTGCTCGACTCGCCGGAACCACCTACCTGACATGCCCAAATCACCAGCCGGGTATTCCAGAACCACTTGGCGGACACTCCGAAATCATCTGCCGGACATGCCGGAACCAGCTCTCAGACACACCAGAACCACGTGCCGGAGACGCCGGAAGCACCTGCCGAGCATGCCGGAGCCACCTGCTCGACTCGCCAGAAACACCTGCCGGACACGCCAAAATCACCTGCCGGGTACGCCAGAACCACCTGGCGGACACTCCGAAACCACCTGTCACGCATGCCGGAACCACCTCTCAGACTTGCCGGAAGCACGTGCCGGACACGCCGGAATCACCTACCGGACAGACCGGAACCACCTGCCGAGCACGCCGGAGCCACCTGTTCGACTCGCTGGAACCACCTGCCGGACAGGCCAATATCAACTGCTGGCTATGCCAGAACCACCTGGGGGACGGTCCGGAATCGCCTGCCAGCCATGGCGGAACCACCTCTCAGACGTACCAGAATCACCTGCCGGAGAAGCTGGAAACACGTCCTGGACAGTCTGGAACCACCTGCCGGCCAAACTTGAACCACCTGCCAAGCACAACGGAACAACCTGCCAGACACGCCAAAATCACCTGCGTGTTATGCCAGAACCACTTGGAGGACTCTCTGGGATGACCTGCCGGGCATGCCAGAACCACCTCTCAGACGTGCCAGAACCATGTGGCGGACAGTCCGGAATCACCTGTTGGGCATGCGCAACCACCTCTGAGACGTACCAGAACCACGTGCCGTTCAGGCTGGAACCACCTACCGGACAGACCGGAATCACCTTTCGGGCATGCCGGAACCACCTGTCAGATGTGCCAGAAACACGTGCCGGAGACGCCGGAAGCACCTGCCAAGCACGTTGGAACCACCTGCTCAACTCGCCTGAACCACCTGCCGGACATGCCAAAATCACCTGCCGACTATGCCAGAACCACTTGGCGAACACTCCGGAATCACTTGCCGGGCATGCAGGAACCACCTCTCAGACATGACAGAACCCCATGCCAATGACCCCGGAAGCACCAGCCGAGCACGCCGGAACCACCTGCTCGACTCGCCAGAACCACCTGCCGATCACGCAAAAATCACCTGCCGGCTACGCCACAACCAGTTGGTGAACACTTTGGAATCACCTGCCAGGCTTGCTAGAGCCACCTGCCAGTCATGCCAAAATCACCTGCCAACTACGCCAGAACCGCTTGGCGGACACTGCGGAAACACCTGTCGGGCCGGCTGGAACCACATCTCAGACGTGCCAGAAACGTGTTCATGAGATGCTGGAACCACACCCCGAACAGACGGATACCACCTGCCAGAACCGCCTGAACCACCTGCTGAGCACGCCGGAACCACCTGTTCGACTCACCGGTACCACCTCCCTGACACGCCAAAATCACCTGCTGGGTATGCCAGAACCACTTGGCGGACACTCCGGAATCATCTGCCGGACATGCCGGAACCAGCTCTCAGACACACCAGAACCAAGTGCCGGAGACGCCGGAAGCACCTGCCGAGCATGCCGGAGCCACCTGCTCGACTCGCCAGAAACACCTGCCGGACACGCCAAAATCACCTGCCGGGTATGCCAGAACCACCTGGCGGACACTAAGGAATCACCTGCCGCGCTTGCCGGAACCACCTCTCAGACGTGCCGGAAGCACGTGCCAGACACGCCGGAAACACCTACCGGACAGACCGGAACCACCGTGCAAGAACGCCGGAGCCACCTGTTCGACTCGCTGGAACCACCTGCCGGACAGGCCAATATCAACTGCTGGCTATGCCAGAACCACCTGGGGGACAGTCCGGGATCACCTGCCAGCTATGGCGGAACCACCTCTCAGACGTACCAGAACCACCTGCCGGAGAAGCTGGAAACACGTCCTGGACAGACTGGAACCACGTGACGGCCATGCCTGAACCACCTGCCGGACACGCCAAAATCACCTGCGGGCTACGCCAGAACCACTTGGACGACTCTCCGAAATGACCTGCCGGGCATGTTGGAACCACCTCTCAGACGTGCCAGAAGCACGTGGCGGACAGTCCGGAATCACCTGTTGGGCATACGCAACCACCTCTGACACGTACCAGAACTACGTGCCGCGCACGCCGGAACCACCTACCGGACAGACCGGAATCAACTTTTGGGCATGCCGGAACCACCAGTCAGATGTGCCAGAAACACGTGCCGGAGACGCCGGAAGCACCTGCCGAGCACGTCGCAACCACCTGCTCAACTCGCCTGAACCACCTGCCGGACACGCCAAAATCACCTGCCCGCTACACCAGCACCACTTCGGGGACAAGCCGGAATCACGTGAGGGGCATGCTGGCACAGCCTCTCAGAGTGAACCTCGTGCCGGACACCACAGAACCACCTGCCGGACAGACCGGAACCACCTGCCGGACACGCCGGAACCACCGGCTCGACCCGCCGGAACGACCGCTGGACATGCAAACTCACCTGCCGGCTACGCCGCAAACACTTGGCGAACACTCCGGAATCACCTGCCGGGCATGCCGGAACCACCTCTCAGATATGCCAAAACCACGTGCCAATGACCCCAGAAGCACCTGCCGAGCACGCCGGAACCACCTGCTCGACTCGCCAGAACCACCTGCCGGACACGCAGAAATCACCTGCCGGCTACGCCACAACCAGTTGGGGAACACTTCGGAATCACCTGCCGGGCTTGCTGGAACCACCTGCCGGTCATGCCAAAATCACCTGCCAACTACGCCAGTACCACTTGGCGGACACTGTGGAAACACCTGTCGGGCCGGCCGGAACCACATCTCAGACGTGCCAGAACCATGTGCATGAGATGCTGGAACCACACCCCGAACAGACGGAAAACACCTGCCAGACCCGTCTGAACAACCTGCCGAGCACGCCGGAGCCACCTGCTCGACTCGCCGGAACCACCTACCTGACATGCCCAAATCACCAGCCGGGTATTCCAGAACCACTTGGCGGACACTCCGAAATCATCTGCCGGACATGCCGGAACCAGCTCTCAGACACACCAGAACCACGTGCCGGAGACGCCGGAAGCACCTGCCGAGCATGCCGGAGCCACCTGCTCGACTCGCCAGAAACACCTGCCGGACACGCCAAAATCACCTGCCGGGTACGCCAGAACCACCTGGCGGACACTCCGAAACCACCTGTCGCGCATGCCGGAACCACCTCTCAGACGTGCCGGAAGCACGTGCCGGACACGCCGGAATCACCTACCGGACAGACCGGAACCACCTGCCGAGCACGCCGGAGCCACCTGTTCGACTCGCTGGAACCACCTGCCGGACAGGCCAATATCAACTGCTGGCTATGCCAGAACCACCTGGGGGACGGTCCAGAATCACCTGCCAGCCATGGCGGAACCACCTCTCAGACGTACCAGAATCACCTGCCTGAGAAGCTGGAAACACGTCCTGGACAGTCTGGAACCACCTGCCGGCCAAGCCTGAACCACCTGCCAAGCACAACGGAACAACCTGAGAGACACGCCAAAATCACCTGCGTGTTATGCCAGAACCACTTGGAGGACTCTCTGGGATGACCTGCCGGGCATGCCGGAACCACCTCTCAGACGTGCCAGAACCATGTGGCGGACAGTCCGGAATCACCTGTTGGGCATGCGCAACCACCTCTGAGACGTACCAGAACCACATGCCGTGCAGGCTGGAACCACCTACCGGACAGACCGGAATCACCTTTCGGGCATGCTGGAACCACCTGTCAGATGTGCCAGAAACACGTGCCGGAGACGCCGGAAGCACCTGCCAAGCACGTTGGAACCACCTGCTCAACTCGCCTGAACCACCTGCCGGACATGCCAAAATCACCTGCCGACTATGCCAGAACCACTTGGCGAACACTCCGGAATCACTTGCCGGGCATGCAGGAACCACCTCTCAGACATGCTAGAACCCCGTGCCAATGACCCCGGAAGCACCAGCCGAGCACGCCGGAACCACCTGCTCGACTCACCAGAACCACCTGCCGATCACGCAAAAATCACCTGCCGGCTACGCCACAACCAGTTGGTGAACACTTTGGAATCACCTGCCAGGCTTGCTGGAACCACCTGCCACTCATGCCAAAATCACCTGCCAACTACGCCAGAACCGCTTGGCGGACACTGCGGAAACACCTGTCGGGCCGGCTGGAACCACATCTCAGACGTGCCAGAAACGTGTTCATGAGATGCTGGAACCACACCCCGAACAGACGGATACCACCTGCCAGAACCGCCTGAACCACCTGCTGAGCACACCGGAACCACCTGCTCGACTCACCGGTACCACCTCCCTGACACGCCAAAATCACCTGCTGGGTATGCCAGAACCACTTGGCGGACACTCCGGAATCATCTGCCGGACATGCCGGAACCAGCTCTCAGACACACCAGAACCAAGTGCCGGAGACGCCAGAAGCACCTGCCGAGCATGCCGGAGCCACCTGCTCGACTCGCCAGAAACACCTGCCGGACACGCCAAAATCACCTGCCGGGTACGCCAGAACCACCTGGCGGACACTACGGCATCACCTGCCGCGCATGCCGGAACCACCTCTCACACGTGCCGGAAGCACGTGCCAGACACGCCGGAAACACCTACCGGACAGACCGGAACCACCTGCCAAGAACGCCGGAGCCACCTGTTCGACTCGCTGGAACCACCTGCCGGACAGGCCAATATCAACTGCTGGCTATGCCAGAACCACCTGGGGGACAGTCCGGGATCACCTGCCAGCCATGGCGGAACCACCTCTCAGACGTACCAGAACCACCTGCCGGAGAAGCTGGAAACACGTCCTGGACAGACTGGAACCACGTGACGGCCATGCCTGAACCACCTGCCGAGCACGGCGGAACCACCTGCCGGACACGCCAAAATCACCTGCGGGCTACGCCAGAACCACTTGGACGACTCTCCGAAATGACCTGCCGGGCATGTTGGAACCACCTGTCAGACGTGCCAGAAGCACGTGGCGGACAGTCCGGAATCACCTGTTGGGCATACGCAACCACCTCTGAGACGTACCAGAACCACGTGCCGTGCACGCCGGAACCACCTACCCGACAGACCGGAATCAACTCTTGGGCATGCCGGAAGCACCAGTCAGATGTGCCAGAAACACGTGCCGGAGACGCCGGAAGCACCTGCCGAGCACGTCGCAACCACCTGCTCAACTCGCCTGAACCACCTGCCGGACACGCCAAAATCACCTGCCCGCTACACCAGCACCACTTCGGGGACAAGCCGGAATCACGTGAGGGGCATGCCGGCACAGCCTCTCAGACTGAACCTCGTGCCGGACACCACAGAACCACCTGCCGGACAGACCGGAACCACCTGCCGGACACGCCGGAACCACCGGCTCAACCCGCCGGAACGACCGCTGGACATGCAAAATCACCTGCCGGCTACGCCGGAAACACTTGGCGAACACTCCGGAAGCACCTGCCGAGCACGCCGGAACCACCTGCTCGACTCGCCAGAACCACCTGCCGGACACGCAAAAATCACCTGCCGGCTACGCCACAACCAGTTGGGGAACACTTCGGAATCACCTGCCGGGCTTGCTGGAACCACCTGCCGGTCATGCCCAAATCACCTGCCAACTACGCCAGTACCACTTGGCGGACACTGTGGAAACACCTGTCGGGCCGGCCGGAACCACATCTCAGACGTGCCAGAACCATGTGCATGAGATGCTGGAACCACACCCCGAACAGACGGAAAACACCTGCCAGACCCGTCTGAACAACCTGCCGAGCACGCCGGAGCCACCTGCTCGACTCGCCGGAACCACCTACCTGACATGCCCAAATCACCAGCCGGGTATGCCAGAACCACTTGGCGGACACTCCGGAATCATCTGCCGGACATGCCGGAACCAGCTCTCAGACACACCAGAACCACGTGCCGGAGACGCCGGAAGCACCTGCCGAGCATGCCGGAGCCACCTGCTCGACTCGCCAGAAACACCTGCCGGACACGCCAAAATCACCTGCCGGGTACGCCAGAACCACCTGGCGGACACTCCGAAATCACCTCTCGCGCATGCCGGAACCACCTCTCAGACGTGCCGGAAGCACGTGCCGGACACGCCGGAATCACCTACCGGACAGACCGGAACCACCTGCCGAGCACGCCGGAGCCACCTGTTCGACTCGCTGGAACCACCTGCCGGACAGGCCAATATCAACTGCTGGCTATGCCAGAACCACCTGGGGGACGGTCCGGAATCACCTGCCAGCCATGGCGGAACCACCTCTCAGACGTACCAGAACCACCTGCCGGAGAAGCTGGAAACACGTCCTGGACAGTCTGGAACCACCTGCCGGCCAAGCCTGAACCACCTGCCAAGCACAACGGAACAACCTGAGAGACACGCCAAAATCACCTGCGTGTTATGCCAGAACCACTTGGAGGACTCTCTGGGATGACCTGCCGGGCATGCCGGAACCACCTCTCAGACGTGCCAGAACCATGTGGCGGACAGTCCGGAATCACCTGTTGGGCATGCGCAACCACCTCTGAGACGTACCAGAACCACATGCCGTGCAGGCTGGAACCACCTACCGGACAGACCGGAATCACCTTTCGGGCATGCCGGAACCACCTGTCAGATGTGCCAGAAACACGTGCCGGAGACGCCGGAAGCACCTGCCAAGCACGTTGGAACCACCTGCTCAACTCGCCTGAACCACCTGCCGGACATGCCAAAATCACCTGCCGACTATGCCAGAACCACTTGGCGAACACTCCGGAATCACTTGCCGGGCATGCAGGAACCACCTCTCAGACATGCCAGAACCCCGTGCCAATGACCCCGGAAGCACCAGCCGAGCACGCCGGAACCACCTGCTCGACTCGCCAGAACCACCTGCCGATCACGCAAAAATCACCTGCCGGCTACGCCACAACCAGTTGGTGAACACTTTGGAATCACCTGCCAGGCTTGCTGGAACCACCTGCCACTCATGCCAAAATCACCTGCCAACTACGCCAGAACCGCTTGGCGGACACTGTGGAAACACATGTCGGGCCGGCTGGAACCACATCTCAGACGTGCCAGAAACGTGTTCATGAGATGCTGGAACCACACCCCGAACAGACGGATACCACCTGCCAGAACCGCCTGAACCACCTGCTGAGCACGCCGGAACCACCTGCTCGACTCACCGGTACCACCTCCCTGACACGCCAAAATCACCTGCTGGGTATGCCAGAACCACTTGGCGGACACTCCGGAATCATCTGCCGGACATGCCGGAACCAGCTCTCAGACACACCAGAACCAAGTGCCGGAGACGCCAGAAGCACCTGCCGAGCATGCCGGAGCCACCTGCTCGACTCGCCAGAAACACCTGCCGGACACGCCAAAATCACCTGCCGGGTACGCCAGAACCACCTGGCGGACACTACGGCATCACCTGCCGCGCATGCCGGAACCACCTCTCACACGTGCCGGAAGCACGTGCCAGACACGCCGGAAACACCTACCGGACAGACCGGAACCACCTGCCAAGAACGCCGGAGCCACCTGTTCGACTCGCTGGAACCACCTGCCGGACAGGCCAATATCAACTGCTGGCTATGCCAGAACCACCTGGGGGACAGTCCGGGATCACCTGCCAGCCATGGCGGAACCACCTCTCAGACGTACCAGAACCACCTGCCGGAGAAGCTGGAAACACGTCCTGGACAGACTGGAACCACGTGACGGCCATGCCTGAACCACCTGCCGAGCACGGCGGAACCACCTGCCGGACACGCCAAAATCACCTGCGGGCTACGCCAGAACCACTTGGACGACTCTCCGAAATGACCTGCCGGGCATGTTGGAACCACCTGTCAGACGTGCCAGAAGCACGTGGCGGACAGTCCGGAATCACCTGTTGGGCATACGCAACCACCTCTGAGACGTACCAGAACCACGTGCCGTGCACGCCGGAACCACCTACCAGACAGACCGGAATCAACTTTTGGGCATGCCGGAACCACCAGTCAGATGTGCCAGAAACACGTGCCGGAGACGCCGGAAGCACCTGCCGAGCACGTCGCAACCACCTGCTCAACTCGCCTGAACCACCTGCCGGACACGCCAAAATCACCTGCCCGCTACACCAGCACCACTTCGGGGACAAGCCGGAATCACATGAGGGGCATGCCGGCACAGCCTCTCAGACTGAACCTCGTGCCGGACACCACAGAACCACCTGCCGGACAGACCGGAACCACCTGCCGGACACGCCGGAACCACCGGCTCGACCCGCCGGAACGACCGCTGGACATGCAAACTCACCTGCCGGCTATGATGGAAACACTTGGCGAACACTCCGGAATCACCTGCCGGGCATGCCGGAACCACCTCTCAGATATGCCAGAACCACGTGCCAATGACCCCGGAAGCACCTGCCGAACACGCCGGAACCACCTGCTCGACTCGCCAGAACCACCTGCCGGACACGCAAAAATCACCTGCCGGCTACGCCACAACCAGTTGGGGAACACTTCGGAATCACCTGCCGGGCTTGCTGGAACCACCTGCCGGTCATGCCAAAATCACCTGCCAACTACGCCAGTACCACTTGGCGGACACTGTGGAAACACCTGTCGGGCCGGCCGGAACCACATCTCAGACGTGCCAGAACCATGTGCATGAGATGCTTTAACCACACCCCGAAGAGACGGAAAACACTTGCCAGACCCGTCTGAACAACCTGCCGAGCACGCCGGAGCCACCTGCTCGACTCGCCGGAACCACCTACCTGAAATGCCCAAATCACCAGCCGGGTATGCCAGAACCACTTGCCGGACACTCCGGAATCATCTGCCGGACATGCCGGAACCAGCTCTCAGACACACCAGAACCACGTGCCGGAGACGCCGGAAGCACCTGCCGAGCATGCCGGAGCCACCTGCTCGACTCGCCAGAAACACCTGCCGGACACGCCAAAATCACCTGCCGGGTATGCCAGAACCACCTGGCGGACACTCCGAAACCACCTGTCGCGCATGCCGGAACCACCTCTCAGACGTGCCGGAAGCACGTGCCGGACACGCCGGAAACACCTACCGGACAGACCGGAACCACCTGCCAAGAACGCCAGAGCCACCTGTTCGACTCGCTGGAACCACCTGCCGGACAACCCAATATCAACTGCTGGCTATGCCAGAACCACCTGGGGGACAGTCCGGGATCACCTGCCAGCCATGGCGGAACCACCTCTCAGACGTACCAGAACCACCTGCCGGAGAAGCTGGAAACACGTCCTGGACAGACTGGAACCACGTGACGGCCATGCCTGAACCACCTGCCGGACACGCCAAAATCACCTGCGGGCTACGCCAGAACCACTTGGACGACTCTCCGAAATGACCTGCCGGGCATGTTGGAACCACCTGTCAGACGTGCCAGAAGCACGTGGCGGACAGTCCGGAATCACCTGTTGGGCATACGCAACCACCTCTGAGACGTACCAGAACCACGTGCCGTGCAAGCCGGAACCACCTACCCGACAGACCGGAATCAACTCTTGGGCATGCCGGAACCACCAGTCAGATGTGCCAGAAACACGTGCCGGAGACGACGGAAGCACCTGCCGAGCACGTCGCAACCACCTGCTCAACTCGCCTGAACCACCTGCCGGACACGCCAAAATCACCTGCCCGCTACACCAGCACCACTTCGGGGACAAGCCGGAATCACGTGAGGGGCATGCCGGCACAGCCTCTCAGACTGAACCTCGTGCCGGACACCACAGAACCACCTGCCGGACAGACCGGAACCACCTGCCGGACACGCCGGAACCACCGGCTCGACCCGCCGGAACGACCGCTGGACATGCAAAATCACCTGCCGGCTACGCCGGAAACACTTGGCGAACACTCCGGAAGCACCTGCCGAGCACGCCGGAACCACCTGCTCGACTCGCCAGAACCACCTGCCGGACACGCAAAAATCACCTGCCGGCTACGCCACAACCAGTTGGGGAACACTTCGGAATCACCTGCCGGGCTTGCTGGAACCACCTGCCGGTCATGCCAAAATCACCTGCCAACTACGCCAGTACCACTTGGCGGACACTGTGGAAACACCTGTCGGGCCGGCCGGAACCACATCTCAGACGTGCCAGAACCATGTGCATGAGATGCTGGAACCACACCCCGAACAGACGGAAAACACCTGCCAGACCCGTCTGAACAACCTGCCTAGCACGCCGGAGCCACCTGCTCGACTCGCCGGAACCTCCTACCTGACATGCCCAAATCACCAGCCGGGTATGCCAGAACCACTTGGCGGACACTCCGGAATCATCTGCCGGACATGCCGGAACCAGCTCTCAGACACAGCAGAACCACGTGCCGGAGACGCCGGAAGCACCTGCCGAGCATGCCGGAGCCACCTGCTCGACTCGCCAGAAACACCTGCCGGACACGCCAAAATCACCTGCCGGGTACGCCAGAACCACCTGGCGGACACTCCGAAATCACCTCTCGCGCATGCCGGAACCACCTCTCAGACGTGCCGGAAGCACGTGCCGGACACGCCGGAATCACCTACCGGACAGACCGGAACCACCTGCCGAGCACGCCGGAGCCACCTGTTCGACTCGCTGGAACCACCTGCCGGACAGGCCAATATCAACTGCTGGCTATGCCAGAACCACCTGGGGGACGGTCCGGAATCACCTGCCAGCCATGGCGGAACCACCTCTCAGACGTACCAGAACCACCTGCCGGAGAAGCTGGAAACACGTCCTGGACAGTCTGGAACCACCTGCCGGCCAAGCCTGAACCACCTGCCAAGCACAACGGAACAACCTGAGAGACACGCCAAAATCACCTGCGTGTTATGCCAGAACCACTTGGAGGACTCTCTGGGATGACCTGCCGGGCATGCCGGAACCACCTCTCAGACGTGCCAGAACCATGTGGCGGACAGTCCGGAATCACCTGTTGGGCATGCGCAACCACCTCTGAGACGTACCAGAACCACATGCCGTGCAGGCTGGAACCACCTACCGGACAGACCGGAATCACCTTTCGGGCATGCCGGAACCACCTGTCAGATGTGCCAGAAACACGTGCCGGAGACGCCGGAAGCACCTGCCAAGCACGTTGGAACCACCTGCTCAACTCGCCTGAACCACCTGCCGGACATGCCAAAATCACCTGCCGACTATGCCAGAACCACTTGGCGAACACTCCGGAATCACTTGCCGGGCATGCAGGAACCACCTCTCAGACATGCCAGAACCCCGTGCCAATGACCCCGGAAGCACCAGCCGAGCACGCCGGAACCACCTGCTCGACTCACCAGAACCACCTGCCGATCACGCAAAAATCACCTGCCGGCTACGCCACAACCAGTTGGTGAACACTTTGGAATCACCTGCCAGGCTTGCTGGAACCACCTGCCACTCATGCCAAAATCACCTGCCAACTACGCCAGAACCGCTTGGCGGACACTGCGGAAACACATGTCGGGCCGGCTGGAACCACATCTCAGACGTGCCAGAAACGTGTTCATGAGATGCTGGAACCACACCCCGAACAGACGGATACCACCTGCCAGAACCGCCTGAAACACCTGCTGAGCACGCCGGAACCACCTGCTCGACTCACCGGTACCACCTCCCTGACACGCCAAAATCACCTGCTGGGTATGCCAGAACCACTTGGCGGACACTCCGGAATCATCTGCCGGACATGCCGGAACCAGCTCTCAGACACACCAGAACCAAGTGCCGGAGACGCCAGAAGCACCTGCCGAGCATGCCGGAGCCACCTGCTCGACTCGCCAGAAACACCTGCCGGACACGCCAAAATCACCTGCCGGGTACGCCAGAACCACCTGGCGGACACTACGGCATCACCTGCCGCGCATGCCGGAACCACCTCTCACACGTGCCGGAAGCACGTGCCAGACACGCCGGAAACACCTACCGGACAGACCGGAACCACCTGCCAAGAACGCCGGAGCCACCTGTTCGACTCGCTGGAACCACCTGCCGGACAGGCCAATATCAACTGCTGGCTATGCCAGAACCACCTGGGGGACAGTCCGGGATCACCTGCCAGCCATGGCGGAACCACCTCTCAGACGTACCAGAACCACCTGCCGGAGAAGCTGGAAACACGTCCTGGACAGACTGGAACCACGTGACGGCCATGCCTGAACCACCTGCCGAGCACGGCGGAACCACCTGCCGGACACGCCAAAATCACCTGCGGGCTACGCCAGAACCACTTGGACGACTCTCCGAAATGACCTGCCGGGCATGTTGGAACCACCTGTCAGACGTGCCAGAAGCACGTGGCGGACAGTCCGGAATCACCTGTTGGGCATACGCAACCACCTCTGAGACGTACCAGAACCACGTGCCGTGCACGCCGGAACCACCTACCAGACAGACCGGAATCAACTTTTGGGCATGCCGGAACCACCAGTCAGATGTGCCAGAAACACGTGCCGGAGACGCCGGAAGCACCTGCCGAGCACGTCGCAACCACCTGCTCAACTCGCCTGAACCACCTGCCGGACACGCCAAAATCACCTGCCCGCTACACCAGCACCACTTCGGGGACAAGCCGGAATCACATGAGGGGCATGCCAGCACAGCCTCTCAGACTGAACCTCGTGACGGACACCACAGAACCACCTGCCGGACAGACCGGAACCACCTGCCGGACACGCCGGAACCACCGGCTCGACCCGCCGGAACGACCGCTGGACATGCAAACTCACCTGCCGGCTATGCCGGAAACACTTGGCGAACACTCCGGAATCACCTGCCGGGCATGCCGGAACCACCTCTCAGATATGCCAGAACCACGTGCCAATGACCCCGGAAGCACCTGCCGAGCACGCCGGAACCACCTGCTCGACTCGCCAGAACCACCTGCCGGACACGCAAAAATCACCTGCCGGCTACGCCACAACCAGTTGGGGAACACTTCGGAATCACCTGCCGGGCTTGCTGGAACCACCTGCCGGTCATGCCAAAATCACCTGCCAACTACGCCAGTACCACTTGGCGGACACTGTGGAAACACCTGTCGGGCCGGCCGGAACCACATCTCAGACGTGCCAGAACCATGTGCATGAGATGCTTTAACCACACCCCGAAGAGACGGAAAACACCTGCCAGACCCGTCTGAACAACCTGCCGAGCACGCCGGAGCCACCTGCTCGACTCGCCGGAACCACCTACCTGAAATGCCCAAATCACCAGCCGGGTATGCCAGAACCACTTGCCGGACACTCCGGAATCATCTGCCGGACATGCCGGAACCAGCTCTCAGACACACCAGAACCACGTGCCGGAGACGCCAGAAGCACCTGCCGAGCATGCCGGAGCCACCTGCTCGACTCGCCAGAAACACCTGCTGGACACGCCAAAATCACCTGCCGGGTATGCCAGAACCACCTGGCGGACACTCCGAAACCACCTGTCGCGCATGCCGGAACCACCTCTCAGACGTGCCGGAAGCACGTGCCAGACACGCCGGAAACACCTACCGGACAGACCGGAACCACCTGCCAAGAACGCCGGAGCCACCTGTTCGACTCGCTGGAACCACCTGCCGGACAGGCCAATATCAACTGCTGGCTATGCCAGAACCACCTGGGGGACAGTCCGGGATCACCTGCCAGCCATGGCGGAACCACCTCTCAGACGTACCAGAACCACCTGCCGGAGAAGCTGGAAACACGTCCTGGACAGACTGGAACCACGTGACGGCCATGCCTGAACCACCTGCCGGACACGCCAAAATCACCTGCGGGCTACGCCAGAACCACTTGGACGACTCTCCGAAATGACCTGCCGGGCATGTTGGAACCACCTGTCAGACGTGCCAGAAGCACGTGGCGGACAGTCCGGAATCACCTGTTGGGCATACGCAACCACCTCTGAGACGTACCAGAACCACGTGCCGTGCAAGCCGGAACCACCTACCCGACAGACCGGAATCAACTCTTGGGCATGCCGGAACCACCAGTCAGATGTGCCAGAAACACCTGCCGGAGACGACGGAAGCACCTGCCGAGCACGTCGCAACCACCTGCTCAACTCGCCTGAACCACCTGCCGGACACGCCAAAATCACCTGCCCGCTACACCAGCACCACTTCGGGGACAAGCCGGAATCACGTGAGGGGCATGCCGGCACAGCCTCTCAGACTGAACCTCGTGCCGGACACCACAGAACCACCTGCCGGACAGACCGGAACCACCTGCCGGACACGCCGGAACCACCGGCTCGACCCGCCGGAACGACCGCTGGACATGCAAAATCACCTGCCGGCTACGCCGGAAACACTTGGCGAACACTCCGGAACCACCTGCCGGCCAAGCCTGAACCACCTGCCAAGCACAACGGAACAACCTGCCAGACACGCCAAGATCACCTGCGTGTTATGCCAGAACCACTTGGAGGACTCTCTGGGATGACCTGCCGGGCATGCCGGAACCACCTCTCAGACGTGCCAGAACCATGTGGCGGACAGTCCGGAATCACCTGTTGGGCATGCGCAACCACCTCTGAGACGTACCAGAACCACATGCCGTGCAGGCTGGAACCACCTACCGGACAGACCGGAATCACCTTTCGGGCATGCCGGAACCACCTGTCAGATGTGCCAGAAACACGTGCCGGAGACGCCGGAAGCACCTGCCAAGCACGTTGGAACCACCTGCTCAACTCTCCTGAACCACCTGCCGGACATGCCAAAATCACCTGCCGACTATGCCAGAACCACTTGGCGAACACTCCGGAATCACTTGCCGGGCATGCAGGAACCACCTCTCAGACATGCCAGAACCCCGTGCCAATGACCCCGGAAGCACCAGCCGAGCACGCCGGAACCACCTGCTCGACTCGCCAGAACCACCTGCCGATCACGCAAAAATCACCTGCCGGCTACGCCACAACCAGTTGGTGAACACTTTGGAATCACCTGCGAGGCTTGCTGGAACCACCTGCCAATCATGCCAAAATCACCTGCCAAGTAAACCAGAACCCCTTGGCGGACACTGCGGAAACACCTGTCGGGCCGGCTGGAACCACATCTCAGACGTGCCAGAAACGTGTTCATGAGATGCTGGAACCACACCACGAACAGACGGATACCACCTGCCAGAACCGCCTGAACCACCTGTTGAGCACGCCGGAACCACCTGCTCAACTCACCGGTGCCACCTCCCTGACACGCCAAAATCAGCTGCTGGGTATGTCAGAACCACTTGGCGGACACTCCGGAATCATCTGCCGGACATGCCGGAACCAGCTCTCAGACACACCAGATCCAAGTGCCGGAGACGCCGGAAGCACCTGCCGAGCATGCAGAAGCCACCTGCTCGACTCGCCAGAAACACCTGCCGGACACGCCAAAATCACCTGCCGGGTATTCCAGAACCACCTGGCGGACACTATGGAATCACCTGCCGCGCATGCCGGAACCACCTCTCAGACGTGCCGGAAGCACGTGCCAGACACGCCGGAAACACCTACCGGACAGACCGGAACCACCTGCCAAGAACGCCGGAGCCACCTGTTCGACTCGCTGGAACCACCTGCCGGACAGGCCAATATCAACTGCTGGCTATGCCAGAACCACCTGGGGGACGGTCCGGAATCACCTGCCAGCCATGGCGGAACCACCTCTCAGACGTACCAGAACCACCTGCCGGAGAAGCTGGAAACACGTCCTGGACAGACTGGAACCACGTGACGGCCATGCTTGAACCACCTGCCGATCACGGCGGAACCACCTGCCGGACGCGCCAAAATCACCTGCGGGCTACGCCAGAACCACTTGGACGACTCTCCGAAATGACCTGCCGGGCATGTTGGAACCACCTCTCAGACGTGCCAGAAGCACATGGCGGACAGTCCGGAATCACCTGTTGGGCATACGCAACCACCTCTGAGACGTACCAGAACCACGTGCCGTGCACGCCGGAACCACCTACCGGACAGACCGGAATCAACTTTTGGGCATGCCGGAACCACCAGTCAGATGTGCCAGAAACACGTGCCGGAGACGCCGGAAGCACCTGCCGAGCACGTCGCAACCACCTGCTCAACTCGCCTGAACCACCTGCCGGACACGCCAAAATCACCTGCCCGCTACACCGGCACCACTTCAGGGACAAGCCGGAATCACGTGAGGGGCATGCCGGCACAGCCTCTCAGACTGAACCTCATGCCGGACACCACAGAACCACCTGCCGGACAGACCGGAACCACCTGCCGGACACGCCGGAACCACCGGCTCGACCCGCCGGAACGACCGCTGGACATGCAAAATCACCTGCCGGCTACGCCGGAAACACTTGGCGAACACTCCGGAATCACCTGCCGGGCATGCCGGAACCACCTCTCAGATATGACAGTACCACGTGCCAATGACCCCGGAAGCACCTGCCGAGCACGCCGGAACCACCTGCTCGACTCGCCAGAACCACCTGCCGGACACGCAAAAATCACCTGCCGGCTACGCCACAACCAGTTGGGGAACACTTCGGAATCACCTGCCGGGCTTGCTGGAACCACATGCCGGTCATGCCAAAATCACTTGCCAACTACGCCAGTACCACTTGGCGGACACTGTGGAAACACCTGTCGGGCCGGCCGGAACCACATCTCAGACGTGCCAGAACCATGTGCATGAGATGCTGGAACCACACCCCGAACAGACGGAAAACACCTGCCAGACCCGTCTGAACAACCTGCCGAGCACGCCGGAGCCACCTGCTCGACTCGCCGGAACCACCTACCTGACATGCCCAAATCACCAGCCGGGTATGCCAGAACCACTTGGCGGACACTCCGGAATCATCTGCCGGACATGCCGGAACCAGCTCTCAGACACACCAGAACCAAGTGCCGGAGACGCCGGAAGCACCTGCCGAGCATGCCGGAGCCACCTGCTCGACTCGCCAGAAACACCTGCCGGACACGCCAAAATCACCTGCCGGGTACGCCTGAACCACCTGGCGGACACTCCGAAACCAACTGTCGCGCATGCCGGAACCACCTCTCAGACGTGCCGGAAGCACGTGCCGGACACGCCGGAATCACCTACCGGACAGACCTTAACCACCTCCCGAGCACGCCGGAGCCACCTGTTCGACTCGCTGGAACCACCTGCCGGACAGGCCAATATCAACTGCTGGCTATGCCAGAACCACCTGGGGGACGGTCCGGAATCACCTGCCAGCCATGGCGGAACCACCTCTCAGACGTACCAGAACCGCCTGCCGGAGAAGCTGGAAACACGTCCTGGACAGTCTGGAACCACCTGCCGGCCAAGCCTGAACCACCTGCCCAGCACAACGGAACAACCTGCCAGACACGCCAAAATCACCTGCGTGTTATGCCAGAACCACTTGGAGGACTCTCTGGGATGACCTGCCGGGCATGCCGGAACCACCTCTCAGACGTGCCAGAACCATGTGGCGGACAGTCCGGAATCACCTGTTGGGCATGCGCAACCACCTCTGAGACGTACCAGAACCACATGCCGTGCAGGCTGGAACCACCTACCGGACAGACCGGAATCACCTTTCGGGCATGCCGGAACCACCTGTCAGATGTGCCAGAAACACGTGCCGGAGACGCCGGAAGCACCTGCCAAGCACGTTGGAACCACCTGCTCAACTCGCCTGAACCACCTGCCGGACATGCCAAAATCACCTGCCGACTATGCCAGAACCACTTGGCGAACACTCCGGAATCACTTGCCGGGCATGCAGGAACCACCTCTCAGACATGCCAGAACCCCGTGCCAATGACCCCGGAAGCACCAGCCGAGCACGCCGGAACCACCTGCTCGACTCGCCAGAACCACCTGCCGATCACGCAAAAATCACCTGCCGGCTACGCCACAACCAGTTGGTGAACACTTTGGAATCACCTGCCAGGCTTGCTGGAACCACCTGCCAGTCATGCCAAAATCACCTGCCAACTACGCCAGAACCGCTTGGCGGACACTGCGGAAACACCTGTCGGGCCGGCTGGAACCACATCTCAGACGTGCCAGAAACGTGTTCATGAGATGCTGGAACCACACCCCGAACAGACGGATACCACCTGCCAGAACCGCCTGAACCACCTGCTGAGCACGCCGGAACCACCTGCTCGACTCACCGGTACCACCTCCCTGACACGCCAAAATCACCTGCTGGGTATGCCAGAACCACTTGGCAGACACTCCGGAATCATCTGCCGGACATGCCGGAACCAGCTCTAGACACACCAGAACCAAGTGCCGGAGACGCCGGAAGCACCTGCCGAGCATGCCGGAGCCACCTGCTCGACTCGCCAGAAACACCTGCCGGACACGCCAAAATCACCTGCCGGGTATGCCAGAACCACCTGGCGGACACTACGGAATCACCTGCCGCGCATGCCGGAACCACCTCTCAGACGTGCCGGAAGCACGTGCCAGACACGCCGGAAACACCTACCGGACAGACCGGAACCACCTGCCAAGAACGCCGGAGCCACCTGTTCGACTCGCTGGAACCACCTGCCGGACAGGCCAATATCAACTGCTGGCTATGCCAGAACCACCTGGGGGACAGTCCGGGATCACCTGCCAGCCATGGCGGAACCACCTCTCAGACGTACCAGAACCACCTGCCGGAGAAGCTGGAAACACGTCCTGGACAGACTGGAACCACGTGACGGCCATGCCTGAACCACCTGCCGGACACGCCAAAATCACCTGCGGGCTACGCCAGAACCACTTGGACGACTCTCCGAAATGACCTGCCGGGCATGTTGGAACCACCTCTCAGACGTGCCAGAAGCACGTGGCGGACAGTCCGGAATCACCTGTTGGGCATACGCAACCACCTCTGACACGTACCAGAACTACGTGCCACGCACGCCGGAACCACCTACCGGACAGACCGGAATCAACTTTTGGGCATGCCGGAACCACCAGTCAGATGTGCCAGAAACACGTGCCGGAGACGCCGGAAGCACCTGCCGATCACGTCGCAACCACCTGCTCAACTCGCCTGAACCACCTGCCGGACACGCCAAAATCACCTGCCCGCTACACCAGCACCACTTCGGGGACAAGCCGGAATCACGGGAGGGGCATGCCGGCACAGCCTCTCAGACTGAACCTCGTGCCGGACACCACAGAACCACCTGCCGGACAGACCGGAACCACCTGCCGGACACGCCGGAACCACCGGCTCGACCCGCCGGAACGACCGCTGGACATGCAAACTCACCTGCCGGCTACGCCGCAAACACTTGGGGAACACTCCGGAATCACCTGCCGGGCATGCCGGAACCACCTCTCAGATATGCCAGAACCACGTGCCAATGACCCCAGAAGCACCTGCCGAGCACGCCGGAACCACCTGCTCGACTCGCCAGAACCACCTGCCGGACACGCCAAAATCACCTGCCCGCTACACCAGCACCACTTCGGGGACAAGCCGGAATCACGGGAGGGGCATGCCGGCACAGCCTCTCAGACTGAACCTCGTGCCGGACACCACAGAACCACCTGCCGGACATACCGGAACCACCTGCCGGACACGCCGGAACCACCGGCTCGACCCGCCGGAACGACCGCTGGACATGCAAACTCACCTGCCGGCTACGCCGCAAACACTTGGGGAACACTCCGGAATCACCTGCCGGGCATGCCGGAACCACCTCTCAGATATGCCAGAACCACGTGCCAATGACCCCAGAAGCACCTGCCGAGCACGCCGGAACCACCTGCTCGACTCGCCAGAACCACCTGCCGGACACGCAGAAATCACCTGCCGGCTACGCCACAACCAGTTGGGGAACACATCGGAATCACCTGCCGGGCTTGCTGGAATCACCTGCCGGTCATGCCAAAATCACCTGCCAACTACGCCAGTACCACTTGGCGGACACTGTGGAAACACCTGTCGGGCCGGCCGGAACCACATCTCAGACGCGCCAGAACCATGTGCATGAGATGCTGGAACCACACCCCGAACAGACGGAAAACACCTGCCAGACCCGTCTGAACAACCTGCCGAGCACGCCGGAGCCACCTGCTCGACTCGCCGGAACCACCTACCTGACATGCCAAAATCACCAGCCGGGTATTCCAGAACCACTTGGCGGACACTCCGAAATCATCTGCCGGACATGCCGGAACCAGCTCTCAGACACACCAGAACCACGTGCCGGAGACGCCGGAAGCACCTGCCGAGCATGCCGGAGCCACCTGCTCGACTCGCCAGAAACACCTGCCGGACACGCCAAAATCACCTGCCGGGTACGCCAGAACCACCTGGCGGACACTCCGAAACCACCTGTCACGCAGGCCGGAACCACCTCTCAGACTTGCCGGAAGCACGTGCCGGACACGCCGGAATCACCTACCCGACAGACCGGAACCACCTGCCGAGCACGCCGGAGCCACCTGTTCGACTCGCTGGAACCACCTGCCGGACAGGCCAATATCAACTGCTGGCTATGCCAGAACCACCTGGGGGACGGTCCGGAATCGCCTGCCAGCCATGGCGGAACCACCTCTCAGACGTACCAGAATCACCTGCCGGAGAAGCTGGAAACACGTCCTGGACAGTCTGGAACCACCTGCCGGCCAAACTTGAACCACCTGCCAAGCACAACGGAACAACCTGCCAGACACGCCAAAATCACCTGCGTGTTATGCCAGAACCACTTGGAGGACTCTCTGGAATGAGCTGCCGGGCATGCCGGAACCACCTCTCAGACGTGCCAGAACCATGTGGCGGACAGTCCGGAATCACCTGTTGGGCATGCGCAACCACCTCTGAGACGTACCAGAACCACATGCCGTGCAGGCTGGAACCACCTACCGGACAGACGGGAATCACCTTTCGGGCATGCCGGAACCACCTGTCAGATGTGCCAGAAACACGTGCCGGAGACGCCGGAAGCACCTGCCAAGCACGTTGGAACCACCTGCTCAACTCGCCTGAACCACCTGCCGGACATGCCAAAATCACCTGCTGACTATGCCAGAACCACTTGGCGAACACTCCGGAATCACTTGCCGGGCATGCAGGAACCACCTCTCAGACATGCCAGAACCCCGTGCCAATGACCCCGGAAGCACCAGCCGAGCACGCCGGAACCACCTGCTCGACTCGCCAGAACCACCTGCCGATCACGCAAAAATCACCTGCCGGCTACGCCACAACCAGTTGGTGAACACTTTGGAATCACCTGCCAGGCTTGCTGGAACCACCTGCCAGTCATGCCAAAATCACCTGCCAACTACGCCAGAACCGCTTGGCGGACACTGCGGAAACACCTGTCGGGCCGGCTGGAACCACATCTCAGACGTGCCAGAAACGTGTTCATGAGATGCTGGAACCACACCCCGAACAGACGGATACCACCTGCCAGAACCGCCTGAACCACCTGCTGAGCACGCCGGAACCACCTGCTCGACTCACCGGTACCACCTCCCTGACACGCCAAAATCACCTGCTGGGTATACCAGAACCACTTGGCAGACACTCCGGAATCATCTGCCGGACATGCCGGAACCAACTCTAGACACACCAGAACCAAGTGCCGGAGACGCCGGAAGCACCTGCCGAGCATGCCGGAGCCACCTGCTCGACTCGCCAGAAACACCTGCCGGACACGCCAAAATCACCTGCCGGGTATGCCAGAACCACCTGGCGGACACTACGGAATCACCTGCCGCGCATGCCGGAACCACCTCTCAGACGTGCCGGAAGCACGTGCCAGACACGCCGGAAACACCTACCGGACAGACCGGAACCACCTGCCAAGAACGCCGGAGCCACCTGTTCGACTCGCTGGAACCACCTGCCGGACAGGCCAATATCAACTGCTGGCTATGCCAGAACCACCTGGGGGACAGTCCGGGATCACCTGCCAGCCATGGCGGAACCACCTCTCAGACGTACCAGAACCACCTGCCGGAGAAGCTGGAAACACGTCCTGGACAGACTGGAACCACGTGACGGCCATGCCTGAACCACCTGCCGGACACGCCAAAATCACCTGCGGGCTACGCCAGAACCACTTGGACGACTCTCCGAAATGACCTGCCGGGCATGTTGGAACCACCTCTCAGACGTGCCAGAAGCACGTGGCGGACAGTCCGGAATCACCTGTTGGGCATACGCAACCACCTCTGACACGTACCAGAACTACGTGCCGCGCACGCCGGAACCACCTACCGGACAGACCGGAATCAACTTTTGGGCATGCCGGAACCACCAGTCAGATGTGCCAGAAACACGTGCCGGAGACGCCGGAAGCACCTGCCGAGCACGTCGCAACCACCTGCTCAACTCGCCTGAACCACCTGCCGGACACGCCAAAATCACCTGCCCGCTACACCAGCACCACTTCGGGGACAAGCCGGAATCACGTGAGGGGCATGCCGGCACAGCCTCTTAGACTGAACCTCGTGCCGGACACCACAGAACCACCTGCCGGACAGACCGGAACCACCTGCCGGACACGCCGGAACCACCGGCTCGACCCGCCGGAACGACCGCTGGACATGCAAACTCACCTGCCGGCTACGCCGCAAACACTTGGGGAACACTCCGGAATCACCTGCCGGGCATGCCGGAACCACCTCTCAGATATGCCAGAACCACGTGCCAATGACCCCAGAAGCACCTGCCGAGCACGCCGGAACCACCTGCTCGACTCGCCAGAACCACCTGCCGGACACGCAGAAATCACCTGCCGGCTACGCCACAACCAGTTGGGGAACACATCGGAATCACCTGCCGGGCTTGCTGGAACCACCTGCCGGTCATGCCAAAATCACCTGCCAACTACGCCAGTACCACTTGGCGGACACTGTGGAAACACCTGTCGGGCCGGCCGGAACCACATCTCAGACGTGCCAGAACCATGTGCATGAGATGCTGGAACCACACCCCGAACAGACGGAAAACACCTGCCAGACCCGTCTGAACAACCTGCCGAGCACGCCGGAGCCACCTGCTCGACTCGCCGGAACCACCTACCTGACATGCCCAAATCACCAGCCGGGTATGCCAGAACCACTTGGCGGACACTCCGGAATCATCTGCCGGACATGCCGGAACCAGCTCTCAGACACACCAGAACCACGTGCCGGAGACGCCGGAAGCACCTGCCGAGCATGCCGGAGCCACCTGCTCGACTCGCCAGAAACACCTGCCGGACACGCCAAAATCACCTGCCAGGTATGCCAGAACCACCTGGCGGACACTACGGAATCACCTGCCGCGCATGCCGGAACCACCTCTCAGACGTGCCGGAAGCACGTGCCAGACACGCCGGAAACACCTACCGGACAGACCGGAACCACCTGCCAAGAACGCCGGAGCCACCTGTTCGACTCGCTGGAACCACCTGCCGGACAGGCCAATATCAACTGCTGGCTATGCCAGAACCACCTGGGGGACAGTCCGGGATCACCTGCCAGCCATGGCGGAACCACCTCTCAGACGTACCAGAACCACCTGCCGGAGAAGCTGGAAACACGTCCTGGACAGACTGGAACCACGTGACGGCCATGCCTGAACCACCTGCCGAGCACGGCGGAACCACCTGCTGGACACGCCAAAATCACCTGCGTGCTACGCCAGAACCACTTGGACGACTCTCCGAAATGACCTGTCGGGCATGTTGGAACCACCTCTCAGACGTGCCAGAAGCACGTGGCGGACAGTCCGGAATCACCTGTTGGGCATACGCAACCACCTCTGAGACGTACCAGAACCACGTGCCGTGCACGCCGGAACCACCTACCGGAAAGACCGGAATCAACTTTTGGGCATGCCGGAGCCACCAGTCAGATGTGCCAGAAACACGTGCCGGAGACGCCGGAAGCACCTGCCGAGCACGTCGCAACCACCTGCTCAACTCGCCTGAACCACCTGCCGGACACGCCAAAATCACCTGCCCGCTACACCAGCACCACTTCGGGGACAAGCCGGAATCACGTGAGGGGCATGCCGGCACAGCCTCTCAGACTGAACCTCGTGCCGGACACCACAGAACCACCTGCCGGACAGACCGGAACCACCTGCCGGACACGCCGGAACCACCGGCTCGACCCGCCGGAACGACCGCTGGACATGCAAAATCACCTGCCGGCTATTCCGCAAACACTTGGCGAACACTCCGGAATCATCTGCCGGGCATGCCGGAACCACCTCTCAGATATGCCAGAACCACGTGCCAATGACCCCGGAAGCACCTGCCGAGCACGCCGGAACCACCTGCTCGACTCGCCAGAACCACCTGCCGGACACGCAGAAATCACCTGCCGGCTACGCCACAACCAGTTGGGGAACACTTCGGAATCACCTGCCGGGCTTGCTGGAACCACCTGCCGGTCATGCCAAAATCACCTGCCAACTACGCCAGTACCACTTGGCGGACACTGTGGAAACACCTGTCGGGCCGGCCGGAACCACATCTCAGACGTGCCAGAACCATGTGCATGAGATGCTGGAACCACACCCCGAACAGACGGAAAACACCTGCCAGACCCGTCTGAACAACCTGCCGAGCACACCGGAGCCACCTACCTGACATGCCCAAATCACCAGCCGGGTATGCCAGAACCACTTGGAGGACTCTCTGGGATGACCTGCCGGGCATGCCGGAACCACCTCTCAGACGTGCCAGAACCATGTGGCGGACAGTCCGGAATCACCTCTTGGGCATGCGCAACCACCTCTGAGACGTACCAGAACCACATGCCGTGCAGGCTGGAACCACCTACCGGACAGACCGGAATCACCTTTCGGGCATGCCGGAACCACCTGTCAGATGTGCCAGAAACACGTGCCGGAGACGCCGGAAGCACCTGCCAAGCACGTTGGAACCACCTGCTCAACTCGCCTGAACCACCTGCCGGACATGCCAAAATCACCTGCCGACTATGCCAGAACCACTTGGCGAACACTCCGGAATCACTTGCCGGGCATGCAGGAACCACCTCTCAGACATGCCAGAAACCCGTGCCAATGACCCCGGAAGCACCAGCCGAGCACGCCGGAACCACCTGCTCGACTCGCCAGAACCACCTGCCGATCACTCAAAAATCACCTGCCGGCTACACCACAACCAGTTGGTGAACACTTTGGAATCACCTGCCAGGCTTGCTGGAACCACCTGCCAGTCATGCCAAAATCACCTGCCAACTACGCCAGAACCGCTTGGCAGACACTGCGGAAACACCTGTCGGTCCGGCTGGAACCACATCTCAGACGTGCCAGAAACGTGTTCATGAGATGCTGGAACCACACCCCGAACAGACGGATACCACCTGCCAGAACCGCCTGAACCACCTGCTGAGCACGCCGGAACCACCTGCTCGACTCACCGGTACCACCTCCCTGACACGCCAAAATCACCTGCTGGGTATGCCAGAACCACTTGGCGGACACTCCGGAATCATCTGCCGGACATGCCGGAACCAGCTCTCAGACACACCAGAACCAAGTGCCGGAGACGCCGGAAGCACCTGCCGAGCATGCCGGAGCCACCTGCTCGACTCGCCAGAAACACCTGCCGGACACGCCAAAATCACCTGCCGGGTATGCCAGAACCACCTGGCGGACACTACGGAATCACCTGCCGCGCATGCCGGAACCACCTCTCAGACGTGCCGGAAGCACGTGCCAGACACGCCGGAAACACCTACCGGACAGACCGGAACCACCTGCCAAGAACGCCGGAGCCACCTGTTCGACTCGCTGGAACCACCTGCCGGACAGGCCAATATCAACTGCTGGCTATGCCAGAACCACCTGGGGGACAGTCCGGGATCACCTGCCAGCCATGGCGGGACCACCTCTCAGACGTACCAGATCCACCTGCCGGAGAAGCTGGAAACACGTCCTGGACAGACTGGAACCACGTGACGGCCATGTCTGAACCACTTGCCGAGCACGGCAGAACCACCTGCCGGACACGCCAAAATCACCTGCGGGCTACGCCAG
Source organism: Equus caballus (assembly GCF_041296265.1). Lineage (NCBI taxonomy): Eukaryota > Metazoa > Chordata > Mammalia > Perissodactyla > Equidae > Equus > Equus caballus. Next base: position 4,884,704 of record NC_091697.1, read on the forward strand.
AACCACTTGGACGACTCTCCGAAATGACCTGCCGGGCATGTTGGAACCACCTCTCAGACGTGCCAGAAGCACGTGGCGGACAGTCCGGAATCACCTGTTGGGCATGCGCAACCACCTCTGAGACGTACCAGAACCACGTGCCGTGCACGCCGGAACCACCTACCGGACAGACCGGAATCAACTCTTGGGCATGCCGGAACCACCAGTCAGATGTGCCAGAAACACGTGCCGGAGACGCCGGAAGCACCTGCCAAGCACGTCGCAACCACCTGCTCAACTCGCCTGAACCACCTGCCGGACACGGCAAAATCACCTGCCCGCTACACCAGCACCACTTCGGGGACAAGCCGGAATCACGTGAGGGGCATGCCGGCACAGCCTCTCAGACTGAACCTCGTGCCGGACACCACAGAACCACCTGCCGGACAGACCGGAACCACCTGCCGGACACGCCGGAACCACCGGCTCGACCCGCCGGAACGACCGCTGGACATGCAAAATCACCTGCCGGCTACGCCGGAAACACTTGGCGAACACTCCGGAATCACCTGCCGGGCATGCCGGAACCACCTCTCAGATATGCCAGAACCACGTGCCAATGACCCCGGAAGCACCTGCCGAGCACGCCGGAACCACGTGCTCGACTCGCCAGAACCACCTGCCGGACACGCAAAGATCACCTGCCGGCTACGCCACAACCAGTTGGGGAACACTTCGGAATCACCTGCCGGGCTTGCTGGAACCACCTGCCGGTCATGCCAAAATCACCTGCCAACTACGCCAGTACCACTTGGCGGACACTGTGGAATCACCTGTCGGGCCGGCCGGACCCACATCTCAGACGTGCCAGAACCATGTGCATGAGATGCTGGAACCACACCCCGAACAGACGGAAAACACCTGCCAGACCCATCTGAACAACCTGCCGAGCACGCCGGAGCCACCTGCTCGACTCGCCGGAACCACCTACCTGACATGCCCAAATCACCAGCCGGGTATGCCAGAATCACTTGGCGGACACTCCGGAATCATCTGCCGGACATGCCGGAACCAGCTCTCAGACACACCAGAACCACGTGCCGGAGACGCCGGAAGCACCTGCCGAGCATGCCGGAGCCACCTGCTCGACTCGCCAGAAACACCTGCCGGACACGCCAAAATCACCTGCCGGGTACGCCAGAACCACCTGGCGGACACTCCGAAACCACCTGTGGCGCATGCCGGAACCACCTCTCAGACGTGCCGGAGACACGTGCCGGACACGCCGGAATCACCTACCGGACAGACCGGAACCACCTGCCGAGCACGCCGGAGCCACCTGTTCGACTCCCTGGAACCACCTGCCGGACAGGCCAATATCAACTGCTGGCTATGCCAGAACCACCTGGGGGACGGTCCGGAATCACCTGCCAGCCATGGCGGAACCACCTCTCAGACGTACCAGAACCACCTGCCGGAGAAGCTGGAAACACGTCCTGGACAGTCTGGAACCACCTGCCGGCCAAGCCTGAACCACCTGCCCAGCACAACGGAACAACCTGCCAGACACGCCAAAATCACCTGCGTGTTATGCCAGAACCACTTGGAGGACTCTCTGGGATGACCTGCCGGGCATGCCGGAACCACCTCTCAGACGTGCCAGAACCATGTGGCGGACAGTCCGGAATCACCTGTTGGGCATGCGCAACCACCTCTGAGACGTACCAGAACCACATGCCGTGCAGGCTGGAACCACCTACCGGACAGACCGGAATCACCTTTCGGGCATGCCGGAACCACCTGTCAGATGTGCCAGAAACACGTGCCGGAGACGCCGGAAGCACCTGCCAAGCACGTTGGAACCACCTGCTCAACTCGCCTGAACCACCTGCCGGACATGCCAAAATCACCTGCCGACTATGCCAGAACCACTTGGCGAACACTCCGGAATCACTTGCCGGGCATGCAGGAACCACCTCTCAGACATGCCAGAACCCCGTGCCAATGACCCCGGAAGCACCAGCCGAGCACGCCGGAACCACCTGCTCGACTCGCCAGAACCACCTGCCGATCACGCAAAAATCACCTGCCGGCTACGCCACAACCAGTTGGTGAACACTTTGGAATCACCTGCCAGGCTTGCTGGAACCACCTGCCAGTCATGCCAAAATCACCTGCCAACTACGCCAGAACCGCTTGGCGGACACTGCGGAAACACCTGTCGGGCCGGCTGGAACCACATCTCAGACGTGCCAGAAACGTGTTCATGAGATGCTGGAACCACACCCCGAACAGACGGATACCACCTGCCAGAACCGCCTGAACCACCTGCTGAGCACGCCGGAACCACCTGCTCGACTCACCGGTACCACCTCCCTGACACGCCAAAATCACCTGCTGGGTATGCCAGAACCACTTGGCGGACACTCCGGAATCATCTGCCGGACATGCCGGAACCAGCTCTCAGACACACCAGAACCACGTGCCGGAGACGCCGGAAGCACCTGCCGAGCATGCCGGAGCCACCTGCTCGACTCGCCAGAAACACCTGCCGGACACGCCAAAATCACCTGCCGGGTACGCCAGAACCACCTGCAGGACACTCCGAAACCAACTGTCGCGCATGCCGGAACCACCTCTCAGACGTGCCGGAAGCACGTGCCGGACACGCCGGAATCACCTACCCGACAGACCGGAACCACCTGCCGAGCACGCCGGAGCCACATGTTCGACTCGCTGGAACCACGTGCCGGACAGGCCAATATCAACTGCTGGCTATGCCAGAACCACCTGGGGGACGGTCCGGAATCACCTGCCAGCCATGGCGGAACCACCTCTCAGACGTACCAGAACCACCTGCCGGAGAAGCTGGAAACACGTCCTGGACAGTCTGGAACCACCTGCCGGCCAAGCCTGAACCACCTGCCAAGCACAACGGAACAACCTGCCAGACACGCCAAAATCACCTGCGTGTTATGCCAGAACCACTTGGAGGACTCTCTGGGATGACCTGCCGGGCATGCCGGAACCACCTCTCAGACGTGCCAGAACCATGTGGCGGACAGTCCGGAATCACCTGTTGGGCATGCGCAACCACCTCTGAGACGTACCAGAACCACATGCCGTGCAGGCTGGAACCACCTACCGGACAGACCGGAATCACCTTTCGGGCATGCCGGAACCACCTGTCAGATGTGCCAGAAACACGTGCCGGAGACGCCGGAAGCACCTGCCAAGCACGTTGGAACCACCTGCTCAACTCGCCTGAACCACCTGCCGGACATGCCAAAATCACCTGCCGACTATGCCAGAACCACTTGGCGAACACTCCGGAATCACTTGCCGGGCATGCAGGAACCACCTCTCAGACATGCCAGAACCCCGTGCCAATGACCCCGGAAGCACCAGCCGAGCACGCCGGAACCACCTGCTCGACTCGCCAGAACCACCTGCCGATCACGCAAAAATCACCTGCCGGCTACGCCACAACCAGTTGGTGAACACTTTGGAATCACCTGCCAGGCTTGCTGGAACCACCTGCCAGTCATGCCAAAATCACCTGCCAACTACGCCAGAACCGCTTGGCGGACACTGCGGAAACACCTGTCGGGCCGGCTGGAACCACATCTCAGACGTGCCAGAAACGTGTTCATGAGATGCTGGAACCACACCCCGAACAGACGGATACCACCTGCCAGAACCGCCTGAACCACCTGCTGAGCACGCCGGAACCACCTGCTCGACTCACCGGTACCACCTCCCTGACACGCCAAAATCACCTGCTGGGTATGCCAGAACCACTTGGCGGACACTCCGGAATCATCTGCCGGACATGCCGGAACCAGCTCTCAGACACACCAGAACCACGTGCCGGAGACGCCGGAAGCACCTGCCGAGCATGCCGGAGCCACCTGCTCGACTCGCCAGAAACACCTGCCGGACACGCCAAAATCACCTGCCGGGTATGCCAGAACCACCTGGCGGACACTACGGAATCACCTGCCGCGCATGCCGGAACCACCTCTCAGACGTGCCGGAAGCACGTGCCAGACACGCCGGAAACACCTACCGGACAGACCGGAACCACCTGCCAAGAACGCCGGAGCCACCTGTTCGACTCGCTGGAACCACCTGCCGGACAGGCCAATATCAACTGCTGGCTATGCCAGAACCACGTGGGGGACAGTCCGCGATCACCTGCCAGCCATGGCGGAACCACCTCTCAGACGTACCAGAACCACCTGCCGGAGAAGCTCGAAACACGTCCTGGACAGACTGGAACCACGTGACGGCCATGCCTGAACCACCTGCCAAGCACGGCGGAACCACCTGCCGGACACGCCAAAATCACCTGCGGGCTACGCCAGAACCACTTGGACGACTCTCCGCAATGACCTGCCGGGCATGTTGGAACCACCTCTCAGACGTGCCAGAAGCACGTGGCGGACAGTCCGGAATCACCTGTTGGGCATACGCAACCACCTCTGACACGTACCAGAACCACGTGCCGTGCACGCCGGAACCACATACCGGACAGACCGGAATCAACGTTTGGGCATGCCGGAAGCACCAGTCAGATGTGCCAGAAACACGTGCCGGAGACGCCGGAAGCACCTGCCGAGCACGTCGCAACCACCTGCTCAACTCGCCGGAACCACCTGCCGGGCACGCCAAAATCACCTGCCCGCTACACCAGCACCACTTTGGGGACAATCCGGAATCACGTGAGGGGCATGCCGGCACAGCCTCTCAGACTGAACCTCGTGCCGGACACCACAGAACCACCTGCCGGACAGACCGGAACCACCTGCCGGACACGCCGGAACCAATAGCTTGAGCCGCCACAACGACCGCTGGACATGCAAAATCACCTGACGGCTACGCCAGAAACACTTGGCGAACACTCCGGAATCACTTGCCGGGCATGCCGGAATCACCTCTCAGATATGACAGTACCACGTGCCAATGACCCCGGAAGCACCTGCCGAGCACGCCGGAACCACCTGCTCGACTCGCCAGAACCACCTGCCGGACACGCGGAAATCACCTGCCGGCTACGCCACAACCAGTTGGGGAACACTTCGGAATCACCTGCCGGGCTTGCTGGAACCACCTGCCGGTCATGCCAAAATCACCTGCCAACTACGCCAGTACCACTTGGCGGACACTGTGGAAACACCTGTCGGGCCGGCCGGAACCACATCTCAGACGTGCCAGAACCATGTGCATGAGATGCTGGAACCACACCCCGAACAGACGGAAAACACCTGCCAGACCCGTCTGAACAACCTGCCGAGCACGCCGGAGCCACCTGCTCGACTCGCCGGAACCACCTACCTGACATGCCCAAATCACCAGCCGGGTATGCCAGAACCACTTGGCGGACACTCCGGAATCATCTGCCGGACATGCCGGAACCAGCTCTCAGACACACCAGAACCAAGTGCCGGAGACGCCGGAAGCACCTGCCGAGCATGCCGGAGCCACCTGCTCGACTCGCCAGAAACACCTGCCGGACACGCCAAAATCACCTGCCGGGTACGCCAGAACCACCTGGAGGACACTCCGAAATCACCTCTCGCGCATGCCGGAACCACCTCTCAGACGTGCCGGAAGCACGTGCCGGACACGCCGGAATCACCTACCGGACAGACCGGAACCACCTGCCGAGCACGCCGGAGCCACCTGTTCGACTCGCTGGAACCACCTGCCGGACAGGCCAATATCAACTGCTGGCTATGCCAGAACCACCTGGGGGACGGTCCGGAATCGCCTGCCAGCCATGGCGGAACCACCTCTCAGACGTACCAGAATCACCTGCCGGAGAACCTGGAAACACGTCCTGGACAGTCTGGAACCACCTGCCGGCCAAGCCTGAACCACCTGCCAAGCACAACGGAACAACCTGCCAGACACGCCAAAATCACCTGCGTGTTATGCCAGAACCACTTGGAGGACTCTCTGGGATGACCTGCCGGGCATGCCGGAACCACCTCTCAGACGTGCCAGAACCATGTGGCGGACAGTCCGGAATCACCTGTTGGGCATGCGCAACCACCTCTGAGACGTACCAGAACCACATGCCGTGCAGGCTGGAACCACCTACCGGACAGACCGGAATCACCTTTCGGGCATGCCGGAACCACCTGTCAGATGTGCCAGAAACACGTGCCGGAGACGCCGGAAGCACCTGCCAAGCACGTTGGAACCACCTGCTCAACTCGCCTGAACCACCTGCCGGACATGCCAAAATCACCTGCCGACTATGCCAGAACCACTTGGCGAACACTCCGGAATCACTTGCCGGGCATGCAGGAACCACCTCTCAGACATGCCAGAACCCCGTGCCAATGACCCCGGAAGCACCAGCCGAGCACGCCGGAACCCCCTGCTCGACTCGCCAGAACCACCTGCCGATCACGCAAAAATCACCTGCCGGCTACGCCACAACCAGTTGGTGAACACTTTGGAATCACCTGCCAGGCTTGCTGGAACCACCTGCCAGTCATGCCAAAATCACCTGCCAACTACGCCAGAACCGCTTGGCGGACACTGCGGAAACACCTGTCGGGCCGGCTGGAACCACATCTCAGACGTGCCAGAAACGTGTTCATGAGATGCTGGAACCACACCCCGAACAGACGGATACCACCTGCCAGAACCGCCTGAACCACCTGCTGAGCACGCCGGAACCACCTGCTCGACTCACCGGTACCACCTCCCTGACACGCCAAAATCACCTGCTGGGTATACCAGAACCACTTGGCAGACACTCCGGAATCATCTGCCGGACATGCCGGAACCAGCTCTAGACACACCAGAACCAAGTGCCGGAGACGCCGGAAGCACCTGCCGAGCATGCCGGAGCCACCTGCTCGACTCGCCAGAAACACCTGCCGGACACGCCAAAATCACCTGCCGGGTATGCCAGAAACACCTGGCGGACACTACGGAATCACCTGCCGCGCATGCCGGAACCACCTCTCAGACGTGCCGGAAGCACGTGCCAGACACGCCGGAAACACCTACCGGACAGACCGGAACCACCTGCCAAGAACGCCGGAGCCACCTGTTCGACTCGCTGGAACCACCTGCCGGACAGGCCAATATCAACTGCTGGCTATGCCAGAACCACCTGGGGGACAGTCCGGGATCACCTGCCAGCCATGGCGGAACCACCTCTCAGACGTACCAGAACCACCTGCCGGAGAAGCTGGAAACACGTCCTGGACAGACTGGAAACACGTGACGGCCATGCCTGAACCACCTGCCGAGCACGGCGGAACCACCTGCGGGCTACGCCAGAACCACTTGGACGACTCTCCGAAATGACCTGCCGGGCATGTTGGAACCACCTCTCAGACGTGCCAGAAGCACGTGGCGGACAGTCCGGAATCACCTGTTGGGCATACGCAACCACCTCTGAGACGTACCAGAACCACGTGCCGTGCACGCCGGAACCACCTACCGGACAGACCGGAATCAACTTTTGGGCATGCCGGAACCACCAGTCAGATGTGCCAGAAACACGTGCCGGAGACGCCGGAAGCACCTGCCGAGCACGTCGCAACCACCTGCTCAACTCGCCTGAACCACCTGCCGGACACGCCAAAATCACCTGCCCGCTACACCAGCACCACTTCGGGGACAAGCCGGAATCACGTGAGGGGCATGCCGGCACAGCCTCTCAGACTGAACCTCGTGCCGGACACCACAGAACCACCTGCCGGACAGACCGGAACCACCTGCCGGACACGCCGGAACCACAGGCTCGACCCGCCGGAACGACCGCTGGACATGCAAAATCACCTGCCGGCTACGCCGGAAACACTTGGCGAACACCTCGGAATCACCTGCCGGGCATGCCGGAACCACCTCTCAGATATGCCAGAACCACGTGCCAATGACCCCGGAAGCACCTGCCGAGCACGCCGGAACCACCTGCTCGACTCGCCAGAACCACCTGCCGGACACGCAAAAATCACCTGCCGGCTACGCCACAACCAGTTGGGGAACACTTCGGAATCATCTGCCGGGCTTGCTGGAGCCACCTGCCGGTCATGCCAAAATCACCTGCCAACTACGCCAGTACCACTTGGCGGACACTGTGGAAACACCTGTCGGGCCGGCCGGAACCACATCTCAGACGTGCCAGAACCATGTGCATGAGATGCTGGAACCACACCCCGAACAGACGGAAAACACCTGCCAGACCCGTCTGAACAACCTGCCGAGCACGCCGGAGCCACCTGCTCGACTCGCCGGAACCACCTACCTGACATGCCCAAATCACCAGCCGGGTATGCCAGAACCACTTGGCGGACACTCCGGAATCATCTGCCGGACATGCCGGAACCAGCTCTCAGACACACCAGAACCACGTGCCGGAGACGCCGGAAGCACCTGCCGAGCATGCCGGAGCCACCTGCTCGACTCGCCAGAAACACCTGCCGGACACGCCAAAATCACCTGCCGGGTACGCCAGAACAACCTGGCGGACACTCCGAAACCACCTGTCGCGCATGCCGGAACCACCTCTCAGACGTGCCGGAGACACGTGCCGGACACGCCAGAATCACCTACCGGACAGACCGGAACCACCTGCCGAGCACGCCGGAGCCACCTGTTCGACTCGCTGGAACCACCTGCCGGACAGGCCAATATCAACTGCTGGCTATGCCAGAACCACCTGGGGGACGGTCCGGAATCACCTGCCAGCCATGGCGGAACCACCTCTCAGACGTACCAGAACCACCTGCCGGAGAACCTGGAAACACGTCCTGGACAGTGTGGAACCACCTGCCGGCCAAGCCTGAACCACCTGCCAAGAACAACGGAACAACCTGCCAGACACGCCAAAATCACCTGCGTGTTATGCCAGAACCACTTGGAGGACTCTCTGGGATGACCTGCCGGGCATGCCGGAACCACCTCTCAGACGTGCCAGAACCATGTGGCGAACAGTCCGGAATCACCTCTGGGCATGCGCAACCACCTCTGAGACGTACCAGAACCACATGCCGTGCAGGCTGGAACCACCTACCGGACAGACCGGAATCACCTTTCGGGCATGCCGGAACCACCTGTCAGATGTGCCAGAAACACGTGCCGGAGACGCCGGAAGCACCTGCCAAGCACGTTGGAACCACCTGCTCAACTCGCCTGAACCACCTGCTGGACATGCCAAAATCACCTGCCGACTATGCCAGAACCACTTGGCGAACACTCCGGAATCACTTGCCGGGCATGCAGGAACCACCTCTCAGACATGCCAGAACCCCGTGCCAATGACCCCGGAAGCACCAGCCGAGCACGCCGGAACCACCTGCTCGACTCGCCAGAACCACCTGCCGATCACGCAAAAATCACCTGCCGGCTACGCCACAACCAGTTGGTGAACACTTTGGAATCACCTGCCAGGCTTGCTGGAACCACCTGCCAGTCATGCCAAAATCACCTGCCAACTACGCCAGAACCGCTTGGCGGACACTGCGGAAACACCTGTCGGGCCGGCTGGAACCACATCTCAGACGTGCCAGAAACGTGTTCATGAGATGCTGGAACCACACCCCGAACAGACGGATACCACCTGCCAGAACCGCCTGAACCACCTGCTGAGCACGCCGGAACCACCTGCTCGACTCACCGGTACCACCTCCCTGACACGCCAAAATCACCTGCTGGGTATGCCAGAACCACTTGGCGGACACTCCGGAATCATCTGCCGGACATGCCGGAACCAGCTCTCAGACACACCAGAACCAAGTGCCGGAGACGCCGGAAGCACCTGCCGAGCATGCCGGAGCCACCTGCTCGACTCGCCAGAAACACCTGCCGGACACGCCAAAATCACCTGCCGGGTACGCCAGAACCACCTGGCGGACACTACGGAATCACCTGCCGCGCATGCCGGAACCACCTCTCAGACGTGCCGGAAGCACGTGCCAGACACGCCGGAAACACCTACCGGACAGACCGGAACCACCTGCCAAGAACGCCGGAGCCACCTGTTCGACTCGCTGGAACCACCTGCCGGACAGGCCAATATCAACTGCTGGCTATGCCAGAACCACCTGGGGGACAGTCCGGGATCACCTGCCAGCCATGGCGGAACCACCTCTCAGACGTACCAGAACCAACTGCCGGAGAAGCTGGAAACACGTCCTGGACACTCTGGAACCACCTGCCGGCCAAGCCTGAACCAGCTGCCAAGCACAACGGAACAACCTGCCAGACACGCCAAAATCACCTGCGTGTTATGCCAGAACAACTTGGAGGACTCTCTTGGATGACCTGCCGCTCATGCCGGAACCACCCCTCAGACGTGCCAGAACCACCTGCCGGAGAAGCTTGAAACACGTCCTGGACAGACTAGAACCACGTGACGGCCATGCCTGAACCACCTGCCGGACACGCCAAAATCACCTGCGGGCTACGCCAGAACCACTTAGACGACTCTCCGAAATGACCTGCCGGGCATGTTGGAACCACCTCTCAGACGTGCCAGAAGCACGTGGCGGACAGTCCGGAATCTCCTGTTGGGCATACGCAACCACCTCTGAGACGTACCAGAACCACGTGCCGTGCACGCCGGAACCACCTACCGGACAGACCGGAATCAACTTTTGGGCATGCCGGAACCACCAGTCAGATGTGCCAGAAACACGTGCCGGAGACGCCGGAAGCACCTGCCGAGCACGTCGCAACCACCTGCTCAACTCGCCTGAACCACCTGCCGGACATGCCAAAATCACCTGCCGACTATGCCAGAACCACTTGGCGAACACTCCGGAATCACTTGCCGGGCATGCAGGAACCACCTCTCAGACATGCCAGAACCCCGTGCCAATGACCCCGGAAGCACCAGCCGAGCACGCCGGAACCACCTGCTCGACTCGCCAGAACCACCTGCCGATCACGCAAAAATCACCTGCCGGCTACGCCACAACCAGTTGGTGAACACTTTGGAATCACCTGCCAGGCTTGCTGGAACCACCTGCCAGTCATGCCAAAATCACCTGCCAACTACGCCAGAACCGCTTGGCGGACACTGCGGAAACACCTGTCGGGCCGGCTGGAACCACATCTCAGACGTGCCAGAAACATGTTCATGAGATGCTGGAACCACACCCCGAACAGACGGATACCACCTGCCAGAACCGCCTGAACCACGTGCTGAGCACGCCGGAAACACCTGCTCGACTCACCGGTACCACCTCCCTGACACGCCAAAATCACCTGCTGGGTATGCCAGAACCACTTGGCGGACACTCCGGAATCATCTGCCGGACATGCCGGAACCAGCTCTCAGACACACCAGAACCAAGTGCCGGAGACGCCGGAAGCACCTGCCGAGCATGCCGGAGCCACCTGCTCGACTCGCCAGAAACACCTGCCGGACACACCAAAATCACCTGCCGGGTATGCCAGAACCACCTGGCGGACACTACGGAATCACCTTCCGCGCATGCCGTAACCACCTCTCAGACGTGCCGGAAGAACGTGCCAGACACGCCGGAAACACCTACCGGACAAACCGGAACCACCTGACAAGAATGCCGGAGCCACCTGTTCGACTCGCTGGAACCACCTGCCGGACAGGCCAATATCAACTGCTGGCTATACCAGAACCACCTGGGGGACAGTCCGCGATCACCTGCCAGCCATGGCGGAACCACCTCTCAGACGTACCAGAACCACCTGCCGGAGAAGCTCGAAACACGTCCTGGACAGTCTGGAACCACCTGCCGGCCAAGCCTGAACCACCTGCCAAGCACAACGGAACAACCTGCCAGACACGCCAAAATCACCTGCGTGTTATGCCAGAACCACTTGGAGGACTCTCTGGGATGACCTGCCGGGCATGCCGGAACCACCTCTCAGACGTGCCAGAACCATGTGGCGGACAGTCCGGAATCACCTGTTGGGCATGCGCAACCACCTCTGAGACGTACCAGAACCACATGCCGTGCAGGCTGGAACCACCTACCGGACAGACGGGAATCACCTTTCGGGCATGCCGGAACCACCTGTCAGATGTGCCAGAAACACGTGCCGGAGACGCCGGAAGCACCTGCCAAGCACGTTGGAACCACCTGCTCAACTCGCCTGAACCACCTGCCGGACATGCCAAAATCACCTGCCGACTATGCCAGAACCACTTGGCGGACACTCCGGAATCATCTGCCGGACATGCCGGAACCAGCTCTCAGACACACCAGAACCAAGTGCCGGAGACGCCGGAAGCACCTGCCGAGCATGCCGGAGCCACCTGCTCGACTCGCCAGAAACACCTGCCGGACACGCCAAAATCACCTGCCGGGTACGCCAGAACCACCTGGCGGACACTACGGAATCACCTGCCGCGCATGCCGGAACCACCTCTCAGACGTGCCGGAAGCACGTGCCAGACACGCCGGAAACACCTACCGGACAGACCGGAACCACCTGCCAAGAACGCCGGAGCCACCTGTTCGACTCGCTGGAACCACCTGCCGGACAGGCCAATATCAACTGCTGGCTATGCCAGAACCACCTGGGGGACAGTCCGGGATCACCTGCCAGCCATGGCGGAACCACCTCTCAGACGTACCAGAACCAACTGCCGGAGAGGCTGGAAACACGTCCTGGACACTCTGGAACCACCTGCCGGCCAAGCCTGAACCAGCTGCCAAGCACAACGGAACAACCTGCCAGACACGCCAAAATCACCTGCGTGTTATGCCAGAACAACTTTGAGGACTCTCTTGGATGACCTGCCGCTCATGCCGGAACCACCCCTCAGACGTGCCAGAACCACCAGCCGGAGAAGCTTGAAACACGTCCTGGACAGACTAGAACCACGTGACGGCCATGCCTGAACCACCTGCCGGACACGCCAAAATCACCTGCGGGCTACGCCAGAACCACTTAGACGACTCTCCGAAATGACCTGCCGGGCATGTTGGAACCACCTCTCAGACGTGCCAGAAGCACGTGGCGGACAGTCCGGAATCACCTGTTGGGCATACGCAACCACCTCTGAGACGTACCAGAACCACGTGCCGTGCACGCCGGAACCACCTACCGGACAGACCGGAATCAACTTTTGGGCATGCCGGAACCACCAGTCAGATGTGCCAGAAACACGTGCCGGAGACGCCGGAAGCACCTGCCGAGCACGTCGCAACCACCTGCTCAACTCGCCTGAACCACCTGCCGGACATGCCAAAATCACCTGCCGACTATGCCAGAACCACTTGGCGAACACTCCGGAATCACTTGCCGGGCATGCAGGAACCACCTCTCAGACATGCCAGAACCCCGTGCCAATGACCCCGGAAGCACCAGCCGAGCACGCCGGAACCACCTGCTCGACTCGCCAGAACCACCTGCCGATCACGCAAAAATCACCTGCCGGCTACGCCACAACCAGTTGGTGAACACTTTGGAATCACCTGCCAGGCTTGCTGGAACCACCTGCCAGTCATGCCAAAATCACCTGCCAACTACGCCAGAACCGCTTGGCGGACACTGCGGAAACACCTGTCGGGCCGGCTGGAACCACATCTCAGACGTGCCAGAAACATGTTCATGAGATGCTGGAACCACACCCCGAACAGACGGATACCACCTGCCAGAACCGCCTGAACCACGTGCTGAGCACGCCGGAAACACCTGCTCGACTCACCGGTACCACCTCCCTGACACGCCAAAATCACCTGCTGGGTATGCCAGAACCACTTGGCGGACACTCCGGAATCATCTGCCGGACATGCCGGAACCAGCTCTCAGACACACCAGAACCACGTGCCGGAGACGCCGGAAGCACCTGCCGAGCATGCCGGAGCCACCTGCTCGACTCGCCAGAAACACCTGCCGGACACACCAAAATCACCTGCCGGGTATGCCAGAACCACCTGGCGGACACTACGGAATCACCTTCCGCGCATGCCGTAACCACCTCTCAGACGTGCCGGAAGAACGTGCCAGACACGCCGGAAACACCTACCGGACAAACCGGAACCACCTGACAAGAATGCCGGAGCCACCTGTTCGACTCGCTGGAACCACCTGCCGGACAGGCCAATATCAACTGCTGGCTATACCAGAACCACCTGGGGGACAGTCCGCGATCACCTGCCAGCCATGGCGGAACCACCTCTCAGACGTACCAGAACCACCTGCCGGAGAAGCTGGAAACACGTCCTGGACAGACTGGAACCACGTGACGGCCATGCCTCAACCACCTGCCGAGCACGGCAGAACCACCTGCCGGACACGCCAAAATCACCTGCGGGCTACGCCAGAACCACTTGGACGACTCTCCGATATGACCTGCCGGGCATGTTGGAACCACCTCTCAGACGTGCCAGAAGCACGTGGCGGACAGTCCGGAATCACCTGTTGGGCATACGCAACCACTTCTGACACGTACCAGAACCACGTGCCGTGCACGCCGGAACCACCTACCGGACAGACCGGAATCAACTTTTGGGCATGCCGGAACCACCAGTCAGATGTGCCAGAAACACGTGCCGGAGACGCCGGAAGCACCTGCCGAGCACGTCGCAACCACCTGCTCAACTCGCCTGAACCACCTGCCGGACACGCCAAAATCACCTGCCCGCTACACCAGCACCACTTTGGGGACAAGCCGGAATCACATGAGGGGCATGCCGGCACAGCCTCTCAGACTGAACCTCGTGCCGGACACCACAGAACCACCTGCCGGACAGACCGGAACCACCTGCCGGACACGCCGGAACCACCGGCTCGACCCGCCGGAACGACCGCTGGACATGCAAAATCACCTGCCGGCTACGCCGGAAACACTTGGCGAACACCTCGGAATCACCTGCCGGTCATGCCGGAAACACCTCTCAGATATGCCAGAACCACGTGCCAATGACCCCGGAAGCACCTGCCGAGCACGCCGGAACCACCTGCTCGACTCGCCAGAACCACCTGCCTGACACGCAAAAATCACCTGCCGGCTACGCCACAACCAGTTGGGGAACACTTCGGAATCACCTGCCGGGCTTGCTGGAACCACCTGCTGGTCATGCCAAAATCACCTGCCAACTACGCCAGTACCACTTGGCGGACACTGCGGAAACACCTGTCGGGCCGGCCGGAACCACATCTCAGACGTGCCAGAACCATGTGCATGAGATGCTGGAACCACACCCCGAACAGACGGAAAACACCTGCCAGACCCGTCTGAACAACCTGCCGAGCACGCCGGAGCCACCTGCTCGACTCGCCGGAACCACCTACCTGACATGCCCAAATCACCAGCCGGGTATGCCAGAACCACTTGCCGGACACTCCGGAATCATCTGCCGGACATGCCGGAACCAGCTCTCAGACACACCAGAACCAAGTGCCGGAGACGCCGGAAGCACCTGCCGAGCATGCCGGAGCCACCTGCTCGACTCGCCAGAAACACCTGCCGGACAAGCCAAAATCACCTGCCGGGTACGCCACAACCACCTGGCGGACACTCCGAAATCACCTGTCGCGCATGCCGGAACCACCTCTCAGACGTGCCGGAAACACGTGCCGGACACGCCGGAATCACCTACCGGACAGACCGGAACCACCTGCCGAGCACGCCGGAGCCACCTGTTCGACTCGCTGGAACCACCTGCCGGACAGTTCAATATCAACTGCTGGCTATGCCAGAACCACCTGGGGGACCGTCCGGAATCACCTGCCAGCCATGGCGGAACCACCTCTCAGACGTACCAGAACCACCTGCCGGAGAAGCTGGAAACACGTCCTGGACAGTCTGGAACCACCTGCCGGCCAAGCCTGAACCACCTGCCAAGCACAACGGAACAACCTGCCAGACACGCCAAAATCACCTGCGTGTTATGCCAGAACCACTTGGAGGACTCTCTGGGATGACCTGCCGGGCATGCCGGAACCACCTCTCAGACGTGCCAGAACCATGTGGCGGACAGTCCGGAATCACCTGTTGGGCATGCGCAACCACCTCTGAGACGTACCAGAACCACATGCCGTGCAGGCTGGAACCACCTACCGGACACACCGGAATCACCTTTCGGGCATGCCGGAACCACCTGTCAGATGTGCCAGAAACACGTGCCGGAGACGCCGGAAGCACCTGCCAAGCACGTTGGAACCACCTGCTCAACTCGCCTGAACCACCTGCCGGACATGCCAAAATCACCTGCCGACTATGCCAGAACCACTTGGCGAACACTCCGGAATCACTTGCCGGGCATGCAGGAACCACCTCTCAGACATGCCAGAACCCCGTGCCAATGACCCCGGAAGCACCAGCCGAGCACGCCGGAACCACCTGCTCGACTCGCCAGAACCACCTGCCGATCACGCAAAAATCACCTGCCGGCTACGCCACAACCAGTTGGTGAACACTTTGGAATCACCTGCCAGGCTTGCTGGAACCACCTGCCAGTCATGCCAAAATCACCTGCCAACTACGCCAGAACCGCTTGGCGGACACTGCGGAAACACCTGTCGGGCCGGCTGGAACCACATCTCAGACGTGCCAGAAACGTGTTCATGAGATGCTGGAACCACACCCCGAACAGACGGATACCACCTGCCAGAACCGCCTGAACCACCTGCTGAGCACGCCGGAACCACCTGCTCGACTCACCGGTACCACCTCCCTGACACGCCAAAATCACCTGCTGGGTATGCCAGAACCACTTGGCGGACACTCCGGAATCATCTGCCGGACATGCCGGAACCAGCTCTCAGACACACCAGAACCAAGTGCCGGAGACGCCGGAAGCACCTGCCGAGCATGCCGGAGCCACCTGCTCGACTCGCCAGAAACACCTGCCGGACACGCCAAAATCACCTGCCGGGTATGCCAGAACCACCTGGCGGACACTACGGAATCACCTGCCGCGCATGCCGGAACCACCTCTCACACGTGCCGGAAGCACGTGCCGGACACCCCGGAATCACCTACCGGACAGACCGGAACCAACTGCCGAGCACGCCGGAGCCACCTGTTCGACTCGCTGGAACCACCTGCCGGACAGGCCAATATCAACTGCTGTCTATGCCAGAACCAACTGGGGGACGGTCCAGAATCACCTGCCAGCCATGGCGGAACCACCTCTCAGCCGTTCCAGAACCACCTGCCGGAGAAGCTGGAAACACGTCCTGGAGAGTCTGGAACCACCTGCCGGCCAAGCCTGAACCACCTGCCAAGCACAACGGAACAACCTGCCAGACACGCCAAAATCACCTGCGTGTTATGCCAGAACCACTTGGAGGACTCTCTGGGATGACCTGCCGGGCATGCCGGAACCACCTCTCAGACGTGCCAGAACCATGTGGCGGACAGTCCGGAATCACCTGTTGGGCATGCGCAACCACCTCTGAGACGTACCTGAACCACATGCCGTGCAGGCTGGAACCACCTACCGGACAGACCGGAATCAACTTTTGGGCATGCCGGAACCACCAGTCAGATGTGCCAGAAACACGTGCCGGAGACGCCGGAAGCACCTGCCGATCACGTCGCAACCACCTGCTCAACTCGCCTGAACCACCTGCCGGACACGCCAAAATCACCTGCCCGCTACACCAGCACAACTTCGGGGACAAGCCGGAATCACATGAGGGGCATGCCGGCACAGCCTCTCAGACTGAACCTCGTGCCGGACACCACAGAACCACCTGCCGGACACGCCGGAACCACCGGCTCGACCCGCCGGAACGACCGCTGGACATGCAAAATCACCTGCCGGCTACGCCGGAAACACTTGGCGAACACTCCGCAATCACCTGCCGGGCATGCCGGAACCACCTCTCAGATATGCCAGAACCACGTGACAATGACCCCGGAAGCACCTGCCGAGCACGCCGGAACCACCTGCTCGACTCGCCAGAACCACCTGCCGGACACGCAGAAATCACCTGCCGGCTACGCCACAACCAGTTGGGGAACACTTCGGAATCACCTGCCGGGCTTGCTGGAACCACCTGCCGGTCATGCCAAAATCACCTGCCAACTACGCCAGTACCACTTGGCGGACACTGTGGAAACACCTGTCGGGCCGGCTGGAACCACATCTCAGACGTGCCAGAACCATGTGCATGAGATGCTGGAACCACACACCGAACAGACGGAAAACACCTGACAGACCCGTCTGAACAACCTGCCGAGCACACCGGAGCCACCTACCTGACATGCCCAAATCACCAGCCGGGTATGCCAGAACCACTTGGAGGACTCTCTGGGATGACCTGCCGGGCATGCCGGAACCACCTCTCAGACGTGCCAGAACCATGTGGCGGACAGTCCGGAATCACCTGTTGGGCATGCGCAACCACCTCTGAGACGTACCAGAACCACATGCCGTGCAGGCTGGAACCACCTACCGGACACACCGGAATCACCTTTCGGGCATGCCGGAACCACCTGTCAGATGTGCCAGAAACACGTGCCGGAGACGCCGGAAGCACCTGCCAAGCACGTTGGAACCACCTGCTCAACTCGCCTGAACCACCTGCCGGACATGCCAAAATCACCTGCCGACTATGCCAGAACCACTTGGCGAACACTCCGGAATCACTTGCCGGGCATGCAGGAACCACCTCTCAGACATGCCAGAACCCCGTGCCAATGACCCCGGAAGCACCAGCCGAGCACGCCGGAACCACCTGCTCGACTCGCCAGAACCACCTGCCGATCACGCAAAAATCACCTGCCGGCTACGCCACAACCAGTTGGTGAACACTTTGGAATCACCTGCCAGGCTTGCTGGAACCACCTGCCAGTCATGCCAAAATCACCTGCCAGCTACGCCAGAACCGCTTGGCGGACACTGCGGAAACACCTGTCGGGCCGGCTGGAACCACATCTCAGACGTGCCAGAAACGTGTTCATGAGATGCTGGAACCACACCCCGAACAGACGGATACCACCTGCCAGAACCGCCTGAACCACCTGCTGAGCACGCCGGAACCACCTGCTCGACTCACCGGTACCACCTCCCTGACACGCCAAAATCACCTGCTGGGTATGCCAGAACCACTTGGCGGACACTCCGGAATCATCTGCCGGACATGCCGGAACCAGCTCTCAGACACACCAGAACCAAGTGCCGGAGACGCCGGAAGCACCTGCCGAGCATGCCGGAGCCACCAGCTCGACTCGCCAGAAACACCTGCTGGATACGCCAAAATCACCTGCCGGGTATGCCAGAACCACCTGGCGGACACTACGGAATCACCTGCCGCGCATGCCGGAACCACCTCTCAGACGTGCCGGAAGCACGTGCCAGACACGCCGGAAACACCTACCGGACAGACCGGAACCAGCTGCCAATAACGCCGGAGCCACCTGTTCGACTCGCTGGAACCACCTGCCGGACAGGCCAATATCAACTGCTGGCTATGCCAGAACCACCTGGGGGACAGTCCGGGATCACCTGCCAGCCATGGCGGAACCACCTCTCAGACGTACCAGAACCACCTGCCGGAGAAGCTGGAAACACGTCCTGGACAGACTGGAACCACGTGACGGCCATGCCTGAACCACCTGCCGAGCACGGCGGAACCACCTGCCGGACACGCCAAAATCACCTGCGGGCTACGCCAGAACCACTTGGACGTCTATCTGAAATGACCTGCCGGGCATGTTGGAACCACCTCTCAGACGTGCCAGAAGCACGTGGCGGACAGTCCAGAATCACCTGTTGGGCATACGCAACCATCTCTGACACGTACCAGAACCACGTGCCGTGCACGCCGGAACCACCTACCGGACAGACCGGAATCAACTTTTGGGCATGCCGGAACCACCAGTCAGATGTGCCAGAAACACGTGCCGGAGACGCCGGAAGCACCTGCCGAGCACGTCGCAACCACCTGCTCAACTCGCCTGAACCACCTGCCGGACACGCCAAAATCACCTGCCCGCTACACCAGCACCACTTCGGGGACAAGCCGGAATCACGTGAGGGGCATGCCGGCACAGCCTCTCAGACTGAACCTCGTGCCGGACACCACAGAACCACCTGCCGGACAGACCGGAACCACCTGCCGGACACGCCGGAACCACCGGCTCGACCCGCCGGAACGACCGCTGGACATGCAAAATCACCTGCCGGCTACGCCGGAAACACTTGGCGAACACTCTGGAAGCACCTGCCGAGCACGCCGTAACCACCTGCTCGACTCGCCAGAACCACCTGCCGGACACGCAAAAATCACCTGCCGGCTACGCCACAACCTGTTGGGGAACACTTCGGAATCACCTGCCGGGCTTGCTGGAAACACCTGCCGGTCATGCCAAAATCACCTGCCAACTACGCCTGTACCACTTGGCGGACACTGTGGAAACACCTGTCGGGCCGGCCGGAACCACATCTCAGACGTGCCAGAACCATGTGCATGAGATGCTGGAACCACACCCCGAACAGACGGAAAACACCTGCCAGACCCGTCTGAACAACCTGCCGAGCACGCCGGAGCCACCTGCTCGACTCGCCGGAACCACCTACCTGACATGCCCAAATCACCAGCCGGGTATGCCAGAACCACTTGGCGGACACTCCGGAATCATCTGCCGGACATGCCGGAACCAGCTCTCAGACACACCAGAACCAAGTGCCGGAGACGCCGGAAGCACCTGCCGAGCATGCCGGAGCCACCTGCTCGA
Source organism: Equus caballus (assembly GCF_041296265.1). NCBI lineage: Eukaryota > Metazoa > Chordata > Mammalia > Perissodactyla > Equidae > Equus > Equus caballus. The sequence goes on from NC_091697.1 coordinate 4,905,339, forward strand.
CTCGCCAGAAACACCTGCCGGACACGCCAAAATCACCTGCCGGCTACGCCAGAACAACCAGGCAGACACTCCGAAATCACCTGTCGCGCATGCTGGAACCACCTCTCAGACGTGCCGGAAGCACGTGCCGGACACGCCGGAATCACCTACCGGACAGACCCGAACCAGCTGCCGAGCACGCCGGAGCCACCTGTTCGACTCGCTGGAACCACCTGCCGGACAGGCCAATATCAACTGCTGGCTATGCCAGAACCACCTGGGGGACGGTCTGGGATCACCTGCCAGCCATGGCGGAACCACCTCTCATACGTACCAGAACCACCTGCCGGAGAAGCTGGAAACACGTCCTGGACAGACTGGAACCACGTGACGGCCATGCCTGAACCACCTGCCGAGCACGGCGGAACCACCTGCCGGACACGCCAAAATCACCTGCGGGCTACGCCAGAACCACTTGGACGACTCTCCGATATGACCTGCCGGGCATGTTGGAACCACCTCTCAGACGTGCCAGAAGCACGTGGCGGAGAGTCCGGAATCACCTGTTGGGCATATGCAACCACCTCTGAGACGTACCAGAACCACGTGCCGTGCACGCCGGAACCACCTACCGGACAGACCGGAATCAACTCTTGGGCATGCCGGAACCACCAGTCAGATGTGCCAGAAACACGTGCCGGAGACGCCGGAAGCACCTGCCGAGCACGTCGCAACCACCTGCTCAACTCGCCTGAACCACCTGCCGGACACGCCAAAATCACCTGCCCGCTACACCAGCACCACTTCGGGGACAAGCCGGAATCACGTGAGGGGCATGCCGGCACAGCCTCTCAGACTGAACCTCGTGCCGGACACCACAGAACCACCTGCCGGACAGACCGGAACCACCTGCCGGACACGCCGGAACCACCGGCTCGACCCGCCGGAACGACCGCTGGACATGCAAAATCACCTGCCGGCTACGCCGGAAACACTTGGCGAACACTCCGGAATCACCTGCCGGGCATGCCGGAACCACCTCTCAGATATGCCAGAACCACGTGCCAATGACCCCGGAAGCACCTGCCGAGCACGCCGCAACCACTTGCTCGACTCGCCAGAACCACCTGCCGGACACGCAAAAATCACCTGCCGGCTACGCCACAACCAGTTGGGGAACACTTCGGAATCACCTGCCGGGCTTGCTGGAACCACCTGCCGGTCATGCCAAAATCACCTGCCAACTACGCCAGTACCACTTGGCGGACACTGTGGAAACACCTGTCGGGCCGGCCGGAACCACATCTCAGACGTGCCAGAACCATGTGCATGAGATGCTGGAACCACACCCCGAACAGACGGAAAACACCTGCCAGACCCGTCTGAACAACCTGCCGAGCACGCCGGAGCCACCTGCTCGACTCGCCGGAACCACCTACCTGACATGCCCAAATCACCAGCCGGGTATGCCAGAACCACTTGCCGGACACTCCGGAATCATCTGCCGGACATGCCGGAACCAGCTCTCAGACACACCAGAACCACGTGCCGGAGACGCCGGAAGCACCTGCCGAGCATGCCAGAGCCACCTGCTCGACTCGCCAGAAACACCTGCCAGACACGCCAAAATCACCTGCCGGGTACGCCAGAACCAACTGCAGGACACTCCGAAACCACCTGTCGCGCATGCCGGAACCACCTCTCAGACGTGCCGGAAGCACGTGCCGGACACGCCGGAATCACCTACCCGACAGACCGGAACCACCTGCCGAGCACGCCGGAGCCACCTGTTCGACTCGCTGGAACCACGTGCCGGACAGGCCAATATCAACTGCTGGCTATGCCAGAACCACCTGGGGGACGGTCCGGAATCACCTGCCAGCCATGGCGGAACCACCTCTCAGACGTACCAGAACCACCTGCCGGAGAAGCTGGAAACACGTCCTGGACAGTCTGGAACCACCTGCCGGCCAAGCCTGAACCACCTGCCAAGCACAACGGAACAACCTGCCAGACACGCCAAAATCACCTGCGGGCTACGCCAGAACCACTTGGACGTCTATCTGAAATGACCTGCCGGGCATGTTGGAACCACCTCTCAGACGTGCCAGAAGCACGTGGCGGACAGTCCAGAATCACCTGTTGGGCATACGCAACCATCTCTGACACGTACCAGAACCACGTGCCGTGCACGCCGGAACCACCTACCGGACAGACCGGAATCAACTTTTGGGCATGCCGGAACCACCAGTCAGATGTGCCAGAAACACGTGCCGGAGACGCCGGAAGCACCTGCCGAGCACGTCGCAACCACCTGCTCAACTCGCCTGAACCACCTGCCGGACACGCCAAAATCACCTGCCCGCTACACCAGCACCACTTCGGGGACAAGCCGGAATCACGTGAGGGGCATGCCGGCACAGCCTCTCAGACTGAACCTCGTGCCGGACACCACAGAACCACCTGCCGGACAGACCGGAACCACCTGCCGGACACGCCGGAACCACCGGCTCGACCTGCCGGAACGACCGCTGGACATGCAAAATCACCTGCCGGCTACGCCGGAAACACTTGGCGAACACTCCGGAATCACCTGCCGGGCATGCCGGAACCACCTCTCAGATATGCCAGAACCACGTGACAATGACCCCGGAAGCACCTGCCGAGCACGCCGCAACCACTTGCTCGACTCGCCAGAACCACCTGCCGGACACGCAAAAATCACCTGCCGGCTACGCCACAACCAGTTGGGGAACACTTCGGAATCACCTGCCGGGCTTGCTGGAACCACCTGCCGGTCATGCCAAAATCACCTGCCAACTACGCCAGTACCACTTGGCGGACACTGTGGAAACACCTGTCGGGCCGGCCGGAACCACATCTCAGACGTGCCAGAACCATGTGCATGAGATGCTGGAACCACACCCCGAACAGACGGAAAACACCTGCCAGACCCGTCTGAACAACCTGCCGAGCACGCCGGAGCCACCTGCTCGACTCGCCGGAACCACCTACCTGACATGCCCAAATCACCAGCCGGGTATGCCAGAACCACTTGCCGGACACTCCGGAATCATCTGCCGGACATGCCGGAACCAGCTCTCAGACACACCAGAACCACGTGCCGGAGACGCCGGAAGCACCTGCCGAGCATGCCGGAGCCACCTGCTCGACTCGCCAGAAACACCTGCCGGACACGCCAAAATCACCTGCCGGCTACGCCAGAACAACCAGGCAGACACTCCGAAATCACCTGTCGCGCATGCTGGAACCACCTCTCAGACGTGCCGGAAGCACGTGCCGGACACGCCGGAATCACCTACCGGACAGACCCGAACCAGCTGCCGAGCACGCCGGAGCCAACTGTTCGACTCGCTTGAACCACCTGCCGGACAGGCCAATATCAACTGCTGGCTATGCCAGAACCACCTGGGGGACGGTCTGGGATCAACTGCCAGCCATGGCGGAACCACCTCTCATACGTACCAGAACCACCTGCCGGAGAAGCTGGAAACACGTCCTGGACAGACTGGAACCACGTGACGGCCATGCCTGAACCACCTGCCGAGCACGGCGGAACCACCTGCCGGACACGCCAAAATCACCTGCGGGCTACGCCAGAACCACTTGGACGACTCTCCGATATGACCTGCCGGGCATGTTGGAACCACCTCTCAGACGTGCCAGAAGCACGTGGCGGAGAGTCCGGAATCACCTGTTGGGCATACGCAACCACCTCTGCGACGTACCAGAACCACGTGCCGTGCACGCCGGAACCACCTACCGGACAGACCGGAATCAACTTTTGGGCATGCCGGAACCACCAGTCAGATGTGCCAGAAACACGTGCCGGAGACGCCGGAAGCACCTGCCGAGCACGTCGCAACCACCTGCTCAACTCGCCTGAACCACCTGCCGGACACGCCAAAATCACCTGCCCGCTACACCAGCACCACTTCGGGGACAAGCCGGAATCACGTGAGGGGCATGCCGGCACAGCCTCTCAGACTGAACCTCGTGCCGGACACCACAGAACCACCTGCCGGACAGACCGGAACCACCTGCCGGACACGCCGGAACCACCGGCTCGACCCGCCGGAACGACCGCTGGACATGCAAAATCACCTGACGGCTACGCCGGAAACACTTGGCGAACACTCCGGAATCACCTGCCGGGCATGCCGGAACCACCTCTCAGATATGCCAGAACCACGTGCCAATGACCCCGGAAGCACCTGCCGAGCACGCCGCAACCACCTGCTCGACTCGCCAGAACCACCTTCCGGACACGCAAAAATCACCTGCCAGCTACGCCACAACCAGTTGGGGAACACTTCGGAATCACCTGCCGGGCTTGCTGGAACCACCTGCCGGTCAGGCCAAAATCACCTGCCAACTACGCCAGTACCACTTGGCGGACACTGTGGAAACACCTGTCGGGCCGGCCGGAACCACATCTCAGACGTGCCAGAACCATGTGCATGAGATGCTGGAACCACACCCCGAACAGACGGAAAACACCTGCCAGACCCGTCTGAACAACCTGCCGAGCACGCCGGAGCCACCTGCTCGACTCGCCGGAACCACCTACCTGACATGCCCAAATCACCAGCCGGGTATGCCAGAACCACTTGCCGGACACTCCGGAATCATCTGCCGGACATGCCGGAACCAGCTCTCAGACACACCAGAACCACGTGCCAATGACCCCGGAAGCACCTGCCGAGCACGCCGGAACCACCTGCTCGACTCGCCAGAACCACCTTCCGGACACGCAAAAATCACCTGCCAGCTACGCCACAACCAGTTGGGGAACACTTCGGAATCACCTGCCGGGCTTGCTGGAACCACCTGCCGGTCAGGCCAAAATCACCTGCCAACTACGCCAGTACCACTTGGCGGACACTGTGGAAACACCTGTCGGGCCGGCCGGAACCACATCTCAGACGTGCCAGAACCATGTGCATGAGATGCTGGAACCACACCCCGAACAGACGGAAAACACCTGCCAGAACCGTCTGAACAACCTGCCGAGCACGCCGGAGCCACCTGCTCGACTCGCTGGAACCACCTACCTGACATGCCCAAATCACCAGCCGGGTATGCCAGAACCACTTGGCGGACACTCCGGAATCATCTGCCGGACATGCCGGAACCAGCTCTCAGACACACCAGAACCACGTGCCGGAGACGCCGGAAGCACCTGCCGAGCATGCCGGAGCCACCTGCTCGACTCGCCAGAAACACCTGCCGGACACTCCAAAATCACCTGCCGGGTACGCCAGAACCACCTGGAGGACACTCCGAAACCAACTGTCGCGCATGCCGGAACCACCTCTCAGACGTGCCGGAAGCACGTGCCGGACACGCCGGAATCACCTACCGGACAGACCTTAACCACCTGCCGAGCACGCCGGAGCCACCTGTTCGACTCGCTGGAACCACCTGCCGGACAGGCCAATATCAACTGCTGGCTATGCCAGAACCACCTGGGGGACGGTCCGGAATCACCTGCCAGCCATGGCGGAACCACCTCTCAGACGTACCAGAACCACCTGCCGGAGAAGCTGGAAACACGTCCTGGACAGTCTGGAACCACCTGCCGGCCAAGCCTGAACCACCTGCCCAGCACAACGGAACAACCTGCCAGACACGCCAAAATCACCTGCGTGTTATGCCAGAACCACTTGGAGGACTCTCTGGGATGACCTGCCGGGCATGCCGGAACCACCTCTCAGACGTGCCAGAACCATGTGGCGGACAGTCCGGAATCACCTGTTGGGCATGCGCAACCACCTCTGAGACGTACCAGAACCACATGCCGTGCAGGCTGGAACCACCTACCGGACAGACCGGAATCACCTTTCGGGCATGCCGGAACCACCTGTCAGATGTGCCAGAAACACGTGCCGGAGACGCCGGAAGCACCTGCCAAGCACGTTGGAACCACCTGCTCAACTCGCCTGAACCACCTGCCGGACATGCCAAAATCACCTGCCGACTATGCCAGAACCACTTGGCGAACACTCCGGAATCACTTGCCGGGCATGCAGGAACCACCTCTCAGACATGCCAGAACCCCGTGCCAATGACCCCGGAAGCACCAGCCGAGCACGCCGGAACCACCTGCTCGACTCGCCAGAACCACCTGCCGATCACGCAAAAATCACCTGCCGGCTACGCCACAACCAGTTGGTGAACACTTTGGAATCACCTGCCAGGCTTGCTGGAACCACCTGCCAGTCATGCCAAAATCACCTGCCAACTATGCCAGAACCGCTTGGCGGACACTGCGGAAACACCTGTCGGGCCGGCTGGAACCACATCTCAGACGTGCCAGAAACGTGTTCATGAGATGCTGGAACCACACCCCGAACAGACGGATACCACCTGCCAGAACCGCCTGAACCACCTGCTGAGCACGCCGGAACCACCTGCTCGACTCACCGGTACCACCTCCCTGACACGCCAAAATCACCTGCTGGGTATGCCAGAACCACTTGGCGGACACTCCGGAATCATCTGCCGGACATGCCGGAACCAGCTCTCAGACACACCAGAACCACGTGCCGGAGACGCCGGAAGCACCTGCCGAGCATGCCGGAGCCACGTGCTCGACTCGCCAGAACCACCTGGCGGACACGCCAAAATCACCTGCCGGGTATGGCAGAACCACCTGGCGGACACTACGGAATCACCTGCCGCGCATGCCGGAACCACCTCTCAGACACACCAGAACCAAGTGCCGGAGACGCCGGAAGCACCTGCCGAGCATGCCGGAGCCACCTGCTCGACTCGCCAGTAACACCTGCCGGACACGCCAAAATCACCTGCCGGGTATGCCAGAACCACCTGGCGGACACTACAGAATCACCTGCCGCGCATGCCGGAACCACCTCTCAGACGTGCCGGAAGCACGTGCCAGACACGCCGCAAACACCTACCGGAGAGACCGGAACCACCTACCAAGAACGCCGGAGCCACCTGTTCTACTCACTGGAACCACCTGCCGGACAGGCCAATATCAACTGCTGGCTATGCCAGAACCACCTGGGGGACAGTCCGGGATCACCTGCCAGCCATGGCGGAACCACCTATCAGACGTACCAGAACCACCTGCCGGAGAAGCTGGAAACACGTCCTGGACAGACTGGAACCACGTGACGGCCATGCCTGAACCACCTGCCGAGCACGGCGGAACTACCTGCCGGACACGCCAAAATCACCTGCGGGCTACGCCAGAACCACTTGGACGACTCTCCGAAATGACCTGCCGGGCATGTTGGAACCACCTCTCAGACGTGCCAGAAGCACGTGGCGGACAGTCCGGAATCACCTGTTGGGCATACGCAACCACCTCTGACACGTACCAGAACCACGTGCCGTGCACGCCGGAACCACCTACCGGACAGACCGGAATCAACTTTTGGGCATGCCGGAACCACCAGTCAGATGTGCCAGAAACACGTGCCGGAGACGCCGGAAGCACCTGCCGAGCACGTCGCAACCACCTGCTCAAATCGCCTGAACCACCTGCCGGACACGCCAAAATCACCTGCCCGCTACACCAGCACCACTTCGGGGACAAGCCGGAATCACGTGAGGGGCATGCCGGCACAGCCTCTCAGACTGAACCTCGTGCCGGACACCACAGAACCACCTGCCGGACAGACCGGAACCACCTGCCGGACACGCCGGAACCACCGGCTCGACCCGCCGGAACGACCGCTGGACATGCAAAATCACCTGCCGGCTACGCCGGAAACACTTGGCGAACACTCCGGAATCACCTGCCGGGCATGCCGGAACCACCTCTCAGATATGCCAGAACCACGTGACAATGACCCCGGAAGCACCTGCCGAGCACGCCGCAACCGCCTGCTCGACTCGCCAGAACCACCTGCCGGACACGCAAAAATCACCTGCCGGCTACGCCACAACCAGTTGGGGAACACTTCGGAATCACCTGCCGGGCTTGCTGGAACCACCTGCCGGTCATGCCAAAATCACCTGCCAACTACGCCAGTACCACTTGGCGGACACTGTGGAAACACCTGTCGGGCCGGCCGGAACCACATCTCAGACGTGCCAGAACCATGTGCATGAGATGCTGGAACCACACCCCGAACAGACGGAAAACACCTGCCAGACCCGTCTGAACAACCTGCCGAGCACGCTGGAGCCACATGCTCGACTCGCCGGAACCACCTACCTGACATGCCCAAATCACCAGCCGGGTATGCCAGAACCACTTGGCGGACACTCCGGAATCATCTGCCGGACATGCCGGAACCAGCTCTCAGACACACCAGAACCACGTGCCGGAGACGCCGGAAGCACCTGCCGAGCATGCCGGAGCCACCTGCTCGACTCGCCAGAAACACCTGCCGGACACTCCAAAATCACCTGCCGGGTACGCCAGAACCACCTGGCGGACACTCCGAAACCACCTGTCGCGCATGCCGGAGCCACCTCTCAGACGTGCCGGAGACACGTGCCGGACACGCCGGAATCACCTACCGGACAGACCGGAACCACCTGCCGAGCACGCCGGAGCCACCTGTTCGACTCCCTGGAACCACCTGCCGGACAGGCCAATATCAACTGCTGGCTATGCCAGAACCACCTGGGGGACGGTCCGGAATCACCTGCCAGCCATGGCGGAACCACCTCTCAGACGTACCAGAACCACCTGCCGGAGAAGCTGGAAACACCTCCTGGACAGACTGGAACCACGTGACGGCCATGCCTGAACCACCTGCCGAGCACGGCGGAACCACCTGCCGGACACGCCAAAATCACCTGCGGGCTACGCCAGAACCACTTGGACGACTCTCCGAAATGACCTGCCGTGCATGTTGGAACCACCTCTCAGACGTGCCAGAAGCACGTGGCGGACAGTCCGGAATCACCTGTTGGGCATACGCAACCACCTCTGACACGTACCAGAACCACGTGCCGTGCACGCCGGAACCACCTACCGGACAGACCGGAATCAACTTTTGGGCATGCCGGAACCACCAGTCAGATGTGCCAGAAACACGTGCCGGAGACGCCGGAAGCACCTGCCGAGCACGTCGCAACCACCTGCTCAACTCGCCTGAACCACCTGCCGGACACGCCAAAATCACCTGCCCGCTACACCAGCACCACTTCGGGGACAAGCCGGAATCACGTGAGGGGCATGCCGGCACAGCCTCTCAGCCTGAACCTCGTGCCGGACACCACAGAACCACCTGCCGGACAGACCGGAACCACCTGCCGGACACGCCAGAACCACCGACTCGACCCGCCGGAACGACCGCTGGACATGCAAAATCACCTGCCGGCTACGCCGGAAACACTTGGCGAACACTCCGGAATCACCTGCCGGGCATGCCGGAACCACCTCTCAGATATGCCAGAACCACGTGCCAATGACCCCGGAAGCACCTGCCGAGCACGCCGCAACCACCTGCTCGACTCGCCAGAACCACCTGCCGGACACGCAAAAATCACCTGCCGGCTACGCCACAACCAGTTGGGGAACACTTCGGAATCACCTGCCGGGCTTGCTGGAACCACCTGCCGGTCATGCCAAAATCACCTGCCAACTACGCCAGTACCACTTGGCGGACACTGTGGAAACACCTGTCGGGCCGGCCGGAACCACATCTCAGACGGGCCAGAACCATGTGCATGAGATGCTGGAACCACACCCCGAACAGACGGAAAACACCTGCCAGAACCGTCTGAACAACCTGCCGAGCACGCCGGAGCCACCTGCTCGACTCGCCGGAACCACCTACCTGACATGCCCAAATCACCAGCCGGGTATGCCAGAACCACTTGGCGGACACTCCGGAATCATCTGCCGGACATGCCGGAACCAGCTCTCAGACACACCAGAACCACGTGCCGGAGACGCCGGAAGCACCTGCCGAGCATGCCGGAGCCACCTGCTCGACTCGCCAGAAACACCTGCCGGACACTCCAAAATCACCTGCCGGGTACGCCAGAACCACCTGGAGGACACTCCGAAACCAACTGTCGCGCATGCCGGAACCACCTCTCAGACGTGCCGGAGACATGTGCCGGACACGCCGGAATCACCTACCGGACAGACCGGAACCACCTGCCGAGCACGCCGGAGCCACCTGTTCGACTCGCTGGAACCACCTGCCGGACAGGCCAATATCAACTGCTGGCTATGCCAGAACCACCTGGGGGACGGTCCGGAATCACCTGCCAGCCATGGCGGAACCACCTCTCAGACGTACCAGAACCACCTCCCGGAGAAGCTGGAAACACGTCCTGGACAGTCTGGAACCACCTGCCGGCCAAGCCTGAACCACCTGCCCAGCACAACGGAACAACCTGCCAGACACGCCAAAATCACCTGCGTGTTATGCCAGAACCACTTGGAGGACTCTCTGGGATGACCTGCCGGGCATGCCGGAACCACCTCTCAGACGTGCCAGAACCATGTGGCGGACACTCCGGAATCACCTGTTGGGCATGCGCAACCACCTCTGAGACGTACCAGAACCACATGCCGTGCAGGCTGGAACCACCTACCGGACAGACGGGAATCACCTTTCGGGCATGCCGGAACCACCTGTCAGATGTGCCAGAAACACGTGCCGGAGACGCCGGAAGCACCTGCCAAGCACGTTGGAACCACCTGCTCAACTCGCCTGAACCACCTGCCGGACATGCCAAAATCACCTGCCGACTATGCCAGAACCACTTGGCGAACACTCCGGAATCACTTGCCGGGCATGCAGGAACCACCTCTCAGACATGCCAGAACCCCGTGCCAATGACCCCGGAAGCACCAGCCGAGCACGCCGGAACCACCTGCTCGACTCGCCAGAACCACCTGCCGATCACGCAAAAATCACCTGCCGGCTACGCCACAACCAGTTGGTGAACACTTTGGAATCACCTGCCAGGCTTGCTGGAACCACCTGCCAGTCATGCCAAAATCACCTGCCAACTACGCCAGAACCGCTTGGCGGACACTGCGGAAACACCTGTCGGGCCGGCTGGAACCACATCTCAGACGTGCCAGAAACGTGTTCATGAGATGCTGGAACCACACCCCGAACAGACGGATACCACCTGCCAGAACCGCCTGAACCACCTGCTGAGCACGCCGGAACCACCTGCTCGACTCACCGGTACCACCTCCCTGACACGCCAAAATCACCTGCTGGGTATGCCAGAACCACTTGGCGGACACTCCGGAATCATCTGCCGGACATGCCGGAACCAGCTCTCAGACACACCAGAATCAAGTGCCGGAGACGCCGGAAGCACCTGCCGAGCATGCCGGAGCCACGTGCTCGACTCGCCAGAAACACCTGCCGGACACGCCAAAATCACCTGCCGGGTATGGCAGAACCACCTGGCGGACACTACGGAATCACCTGCCGCGCATGCCGGAACCACCTCTCAGACGTGCCGGAAGCACGTGCCAGACACGCCGCAAACACCTACCGGACAGACCGGAACCACCTGCCAAGAACGCCGGAGCCACCTGTTCGACTCCCTGGAACCACCTGCCGGACAGGCCAATATCAACTGCTGGCTATGCCAGAACCACCTGGGGGACAGTCCGGGATCACCTGCCAGCCATGGCGGAACCACCTCTCAGACGTACCAGAACCACCTGCCGGAGAAGCTGGAAACACGTCCTGGACAGACTGGAACCACGTGACGGCCATGCCTCAACCACCTGCCGAGCACGGCGGAACCACCTGCCGGACACGCCAAAATCACCTGCGGGCTACGCCAGAACCACTTGGACGACTCTCCGAAATGACCTGCCGGGCATGTTGGAACCACCTTTCAGACGTGCCAGAAGCACGTGGCGGACAGTCCGGAATCACCTGTTGGGCATACGCAACCACCTCAGAGACGTACCAGAACCACGTGCCGTGCACGCCGGAACCACCTACCGGACAGACCGGAATCAACTTTTGGGCATGCCGGAACCACCAGTCAGATGTGCCAGAAACACGTGCCGGAGACGCCGGAAGCACCTGCCGAGCACGTCTCCACCACCTGCTCAACTCGCCTGAACCACCTGCCGGACACGCCAAAATCACCTGCCCGCTACACCAGCACCACTTCGGGGACAAGCCGGAATCACGTGAGGGGCATGCCGGCACAGCCTCTCAGACTGAACCTCGTGCCGGACACCACAGAACCACCTGCCGGACAGACCGGAACCACCTGCCGGACACGCCGGAACCACCGGCTCGACCCGCCGGAACGACCGCTGGACATGCTAAATCACCTGCCGGCTACGCCGGAAACACTTGCCGAACACTCCGGAATCACCTGCCGGGCATGCAGGAACCACCTCTCAGATATGCCAGAACCACGTGCCAATGACCCCGGAAGCACCTGCCGAGCACGCCGGAACCACCTGCTTGACTCGCCAGAACCACCTGCCGGACACGCAAAAATCACCTGCCGGCTACGCCACAACCAGTTGGGGAACACTTCGGAATCACCTGCCGGGCTTGCTGGAACCACCTGCCGGTCATGCCAAAATCACCTGCCAACTACGCCAGTACCACTTGGCGGACACTGTGGAAACACCTGTCGGGCCGGCCGGAACCACATCTCAGACGTGCCAGAACCATGTGCATGAGATGCTGGAACCACACCCCGAACAGACGGAAAACACCTGCCAGACCCGTCTGAACAACCTGCCGAGCACGCCGGAGCCACCTGCTCGACTCGCCGGAACCACCTACCTGACATGCCCAAATCACCAGCCGGGTATGCCAGAACCACGTGGCGGACACTCCGGAATCATCTGCCGGACATGCCGGAACCAGCTCTCAGACACACCAGAACCACGTGCCAGAGACGCCGGAAGCACCTGCCGAGCATGCCGGAGCCACCTGCTCGACTCGCCAGAAACACCTGCCGGACACGCCAAAATCACCTGCCGGGTACGCCAGAACCACCTGGCGGACACTCCGAAACCACCTGTCGCGCATGCCGGAACCACCTCTCAGACGTGCCGGAAGCACGTGCCGGACACGCCGGAATCACCTACCGGACAGACCGGAACCACCTGCCGAGCACGCCGGAGCCACCTGTTCGACTCGCTGGAACCACCTGCCGGACAGGCCAATATCAACTGCTGGCTATGCCAGAACCACCTGGGGGACGGTCCGGAATCACCTGCCAGCCATGGCGGAACCACCTCTCAGACGTACCAGAACCACCTGCCGGAGAAGCTGGAAACACGTCCTGGACAGTCTGGAACCACCTGCCGGCCAAGCCTGAACCACCTGCCAAGCACAACGGAACAACCTGCCAGACACGCCAAAATCACCTGCGTGTTATGCCAGAACCACTTGGAGGACTCTCTGGGATGACCTGCCGGGCATGCCGGAACCACCTCTCAGACGTGCCAGAACCATGTGGCGGACAGTCCGGAATCACCTGTTGGGCATGCGCAACCACCTCTGAGACGTACCAGAACCACATGCCGTGCAGGCTGGAACCACCTACCGGACAGACGGGAATCACCTTTCGGGCATGCCGGAACCACCTGTCAGATGTGCCAGAAACACGTGCCGGAGACGCCGGAAGCACCTGCCAAGCACGTTGGAACCACCTGCTCAACTCGCCTGAACCACCTGCTGGACATGCCAAAATCACCTGCCGACTATGCCAGAACCACTTGGCGAACACTCCGGAATCACTTGCCGGGCATGCAGGAACCACCTCTCAGACATGCCAGAACCCCGTGCCAATGACCCCGGAAGCACCAGCCGAGCACGCCGGAACCACCTGCTCGACTCGCCAGAACCACCTGCCGATCACGCAAAAATCACCTGCCGGCTACGCCACAACCAGTTGGTGAACACTTTGGAATCACCTGCCAGGCTTGCTGGAACCACCTGCCAGTCATGCCAAAATCACCTGCCAACTACGCCAGAACCGCTTGGCGGACACTGCGGAAACACCTGTCGGGCCGGCTGGAACCACATCTCAGACGTGCCAGAAACGTGTTCATGAGATGCTGGAACCACACCCCGAACAGACGGATACCACCTGCCAGAACCGCCTGAACCACCTGCTGAGCACGCCGGAACCACCTGCTCGACTCACCGGTACCACCTCCCTGACACGCCAAAATCACCTGCTGGGTATGCCAGAACCACTGGGCGGACACTCCGGAATCATCTGCCGGACATGCTGGAACCAGCTCTCAGACACACCAGAACCAAGTGCCGGAGACGCCGGAAGCACCTGCCGAGCATGCCGGAGCCACCTGCTCGAGTCGCCAGAAACACCTGCCGGACACGCCAAAATCACCTGCCGGGTACGCCAGAACCACCTGGCGGACACTACGGAATCACCTGCCGCGCATGCCGGAACCACCTCTCAGACGTGCCGGAAGCACGTGCCAGACACGCCGGAAACACCTACCGGACAGACCGGAACCACCTGCCAAGAACGCCGGAGCCACCTGTTCGACTCGCTGGAACCACCTGCCGGACAGGCCAATATCAACTGCTGGCTATGCCAGAACCACCTGGGGGACAGTCCGGGATCACCTGCCAGCCATGGCGGAACCACCTCTCAGACGTACCAGAACCACCTGCCGGAGAAGCTGGAAACACGTCCTGGACAGACTGGAACCACGTGACGGCCAAGCCTGAACCACCTGCCGAGCACGGCGGAACCACCTGCCGGACACGCCAAAATCACCTGCGGGCTACGCCAGAACCACTTGGACGACTCTCCGAAATGACCGGCCGGGCATGTTGGAACCACCTCTCAGACGTGCCAGAAGAACGTGGCGGACAGTCCGGAATCACCTGTTGGGCATACGCAACCACCTCTGACACGTACCAGAACCACGTGCCGTGCACGCCGGAACCACCTACCGGACAGACCGGAATCAACTTTTGGGCATGCCGGAACCACCAGTCAGATGTGCCAGAAACACGTGCCGGAGACGCCGGAAGCACCTGCCGAGCACGTCGCAACCACCTGCTCAACTCGCCTGAACCACCTGCCGGACACGCCAAAATCACCTGACCGCTACACCAGCACCACTTCGGGGACAAGCCGGAATCACGTGAGGGGCATGCCGGCACAGCCTCTCAGACTGAACCTCGTGCCGGACACCACAGAACCACCTGCCGGACAGACCGGAACCACCTGCCGGACACGCCGGAACCACCGGCTCGACCCGCCGGAACGACCGCTGGACATGCAAAATGACCTGCCGGCTACGCCGGAAACACTTGGCGAACACTCTGGAAGCACCTGCCGAGCAGCCGGAACCACCTGCTCGACTCGCCAGAACCACCTGCCGGACACGCAAAAATCACCTGCCGGCTACGCCACAACCTGTTGGGGAACACTTCGGAATCACCTGTCGGGCTTGCTGGAAACACCTGCCGGTCATGCCAAAATCACCTGCCAACTACGCCTGTACCACTTGGCGGACACTGTGGAAACACCTGTCGGGCCGGCCGGAACCACATCTCAGACGTGCCAGAACCATGTGCATGAGATGCTGGAACCACACCCCGAAGAGACGGAAAACACCTGCCAGACCCGTCTGAACAACCTGCCGAGCACGCCGGAGCCACTTGCTCGTCTCGCCGGAACCACCTACCTGACATGCCCAAATCACCAGCCGGGTATGCCAGAACCACTTGGCGGACACTCCGGAATCATCTGCCGGACATGCCGGAACCAGCTCTCAGACACACCAGAACCACGTGCCGGAGACGCCGGAAGCACCTGCCGAGCATGCCGGAGCCACCTGCTCGACTCGCCAGAAACACCTGCCGGACACGCCAAAATCACCTGCCGGCTATGCCAGAACAACCAGGCAACCACTCCGAAATCACCTGTCGCGCATGCCGGAACCACTTCTCAGACGTGCCGGAAGCACGTGCCGGACACGCCGGAATCACCTACCGGACAGACCCGAACCACCTGCCGAGCACGCCGGAGCCACCTGTTCGACTCGCTTGAACCACCTGCCGGACAGGCCAATATCAACTGCTGGCTATGCCAGAACCACCTGGGGGACGGTCCGGGATCACCTGCCAGCCATGGCGGAACCACCTCTCAGACGTACCAGAACCACCTGCCGGAGAAGCTGGAAACACGTCCTGGACAGACTGGAACCACGTGACGGCCATGCCTGAACCACCTGCCGAGCACGGCGGAACCACCTGCCGGACACGCCAAAATCACCTGCAGGCTACGCCAGAACCACTTGGACGACTCTCCGATATGACCTGCCGGGCATGTTGGAACCACCTCTCAGACGTGCCAGAAGCACGTGGCGGAGAGTCCGGAATCACCTGTTGGGCATACGCAACCACCTCTGAGACGTACCAGAACCACGTGCCGTGCACGCCGGAACCACCTACCGGACAGACCGGAATCAACTCTTGGGCATGCCGGAACCACCAGTCAGATGTGCCAGAAACACGTGCCGGAGACGCCGGAAGCACCTGCCGAGCACGTCGCAACCACCTGCTCAACTCGCCTGAACCACCTGCCGGACACGCCAAAATCACCTGCCTGCTACACCAGCACCACTTCGGGGACAAGCCGGAATCACGTGAGGGGCATGCCGGCACAGCCTCTCACACTGAACCTCGTGCCGGACACCACAGAACCACCTGCCGGACAGACCGGAACCACCTGCCGGACACGCCGGAACCACCGGCTCGACCCGCCGGAACGACCGCTGGACATGCAAAATGACCTGCCGGCTACGCCGGAAACACTTGGCGAACACTCCGGAATCACCTGCCGGGCATGCCGGAACCACCTCTCAGATATGCCAGAACCACGTGCCAATGACCCCGGAAGCACCTGCCGAGCACGCCGGAACCACCTGCTCGACTCGCCAGAACCACCTGCCGGACACGCAAAAATCACCTGCCGGCTACGCCACAACCAGTTGGGGAACACTTCGGAATCACCTGCCGGGCTTGCTGGAACCACCTGCCGGTCATGCCAAAATCACCTGCCAACTACGCCAGTACCACTTGGCGGACACTGTGGAAACACCTGTCGGGCCGGCCGGAACCACATCTCAGACGTGCCAGAACCATGTGCATGAGATGCTGGAACCACACCCCGAACAGACGGAAAACACCTGCCAGACCCGTCTGAACAACCTGCCGAGCACGCCGGAGCCACCTGCTCGACTCGCCGGAACCACCTACCTGACATGCCCAAATCACCAGCCGGGTATGCCAGAACCACTTGGCGGACACTCCGGAATCATCTGCCGGACATGCCGGAACCAGCTCTCAGACACACCAGAACCACGTGCCGGAGACGCCGGAAGCACCTGCCGAGCATGCCGGAGCCACCTGCTCGACTCGCCAGAAACACCTGCCGGACACGCCAAAATCACCTGCCGGGTATGCCAGAACCACCTGCAGGACACTCCGAAACCAACTGTCGTGCATGCCGGAACCACCTCTCAGACGTGCCGGAAGCACGTGCCGGACACGCCGGAATCACCTACCCGACAGACCGGAACCACCTGCCGAGCACGCCGGAGCCACCTGTTCGACTCGCTGGAACCACCTGCCGGACAGGCCAATATCAACTGCTGGCTATGCCAGAACCACCTGGGGGACGGTCCGGAATCACCTGCCAGCCATGGCGGAACCACCTCTCAGACGTACCAGAACCACCTGCCGGAGAAGCTGGAAACACGTCCTGGACAGTCTGGAACCACCTGCCGGCCAAGCCTGAACCACCTGCCCAGCACAACGGAACAACCTGCCAGACACGCCAAAATCACCTGCGTGTTATGCCAGAACCACTTGGAGGACTCTCTGGGATGACCTGCCGGGCATGCCGGAACCACCTCTCAGACGTGCCAGAACCATGTGGCGGACAGTCCGGAATCACCTGTTGGGCATGCGCAACCACCTCTGAGACGTACCAGAACCACATGCCGTGCAGGCTGGAACCACCTACCGGACAGACCGGAATCACCTTTCGGGCATGCCGGAACCACCTGTCAGATGTGCCAGAAACACGTGCCGGAGACGCCGGAAGCACCTGCCAAGCACGTTGGAACCACCTGCTCAACTCGCCTGAACCACCTGCCGGACATGCCAAAATCACCTGCCGACTATGCCAGAACCACTTGGCGAACACTCCGGAATCACTTGCCGGGCATGCAGGAACCACCTCTCAGACATGCCAGAACCCCGTGCCAATGACCCCGGAAGCACCAGCCGAGCACGCCGGAACCACCTGCTCGACTCGCCAGAACCACCTGCCGATCACGCAAAAATCACCTGCCGGCTACGCCACAACCAGTTGGTGAACACTTTGGAATCACCTGCCAGGCTTGCTGGAACCACCTGCCAGTCATGCCAAAATCACCTGCCAACTACGCCAGAACCGCTTGGCGGACACTGCGGAAACACCTGTCGGGCCGGCTGGAACCACATCTCAGACGTGCCAGAAACGTGTTCATGAGATGCTGGAACCACACCCCGAACAGACGGATACCACCTGCCAGAACCGCCTGAACCACCTGCTGAGCACGCCGGAACCACCTGCTCGACTCACCGGTACCACCTCCCTGACACGCCAAAATCACCTGCTGGGTATGCCAGAACCACTTGGCGGACACTCCGGAATCATCTGCCGGACATGCCGGAACCAGCTCTCAGACACACCAGAACCACGTGCCGGAGACGCCGGAAGCACCTGCCGAGCATGCCGGAGCCACGTGCTCGACTCGCCAGAAACACCTGCCGGACACGCCAAAATCACCTGCCGGGTATGGCAGAACCACCTGGCGGACACTACGGAATCACCTGCCGCGCATGCCGGAACCACCTCTCAGACACACCAGAACCAAGTGCCGGAGACGCCGGAAGCACCTGCCGAGCATGCCGGAGCCACCTGCTCGACTCGCCAGAAACACCTGCCGGACACGCCAAAATCACCTGCCGGGTATGCCAGAACCACTTGGCGGACACTCCGGAATCATCTGCCGGACATGCCGGAACCAGCTCTCAGACACACCAGAACCAAGTGCCGGAGACGCCGGAAGCACCTGCCGAGCATGCCGGAGCCACCTGCTCGACTCGCCAGAAACACCTGCCGGACACGCCAAAATCACCTGCCGGGTATGCCAGAACCACCTGGCGGACACTACGGAATCACCTGCCGCGCATGCCGGAACCACCTCTCAGACGTGCCGGAAGCACGTGCCAGACACGCCGCAAACACCTACCGGAGAGACCGGAACCACCTACCAAGAACGCCGGAGCCACCTGTTCTACTCACTGGAACCACCTGCCGGACAGGCCAATATCAACTGCTGGCTATGCCAGAACCACCTGGGGGACAGTCCGGGATCACCTGCCAGCCATGGCGGAACCACCTCTCAGACGTACCAGAACCACCTGCCGGAGAAGCTGGAAACACGTCCTGGACAGACTGGAACCACGTGACGGCCATGCCTGAACCACCTGCCGAGCACGGCGGAACTACCTGCCGGACACGCCAAAATCACCTGCGGGCTACGCCAGAACCACTTGGACGACTCTCCGAAATGACCTGCCGGGCATGTTGGAACCACCTCTCAGACGTGCCAGAAGCACGTGGCGGACAGTCCGGAATCACCTGTTGGGCATACGCAACCACCTCAGAGACGTACCAGAACCACGTGCCGTGCACGCCGGAACCACCTACCGGACAGACCGGAATCAACTTTTGGGCATGCCGGAACCACCAGTCAGATGTGCCAGAAACACGTGCCGGAGACGCCGGAAGCACCTGCCGATCACGTCGCAACCACCTGCTCAACTCGCCTGAACCACCTGCCGGACACGCCAAAATCACCTGCCCGCTACACCAGCACCACTTCGGGGACAAGCCGGAATCACGTGAGGGGCATGCCGGCACAGCCTCTCAGACTGAACCTCGTGCCGGACACCACAGAACCACCTGCCGGACAGACCGGAACCACCTGCCGGACACGCCGGAACCACCGGCTCGACCCGCCGGAACGACCGCTGGACATGCAAAATCACCTGCCGGCTACGCCGGAAACACTTGGCGAACACTCCGGAATCACCTGCCGGGCATGCCGGAACCACCTCTCAGATATGCCAGAACCACGTGACAATGACCCCGGAAGCACCTGACGAGCACGCCGCAACCGCCTGCTCGACTCGCCAGAACCACCTGCCGGACACGCAAAAATCACCTGCCGGCTACGCCACAACCAGTTGGGGAACACTTCGGAATCACCTGCCGGGCTTGCTGGAACCACCTGCCGGTCATGCCAAAATCACCTGCCAACTACGCCAGTACCACTTGGCGGACACTGTGGAAACACCTGTCGGGCCGGCCGGAACCACATCTCAGACGTGCCAGAACCATGTGCATGAGATGCTGGAACCACACCCCGAACAGACGGAAAACACCTGCCAGACCCGTCTGAACAACCTGCCGAGCACGCTGGAGCCACCTGCTCGACTCGCCGGAACCACCTACCTGACATGCCCAAATCACCAGCCGGGTATGCCAGAACCACTTGGCGGACACTCCGGAATCATCTGCCGGACATGCCGGAACCAGCTCTCAGACACACCAGAACCACGTGCCGGAGACGCCGGAAGCACCTGCCGAGCATGCCGGAGCCACCTGCTCGACTCGCCAGAAACACCTGCCGGACACTCCAAAATCACCTGCCGGGTACGCCAGAACCACCTGGCGGACACTCCGAAACCACCTGTCGCGCATGCCGGAGCCACCTCTCAGACGTGCCGGAGACACGTGCCGGACACGCCGGAATCACCTACCGGACAGACCGGAACCACCTGCCGAGCACGCCGGAGCCACCTGTTCGACTCCCTGGAACCACCTGCCGGACAGGCCAATATCAACTGCTGGCTATGCCAGAACCACCTGGGGGACGGTCCGGAATCACCTGCCAGCCATGGCGGAACCACCTCTCAGACGTACCAGAACCACCTGCCGGAGAAGCTGGAAACACCTCCTGGACAGACTGGAACCACGTGACGGCCATGCCTGAACCACCTGCCGAGCACGGCGGAACCACCTGCCGGACACGCCAAAATCACCTGCGGGCTACGCCAGAACCACTTGGACGACTCTCCGAAATGACCTGCCGTGCATGTTGGAACCACCTCTCAGACGTGCCAGAAGCACGTGGCGGACAGTCCGGAATCACCTGTTGGGCATACGCAACCACCTCTGACACGTACCAGAACCACGTGCCGTGCACGCCGGAACCACCTACCGGACAGACCGGAATCAACTTTTGGGCATGCCGGAACCACCAGTCAGATGTGCCAGAAACACGTGCCGGAGACGCCGGAAGCACCTGCCGAGCACGTCGCAACCACCTGCTCAACTCGCCTGAACCACCTGCCGGACACGCCAAAATCACCTGCCCGCTACACCAGCACCACTTCGGGGACAAGCCGGAATCACGTGAG
The DNA here is from genome assembly GCF_041296265.1 of Equus caballus. Taxonomy (NCBI): domain Eukaryota; kingdom Metazoa; phylum Chordata; class Mammalia; order Perissodactyla; family Equidae; genus Equus; species Equus caballus. The sequence goes on from NC_091697.1 coordinate 4,926,818, forward strand.
GGGCATGCCGGCACAGCCTCTCAGCCTGAACCTCGTGCCGGACACCACAGAACCACCTGCCGGACAGACCGGAACCACCTGCCGGACACGCCAGAACCACCGACTCGACCCGCCGGAACGACCGCTGGACATGCAAAATCACCTGCCGGCTACGCCGGAAACACTTGGCGAACACTCCGGAATCACCTGCCGGGCATGCCGGAACCACCTCTCAGATATGCCAGAACCACGTGCCAATGACCCCGGAAGCACCTGCCGAGCACGCCGCAACCACCTGCTCGACTCGCCAGAACCACCTGCCGGACACGCAAAAATCACCTGCCGGCTACGCCACAACCAGTTGGGGAACACTTCGGAATCACCTGCCGGGCTTGCTGGAACCACCTGCCGGTCATGCCAAAATCACCTGCCAACTACGCCAGTACCACTTGGCGGACACTGTGGAAACACCTGTCGGGCCGGCCGGAACCACATCTCAGACGGGCCAGAACCATGTGCATGAGATGCTGGAACCACACCCCGAACAGACGGAAAACACCTGCCAGAACCGTCTGAACAACCTGCCGAGCACGCCGGAGCCACCTGCTCGACTCGCCGGAACCACCTACCTGACATGCCCAAATCACCAGCCGGGTATGCCAGAACCACTTGGCGGACACTCCGGAATCATCTGCCGGACATGCCGGAACCAGCTCTCAGACACACCAGAACCACGTGCCGGAGACGCCGGAAGCACCTGCCGAGCATGCCGGAGCCACCTGCTCGACTCGCCAGAAACACCTGCCGGACACTCCAAAATCACCTGCCGGGTACGCCAGAACCACCTGGAGGACACTCCGAAACCAACTGTCGCGCATGCCGGAACCACCTCTCAGACGTGCCGGAGACATGTGCCGGACACGCCGGAATCACCTACCGGACAGACCGGAACCACCTGCCGAGCACGCCGGAGCCACCTGTTCGACTCGCTGGAACCACCTGCCGGACAGGCCAATATCAACTGCTGGCTATGCCAGAACCACCTGGGGGACGGTCCGGAATCACCTGCCAGCCATGGCGGAACCACCTCTCAGACGTACCAGAACCACCTCCCGGAGAAGCTGGAAACACGTCCTGGACAGTCTGGAACCACCTGCCGGCCAAGCCTGAACCACCTGCCCAGCACAACGGAACAACCTGCCAGACACGCCAAAATCACCTGCGTGTTATGCCAGAACCACTTGGAGGACTCTCTGGGATGACCTGCCGGGCATGCCGGAACCACCTCTCAGACGTGCCAGAACCATGTGGCGGACACTCCGGAATCACCTGTTGGGCATGCGCAACCACCTCTGAGACGTACCAGAACCACATGCCGTGCAGGCTGGAACCACCTACCGGACAGACGGGAATCACCTTTCGGGCATGCCGGAACCACCTGTCAGATGTGCCAGAAACACGTGCCGGAGACGCCGGAAGCACCTGCCAAGCACGTTGGAACCACCTGCTCAACTCGCCTGAACCACCTGCCGGACATGCCAAAATCACCTGCCGACTATGCCAGAACCACTTGGCGAACACTCCGGAATCACTTGCCGGGCATGCAGGAACCACCTCTCAGACATGCCAGAACCCCGTGCCAATGACCCCGGAAGCACCAGCCGAGCACGCCGGAACCACCTGCTCGACTCGCCAGAACCACCTGCCGATCACGCAAAAATCACCTGCCGGCTACGCCACAACCAGTTGGTGAACACTTTGGAATCACCTGCCAGGCTTGCTGGAACCACCTGCCAGTCATGCCAAAATCACCTGCCAACTACGCCAGAACCGCTTGGCGGACACTGCGGAAACACCTGTCGGGCCGGCTGGAACCACATCTCAGACGTGCCAGAAACGTGTTCATGAGATGCTGGAACCACACCCCGAACAGACGGATACCACCTGCCAGAACCGCCTGAACCACCTGCTGAGCACGCCGGAACCACCTGCTCGACTCACCGGTACCACCTCCCTGACACGCCAAAATCACCTGCTGGGTATGCCAGAACCACTTGGCGGACACTCCGGAATCATCTGCCGGACATGCCGGAACCAGCTCTCAGACACACCAGAATCAAGTGCCGGAGACGCCGGAAGCACCTGCCGAGCATGCCGGAGCCACGTGCTCGACTCGCCAGAAACACCTGCCGGACACGCCAAAATCACCTGCCGGGTATGGCAGAACCACCTGGCGGACACTACGGAATCACCTGCCGCGCATGCCGGAACCACCTCTCAGACGTGCCGGAAGCACGTGCCAGACACGCCGCAAACACCTACCGGACAGACCGGAACCACCTGCCAAGAACGCCGGAGCCACCTGTTCGACTCCCTGGAACCACCTGCCGGACAGGCCAATATCAACTGCTGGCTATGCCAGAACCACCTGGGGGACAGTCCGGGATCACCTGCCAGCCATGGCGGAACCACCTCTCAGACGTACCAGAACCACCTGCCGGAGAAGCTGGAAACACGTCCTGGACAGACTGGAACCACGTGACGGCCATGCCTCAACCACCTGCCGAGCACGGCGGAACCACCTGCCGGACACGCCAAAATCACCTGCGGGCTACGCCAGAACCACTTGGACGACTCTCCGAAATGACCTGCCGGGCATGTTGGAACCACCTCTCAGACGTGCCAGAAGCACGTGGCGGACAGTCCGGAATCACCTGTTGGGCATACGCAACCACCTCAGAGACGTACCAGAACCACGTGCCGTGCACGCCGGAACCACCTACCGGACAGACCGGAATCAACTTTTGGGCATGCCGGAACCACCAGTCAGATGTGCCAGAAACACGTGCCGGAGACGCCGGAAGCACCTGCCGAGCACGTCGCAACCACCTGCTCAACTCGCCTGAACCACCTGCCGGACACGCCAAAATCACCTGCCCGCTACACCAGCACCACTTCGGGGACAAGCCGGAATCACGTGAGGGGCATGCCGGCACAGCCTCTCAGACTGAACCTCGTGCCGGACACCACAGAACCACCTGCCGGACAGACCGGAACCACCTGCCGGACACGCCGGAACCACCGGCTCGACCCGCCGGAACGACCGCTGGACATGCTAAATCACCTGCCGGCTACGCCGGAAACACTTGCCGAACACTCCGGAATCACCTGCCGGGCATGCAGGAACCACCTCTCAGATATGCCAGAACCACGTGCCAATGACCCCGGAAGCACCTGCCGAGCACGCCGGAACCACCTGCTTGACTCGCCAGAACCACCTGCCGGACACGCAAAAATCACCTGCCGGCTACGCCACAACCAGTTGGGGAACACTTCGGAATCACCTGCCGGGCTTGCTGGAACCACCTGCCGGTCATGCCAAAATCACCTGCCAACTACGCCAGTACCACTTGGCGGACACTGTGGAAACACCTGTCGGGCCGGCCGGAACCACATCTCAGACGTGCCAGAACCATGTGCATGAGATGCTGGAACCACACCCCGAACAGACGGAAAACACCTGCCAGACCCGTCTGAACAACCTGCCGAGCACGCCGGAGCCACCTGCTCGACTCGCCGGAACCACCTACCTGACATGCCCAAATCACCAGCCGGGTATGCCAGAACCACGTGGCGGACACTCCGGAATCATCTGCCGGACATGCCGGAACCAGCTCTCAGACACACCAGAACCACGTGCCAGAGACGCCGGAAGCACCTGCCGAGCATGCCGGAGCCACCTGCTCGACTCGCCAGAAACACCTGCCGGACACGCCAAAATCACCTGCCGGGTACGCCAGAACCACCTGGCGGACACTCCGAAACCACCTGTCGCGCATGCCGGAACCACCTCTCAGACGTGCCGGAAGCACGTGCCGGACACGCCGGAATCACCTACCGGACAGACCGGAACCACCTGCCGAGCACGCCGGAGCCACCTGTTCGACTCGCTGGAACCACCTGCCGGACAGGCCAATATCAACTGCTGGCTATGCCAGAACCACCTGGGGGACGGTCCGGAATCACCTGCCAGCCATGTCGGAACCACCTCTCAGACGTACCAGAACCACCTGCCGGAGAAGCTGGAAACACGTCCTGGACAGTCTGGAACCACCTGCCGGCCAAGCCTGAACCACCTGCCAAGCACAACGGAACAACCTGCCAGACACGCCAAAATCACCTGCGTGTTATGCCAGAACCACTTGGAGGACTCTCTGGGATGACCTGCCGGGCATGCCGGAACCACCTCTCAGACGTGCCAGAACCATGTGGCGGACAGTCCGGAATCACCTGTTGGGCATGCGCAACCACCTCTGAGACGTACCAGAACCACATGCCGTGCAGGCTGGAACCACCTACCGGACAGACGGGAATCACCTTTCGGGCATGCCGGAACCACCTGTCAGATGTGCCAGAAACACGTGCCGGAGACGCCGGAAGCACCTGCCAAGCACGTTGGAACCACCTGCTCAACTCGCCTGAACCACCTGCTGGACATGCCAAAATCACCTGCCGACTATGCCAGAACCACTTGGCGAACACTCCGGAATCACTTGCCGGGCATGCAGGAACCACCTCTCAGACATGCCAGAACCCCGTGCCAATGACCCCGGAAGCACCAGCCGAGCACGCCGGAACCACCTGCTCGACTCGCCAGAACCACCTGCCGATCACGCAAAAATCACCTGCCGGCTACGCCACAACCAGTTGGTGAACACTTTGGAATCACCTGCCAGGCTTGCTGGAACCACCTGCCAGTCATGCCAAAATCACCTGCCAACTACGCCAGAACCGCTTGGCGGACACTGCGGAAACACCTGTCGGGCCGGCTGGAACCACATCTCAGACGTGCCAGAAACGTGTTCATGAGATGCTGGAACCACACCCCGAACAGACGGATACCACCTGCCAGAACCGCCTGAACCACCTGCTGAGCACGCCGGAACCACCTGCTCGACTCACCGGTACCACCTCCCTGACACGCCAAAATCACCTGCTGGGTATGCCAGAACCACTGGGCGGACACTCCGGAATCATCTGCCGGACATGCTGGAACCAGCTCTCAGACACACCAGAACCAAGTGCCGGAGACGCCGGAAGCACCTGCCGAGCATGCCGGAGCCACCTGCTCGAGTCGCCAGAAACACCTGCCGGACACGCCAAAATCACCTGCCGGGTACGCCAGAACCACCTGGCGGACACTACGGAATCACCTGCCGCGCATGCCGGAACCACCTCTCAGACGTGCCGGAAGCACGTGCCAGACACGCCGGAAACACCTACCGGACAGACCGGAACCACCTGCCAAGAACGCCGGAGCCACCTGTTCGACTCGCTGGAACCACCTGCCGGACAGGCCAATATCAACTGCTGGCTATGCCAGAACCACCTGGGGGACAGTCCGGGATCACCTGCCAGCCATGGCGGAACCACCTCTCAGACGTACCAGAACCACCTGCCGGAGAAGCTGGAAACACGTCCTGGACAGACTGGAACCACGTGACGGCCAAGCCTGAACCACCTGCCGAGCACGGCGGAACCACCTGCCGGACACGCCAAAATCACCTGCGGGCTACGCCAGAACCACTTGGACGACTCTCCGAAATGACCGGCCGGGCATGTTGGAACCACCTCTCAGACGTGCCAGAAGAACGTGGCGGACAGTCCGGAATCACCTGTTGGGCATACGCAACCACCTCTGACACGTACCAGAACCACGTGCCGTGCACGCCGGAACCACCTACCGGACAGACCGGAATCAACTTTTGGGCATGCCGGAACCACCAGTCAGATGTGCCAGAAACACGTGCCGGAGACGCCGGAAGCACCTGCCGAGCACGTCGCAACCACCTGCTCAACTCGCCTGAACCACCTGCCGGACACGCCAAAATCACCTGACCGCTACACCAGCACCACTTCGGGGACAAGCCGGAATCACGTGAGGGGCATGCCGGCACAGCCTCTCAGACTGAACCTCGTGCCGGACACCACAGAACCACCTGCCGGACAGACCGGAACCACCTGCCGGACACGCCGGAACCACCGGCTCGACCCGCCGGAACGACCGCTGGACATGCAAAATGACCTGCCGGCTACGCCGGAAACACTTGGCGAACACTCTGGAAGCACCTGCCGAGCAGCCGGAACCACCTGCTCGACTCGCCAGAACCACCTGCCGGACACGCAAAAATCACCTGCCGGCTACGCCACAACCTGTTGGGGAACACTTCGGAATCACCTGTCGGGCTTGCTGGAAACACCTGCCGGTCATGCCAAAATCACCTGCCAACTACGCCTGTACCACTTGGCGGACACTGTGGAAACACCTGTCGGGCCGGCCGGAACCACATCTCAGACGTGCCAGAACCATGTGCATGAGATGCTGGAACCACACCCCGAAGAGACGGAAAACACCTGCCAGACCCGTCTGAACAACCTGCCGAGCACGCCGGAGCCACTTGCTCGTCTCGCCGGAACCACCTACCTGACATGCCCAAATCACCAGCCGGGTATGCCAGAACCACTTGGCGGACACTCCGGAATCATCTGCCGGACATGCCGGAACCAGCTCTCAGACACACCAGAACCACGTGCCGGAGACGCCGGAAGCACCTGCCGAGCATGCCGGAGCCACCTGCTCGACTCGCCAGAAACACCTGCCGGACACGCCAAAATCACCTGCCGGCTATGCCAGAACAACCAGGCAACCACTCCGAAATCACCTGTCGCGCATGCCGGAACCACTTCTCAGACGTGCCGGAAGCACGTGCCGGACACGCCGGAATCACCTACCGGACAGACCCGAACCACCTGCCGAGCACGCCGGAGCCACCTGTTCGACTCGCTTGAACCACCTGCCGGACAGGCCAATGTCAACTGCTGGCTATGCCAGAACCACCTGGGGGACGGTCCGGGATCACCTGCCAGCCATGGCGGAACCACCTCTCATACGTACCAGAACCACCTGCCGGAGAAGCTGGAAACACGTCCTGGACAGACTGGAACCACGTGACGGCCATGCCTGAACCACCTGCCGAGCACGGCGGAACCACCTGCCGGACACGCCAAAATCACCTGCAGGCTACGCCAGAACCACTTGGACGACTCTCCGATATGACCTGCCGGGCATGTTGGAACCACCTCTCAGACGTGCCAGAAGCACGTGGCGGAGAGTCCGGAATCACCTGTTGGGCATACGCAACCACCTCTGAGACGTACCAGAACCACGTGCCGTGCACGCCGGAACCACCTACCGGACAGACCGGAATCAACTCTTGGGCATGCCGGAACCACCAGTCAGATGTGCCAGAAACACGTGCCGGAGACGCCGGAAGCACCTGCCGAGCACGTCGCAACCACCTGCTCAACTCGCCTGAACCACCTGCCGGACACGCCAAAATCACCTGCCTGCTACACCAGCACCACTTCGGGGACAAGCCGGAATCACGTGAGGGGCATGCCGGCACAGCCTCTCAGACTGAACCTCGTGCCGGACACCACAGAACCACCTGCCGGACAGACCGGAACCACCTGCCGGACACGCCGGAACCACCGGCTCGACCCGCCGGAACGACCGCTGGACATGCAAAATGACCTGCCGGCTACGCCGGAAACACTTGGCGAACACTCCGGAATCACCTGCCGGGCATGCCGGAACCACCTCTCAGATATGCCAGAACCACGTGCCAATGACCCCGGAAGCACCTGCCGAGCACGCCGGAACCACCTGCTCGACTCGCCAGAACCACCTGCCGGACACGCAAAAATCACCTGCCGGCTACGCCACAACCAGTTGGGGAACACTTCGGAATCACCTGCCGGGCTTGCTGGAACCACCTGCCGGTCATGCCAAAATCACCTGCCAACTACGCCAGTACCACTTGGCGGACACTGTGGAAACAGCTGTCGGGCCGGCCGGAACCACATCTCAGACGTGCCAGAACCATGTGCATGAGATGCTGGAACCACACCCCGAACAGACGGAAAACACCTGCCAGACCCGTCTGAACAACCTGCCGAGCACGCCGGAGCCACCTGCTCGACTCGCCGGAACCACCTACCTGACATGCCCAAATCACCAGCCGGGTATGCCAGAACCACTTGGCGGACACTCCGGAATCATCTGCCGGACATGCCGGAACCAGCTCTCAGACACACCAGAACCACGTGCCGGAGACGCCGGAAGCACCTGCCGAGCATGCCGGAGCCACCTGCTCGACTCGCCAGAAACACCTGCCGGACACGCCAAAATCACCTGCCGGGTATGCCAGAACCACCTGCAGGACACTCCGAAACCAACTGTCGTGCATGCCGGAACCACCTCTCAGACGTGCCGGAAGCACGTGCCGGACACGCCGGAATCACCTACCCGACAGACCGGAACCACCTGCCGAGCACGCCGGAGCCACCTGTTCGACTCGCTGGAACCACGTGCCGGACAGGCCAATATCAACTGCTGGCTATGCCAGAACCACCTGGGGGACGGTCCGGAATCACCTGCCAGCCATGACGGAACCACCTCTCAGACGTACCAGAACCACCTGCCGGAGAAGCTGGAAACACGTCCTGGACAGTCTGGAACCACCTGCCGGCCAAGCCTGAACCACCTGCCCAGCACAACGGAACAACCTGCCAGACACGCCAAAATCACCTGCGTGTTATGCCAGAACCACTTGGAGGACTCTCTGGGATGACCTGCCGGGCATGCCGGAACCACCTCTCAGACGTGCCAGAACCATGTGGCGGACAGTCCGGAATCACCTGTTGGGCATGCGCAACCACCTCTGAGACGTACCAGAACCACATGCCGTGCAGGCTGGAACCACCTACCGGACAGACGGGAATCACCTTTCGGGCATGCCGGAACCACCTGTCAGATGTGCCAGAAACACGTGCCGGAGACGCCGGAAGCACCTGCCAAGCACGTTGGAACCACCTGCTCAACTCGCCTGAACCACCTGCTGGACATGCCAAAATCACCTGCCGACTATGCCAGAACCACTTGGCGAACACTCCGGAATCACTTGCCGGGCATGCAGGAACCACCTCTCAGACATGCCAGAACCCCGTGCCAATGACCCCGGAAGCACCAGCCGAGCACGCCGGAACCACCTGCTCGACTCGCCAGAACCACCTGCCGATCACGCAAAAATCACCTGCCGGCTACGCCACAACCAGTTGGTGAACACTTTGGAATCACCTGCCAGGCTTGCTGGAACCACCTGCCAGTCATGCCAAAATCACCTGCCAACTACGCCAGAACCGCTTGGCGGACACTGCGGAAACACCTGTCGGGCCGGCTGGAACCACATCTCAGACGTGCCAGAAACGTGTTCATGAGATGCTGGAACCACACCCCGAACAGACGGATACCACCTGCCAGAACCGCCTGAACCACCTGCTGAGCACGCCGGAACCACCTGCTCGACTCACCGGTACCACCTCCCTGACACGCCAAAATCACCTGCTGGGTATGCCAGAACCACTGGGCGGACACTCCGGAATCATCTGCCGGACATGCTGGAACCAGCTCTCAGACACACCAGAACCAAGTGCCGGAGACGCCGGAAGCACCTGCCGAGCATGCCGGAGCCACCTGCTCGAGTCGCCAGAAACACCTGCCGGACACGCCAAAATCACCTGCCGGGTACGCCAGAACCACCTGGCGGACACTACGGAATCACCTGCCGCGCATGCCGGAACCACCTCTCAGACGTGCCGGAAGCACGTGCCAGACACGCCGGAAACACCTACCGGACAGACCGGAACCACCTGCCAAGAACGCCGGAGCCACCTGTTCGACTCGCTGGAACCACCTGCCGGACAGGCCAATATCAACTGCTGGCTATGCCAGAACCACCTGGGGGACAGTCCGGGATCACCTGCCAGCCATGGCGGAACCACCTCTCAGACGTACCAGAACCACCTGCCGGAGAAGCTGGAAACACGTCCTGGACAGACTGGAACCACGTGACGGCCAAGCCTGAACCACCTGCCGAGCACGGCGGAACCACCTGCCGGACACGCCAAAATCACCTGCGGGCTACGCCAGAACCACTTGGACGACTCTCCGAAATGACCGGCCGGGCATGTTGGAACCACCTCTCAGACGTGCCAGAAGCACGTGGCGGACAGTCCGGAATCACCTGTTGGGCATACGCAACCACCTATGACACGTACCAGAACCACGTGCCGTGCACGCCGGAACCACCTACCGGACAGACCGGAATCAACTTTTGGGCATGCCGGAACCACCAGACAGATGTGCCAGAAACACGTGCCGGAGACGCCGGAAGCACCTGCCGAGCACGTCGCAACCACCTGCTCAACTCGCCTGAACCACCTGCCGGACACGCCAAAATCACCTGACCGCTACACCAGCACCACTTCGGGGACAAGCCGGAATCACGTGAGGGGCATGCCGGCACAGCCTCTCAGACTGAACCTCGTGCCGGACACCACAGAACCACCTGCCGGACAGACCGGAACCACCTGCCGGACACGCCGGAACCACCGGCTCGACCCGCCGGAACGACCGCTGGACATGCAAAATGACCTGCCGGCTACGCCGGAAACACTTGGCGAACACTCTGGAAGCACCTGCCGAGCAGCCGGAACCACCTGCTCGACTCGCCAGAACCACCTGCCGGACACGCAAAAATCACCTGCCGGCTACGCCACAACCAGTTGGGGAACACTTCGGAATCACCTGCCGGGCTTGCTGGAACCACCTGCCGGTCATGCCAAAATCACCTGCCAACTACGCCTGTACCACTTGGCGGACACTGTGGAAACACCTGTCGGGCCGGCCGGAACCACATCTCAGACGTGCCAGAACCATGTGCATGAGATGCTGGAACCACACCCCGAAGAGACGGAAAACACCTGCCAGACCCGTCTGAACAACCTGCCGAGCACGCCGGAGCCACTTGCTCGACTCGCCGGAACCACCTACCTGACATGCCCAAATCACCAGCCGGGTATGCCAGAACCACTTGGCGGACACTCCGGAATCATCTGCCGGACATGCCGGAACCAGCTCTCAGACACACCAGAACCACGTGCCGGAGACGCCGGAAGCACCTGCCGAGCATGCCGGAGCCACCTGCTCGACTCGCCAGAAACACCTGCCGGACACGCCAAAATCACCTGCCGGCTATGCCAGAACAACCAGGCAACCACTCCGAAATCACCTGTCGCGCATGCCGGAACCACCTCTCAGACGTGCCGGACACGCCGGAATCACCTACCGGACAGACCGGAACCACATGCCGAGCACGCCGGAGCCACCTGTTCGACTCGCTTGAACCACCTGCCGGACAGGCCAATATCAACTGCTGGCTATGCCAGAACCACCTGGGGGACGGTCCGGGATCACCTGCCAGCCATGGCGGAACCACCTCTCATACGTACCAGAACCACCTGCCGGAGAAGCTGGAAACACGTCCTGGACAGACTAGAACCACGTGACGGCCATGCCTGAACCACCTGCCGAGCACGGCGGAACCACCTGCCGGACACGCCAAAATCACCTGCGGGCTACGCCAGAACCACTTGGACGACTCTCCGATATGACCTGCCGGGCATGTTGGAACCACCTCTCAGACGTGCCAGAAGCACGTGGCGGAGAGTCCGGAATCACCTGTTGGGCATACGCAACCACCTCTGAGACGTACCAGAACCACGTGCCGTGCACGCCGGAACCACCTACCGGACAGACCGGAATCAACTCTTGGGCATGCCGGAACCACCAGTCAGATGTGCCAGAAACACGTGCCGGAGACGCCGGAAGCACCTGCCGAGCACGTCGCAACCACCTGCTCAACTCGCCTGAACCACCTGCCGGACACGCCAAAATCACCTGCCCGCTACACCAGCACCACTTCGGGGACAAGCCGGAATCACGTGAGGGGCATGCCGGCACAGCCTCTCAGACTGAACCTCGTGCCGGACACCACAGAACCACCTGCCGGACAGACCGGAACCACCTGCCAGACACACCGGAACCACCGGCTCGACCCGCCGGAACGACCGCTGGACATGCAAAATCACCTGCCGGCTACGCCGGAAACACTTGGCGAACACTCCGGAATCATCTGCCGGACATGCCGGAACCAGCTCTCAGACACACCAGAACCACGTGCCGGAGACGCCGGAAGCACCTGCCGAGCATGCCGGAGCCACCTGCTCGACTCGCCAGAAACACCTGCCGGACACGCCAAAATCACCTGCCGGGTACGCCAGAACCACCTGCAGGACACTCCGAAACCAACTGTCGTGCATGCCGGAACCACCTCTCAGACGTGCCGGAAGCACGTGCCGGACACGCCGGAATCACCTACCCGACAGACCGGAACCACCTGCCGAGCACGCCGGAGCCACCTGTTCGACTCGCTGGAACCACGTGCCGGACAGGCCAATATCAACTGCTGGCTATGCCAGAACCACCTGGGGGACGGTCCGGAATCACCTGCCAGCCATGACGGAACCACCTCTCAGACGTACCAGAACCACCTGCCGGAGAAGCTGGAAACACGTCCTGGACAGTCTGGAACCACCTGCCGGCCAAGCCTGAACCACCTGCCAAGCACAACGGAACAACCTGCCAGACACGCCAAAATCACCTGCGTGTTATGCCAGAACCACTTGGAGGACTCTCTGGGATGACCTGCCGGGCATGCCGGAACCACCTCTCAGACGTGCCAGAACCATGTGGCGGACAGTCCGGAATCACCTGTTGGGCATGCGCAACCACCTCTGAGACGTACCAGAACCACATGCCGTGCAGGCTGGAACCACCTACCGGACAGACGGGAATCACCTTTCGGGCATGCCGGAACCACCTGTCAGATGTGCCAGAAACACGTGCCGGAGAAGCCGGAAGCACCTGCCAAGCACGTTGGAACCACCTGCTCAACTCGCCTGAACCACCTGCTGGACATGCCAAAATCACCTGCCGACTATGCCAGAACCACTTGGCGAACACTCCGGAATCACTTGCCGGGCATGCAGGAACCACCTCTCAGACATGCCAGAACCCCGTGCCAATGACCCCGGAAGCACCAGCCGAGCACGCCGGAACCACCTGCTCGACTCGCCAGAACCACCTGCCGATCACGCAAAAATCACCTGCCGGCTACGCCACAACCAGTTGGTGAACACTTTGGAATCACCTGCCAGGCTTGCTGGAACCACCTGCCAGTCATGCCAAAATCACCTGCCAACTACGCCAGAACCGCTTGGCGGACACTGCGGAAACACCTGTCGGGCCGGCTGGAACCACATCTCAGACGTGCCAGAAACGTGTTCATGAGATGCTGGAACCACACCCCGAACAGACGGATACCACCTGCCAGAACCGCCTGAACCACCTGCTGAGCACGCCGGAACCACCTGCTCGACTCACCGGTACCACCTCCCTGACACGCCAAAATCACCTGCTGGGTATGCCAGAACCACTGGGCGGACACTCCGGAATCATCTGCCGGACATGCTGGAACCAGCTCTCAGACACACCAGAACCAAGTGCCGGAGACGCCGGAAGCACCTGCCGAGCATGCCGGAGCCACCTGCTCGAGTCGCCAGAAACACCTGCCGGACACGCCAAAATCACCTGCCGGGTACGCCAGAACCACCTGGCGGACACTACGGAATCACCTGCCGCGCATGCCGGAACCACCTCTCAGACGTGCCGGAAGCACGTGCCAGACACGCCGGAAACACCTACCGGACAGACCGGAACCACCTGCCAAGAACGCCGGAGCCACCTGTTCGACTCGCTGGAACCACCTGCCGGACAGGCCAATATCAACTGCTGGCTATGCCAGAACCACCTGGGGGACAGTCCGGGATCACCTGCCAGCCATGGCGGAACCACCTCTCAGACGTACCAGAACCACCTGCCGGAGAAGCTGGAAACACGTCCTGGACAGACTGGAACCACGTGACGGCCAAGCCTGAACCACCTGCCGAGCACGGCGGAACCACCTGCCGGACACGCCAAAATCACCTGCGGGCTACGCCAGAACCACTTGGACGACTCTCCGAAATGACCGGCCGGGCATGTTGGAACCACCTCTCAGACGTGCCAGAAGCACGTGGCGGACAGTCCGGAATCACCTGTTGGGCATACGCAACCACCTCTGACACGTACCAGAACCACGTGCCGTGCACGCCGGAACCACCTACCGGACAGACCGGAATCAACTTTTGGGCATGCCGGAACCACCAGACAGATGTGCCAGAAACACGTGCCGGAGACGCCGGAAGCACCTGCCGAGCACGTCGCAACCACCTGCTCAACTCGCCTGAACCACCTGCCGGACACGCCAAAATCACCTGACCGCTACACCAGCACCACTTCGGGGACAAGCCGGAATCACGTGAGGGGCATGCCGGCACAGCCTCTCAGACTGAACCTCGTGCCGGACACCACAGAACCACCTGCCGGACAGACCGGAACCACCTGCCGGACACGCCGGAACCACCGGCTCGACCCGCCGGAACGACCGCTGGACATGCAAAATGACCTGCCGGCTACGCCGGAAACACTTGGCGAACACTCTGGAAGCACCTGCCGAGCAGCCGGAACCACCTGCTCGACTCGCCAGAACCACCTGCCGGACACGCAAAAATCACCTGCCGGCTACGCCACAACCTGTTGGGGAACACTTCGGAATCACCTGCCGGGCTTGCTGGAACCACCTGCCGGTCATGCCAAAATCACCTGCCAACTACGCCTGTACCACTTGGCGGACACTGTGGAAACACCTGTCGGGCCGGCCGGAACCACATCTCAGACGTGCCAGAACCATGTGCATGAGATGCTGGAACCACACCCCGAAGAGACGGAAAACACCTGCCAGACCCGTCTGAACAACCTGCCGAGCACGCCGGAGCCACTTGCTCGACTCGCCGGAACCACCTACCTGACATGCCCAAATCACCAGCCGGGTATGCCAGAACCACTTGGCGGACACTCCGGAATCATCTGCCGGACATGCCGGAACCAGCTCTCAGACACACCAGAACCACGTGCCGGAGACGCCGGAAGCACCTGCCGAGCATGCCGGAGCCACCTGCTCGACTCGCCAGAAACACCTGCCGGACACGCCAAAATCACCTGCCGGCTATGCCAGAACAACCAGGCAACCACTCCGAAATCACCTGTCGCGCATGCCGGAACCACCTCTCAGACGTGCCGGACACGCCGGAATCACCTACCGGACAGACCGGAACCACATGCCGAGCACGCCGGAGCCACCTGTTCGACTCGCTTGAACCACCTGCCGGACAGGCCAATATCAACTGCTGGCTATGCCAGAACCACCTGGGGGACGGTCCGGGATCACCTGCCAGCCATGGCGGAACCACCTCTCATACGTACCAGAACCACCTGCCGGAGAAGCTGGAAACACGTCCTGGACAGACTGGAACCACGTGACGGCCATGCCTGAACCACCTGCCGAGCACGGCGGAACCACCTGCCGGACACGCCAAAATCACCTGCAGGCTACGCCAGAACCACTTGGACGACTCTCCGATATGACCTGCCGGGCATGTTGGAACCACCTCTCAGACGTGCCAGAAGCACGTGGCGGAGAGTCCGGAATCACCTGTTGGGCATACGCAACCACCTCTGAGACGTACCAGAACCACGTGCCGTGCACGCCGGAACCACCTACCGGACAGACCGGAATCAACTCTTGGGCATGCCGGAACCACCAGTCAGATGTGCCAGAAACACGTGCCGGAGACGCCGGAAGCACCTGCCGAGCACGTCGCAACCACCTGCTCAACTCGCCTGAACCACCTGCCGGACACGCCAAAATCACCTGCCCGCTACACCAGCACCACTTCGGGGACAAGCCGGAATCACGTGAGGGGCATGCCGGCACAGCCTCTCAGACTGAACCTCGTGCCGGACACCACAGAACCACCTGCCGGACAGACCGGAACCACCTGCCAGACACGCCGGAACCACCGGCTCGACCCGCCGGAACGACCGCTGGACATGCAAAATGACCTGCCGGCTACGCCGGAAACACTTGGCGAACACTCCGGAATCATCTGCCGGACATGCCGGAACCAGCTCTCAGACACACCAGAACCACGTGCCGGAGACGCCGGAAGCACCTGCCGAGCATGCCGGAGCCACCTGCTCGACTCGCCAGAAACACCTGCCGGACACGCCAAAATCACCTGCCGGGTACGCCAGAACCACCTGCAGGACACTCCGAAACCAACTGTCGTGCATGCCGGAACCACCTCTCAGACGTGCCGGAAGCACGTGCCGGACACGCCGGAATCACCTACCCGACAGACCGGAACCACCTGCCGAGCACGCCGGAGCCACCTGTTCGACTCGCTGGAACCACGTGCCGGACAGGCCAATATCAACTGCTGGCTATGCCAGAACCACCTGGGGGACGGTCCGGAATCACCTGCCAGCCATGACGGAACCACCTCTCAGACGTACCAGAACCACCTGCCGGAGAAGCTGGAAACACGTCCTGGACAGTCTGGAACCACCTGCCGGCCAAGCCTGAACCACCTGCCAAGCACAACGGAACAACCTGCCAGACACGCCAAAATCACCTGCGTGTTATGCCAGAACCACTTGGAGGACTCTCTGGGATGACCTGCCGGGCATGCCGGAACCACCTCTCAGACGTGCCAGAACCATGTGGCGGACAGTCCGGAATCACCTGTTGGGCATGCGCAACCACCTCTGAGACGTACCAGAACCACATGCCGTGCAGGCTGGAACCACCTACCGGACAGACGGGAATCACCTTTCGGGCATGCCGGAACCACCTGTCAGATGTGCCAGAAACACGTGCCGGAGACGCCGGAAGCACCTGCCAAGCACGTTGGAACCACCTGCTCAACTCGCCTGAACCACCTGCTGGACATGCCAAAATCACCTGCCGACTATGCCAGAACCACTTGGCGAACACTCCGGAATCACTTGCCGGGCATGCAGGAACCACCTCTCAGACATGCCAGAACCCCGTGCCAATGACCCCGGAAGCACCAGCCGAGCACGCCGGAACCACCTGCTCGACTCGCCAGAACCACCTGCCGATCACGCAAAAATCACCTGCCGGCTACGCCACAACCAGTTGGTGAACACTTTGGAATCACCTGCCAGGCTTGCTGGAACCACCTGCCAGTCATGCCAAAATCACCTGCCAACTACGCCAGAACCGCTTGGCGGACACTGCGGAAACACCTGTCGGGCCGGCTGGAACCACATCTCAGACGTGCCAGAAACGTGTTCATGAGATGCTGGAACCACACCCCGAACAGACGGATACCACCTGCCAGAACCGCCTGAACCACCTGCTGAGCACGCCGGAACCACCTGCTCGACTCACCGGTACCACCTCCCTGACACGCCAAAATCACCTGCTGGGTATGCCAGAACCACTGGGCGGACACTCCGGAATCATCTGCCGGACATGCTGGAACCAGCTCTCAGACACACCAGAACCAAGTGCCGGAGACGCCGGAAGCACCTGCCGAGCATGCCGGAGCCACCTGCTCGAGTCGCCAGAAACACCTGCCGGACACGCCAAAATCACCTGCCGGGTACGCCAGAACCACCTGGCGGACACTACGGAATCACCTGCCGCGCATGCCGGAACCACCTCTCAGACGTGCCGGAAGCACGTGCCAGACACGCCGGAAACACCTACCGGACAGACCGGAACCACCTGCCAAGAACGCCGGAGCCACCTGTTCGACTCGCTGGAACCACCTGCCGGACAGGCCAATATCAACTGCTGGCTATGCCAGAACCACCTGGGGGACAGTCCGGGATCACCTGCCAGCCATGGCGGAACCACCTCTCAGACGTACCAGAACCACCTGCCGGAGAAGCTGGAAACACGTCCTGGACAGACTGGAACCACGTGACGGCCAAGCCTGAACCACCTGCCGAGCACGGCGGAACCACCTGCCGGACACGCCAAAATCACCTGCGGGCTACGCCAGAACCACATGGACGACTCTCCGAAATGACCGGCCGGGCATGTTGGAACCACCTCTCAGACGTGCCAGAAGCACGTGGCGGACAGTCCGGAATCACCTGTTGGGCATACGCAACCACCTCTGACACGTACCAGAACCACGTGCCGTGCACGCCGGAACCACCTACCGGACAGACCGGAATCAACTTTTGGGCATGCCGGAACCACCAGTCAGATGTGCCAGAAACACGTGCCGGAGACGCCGGAAGCACCTGCCGAGCACGTCGCAACCACCTGCTCAACTCGCCTGAACCACCTGCCGGACACGCCAAAATCACCTGACCGCTACACCAGCACCACTTCGGGGACAAGCCGGAATCACGTGAGGGGCATGCCGGCACAGCCTCTCAGACTGAACCTCGTGCCGGACACCACAGAACCACCTGCCGGACAGACCGGAACCACCTGCCGGACACGCCGGAACCACCGGCTCGACCCGCCGGAACGACCGCTGGACATGCAAAATGACCTGCCGGCTACGCCGGAAACACTTGGCGAACACTCTGGAAGCACCTGCCGAGCAGCCGGAACCACCTGCTCGACTCGCCAGAACCACCTGCCGGACACGCAAAAATCACCTGCCGGCTACGCCACAACCTGTTGGGGAACACTTCGGAATCACCTGTCGGGCTTGCTGGAAACACCTGCCGGTCATGCCAAAATCACCTGCCAACTACGCCTGTACCACTTGGCGGACACTGTGGAAACACCTGTCGGGCCGGCCGGAACCACATCTCAGACGTGCCAGAACCATGTGCATGAGATGCTGGAACCACACCCCGAAGAGACGGAAAACACCTGCCAGACCCGTCTGAACAACCTGCCGAGCACGCCGGAGCCACTTGCTCGACTCGCCGGAACCACCTACCTGACATGCCCAAATCACCAGCCGGGTATGCCAGAACCACTTGGCGGACACTCCGGAATCATCTGCCGGACATGCCGGAACCAGCTCTCAGACACACCAGAACCACGTGCCGGAGACGCCGGAAGCACCTGCCGAGCATGCCGGAGCCACCTGCTCGACTCGCCAGAAACACCTGCCGGACACGCCAAAATCACCTGCCGGCTATGCCAGAACAACCAGGCAACCACTCCGAAATCACCTGTCGCGCATGCCGGAACCACCTCTCAGACGTGCCGGACACGCCGGAATCACCTACCGGACAGACCCGAACCACATGCCGAGCACGCCGGAGCCACCTGTTCGACTCGCTTGAACCACCTGCCGGACAGGCCAATATCAACTGCTGGCTATGCCAGAACCACCTGGGGGACGGTCCGGGATCACCTGCCAGCCATGGCGGAACCACCTCTCATACGTACCAGAACCACCTGCCGGAGAAGCTGGAAACACGTCCTGGACAGACTGGAACCACGTGACGGCCATGCCTGAACCACCTGCCGAGCACGGCGGAACCACCTGCCGGACACGCCAAAATCACCTGCAGGCTACGCCAGAACCACTTGGACGACTCTCCGATATGACCTGCCGGGCATGTTGGAACCACCTCTCAGACGTGCCAGAAGCACGTGGCGGAGAGTCCGGAATCACCTGTTGGGCATACGCAACCACCTCTGAGACGTACCAGAACCACGTGCCGTGCACGCCGGAACCACCTACCGGACAGACCGGAATCAACTCTTGGGCATGCCGGAACCACCAGTCAGATGTGCCAGAAACACGTGCCGGAGACGCCGGAAGCACCTGCCGAGCACGTCGCAACCACCTGCTCAACTCGCCTGAACCACCTGCCGGACACGCCAAAATCACCTGCCCGCTACACCAGCACCACTTCGGGGACAAGCCGGAATCACGTGAGGGGCATGCCGGCACAGCCTCTCAGACTGAACCTCGTGCCGGACACCACAGAACCACCTGCCGGACAGACCGGAACCACCTGCCAGACACGCCGGAACCACCGGCTCGACCCGCCGGAACGACCGCTGGACATGCAAAATGACCTGCCGGCTACGCCGGAAACACTTGGCGAACACTCCGGAATCACCTGCCGGGCATGCCGGAACCACCTCTCAGATATGCCAGAACCACGTGCCAATGACCCCGGAAGCACCTGCCGAGCACGCCGGAACCACCTGCTCGACTCGCCAGAACCACCTGCCGGACACGCAAAAATCACCTGCCGGCTACGCCACAACCAGTTGGGGAACACTTCGGAATCACCTGCCGGGCTTGCTGGAACCACCTGCCGGTCATGCCAAAATCACCTGCCAACTACGCCAGTACCACTTGGCGGACACTGTGGAAACACCTGTCGGGCCGGCCGGAACCACATCTCAGACGTGCCAGAACCATGTGCATGAGATGCTGGAACCACACCCCGAACAGACGGAAAACACCTGCCAGACCCATCTGAACAACCTGCCGAGCACGCCGGAGCCACCTGCTCGACTCGCCGGAACCACCTACCTGACATGCCCAAATCACCAGCCGGGTATGCCAGAACCACTTGGCGGACACTCCGGAATCATCTGCCGGACATGCCGGAACCAGCTCTCAGACACACCAGAACCACGTGCCGGAGACGCCGGAAGCACCTGCCGAGCATGCCGGAGCCACCTGCTCGACTCGCCAGAAACACCTGCCGGACACTCCAAAATCACCTGCCGGGTACGCCAGAACCACCTGGAGGACACTCCGAAACCACCTGTCGCGCATGCCGGAACCACCTCTCAGACGTGCCGGAGACACGTGCCGGACACGGCGGAATCACCTACCGGACAGACCGGAACCACCTGCCGAGCACGCCGGAGCCACCTGTTCGACTCCCTGGAACCACCTGCCGGACAGGCCAATATCAACTGCTGGCTATGCCAGAACCACCTGGGGGACGGTCCGGAATCACCTGCCAGCCATGGCGGAACCACCTCTCAGACGTACCAGAACCACCTGCCGGAGAAGCTGGAAACACGTCCTGGACAGTCTGGAACCACCTGCCGGCCAAGCCTGAACCACCTGCCCAGCACAACGGAACAACCTGCCAGACACGCCAAAATCACCTGCGTGTTATGCCAGAACCACTTGGAGGACTCTCTGGGATGACCTGCCGGGCATGCCGGAACCACCTCTCAGACGTGCCAGAACCATGTGGCGGACAGTCCGGAATCACCTGTTGGGCATGCGCAACCACCTCTGAGACGTACCAGAACCACATGCCGTGCAGGCTGGAACCACCTACCGGACAGACGGGAATCACCTTTCGGGCATGCCGGAACCACCTGTCAGATGTGCCAGAAACACGTGCCGGAGACGCCGGAAGCACCTGCCAAGCACGTTGGAACCACCTGCTCAACTCGCCTGAACCACCTGCCGGACATGCCAAAATCACCTGCCGACTATGCCAGAACCACTTGGCGAAAACTCCGGAATCACTTGCCGGGCATGCAGGAACCACCTCTCAGACATGCCAGAACCCCGTGCCAATGACCCCGGAAGCACCAGCCGAGCACGCCGGAACCAGCTGCTCGACTCGCCAGAACCACCTGCCGATCACACAAAAATCACCTGCCGGCTACGCCACAACCAGTTGGCGAACACTTTGGAATCACCTGCCAGGCTTGCTGGAACCACCTGCCAGTCATGCCAAAATCACCTGCCAACTACGCCAGAACCGCTTGGCGGACACTGCGGAAACACCTGTCGGGCCGGCTGGAACCACATCTCAGACGTGCCAGAAACGTGTTCATGAGATGCTGGAACCACACCCCGAACAGACGGATACCACCTGCCAGAACCGCCTGAACCACCTGCTGAGCACGCCGGAACCACCTGCTCGACTCACCGGTACCACCTCCCTGACACGCCAAAATCACCTGCTGGGTATGCCAGAACCACTTGGCGGACACTCCGGAATCATCTGCCGGACATGCCGGAACCAGCTCTCAGACACACCAGAACCAAGTGCCGGAGACGCCGGAAGCACCTGCCGAGCATGCCGGAGCCACCTGCTCGACTCGCCAGAAACACCTGCCGGACACGCCAAAATCACCTGCCGGGTATGCCAGAACCACCTGGCGGACACTACGGAATCACCTGCCGCGCATGCCGGAACCACCTCTCTGATGTGCCGGAAGCACGTGTCAGACACGCCGGAAACACCTACCGGACAGACCGGAACCACCTGCCAAGAACGCCGGAGCCACCTGTTCGACTCGCTGGAACCACCTGCCGGACAGGCCAATATCAACTGCTGGCTATGCCAGAACCACCTGGGGGACAGACTGGGATCACCTGCCAGCCATGGCGGAACCACCTCTCTGACGTACGAGAACCACCTGCCGGAGAAGCTGGAAACACGTCCTGGACAGACTGGAACCACGTGACGGCCATGCCTGAACCACCTGCCGAGCACGGCGGAACCACCTGCCGGACACGCCAAAATCACCTGCGGGCTACGCCAGAACCACTTGGACGACTCTCCGAAATGACCTGCCGGGCATGTTGGAACCACCTCTCAGACGTGCCAGAAGCACGTGGCGGACAGTCCGGAATCACCTGTTGGGCATACGCAACCACCTCAGAGACGTACCAGAACCACGTGCCGTGCACGCCGGAACCACCTACCGGACAGACCGGAATCAACTTTTGGGCATGCCGGAACCACCAGTCAGATGTGCCAGAAACACGTGCCGGAGACGCCGGAAGCACCTGCCGATCACGTCGCAACCACCTGCTCAACTCGCCTGAACCACGTGCCGGACACGCCAAAATCACCTGCCCGCTACACCAGCACCACTTCGGGGACAAGCCGGAATCACGTGAGGGGCATGCCGGCACAGCCTCTCAGACTGAACCTCGTGCCGGACACCACAGAACCACCTGCCGGACAGACCGGAACCACCTGCCGGACACGCCGGAACCACCGGCTCGACCCGCCGGAACGACCGCTGGACATGCAAAATCACCTGCCGGCTACGCCGGAAACACTTGGCGAACACTCCGGAATCACCTGCCGGGCATGCAGGAACCACCTCTCAGATATGCCAGAACCACGTGCCAATGACCCCGGAAGCACCTGCCGAGCACGCCGGAACCACCTGCTCGACTCGCCAGAACCACCTGCCGGACACGCAAAAATCACCTGCCGGCTACGCCACAACCAGTTGGGGAACACTTCGGAATCACCTGCCGGGCTTGCTGGAACCACCTGCCGGTCATGCCAAAATCACCTGCCAACTACGCCAGTACCACTTGGCGGACACTGTGGAAACACCTGTCGGGCCGGCCGGAACCACATCTCAGACGTGCCAGAACCATGTGCATGAGATGCTGGAACCACACCCCGAACAGACGGAAAACACCTGCCAGACCCGTCTGAACAACCTGCCGAGCACGCCGGAGCCACCTGCTCGACTCGCCGGAACCACCTACCTGACATGCCCAAATCACCAGCCGGGTATGCCAGAACCACGTGGCGGACACTCCGGAATCATCTGCCGGACATGCCGGAACCAGCTCTCAGACACACCAGAACCACGTGCCGGAGACGCCGGAAGCACCTGCCGAGCATGCCGGAGCCACCTGCTCGACTCGCCAGAAACACCTGCCGGACACGCCAAAATCACCTGCCGGGTACGCCAGAACCACCTGGCGGACACTCCGAAACCACCTGTCGCGCATGCCGGAACCACCTCTCAGACGTGCCGGAAGCACGTGCCGGACACGCCGGAATCACCTACCCGACAGACCGGAACCACCTGCCGAGCACGCCGGAGCCACCTGTTCGACTCGCTGGAACCACCTGCCGGACAGGCCAATATCAACTGCTGGCTATGCCAGAACCACCTGGGGGACGGTCCGGAATCACCTGCCAGCCATGGCGGAACCACCTCTCAGACGTACCAGAACCACCTGCCGGAGAAGCTGGAAACACGTCCTGGACAGTCTGGAACCACCTGCCGGCCAAGCCTGAACCACCTGCCAAGCACAACGGAACAACCTGCCAGACACGCCAAAATCACCTGCGTGTTATGCCAGAACCACTTGGAGGACTCTCTGGGATGACCTGCCGGGCATGCCGGAACCACCTCTCAGACGTGCCAGAACCATGTGGCGGACAGTCCGGAATCACCTGTTGGGCATGCGCAACCACCTCTGAGACGTACCAGAACCACATGCCTTGCAGGCTGGAACCACCTACCGGACAGACCGGAATCACCTTTCGGGCATGCCGGAACCACCTGTCAGATGTGCCAGAAACACGTGCCGGAGACGCCGGAAGCACCTGCCAAGCACGTTGGAACCACCTGCTCAACTCGCCTGAACCACCTGCCGGACATGCCAAAATCACCTGCCGACTATGCCAGAACCACTTGGCGAACACTCCGGAATCACTTGCCGGGCATGCAGGAACCACCTCTCAGACATGCCAGAACCCCGTGCCAATGACCCCGGAAGCACCAGCCGAGCACGCCGGAACCACCTGCTCGACTCGCCAGAACCACCTGCCGATCACGCAAAAATCACCTGCCGGCTACGCCACAACCAGTTGGTGAACACTTTGGAATCACCTGCCAGGCTTGCTGGAACCACCTGCCAGTCATGCCAAAATCACCTGCCAACTACGCCAGAACCGCTTGGCGGACACTGCGGAAACACCTGTCGGGCCGGCTGGAACCACATCTCAGACGTGCCAGAAACGTGTTCATGAGATGCTGGAACCACACCCCGAACAGACGGATACCACCTGCCAGAACCGCCTGAACCACCTGCTGAGCACGCCGGAACCACCTGCTCGACTCACCGGTACCACCTCCCTGACACGCCAAAATCACCTGCTGGGTATGCCAGAACCACTTGGCGGACACTCCGGAATCATCTGCCGGACATGCCGGAACCAGCTCTCAGACACACCAGAACCAAGTGCCGGAGACGCCGGAAGCACCTGCCGAGCATGCCGGAGCCACCAGCTCGACTCGCCAGAAACACCTGCTGGACACGCCAAAATCACCTGCCGGGTATGCCAGAACCACCTGGCGGACACTACGGAATCACCTGCCGCGCATGCCGGAACCACCTCTCAGACGTGCCGGAAGCACGTGCCAGACACGCCGGAAACACCTACCGGACAGACCGGAAACAGCTGCCAAGAACGCCGGAGCCACCTGTTCGACTCGCTGGAACCACCTGCCGGACAGGCCAATATCAACTGCTGGCTTAGCCAGAACCACCTGGGGGACAGTCCGGGATCACCTGCCAGCCATGGCGGAACCACCTCTCAGACGTACCAGAGCCACCTGCCGGAGAAGCTGGAAACACGTCCTGGACAGACTGGAACCACGTGACGGCCATGCCTGAACCACCTGCCGAGCACGGCGGAACCACCTGCCGGACACGCCAAAATCACCTGCGGGCTACGCCAGAACCACTTGGACGACTATCTGAAATGACCTGCCGGGCATGTTGGAACCACCTCTCAGACGTGCCAGAAGCACGTGGCGGAGAGTCCGGAATCACCTGTTGGGCATACGCAACCACCTCTGAGACGTACCAGAACCACGTGCCGTGCACGCCGGAACCACCTACCGGACAGACCGGAATCAACTCTTGGGCATGCCGGAACCACCAGTCAGATGTGCCAGAAACACGTGCCGGAGACGCCGGAAGCACCTGCCGAGCACGTCGCAACCACCTGCTCAACTCGCCTGAACCACCTGCCGGACACGCCAAAATCACCTGCCCGCTACACCAGCACCACTTCGGGGACAAGCCGGAATCACGTGAGGGGCATGCCGGCACAGCCTCTCAGACTGAACCTCGTGCCGGACACCACAGAACCACCTGCCGGACAGACCGGAACCACCTGCCGGACACGCCGGAACCACCGGCTCGACCCGCGCGGAACGACCGCTGGACATGCAAAATGACCTGCCGGCTACGCCGGAAACACTTGGCGAACACTCCGGAATCACCTGCCGGGCATGCCGGAACCACCTCTCAGATATGCCAGAACCACGTGCCAATGACCCCGGAAGCACCTGCCGAGCATGCCGGAGCCACCTGCTCGACTCGCCAGAAACACCTGCCGGACACGCCAAAATCACCTGCCGGGTACGCCAGAACCACCTGCAGGACACTCCGAAACCAACTGTCGCGCATGCCGGAACCACCTCTCAGACGTGCCGGAAGCACGTGCCGGACACGCCGGAATCACCTACCCGACAGACCGGAACCACCTGCCGAGCACGCCGGAGCCACCTGTTCGACTCGCTGGAACCACCTGCCGGACAGGCCAATATCAACTGCTGGCTATGCCAGAACCACCTGGGGGACGGTCCGGAATCACCTGCCAGCCATGGCGGAACCACCTCTCAGACGTACCAGAACCACCTGCCGGAGAAGCTGGAAACACGTCCTGGACAGTCTGGAACCACCTGCCGGCCAAGCCTGAACCACCTGCCAAGCACAACGGAACAACCTGCCAGACACGCCAAAATCACCTGCGTGTTATGCCAGAACCACTTGGAGGACTCTCTGGGATGACCTGCCGGGCATGCCGGAACCACCTCTCAGACGTGCCAGAACCATGTGGCGGACAGTCCGGAATCACCTGTTGGGCATGCGCAACCACCTCTGAGACGTACCAGAACCACATGCCGTGCAGGCTGGAACCACCTACCGGACAGACCGGAATCACCTTTCGGGCATGCCGGAACCACCTGTCAGATGTGCCAGAAACACGTGCCGGAGACGCCGGAAGCACCTGCCAAGCACGTTGGAACCACCTGCTCAACTCGCCTGAACCACCTGCCGGACATGCCAAAATCACCTGCCGACTATGCCAGAACCACTTGGCGAACACTCCGGAATCACTTGCCGGGCATGCAGGAACCACCTCTCAGACATGCCAGAACCCCGTGCCAATGACCCCGGAAGCACCAGCCGAGCACGCCGGAACCACCTGCTCGACTCGCCAGAACCACCTGCCGATCACGCAAAAATCACCTGCCGGCTACGCCACAACCAGTTGGTGAACACTTTGGAATCACCTGCCAGGCTTGCTGGAACCACCTGCCAGTCATGCCAAAATCACCTGCCAACTACGCCAGAACCGCTTGGCGGACACTGCGGAAACACCTGTCGGGCCGGCTGGAACCACATCTCAGACGTGCCAGAAACGTGTTCATGAGATGCTGGAACCACACCCCGAACAGACGGATACCACCTGCCAGAACCGCCTGAACCACCTGCTGAGCACGCCGGAACCACCTGCTCGACTCACCGGTACCACCTCCCTGACACGCCAAAATCACCTGCTGGGTATGCCAGAACCACTTGGCGGACACTCCGGAATCATCTGCCGGACATGCCGGAACCAGCTCTCAGACACACCAGAATCAAGTGCCGGAGACGCCGGAAGCACCTGCCGAGCATGCCGGAGCCACGTGCTCGACTCGCCAGAAACACCTGCCGGACACGCCAAAATCACCTGCCGGGTATGGCAGAACCACCTGGCGGACACTACGGAATCACCTGCCGCGCATGCCGGAACCACCTCTCAGACGTGCCGGAAGCACGTGCCAGACACGCCGCAAACACCTACCGGACAGACCGGAACCACCTGCCAAGAACGCCGGAGCCACCTGTTCGACTCCCTGGAACCACCTGCCGGACAGGCCAATATCAACTGCTGGCTATGCCAGAACCACCTGGGGGACAGTCCGGGATCACCTGCCAGCCATGGCGGAACCACCTCTCAGACGTACCAGAACCACCTGCCGGAGAAGCTGGAAACACGTCCTGGACAGACTGGAACCACGTGACGGCCATGCCTCAACCACCTGCCGAGCACGGCGGAACCACCTGCCGGACACGCCAAAATCACCTGCGGGCTACGCCAGAACCACTTGGACGACTCTCCGAAATGACCTGCCGGGCATGTTGGAACCACCTCTCAGACGTGCCAGAAGCACGTGGCGGACAGTCCGGAATCACCTGTTGGGCATACGCAACCACCTCAGAGACGTACCAGAACCACGTGCCGTGCACGCCGGAACCACCTACCGGACAGACCGGAATCAACTTTTGGGCATGCCGGAACCACCAGTCAGATGTGCCAGAAACACGTGCCGGAGACGCCGGAAGCACCTGCCGAGCACGTCTCCACCACCTGCTCAACTCGCCTGAACCACCTGCCGGACACGCCAAAATCACCTGCCCGCTACACCAGCACCACTTCGGGGACAAGCCGGAATCACGTGAGGGGCATGCCGGCACAGCCTCTCAGACTGAACCTCGTGCCGGACACCACAGAACCACCTGCCGGACAGACCGGAACCACCTGCCGGACACGCCGGAACCACCGGCTCGACCCGCCGGAACGACCGCTGGACATGCTAAATCACCTGCCGGCTACGCCGGAAACACTTGCCGAACACTCCGGAATCACCTGCCGGGCATGCAGGAACCACCTCTCAGATATGCCAGAACCACGTGCCAATGACCCCGGAAGCACCTGCCGAGCACGCCGGAACCACCTGCTTGACTCGCCAGAACCACCTGCCGGACACGCAAAAATCACCTGCCGGCTACGCCACAACCAGTTGGGGAACACTTCGGAATCACCTGCCGGGCTTGCTGGAACCACCTGCCGGTCATGCCAAAATCACCTGCCAACTACGCCAGTACCACTTGGCGGACACTGTGGAAACACCTGTCGGGCCGGCCGGAACCACATCTCAGACGTGCCAGAACCATGTGCATGAGATGCTGGAACCACACCCCGAACAGACGGAAAACACCTGCCAGACCCGTCTGAACAACCTGCCGAGCACGCCGGAGCCACCTGCTCGACTCGCCGGAACCACCTACCTGACATGCCCAAATCACCAGCCGGGTATGCCAGAACCACGTGGCGGACACTCCGGAATCATCTGCCGGACATGCCGGAACCAGCTCTCAGACACACCAGAACCACGTGCCAGAGACGCCGGAAGCACCTGCCGAGCATGCCGGAGCCACCTGCTCGACTCGCCAGAAACACCTGCCGGACACGCCAAAATCACCTGCCGGGTACGCCAGAACCACCTGGCGGACACTCCGAAACCACCTGTCGCGCATGCCGGAACCACCTCTCAGACGTGCCGGAAGCACGTGCCGGACACGCCGGAATCACCTACCGGACAGACCGGAACCACCTGCCGAGCACGCCGGAGCCACCTGTTCGACTCGCTGGAACCACCTGCCGGACAGGCCAATATCAACTGCTGGCTATGCCAGAACCACCTGGGGGACGGTCCGGAATCACCTGCCAGCCATGGCGGAACCACCTCTCAGACGTACCAGAACCACCTGCCGGAGAAGCTGGAAACACGTCCTGGACAGTCTGGAACCACCTGCCGGCCAAGCCTGAACCACCTGCCAAGCACAACGGAACAACCTGCCAGACACGCCAAAATCACCTGCGTGTTATGCCAGAACCACTTGGAGGACTCTCTGGGATGACCTGCCGGGCATGCCGGAACCACCTCTCAGACGTGCCAGAACCATGTGGCGGACAGTCCGGAATCACCTGTTGGGCATGCGCAACCACCTCTGAGACGTACCAGAACCACATGCCGTGCAGGCTGGAACCACCTACCGGACAGACGGGAATCACCTTTCGGGCATGCCGGAACCACCTGTCAGATGTGCCAGAAACACGTGCCGGAGACGCCGGAAGCACCTGCCAAGCACGTTGGAACCACCTGCTCAACTCGCCTGAACCACCTGCTGGACATGCCAAAATCACCTGCCGACTATGCCAGAACCACTTGGCGAACACTCCGGAATCACTTGCCGGGCATGCAGGAACCACCTCTCAGACATGCCAGAACCCCGTGCCAATGACCCCGGAAGCACCAGCCGAGCACGCCGGAACCACCTGCTCGACTCGCCAGAACCACCTGCCGATCACGCAAAAATCACCTGCCGGCTACGCCACAACCAGTTGGTGAACACTTTGGAATCACCTGCCAGGCTTGCTGGAACCACCTGCCAGTCATGCCAAAATCACCTGCCAACTACGCCAGAACCGCTTGGCGGACACTGCGGAAACACCTGTCGGGCCGGCTGGAACCACATCTCAGACGTGCCAGAAACGTGTTCATGAGATGCTGGAACCACACCCCGAACAGACGGATACCACCTGCCAGAACCGCCTGAACCACCTGCTGAGCACGCCGGAACCACCTGCTCGACTCACCGGTACCACCTCCCTGACACGCCAAAATCACCTGCTGGGTATGCCAGAACCACTGGGCGGACACTCCGGAATCATCTGCCGGACATGCTGGAACCAGCTCTCAGACACACCAGAACCAAGTGCCGGAGACGCCGGAAGCACCTGCCGAGCATGCCGGAGCCACCTGCTCGAGTCGCCAGAAACACCTGCCGGACACGCCAAAATCACCTGCCGGGTACGCCAGAACCACCTGGCGGACACTACGGAATCACCTGCCGCGCATGCCGGAACCACCTCTCAGACGTGCCGGAAGCACGTGCCAGACACGCCGGAAACACCTACCGGACAGACCGGAACCACCTGCCAAGAACGCCGGAGCCACCTGTTCGACTCGCTGGAACCACCTGCCGGACAGGCCAATATCAACTGCTGGCTATGCCAGAACCACCTGGGGGACAGTCCGGGATCACCTGCCAGCCATGGCGGAACCACCTCTCAGACGTACCAGAACCACCTGCCGGAGAAGCTGGAAACACGTCCTGGACAGACTGGAACCACGTGACGGCCAAGCCTGAACCACCTGCCGAGCACGGCGGAACCACCTGCCGGACACGCCAAAATCACCTGCGGGCTACGCCAGAACCACTTGGACGACTCTCCGAAATGACCGGCCGGGCATGTTGGAACCACCTCTCAGACGTGCCAGAAGAACGTGGCGGACAGTCCGGAATCACCTGTTGGGCATACGCAACCACCTCTGACACGTACCAGAACCACGTGCCGTGCACGCCGGAACCACCTACCGGACAGACCGGAATCAACTTTTGGGCATGCCGGAACCACCAGTCAGATGTGCCAGAAACACGTGCCGGAGACGCCGGAAGCACCTGCCGAGCACGTCGCAACCACCTGCTCAACTCGCCTGAACCACCTGCCGGACACGCCAAAATCACCTGACCGCTACACCAGCACCACTTCGGGGACAAGCCGGAATCACGTGAGGGGCATGCCGGCACAGCCTCTCAGACTGAACCTCGTGCCGGACACCACAGAACCACCTGCCGGACAGACCGGAACCACCTGCCGGACACGCCGGAACCACCGGCTCGACCCGCCGGAACGACCGCTGGACATGCAAAATGACCTGCCGGCTACGCCGGAAACACTTGGCGAACACTCTGGAAGCACCTGCCGAGCAGCCGGAACCACCTGCTCGACTCGCCAGAACCACCTGCCGGACACGCAAAAATCACCTGCCGGCTACGCCACAACCTGTTGGGGAACACTTCGGAATCACCTGTCGGGCTTGCTGGAAACACCTGCCGGTCATGCCAAAATCACCTGCCAACTACGCCTGTACCACTTGGCGGACACTGTGGAAACACCTGTCGGGCCGGCCGGAACCACATCTCAGACGTGCCAGAACCATGTGCATGAGATGCTGGAACCACACCCCGAAGAGACGGAAAACACCTGCCAGACCCGTCTGAACAACCTGCCGAGCACGCCGGAGCCACCTGCTCGACTCGCCGGAACCACCTACCTGACATGCCCAAATCACCAGCCGGGTATGCCAGAACCACTTGGCGGACACTCCGGAATCATCTGCCGGACATGCCGGAACCAGCTCTCAGACACACCAGAACCACGTGCCGGAGACGCCGGAAGCACCTGCCGAGCATGCCGGAGCCACCTGCTCGACTCGCCAGAAACACCTGCCGGACACGCCAAAATCACCTGCCGGCTATGCCAGAACAACCAGGCAACCACTCCGAAATCACCTGTCGCGCATGCCGGAACCACTTCTCAGACGTGCCGGAAGCACGTGCCGGACACGCCGGAATCACCTACCGGACAGACCCGAACCACCTGCCGAGCACGCCGGAGCCACCTGTTCGACTCGCTTGAACCACCTGCCGGACAGGCCAATATCAACTGCTGGCTATGCCAGAACCACCTGGGGGACGGTCCGGGATCACCTGCCAGCCATGGCGGAACCACCTCTCATACGTACCAGAACCACCTGCCGGAGAAGCTGGAAACACGTCCTGGACAGACTGGAACCACGTGACGGCCATGCCTGAACCACCTGCCGAGCACGGCGGAACCACCTGCCGGACACGCCAAAATCACCTGCAGGCTACGCCAGAACCACTTGGACGACTCTCCGATATGACCTGCCGGGCATGTTGGAACCACCTCTCAGACGTGCCAGAAGCACGTGGCGGAGAGTCCGGAATCACCTGTTGGGCATACGCAACCACCTCTGAGACGTACCAGAACCACGTGCCGTGCACGCCGGAACCACCTACCGGACAGACCGGAATCAACTCTTGGGCATGCCGGAACCACCAGTCAGATGTGCCAGAAACACGTGCCGGAGACGCCGGAAGCACCTGCCGAGCACGTCGCAACCACCTGCTCAACTCGCCTGAACCACCTGCCGGACACGCCAAAATCACCTGCCTGCTACACCAGCACCACTTCGGGGACAAGCCGGAATCACGTGAGGGGCATGCCGGCACAGCCTCTCAGACTGAACCTCGTGCCGGACACCACAGAACCACCTGCCGGACAGACCGGAACCACCTGCCGGACACGCCGGAACCACCGGCTCGACCCGCCGGAACGACCGCTGGACATGCAAAATCACCTGCCGGCTACGCCGGAAACACTTGGCGAACACTCCGGAATCACCTGCCGGGCATGCCGGAACCACCTCTCAGATATGCCAGAACCACGTGCCAATGACCCCGGAAGCACCTGCCGAGCACGCCGGAACCACCTGCTCGACTCGCCAGAACCACCTGCCGGACACGCAAAAATCACCTGCCGGCTACGCCACAACCAGTTGGGGAACACTTCGGAATCACCTGCCGGGCTTGCTGGAACCACCTGCCGGTCATGCCAAAATCACCTGCCAACTACGCCAGTACCACTTGGCGGACACTGTGGAAACACCTGTCGGGCCGGCCGGAACCACATCTCAGACGTGCCAGAACCATGTGCATGAGATGCTGGAACCACACCCCGAACAGACGGAAAACACCTGCCAGACCCGTCTGAACAACCTGCCGAGCACGCCGGAGCCACCTGCTCGACTCGCCGGAACCACCTACCTGACATGCCCAAATCACCAGCCGGGTATGCCAGAACCACTTGGCGTACACTCCGGAATCATCTGCCGGACATGCCGGAACCAGCTCTCAGACACACCAGAACCACGTGCCGGAGACGCCGGAAGCACCTGCCGAGCATGCCGGAGCCACCTGCTCGACTCGCCAGAAACACCTGCCGGACACGCCAAAATCACCTGCCGGGTATGCCAGAACCACCTGCAGGACACTCCGAAACCAACTGTCGTGCATGCCGGAACCACCTCTCAGACGTGCCGGAAGCACGTGCCGGACACGCCGGAATCACCTACCCGACAGACCGGAACCACCTGCCGAGCACGCCGGAGCCACCTGTTCGACTCGCTGGAACCACGTGCCGGACAGGCCAATATCAACTGCTGGCTATGCCAGAACCACCTGGGGGACGGTCCGGAATCACCTGCCAGCCATGACGGAACCACCTCTCAGACGTACCAGAACCACCTGCCGGAGAAGCTGGAAACACGTCCTGGACAGTCTGGAACCACCTGCCGGCCAAGCCTGAACCACCTGCCAAGCACAACGGAACAACCTGCCAGACACGCCAAAATCACCTGCGTGTTATGCCAGAACCACTTGGAGGACTCTCTGGGATGACCTGCCGGGCATGCCGGAACCACCTCTCAGACGTGCCAGAACCATGTGGCGGACAGTCCGGAATCACCTGTTGGGCATGCGCAACCACCTCTGAGACGTACCAGAACCACATGCCGTGCAGGCTGGAACCACCTACCGGACAGACGGGAATCACCTTTCGGGCATGCCGGAACCACCTGTCAGATGTGCCAGAAACACGTGCCGGAGACGCCGGAAGCACCTGCCAAGCACGTTGGAACCACCTGCTCAACTCGCCTGAACCACCTGCTGGACATGCCAAAATCACCTGCCGACTATGCCAGAACCACTTGGCGAACACTCCGGAATCACTTGCCGGGCATGCAGGAACCACCTCTCAGACATGCCAGAACCCCGTGCCAATGACCCCGGAAGCACCAGCCGAGCACGCGGGAACCACCTGCTCGACTCGCCAGAACCACCTGCCGATCACGCAAAAATCACCTGCCGGCTACGCCACAACCAGTTGGTGAACACTTTGGAATCACCTGCCAGGCTTGCTGGAACCACCTGCCAGTCATGCCAAAATCACCTGCCAACTACGCCAGAACCGCTTGGCGGACACTGCGGAAACACCTGTCGGGCCGGCTGGAACCACATCTCAGACGTGCCAGAAACGTGTTCATGAGATGCTGGAACCACACCCCGAACAGACGGATACCACCTGCCAGAACCGCCTGAACCACCTGCTGAGCACGCCGGAACCACCTGCTCGACTCACCGGTACCACCTCCCTGACACGCCAAAATCACCTGCTGGGTATGCCAGAACCACTGGGCGGACACTCCGGAATCATCTGCCGGACATGCCGGAACCAGCTCTCAGACACACCAGAACCACGTGCCGGAGACGCCGGAAGCACCTGCCGAGCATGCCGGAGCCACCTGCTCGACTCGCCAGAAACACCTGCCGGACACGCCAAAATCACCTGCCGGCTATGCCAGAACAACCAGGCAACCACTCCGAAATCACCTGTCGCGCATGCCGGAACCACCTCTCAGACGTGCCGGACACGCCGGAATCACCTACCGGACAGACCGGAACCACATGCCGAGCACGCCGGAGCCACCTGTTCGACTCGCTTGAACCACCTGCCGGACAGGCCAATATCAACTGCTGGCTATGCCAGAACCACCTGGGGGACGGTCCGGGATCACCTGCCAGCCATGGCGGAACCACCTCTCAGACGTACCAGAACCACCTGCCGGAGAAGCTGGAAACACGTCCTGGACAGACTGGAACCACGTGACGGCCATGCCTGAACCACCTGCCGAGCACGGCGGAACCACCTGCCGGACACGCCAAAATCACCTGCAGGCTACGCCAGAACCACTTGGACGACTCTCCGATATGACCTGCCGGGCATGTTGGAACCACCTCTCAGACGTGCCAGAAGCACGTGGCGGAGAGTCCGGAATCACCTGTTGGGCATACGCAACCACCTCTGAGACGTACCAGAACCACGTGCCGTGCACGCCGGAACCACCTACCGGACAGACCGGAATCAACTCTTGGGCATGCCGGAACCACCAGTCAGATGTGCCAGAAACACGTGCCGGAGACGCCGGAAGCACCTGCCGAGCACGTCGCAACCACCTGCTCAACTCGCCTGAACCACCTGCCGGACACGCCAAAATCACCTGCCCGCTACACCAGCACCACTTCGGGGACAAGCCGGAATCACGTGAGGGGCATGCCGGCACAGCCTCTCAGACTGAACCTCGTGCCGGACACCACAGAACCACCTGCCGGACAGACCGGAACCACCTGCCAGACACACCGGAACCACCGGCTCGACCCGCCGGAACGACCGCTGGACATGCAAAATCACCTGCCGGCTACGCCGGAAACACTTGGCGAACACTCCGGAATCATCTGCCGGACATGCCGGAACCAGCTCTCAGACACACCAGAACCACGTGCCGGAGACGCCGGAAGCACCTGCCGAGCATGCCGGAGCCACCTGCTCGACTCGCCAGAAACACCTGCCGGACACGCCAAAATCACCTGCCGGGTACGCCAGAACCACCTGCAGGACACTCCGAAACCAACTGTCGTGCATGCCGGAACCACCTCTCAGACGTGCCGGAAGCACGTGCCGGACACGCCGGAATCACCTACCCGACAGACCGGAACCACCTGCCGAGCACGCCGGAGCCACCTGTTCGACTCGCTGGAACCACGTGCCGGACAGGCCAATATCAACTGCTGGCTATGCCAGAACCACCTGGGGGACGGTCCGGAATCACCTGCCAGCCATGACGGAACCACCTCTCAGACGTACCAGAACCACCTGCCGGAGAAGCTGGAAACACGTCCTGGACAGTCTGGAACCACCTGCCGGCCAAGCCTGAACCACCTGCCAAGCACAACGGAACAACCTGCCAGACACGCCAAAATCACCTGCGTGTTATGCCAGAACCACTTGGAGGACTCTCTGGGATGACCTGCTGGGCATGCCGGAACCACCTCTCAGACGTGCCAGAACCATGTGGCGGACAGTCCGGAATCACCTGTTGGGCATGCGCAACCACCTCTGAGACGTACCAGAACCACATGCCGTGCAGGCTGGAACCACCTACCGGACAGACGGGAATCACCTTTCGGGCATGCCGGAACCACCTGTCAGATGTGCCAGAAACACGTGCCGGAGACGCCGGAAGCACCTGCCAAGCACGTTGGAACCACCTGCTCAACTCGCCTGAACCACCTGCTGGACATGCCAAAATCACCTGCCGACTATGCCAGAACCACTTGGCGAACACTCCGGAATCACTTGCCGGGCATGCAGGAACCACCTCTCAGACATGCCAGAACCCCGTGCCAATGACCCCGGAAGCACCAGCCGAGCACGCCGGAACCACCTGCTCGACTCGCCAGAACCACCTGCCGATCACGCAAAAATCACCTGCCGGCTACGCCACAACCAGTTGGTGAACACTTTGGAATCACCTGCCAGGCTTGCTGGAACCACCTGCCAGTCATGCCAAAATCACCTGCCAACTACGCCAGAACCGCTTGGCGGACACTGCGGAAACACCTGTCGGGCCGGCTGGAACCACATCTCAGACGTGCCAGAAACGTGTTCATGAGATGCTGGAACCACACCCCGAACAGACGGATACCACCTGCCAGAACCGCCTGAACCACCTGCTGAGCACGCCGGAACCACCTGCTCGACTCACCGGTACCACCTCCCTGACACGCCAAAATCACCTGCTGGGTATGCCAGAACCACTGGGCGGACACTCCGGAATCATCTGCCGGACATGCTGGAACCAGCTCTCAGACACACCAGAACCAAGTGCCGGAGACGCCGGAAGCACCTGCCGAGCATGCCGGAGCCACCTGCTCGAGTCGCCAGAAACACCTGCCGGACACGCCAAAATCACCTGCCGGGTACGCCAGAACCACCTGGCGGACACTACGGAATCACCTGCCGCGCATGCCGGAACCACCTCTCAGACGTGCCGGAAGCACGTGCCAGACACGCCGGAAACACCTACCGGACAGACCGGAACCACCTGCCAAGAACGCCGGAGCCACCTGTTCGACTCGCTGGAACCACCTGCCGGACAGGCCAATATCAACTGCTGGCTATGCCAGAACCACCTGGGGGACAGTCCGGGATCACCTGCCAGCCATGGCGGAACCACCTCTCAGACGTACCAGAACCACCTGCCGGAGAAGCTGGAAACACGTCCTGGACAGACTGGAACCACGTGACGGCCAAGCCTGAACCACCTGCCGAGCACGGCGGAACCACCTGCCGGACACGCCAAAATCACCTGCGGGCTACGCCAGAACCACTTGGACGACTCTCCGAAATGACCGGCCGGGCATGTTGGAACCACCTCTCAGACGTGCCAGAAGCACGTGGCGGACAGTCCGGAATCACCTGTTGGGCATACGCAACCACCTCTGAGACGTACCAGAACCACGTGCCGTGCACGCCGGAACCACCTACCGGACAGACCGGAATCAACTCTTGGGCATGCCGGAACCACCAGTCAGATGTGCCAGAAACACGTGCCGGAGACGCCGGAAGCACCTGCCGAGCACGTCGCAACCACCTGCTCAACTCGCCTGAACCACCTGCCGGACACGCCAAAATCACCTGCCCGCTACACCAGCACCACTTCGGGGACAAGCCGGAATCACGTGAGGGGCATGCCGGCACAGCCTCTCAGACTGAACCTCGTGCCGGACACCACAGAACCACCTGCCGGACAGACCGGAACCACCTGCCAGACACGCCGGAACCACCGGCTCGACCCGCCGGAACGACCGCTGGACATGCAAAATGACCTGCCGGCTACGCCGGAAACACTTGGCGAACACTCCGGAATCACCTGCCGGGCATGCCGGAACCACCTCTCAGATATGCCAGAACCACGTGCCAATGACCCCGGAAGCACCTGCCGAGCACGCCGGAACCACCTGCTCGACTCGCCAGAACCACCTGCCGGACACGCAAAAATCACCTGCCGGCTACGCCACAACCAGTTGGGGAACACTTCGGAATCACCTGCCGGGCTTGCTGGAACCACCTGCCGGTCATGCCAAAATCACCTGCCAACTACGCCAGTACCACTTGGCGGACACTGTGGAAACACCTGTCGGGCCGGCCGGAACCACATCTCAGACGTGCCAGAACCATGTGCATGAGATGCTGGAACCACACCCCGAACAGACGGAAAACACCTGCCAGACCCATCTGAACAACCTGCCGAGCACGCCGGAGCCACCTGCTCGACTCGCCGGAACCACCTACCTGACATGCCCAAATCACCAGCCGGGTATGCCAGAACCACTTGGCGGACACTCCGGAATCATCTGCCGGACATGCCGGAACCAGCTCTCAGA
This sequence comes from Equus caballus, assembly GCF_041296265.1. Classification (NCBI taxonomy): domain Eukaryota; kingdom Metazoa; phylum Chordata; class Mammalia; order Perissodactyla; family Equidae; genus Equus; species Equus caballus. Next base: position 4,965,647 of record NC_091697.1, read on the forward strand.
CACACCAGAACCACGTGCCGGAGACGCCGGAAGCACCTGCCGAGCATGCCGGAGCCACCTGCTCGACTCGCCAGAAACACCTGCCGGACACTCCAAAATCACCTGCCGGGTACGCCAGAACCACCTGGAGGACACTCCGAAACCACCTGTCGCGCATGCCGGAACCACCTCTCAGACGTGCCGGACACGCCGGAATCACCTACCGGACAGACCGGAACCACATGCCGAGCACGCCGGAGCCACCTGTTCGACTCGCTTGAACCACCTGCCGGACAGGCCAATATCAACTGCTGGCTATGCCAGAACCACCTGGGGGACGGTCCGGGATCACCTGCCAGCCATGGCGGAACCACCTCTCAGACGTACCAGAACCACCTGCCGGAGAAGCTGGAAACACGTCCTGGACAGACTGGAACCACGTGACGGCCATGCCTGAACCACCTGCCGAGCACGGCGGAACCACCTGCCGGACACGCCAAAATCACCTGCAGGCTACGCCAGAACCACTTGGACGACTCTCCGATATGACCTGCCGGGCATGTTGGAACCACCTCTCAGACGTGCCAGAAGCACGTGGCGGAGAGTCCGGAATCACCTGTTGGGCATACGCAACCACCTCTGAGACGTACCAGAACCACGTGCCGTGCACGCCGGAACCACCTACCGGACAGACCGGAATCAACTCTTGGGCATGCCGGAACCACCAGTCAGATGTGCCAGAAACACGTGCCGGAGACGCCGGAAGCACCTGCCGAGCACGTCGCAACCACCTGCTCAACTCGCCTGAACCACCTGCCGGACACGCCAAAATCACCTGCCCGCTACACCAGCACCACTTCGGGGACAAGCCGGAATCACGTGAGGGGCATGCCGGCACAGCCTCTCAGACTGAACCTCGTGCCGGACACCACAGAACCACCTGCCGGACAGACCGGAACCACCTGCCAGACACACCGGAACCACCGGCTCGACCCGCCGGAACGACCGCTGGACATGCAAAATGACCTGCCGGCTACGCCGGAAACACTTGGCGAACACTCCGGAATCATCTGCCGGACATGCCGGAACCAGCTCTCAGACACACCAGAACCACGTGCCGGAGACGCCGGAAGCACCTGCCGAGCATGCCGGAGCCACCTGCTCGACTCGCCAGAAACACCTGCCGGACACGCCAAAATCACCTGCCGGGTACGCCAGAACCACCTGCAGGACACTCCGAAACCAACTGTCGTGCATGCCGGAACCACCTCTCAGACGTGCCGGAAGCACGTGCCGGACACGCCGGAATCACCTACCCGACAGACCGGAACCACCTGCCGAGCACGCCGGAGCCACCTGTTCGACTCGCTGGAACCACGTGCCGGACAGGCCAATATCAACTGCTGGCTATGCCAGAACCACCTGGGGGACGGTCCGGAATCACCTGCCAGCCATGACGGAACCACCTCTCAGACGTACCAGAACCACCTGCCGGAGAAGCTGGAAACACGTCCTGGACAGTCTGGAACCACCTGCCGGCCAAGCCTGAACCACCTGCCAAGCACAACGGAACAACCTGCCAGACACGCCAAAATCACCTGCGTGTTATGCCAGAACCACTTGGAGGACTCTCTGGGATGACCTGCTGGGCATGCCGGAACCACCTCTCAGACGTGCCAGAACCATGTGGCGGACAGTCCGGAATCACCTGTTGGGCATGCGCAACCACCTCTGAGACGTACCAGAACCACATGCCGTGCAGGCTGGAACCACCTACCGGACAGACGGGAATCACCTTTCGGGCATGCCGGAACCACCTGTCAGATGTGCCAGAAACACGTGCCGGAGACGCCGGAAGCACCTGCCAAGCACGTTGGAACCACCTGCTCAACTCGCCTGAACCACCTGCTGGACATGCCAAAATCACCTGCCGACTATGCCAGAACCACTTGGCGAACACTCCGGAATCACTTGCCGGGCATGCAGGAACCACCTCTCAGACATGCCAGAACCCCGTGCCAATGACCCCGGAAGCACCAGCCGAGCACGCCGGAACCACCTGCTCGACTCGCCAGAACCACCTGCCGATCACGCAAAAATCACCTGCCGGCTACGCCACAACCAGTTGGTGAACACTTTGGAATCACCTGCCAGGCTTGCTGGAACCACCTGCCAGTCATGCCAAAATCACCTGCCAACTACGCCAGAACCGCTTGGCGGACACTGCGGAAACACCTGTCGGGCCGGCTGGAACCACATCTCAGACGTGCCAGAAACGTGTTCATGAGATGCTGGAACCACACCCCGAACAGACGGATACCACCTGCCAGAACCGCCTGAACCACCTGCTGAGCACGCCGGAACCACCTGCTCGACTCACCGGTACCACCTCCCTGACACGCCAAAATCACCTGCTGGGTATGCCAGAACCACTGGGCGGACACTCCGGAATCATCTGCCGGACATGCTGGAACCAGCTCTCAGACACACCAGAACCAAGTGCCGGAGACGCCGGAAGCACCTGCCGAGCATGCCGGAGCCACCTGCTCGACTCGCCAGAAACACCTGCCGGACACGCCAAAATCACCTGCCGGGTACGCCAGAACCACCTGGCGGACACTACGGAATCACCTGCCGCGCATGCCGGAACCACCTCTCAGACGTGCCGGAAGCACGTGCCAGACACGCCGGAAACACCTACCGGACAGACCGGAACCACCTGCCAAGAACGCCGGAGCCACCTGTTCGACTCGCTGGAACCACCTGCCGGACAGGCCAATATCAACTGCTGGCTATGCCAGAACCACCTGGGGGACAGTCCGGGATCACCTGCCAGCCATGGCGGAACCACCTCTCAGACGTACCAGAACCACCTGCCGGAGAAGCTGGAAACACGTCCTGGACAGACTGGAACCACGTGACGGCCAAGCCTGAACCACCTGCCGAGCACGGCGGAACCACCTGCCGGACACGCCAAAATCACCTGCGGGCTACGCCAGAACCACTTGGACGACTCTCCGAAATGACCGGCCGGGCATGTTGGAACCACCTCTCAGACGTGCCAGAAGCACGTGGCGGACAGTCCGGAATCACCTGTTGGGCATACGCAACCACCTCTGAGACGTACCAGAACCACGTGCCGTGCACGCCGGAACCACCTACCGGACAGACCGGAATCAACTCTTGGGCATGCCGGAACCACCAGTCAGATGTGCCAGAAACACGTGCCGGAGACGCCGGAAGCACCTGCCGAGCACGTCGCAACCACCTGCTCAACTCGCCTGAACCACCTGCCGGACACGCCAAAATCACCTGCCCGCTACACCAGCACCACTTCGGGGACAAGCCGGAATCACGTGAGGGGCATGCCGGCACAGCCTCTCAGACTGAACCTCGTGCCGGACACCACAGAACCACCTGCCGGACAGACCGGAACCACCTGCCAGACACGCCGGAACCACCGGCTCGACCCGCCGGAACGACCGCTGGACATGCAAAATGACCTGCCGGCTACGCCGGAAACACTTGGCGAACACTCCGGAATCACCTGCCGGGCATGCCGGAACCACCTCTCAGATATGCCAGAACCACGTGCCAATGACCCCGGAAGCACCTGCCGAGCACGCCGGAACCACCTGCTCGACTCGCCAGAACCACCTGCCGGACACGCAAAAATCACCTGCCGGCTACGCCACAACCAGTTGGGGAACACTTCGGAATCACCTGCCGGGCTTGCTGGAACCACCTGCCGGTCATGCCAAAATCACCTGCCAACTACGCCAGTACCACTTGGCGGACACTGTGGAAACACCTGTCGGGCCGGCCGGAACCACATCTCAGACGTGCCAGAACCATGTGCATGAGATGCTGGAACCACACCCCGAACAGACGGAAAACACCTGCCAGACCCATCTGAACAACCTGCCGAGCACGCCGGAGCCACCTGCTCGACTCGCCGGAACCACCTACCTGACATGCCCAAATCACCAGCCGGGTATGCCAGAACCACTTGGCGGACACTCCGGAATCATCTGCCGGACATGCCGGAACCAGCTCTCAGACACACCAGAACCACGTGCCGGAGACGCCGGAAGCACCTGCCGAGCATGCCGGAGCCACCTGCTCGACTCGCCAGAAACACCTGCCGGACACTCCAAAATCACCTGCCGGGTACGCCAGAACCACCTGGAGGACACTCCGAAACCACCTGTCGCGCATGCCGGAACCACCTCTCAGACGTGCCGGAGACACGTGCCGGACACGGCGGAATCACCTACCGGACAGACCGGAACCACCTGCCGAGCACGCCGGAGCCACCTGTTCGACTCCCTGGAACCACCTGCCGGACAGGCCAATATCAACTGCTGGCTATGCCAGAACCACCTGGGGGACGGTCCGGAATCACCTGCCAGCCATGGCGGAACCACCTCTCAGACGTACCAGAACCACCTGCCGGAGAAGCTGGAAACACGTCCTGGACAGTCTGGAACCACCTGCCGGCCAAGCCTGAACCACCTGCCCAGCACAACGGAACAACCTGCCAGACACGCCAAAATCACCTGCGTGTTATGCCAGAACCACTTGGAGGACTCTCTGGGATGACCTGCCGGGCATGCCGGAACCACCTCTCAGACGTGCCAGAACCATGTGGCGGACAGTCCGGAATCACCTGTTGGGCATGCGCAACCACCTCTGAGACGTACCAGAACCACATGCCGTGCAGGCTGGAACCACCTACCGGACAGACGGGAATCACCTTTCGGGCATGCCGGAACCACCTGTCAGATGTGCCAGAAACACGTGCCGGAGACGCCGGAAGCACCTGCCAAGCACGTTGGAACCACCTGCTCAACTCGCCTGAACCACCTGCCGGACATGCCAAAATCACCTGCCGACTATGCCAGAACCACTTGGCGAAAACTCCGGAATCACTTGCCGGGCATGCAGGAACCACCTCTCAGACATGCCAGAACCCCGTGCCAATGACCCCGGAAGCACCAGCCGAGCACGCCGGAACCAGCTGCTCGACTCGCCAGAACCACCTGCCGATCACACAAAAATCACCTGCCGGCTACGCCACAACCAGTTGGCGAACACTTTGGAATCACCTGCCAGGCTTGCTGGAACCACCTGCCAGTCATGCCAAAATCACCTGCCAACTACGCCAGAACCGCTTGGCGGACACTGCGGAAACACCTGTCGGGCCGGCTGGAACCACATCTCAGACGTGCCAGAAACGTGTTCATGAGATGCTGGAACCACACCCCGAACAGACGGATACCACCTGCCAGAACCGCCTGAACCACCTGCTGAGCACGCCGGAACCACCTGCTCGACTCACCGGTACCACCTCCCTGACACGCCAAAATCACCTGCTGGGTATGCCAGAACCACTTGGCGGACACTCCGGAATCATCTGCCGGACATGCCGGAACCAGCTCTCAGACACACCAGAACCAAGTGCCGGAGACGCCGGAAGCACCTGCCGAGCATGCCGGAGCCACCTGCTCGACTCGCCAGAAACACCTGCCGGACACGCCAAAATCACCTGCCGGGTATGCCAGAACCACCTGGCGGACACTACGGAATCACCTGCCGCGCATGCCGGAACCACCTCTCTGATGTGCCGGAAGCACGTGTCAGACACGCCGGAAACACCTACCGGACAGACCGGAACCACCTGCCAAGAACGCCGGAGCCACCTGTTCGACTCGCTGGAACCACCTGCCGGACAGGCCAATATCAACTGCTGGCTATGCCAGAACCACCTGGGGGACAGACTGGGATCACCTGCCAGCCATGGCGGAACCACCTCTCTGACGTACGAGAACCACCTGCCGGAGAAGCTGGAAACACGTCCTGGACAGACTGGAACCACGTGACGGCCATGCCTGAACCACCTGCCGAGCACGGCGGAACCACCTGCCGGACACGCCAAAATCACCTGCGGGCTACGCCAGAACCACTTGGACGACTCTCCGAAATGACCTGCCGGGCATGTTGGAACCACCTCTCAGACGTGCCAGAAGCACGTGGCGGACAGTCCGGAATCACCTGTTGGGCATACGTAACCACCTCTGAGACGTACCAGAACCACGTGCCGTGCACGCCGGAACCACCTACCGGACAGACCGGAATCAACGTTTGGGCATGCCGGAACCACCAGTCAGATGTGCCAGAAACACGTGCCGGAGACGCCGGAAGCACCTGCCAAGCACGTCGCAACCACCTGCTCAACTCGCCTGAACCACCTGCCGGACACGCCAAAATCACCTGCCCGCTACACCAGCACCACTTCGGGGACAAGCCAGAATCACGTGAGGGGCATGCCGGCACAGCCTCTCAGACTGAACCTCGTGCCGGACACCACAGAACCACCTGCCGGACAGACCGGAACCACCTGCCGGACACGCCGGAACCACCGGCTCGACCCGCCGGAACGACCGCTGGACATGCAAAATCACCTGCCGGCTACGCCGGAAACACTTGGCGAACACTCCGGAATCACCTGCCGGGCATGCCGGAACCACCTCTCAGATATGCCAGAACCACGTGCCAATGACCCCGGAAGCACCTGCCGAGCACGCCGCAACCACCTGCTCGACTCGCCAGAACCACCTGCCGGACACGCAAAAATCACCTGCCGGGTACGCCACAACCAGTTGGGGAACACTTCGGAATCACCTGCCGGGCTTGCTGGAGCCACCTGCCGGTCATGCCAAAATCACCTGCCAACTACGCCAGTACCACTTGGCGGACACTGTGGAAACACCTGTCGGGCCGGCCGGAACCACATCTCAGACGTGCCAGAACCATGTGCATGAGATGCTGGAACCACACCCCGAACAGACGGAAAACACCTGCCAGAACCGTCTGAACAACCTGCCGAGAACGCCGGAGCCACCTGCTCGACTCGCCGGAACCACCTACCTGACATGCCCAAATCACCAGCCGGGTATGCCAGAACCACTTGGCGGACACTCCGGAATCATCTGCCGGACATGCCGGAACCAGCTCTCAGACACACCAGAACCACGTGCCGGAGACGCCGGAAGCACCTGCCGAGCATGCCGGAGCCACCTGCTCGACTCGCCAGAAACACCTGCCGGACACTCCAAAATCACCTGCCGGGTACGCCAGAACCACCTGGAGGACACTCCGAAACCAACTGTCGCGCATGCCGGAACCACCTCTCAGACGTGCCGGAGACACGTGCCGGACACGCCGGAATCACCTACCGGACAGACCTTAACCACCTGCCGAGCACGCCGGAGCCACCTGTTCGACTCGCTGGAACCACCTGCCGGACAGGCCAATATCAACTGCTGGCTATGCCAGAACCACCTGGGGGACGGTCCGGAATCACCTGCCAGCCATGGCGGAACCACCTCTCAGACGTACCAGAACCACCTCCCGGAGAAGCTGGAAACACGTCCTGGACAGTCTGGAACCACCTGCCGGCCAAGCCTGAACCACCTGCCCAGCACAACGGAACAACCTGCCAGACACGCCAAAATCACCTGCGTGTTATGCCAGAACCACTTGGAGGACTCTCTGGGATGACCTGCCGGGCATGCCGGAACCACCTCTCAGACGTGCCAGAACCATGTGGCGGACAGTCCGGAATCACCTGTTGGGCATGCGCAACCACCTCTGAGACGTACCAGAACCACATGCCGTGCAGGCTGGAACCACCTACCGGACAGACCGGAATCACCTTTCGGGCATGCCGGAACCACCTGTCAGATGTGCCAGAAACACGTGCCGGAGACGCCGGAAGCACCTGCCAAGCACGTTGGAACCACCTGCTCAACTCGCCTGAACCACCTGCCGGACATGCCAAAATCACCTGCCGACTATGCCAGAACCACTTGGCGAACACTCCGGAATCACTTGCCGGGCATGCAGGAACCACCTCTCAGACATGCCAGAACCCCGTGCCAATGACCCCGGAAGCACCAGCCGAGCACGCCGGAACCACCTGCTCGACTCGCCAGAACCACCTGCCGATCACGCAAAAATCACCTGCCGGCTACGCCACAACCAGTTGGTGAACACTTTGGAATCACCTGCCAGGCTTGCTGGAACCACCTGCCAGTCATGCCAAAATCACCTGCCAACTACGCCAGAACCGCTTGGCGGACACTGCGGAAACACCTGTCGGGCCGGCTGGAACCACATCTCAGACGTGCCAGAAACGTGTTCATGAGATGCTGGAACCACACCCCGAACAGACGGATACCACCTGCCAGAACCGCCTGAACCACCTGCTGAGCACGCCGGAACCACCTGCTCGACTCACCGGTACCACCTCCCTGACACGCCAAAATCACCTGCTGGGTATGCCAGAACCACTTGGCGGACACTCCGGAATCATCTGCCGGACATGCCGGAACCAGCTCTCAGACACACCAGAACCAAGTGCCGGAGACGCCGGAAGCACCTGCCGAGCATGCCGGAGCCACGTGCTCGACTCGCCAGAAACACATGCCGGACACGCCAAAATCACCTGCCGGGTATGGCAGAACCACCAGGCGGACACTACGGAATCACCTGCCGCGCATGCCGGAACCACCTCTCAGACGTGCCGGAAGCACGTGCCAGACACGCCGCAAACACCTACCGGACAGACCGGAACCAGCTGCCAAGAACGCCGGAGCCACCTGTTCGACTCGCTGGAACCACCTGTCGGACAGGCCAATATCAACTGCTGGCTATGCCAGAACCACCTGGGGGACAGTCCGGGATCACCTGCCAGCCATGGCGGAACCACCTCTCAGACGTACCAGAACCACCTGCCCGAGAAGCTGGAAACACGTCCTGGACAGACTGGAACCACGTGACGGCCATGCCTGAACCACCTGCCGAGCATGGCGGAACCACCTGCCGGACACGCCAAAATCACCTGCGGGCTACGCCAGAACCACTTGGACGACTCTCCGAAATGACCTGCCGGGCATGTTGGAACCACCTCTCAAACGTGCCAGAAGCACGTGGCGGACAGTCCGGAATCACCTGTTGGGCATACGCAACCACCTCAGAGACGTACCAGAACCACGTGCCGTGCACGCCGGAACCACCTACCGGACAGACCGGAATCAACTTTTGGGCATGCCGGAACCACCAGTCAGATGTGCCAGAAACACGTGCCGGAGACGCCGGAAGCACCTGCCGATCACGTCGCAACCACCTGCTCAACTCGCCTGAACCACGTGCCGGACACGCCAAAATCACCTGCCCGCTACACCAGCACCACTTCGGGGACAAGCCGGAATCACGTGAGGGGCATGCCGGCACAGCCTCTCAGACTGAACCTCGTGCCGGACACCACAGAACCACCTGCCGGACAGACCGGAACCACCTGCCGGACACGCCGGAACCACCGGCTCGACCCGCCGGAACGACCGCTGGACATGCAAAATCACCTGCCGGCTACGCCGGAAACACTTGGCGAACACTCCGGAATCACCTGCCGGGCATGCCGGAACCACCTCTCAGATATGCCAGAACCACGTGCCAATGACCCCGGAAGCACCTGCCGAGCACGCCGGAACCACCTGCTCGACTCGCCAGAACCACCTGCCGGACACGCAAAAATCACCTGCCGGCTACGCCACAACCAGTTGGGGAACACTTCGGAATCACCTGCCGGGCTTGCTGGAACCACCTGCCGGTCATGCCAAAATCACCTGCCAACTACGCCAGTACCACTTGGCGGACACTGTGGAAACACCTGTCGGGCCGGCCGGAACCACATCTCAGACGTGCCAGAACCATGTGCATGAGATGCTGGAACCACACCCCGAACAGACGGAAAACACCTGCCAGACCCATCTGAACAACCTGCCGAGCACGCCGGAGCCACCTGCTCGACTCGCCGGAACCACCTACCTGACATGCCCAAATCACCAGCCGGGTATGCCAGAACCACTTGGCGGACACTCCGGAATCATCTGCCGGACATGCCGGAACCAGCTCTCAGACACACCAGAACCACGTGCCGGAGACGCCGGAAGCACCTGCCGAGCATGCCGGAGCCACCTGCTCGACTCGCCAGAAACACCTGCCGGACACTCCAAAATCACCTGCCGGGTACGCCAGAACCACCTGGAGGACACTCCGAAACCACCTCTCGCGCATGCCGGAACCACCTCTCAGACGTGCCGGAGACACGTGCCGGACACGGCGGAATCACCTACCGGACAGACCGGAACCACCTGCCGAGCACGCCGGAGCCACCTGTTCGACTCCCTGGAACCACCTGCCGGACAGGCCAATATCAACTGCTGGCTATGCCAGAACCACCTGGGGGACGGTCCGGAATCACCTGCCAGCCATGGCGGAACCACCTCTCAGACGTACCAGAACCACCTGCCGGAGAAGCTGGAAACACGTCCTGGACAGTCTGGAACCACCTGCCGGCCAAGCCTGAACCACCTGCCCAGCACAACGGAACAACCTGCCAGACACGCCAAAATCACCTGCGTGTTATGCCAGAACCACTTGGAGGACTCTCTGGGATGACCTGCCGGGCATGCCGGAACCACCTCTCAGACGTGCCAGAACCATGTGGCGGACAGTCCGGAATCACCTGTTGGGCATGCGCAACCACCTCTGAGACGTACCAGAACCACATGCCGTGCAGGCTGGAACCACCTACCGGACAGACGGGAATCACCTTTCGGGCATGCCGGAACCACCTGTCAGATGTGCCAGAAACAGGTGCCGGAGACGCCGGAAGCACCTGCCAAGCACGTTGGAACCACCTGCTCAACTCGCCTGAACCACCTGCTGGACATGCCAAAATCACCTGCCGACTATGCCAGAACCACTTGGCGAAAACTCCGGAATCACTTGCCGGGCATGCAGGAACCACCTCTCAGACATGCCAGAACCCCGTGCCAATGACCCCGGAAGCACCAGCCGAGCACGCCGGAACCAGCTGCTCGACTCGCCAGAACCACCTGCCGATCACACAAAAATCACCTGCCGGCTACGCCACAACCAGTTGGCGAACACTTTGGAATCACCTGCCAGGCTTGCTGGAACCACCTGCCAGTCATGCCAAAATCACCTGCCAACTACGCCAGAACCGCTTGGCGGACACTGCGGAAACACCTGTCGGGCCGGCTGGAACCACATCTCAGACGTGCCAGAAACGTGTTCATGAGATGCTGGAACCACACCCCGAACAGACGGATACCACCTGCCAGAACCGCCTGAACCACCTGCTGAGCACGCCGGAACCACCTGCTCGACTCACCGGTACCACCTCCCTGACACGCCAAAATCACCTGCTGGGTATGCCAGAACCACTTGGCGGACACTCCGGAATCATCTGCCGGACATGCCGGAACCAGCTCTCAGACACACCAGAACCAAGTGCCGGAGACGCCGGAAGCACCTGCCGAGCATGCCGGAGCCACCTGCTCGACTCGCCAGAAACACCTGCCGGACACGCCAAAATCACCTGCCGGGTATGCCAGAACCACCTGGCGGACACTACGGAATCACCTGCCGCGCATGCCGGAACCACCTCTCTGATGTGCCGGAAGCACGTGTCAGACACGCCGGAAACACCTACCGGACAGACCGGAACCACCTGCCAAGAACGCCGGAGCCACCTGTTCGACTCGCTGGAACCACCTGCCGGACAGGCCAATATCAACTGCTGGCTATGCCAGAACCACCTGGGGGACAGACTGGGATCACCTGCCAGCCATGGCGGAACCACCTCTCTGACGTACGAGAACCACCTGCCGGAGAAGCTGGAAACACGTCCTGGACAGACTGGAACCACGTGACGGCCATGCCTGAACCACCTGCCGAGCACGGCGGAACCACCTGCCGGACACGCCAAAATCACCTGCGGGCTACGCCAGAACCACTTGGACGACTCTCCGAAATGACCTGCCGGGCATGTTGGAACCACCTCTCAGACGTGCCAGAAGCACGTGGCGGACAGTCCGGAATCACCTGTTGGGCATACGCAACCACCTCAGAGACGTACCAGAACCACGTGCCGTGCACGCCGGAACCACCTACCGGACAGACCGGAATCAACTTTTGGGCATGCCGGAACCACCAGTCAGATGTGCCAGAAACACGTGCCGGAGACGCCGGAAGCACCTGCCGATCACGTCGCAACCACCTGCTCAACTCGCCTGAACCACGTGCCGGACACGCCAAAATCACCTGCCCGCTACACCAGCACCACTTCGGGGACAAGCCTGAATCACGTGAGGGGCATGCCGGCACAGCCTCTCAGACTGAACCTCGTGCCGGACACCACAGAACCACCTGCCGGACAGACCGGAACCACCTGCCGGACACGCCGGAACCACCGGCTCGACCCGCCGGAACGACCGCTGGACATGCAAAATCACCTGCCGGCTACGCCGGAAACACTTGGCGAACACTCCGGAATCACCTGCCGGGCATGCAGGAACCACCTCTCAGATATGCCAGAACCACGTGCCAATGACCCCGGAAGCACCTGCCGAGCACGCCGGAACCACCTGCTCGACTCGCCAGAACCACCTGCCGGACACGCAAAAATCACCTGCCGGCTACGCCACAACCAGTTGGGGAACACTTCGGAATCACCTGCCGGGCTTGCTGGAACCACCTGCCGGTCATGCCAAAATCACCTGCCAACTACGCCAGTACCACTTGGCGGACACTGTGGAAACACCTGTCGGGCCGGCCGGAACCTCATCTCAGATGTGCCAGAACCATGTGCATGAGATGCTGGAACCACACCCCGAACAGACGGAAAACACCTGCCAGACCCGTCTGAACAACCTGCCGAGCACGCCGGAGCCACCTGCTCGACTCGCCGGAACCACCTACCTGACATGCCCAAATCACCAGCCGGGTATGCCAGAACCACTTGGCGGACACTCCGGAATCATCTGCCGGACATGCCGGAACCAGCTCTCAGACACACCAGAACCACGTGCCGGAGACGCCGGAAGCACCTGCCGAGCATGCCGGAGCCACCTGCTCGACTCGCCAGAAACACCTGCCGGACACTCCAAAATCACCTGCCGGGTACGCCAGAACCACCTGGAGGACACTCCGAAACCACCTGTCGCGCATGCCGGAACCACCTCTCAGACGTGCCGGAGACACGTGCCGGACACGGCGGAATCACCTACCGGACAGACCGGAACCACCTGCCGAGCACGCCGGAGCCACCTGTTCGACTCCCTGGAACCACCTGCCGGACAGGCCAATATCAACTGCTGGCTATGCCAGAACCACCTGGGGGACGGTCCGGAATCACCTGCCAGCCATGGCGGAACCACCTCTCAGACGTACCAGAACCACCTGCCGGAGAAGCTGGAAACACGTCCTGGACAGTCTGGAACCACCTGCCGGCCAAGCCTGAACCACCTGCCCAGCACAACGGAACAACCTGCCAGACACGCCAAAATCACCTGCGTGTTATGCCAGAACCACTTGGAGGACTCTCTGGGATGACCTGCCGGGCATGCCGGAACCACCTCTCAGACGTGCCAGAACCATGTGGCGGACAGTCCGGAATCACCTGTTGGGCATGCGCAACCACCTCTGAGACGTACCAGAACCACATGCCGTGCAGGCTGGAACCACCTACCGGACAGACGGGAATCACCTTTCGGGCATGCCGGAACCACCTGTCAGATGTGCCAGAAACACGTGCCGGAGACGCCGGAAGCACCTGCCAAGCACGTTGGAACCACCTGCTCAACTCGCCTGAACCACCTGCCGGACATGCCAAAATCACCTGCCGACTATGCCAGAACCACTTGGCGAAAACTCCGGAATCACTTGCCGGGCATGCAGGAACCACCTCTCAGACATGCCAGAACCCCGTGCCAATGACCCCGGAAGCACCAGCCGAGCACGCCGGAACCAGCTGCTCGACTCGCCAGAACCACCTGCCGATCACACAAAAATCACCTGCCGGCTACGCCACAACCAGTTGGCGAACACTTTGGAATCACCTGCCAGGCTTGCTGGAACCACCTGCCAGTCATGCCAAAATCACCTGCCAACTACGCCAGAACCGCTTGGCGGACACTGCGGAAACACCTGTCGGGCCGGCTGGAACCACATCTCAGACGTGCCAGAAACGTGTTCATGAGATGCTGGAACCACACCCCGAACAGACGGATACCACCTGCCAGAACCGCCTGAACCACCTGCTGAGCACGCCGGAACCACCTGCTCGACTCACCGGTACCACCTCCCTGACACGCCAAAATCACCTGCTGGGTATGCCAGAACCACTTGGCGGACACTCCGGAATCATCTGCCGGACATGCCGGAACCAGCTCTCAGACACACCAGAACCAAGTGCCGGAGACGCCGGAAGCACCTGCCGAGCATGCCGGAGCCACCTGCTCGACTCGCCAGAAACACCTGCCGGACACGCCAAAATCACCTGCCGGGTATGCCAGAACCACCTGGCGGACACTACGGAATCACCTGCCGCGCATGCCGGAACCACCTCTCTGATGTGCCGGAAGCACGTGTCAGACACGCCGGAAACACCTACCGGACAGACCGGAACCACCTGCCAAGAACGCCGGAGCCACCTGTTCGACTCGCTGGAACCACCTGCCGGACAGGCCAATATCAACTGCTGGCTATGCCAGAACCACCTGGGGGACAGACTGGGATCACCTGCCAGCCATGGCGGAACCACCTCTCTGACGTACGAGAACCACCTGCCGGAGAAGCTGGAAACACGTCCTGGACAGACTGGAACCACGTGACGGCCATGCCTGAACCACCTGCCGAGCACGGCGGAACCACCTGCCGGACACGCCAAAATCACCTGCGGGCTACGCCAGAACCACTTGGACGACTCTCCGAAATGACCTGCCGGGCATGTTGGAACCACCTCTCAGACGTGCCAGAAGCACGTGGCGGACAGTCCGGAATCACCTGTTGGGCATACGCAACCACCTCAGAGACGTACCAGAACCACGTGCCGTGCACGCCGGAACCACCTACCGGACAGACCGGAATCAACTTTTGGGCATGCCGGAACCACCAGTCAGATGTGCCAGAAACACGTGCCGGAGACGCCGGAAGCACCTGCCGATCACGTCGCAACCACCTGCTCAACTCGCCTGAACCACGTGCCGGACACGCCAAAATCACCTGCCCGCTACACCAGCACCACTTCGGGGACAAGCCGGAATCACGTGAGGGGCATGCCGGCACAGCCTCTCAGACTGAACCTCGTGCCGGACACCACAGAACCACCTGCCGGACAGACCGGAACCACCTGCCGGACACGCCGGAACCACCGGCTCGACCCGCCGGAACGACCGCTGGACATGCAAAATCACCTGCCGGCTACGCCGGAAACACTTGGCGAACACTCCGGAATCACCTGCCGGGCATGCAGGAACCACCTCTCAGATATGCCAGAACCACGTGCCAATGACCCCGGAAGCACCTGCCGAGCACGCCGGAACCACCTGCTCGACTCGCCAGAACCACCTGCCGGACACGCAAAAATCACCTGCCGGCTACGCCACAACCAGTTGGGGAACACTTCGGAATCACCTGCCGGGCTTGCTGGAACCACCTGCCGGTCATGCCAAAATCACCTGCCAACTACGCCAGTACCACTTGGCGGACACTGTGGAAACACCTGTCGGGCCGGCCGGAACCTCATCTCAGATGTGCCAGAACCATGTGCATGAGATGCTGGAACCACACCCCGAACAGACGGAAAACACCTGCCAGACCCGTCTGAACAACCTGCCGAGCACGCCGGAGCCACCTGCTCGACTCGCCGGAACCACCTACCTGACATGCCCAAATCGCCAGCCGGGTATGCCAGAACCACGTGGCGGACACTCCGGAATCATCTGCCGGACATGCCGGAACCAGCTCTCAGACACACCAGAACCACGTGCCGGAGACGCCGGAAGCACCTGCCGAGCATGCCAGAGCCACCTGCTCGACTCGCCAGAAACACCTGCCGGACACGCCAAAATCACCTGCCGGGTACGCCAGAACCACCTGGCGGACACTCCGAAACCACCTGTCGCGCATGCCGGAACCACCTCTCAGACGTGCCGGAAGCACGTGCCGGACACGCCGGAATCACCTACCCGACAGACCGGAACCACCTGCCGAGCACGCCGGAGCCACCTGTTCGACTCGCTGGAACCACCTGCCGGACAGGCCAATATCAACTGCTGGCTATGCCAGAACCACCTGGGGGACGGTCCGGAATCACCTGCCAGCCATGGCGGAACCACCTCTCAGACGTACCAGAACCACCTGCCGGAGAAGCTGGAAACACGTCCTGGACAGTCTGGAACCACCTGCCGGCCAAGCCTGAACCACCTGCCAAGCACAACGGAACAACCTGCCAGACACGCCAAAATCACCTGCGTGTTATGCCAGAACCACTTGGAGGACTCTCTGGGATGACCTGCCGGGCATGCCGGAACCACCTCTCAGACGTGCCAGAACCATGTGGCGGACAGTCCGGAATCACCTGTTGGGCATGCGCAACCACCTCTGAGACGTACCAGAACCACATGCCGTGCAGGCTGGAACCACCTACCGGACAGACCGGAATCACCTTTCGGGCATGCCGGAACCACCTGTCAGATGTGCCAGAAACACGTGCCGGAGACGCCGGAAGCACCTGCCAAGCACGTTGGAACCACCTGCTCAACTCGCCTGAACCACCTGCTGGACATGCCAAAATCACCTGCCGACTATGCCAGAACCACTTGGCGAACACTCCGGAATCACTTGCCGGGCATGCAGGAACCACCTCTCAGACATGCCAGAACCCCGTGCCAATGACCCCGGAAGCACCAGCCGAGCACGCCGGAACCACCTGCTCGACTCGCCAGAACCACCTGCCGATCACGCAAAAATCACCTGCCGGCTACGCCACAACCAGTTGGTGAACACTTTGGAATCACCTGCCAGGCTTGCTGGAACCACCTGCCAGTCATGCCAAAATCACCTGCCAACTACGCCAGAACCGCTTGGCGGACACTGCGGAAACACCTGTCGGGCCGGCTGGAACCACATCTCAGACGTGCCAGAAACGTGTTCATGAGATGCTGGAACCACACCCCGAACAGACGGATACCACCTGCCAGAACCGCCTGAACCACCTGCTGAGCACGCCGGAACCACCTGCTCGACTCACCGGTACCACCTCCCTGACACGCCAAAATCACCTGCTGGGTATGCCAGAACCACTGGGCGGACACTCCGGAATCATCTGCCGGACATGCCGGAACCAGCTCTCAGACACACCAGAACCAAGTGCCGGAGACGCCGGAAGCACCTGCCGAGCATGCCGGAGCCACCTGCTCGACTCGCCAGAAACACCTGCCGGACACGCCAAAATCACCTGCCGGGTATGCCAGAACCACCTGGCGGACACTACGGAATCACCTGCCGCGCATGCCGGAACCACCTCTCTGATGTGCCGGAAGCACGTGTCAGACACGCCGGAAACACCTACCGGACAGACCGGAACCACCTGCCAAGAACGCCGGAGCCACCTGTTCGACTCGCTGGAACCACCTGCCGGACAGGCCAATATCAACTGCTGGCTATGCCAGAACCACCTGGGGGACAGACTGGGATCACCTGCCAGCCATGGCGGAACCACCTCTCTGACGTACGAGAACCACCTGCCGGAGAAGCTGGAAACACGTCCTGGACAGACTGGAACCACGTGACGGCCATGCCTGAACCACCTGCCGAGCACGGCGGAACCACCTGCCGGACACGCCAAAATCACCTGCGGGCTACGCCAGAACCACTTGGACGACTCTCCGAAATGACCTGCCGGGCATGTTGGAACCACCTCTCAGACGTGCCAGAAGCACGTGGCGGACAGTCCGGAATCACCTGTTGGGCATACGTAACCACCTCTGAGACGTACCAGAACCACGTGCCGTGCACGCCGGAACCACCTACCGGACAGACCGGAATCAACGTTTGGGCATGCCGGAACCACCAGTCAGATGTGCCAGAAACACGTGCCGGAGACGCCGGAAGCACCTGCCAAGCACGTCGCAACCACCTGCTCAACTCGCCTGAACCACCTGCCGGACACGCCAAAATCACCTGCCCGCTACACCAGCACCACTTCGGGGACAAGCCAGAATCACGTGAGGGGCATGCCGGCACAGCCTCTCAGACTGAACCTCGTGCCGGACACCACAGAACCACCTGCCGGACAGACCGGAACCACCTGCCGGACACGCCGGAACCACCGGCTCGACCCGCCGGAACGACCGCTGGACATGCAAAATCACCTGCCGGCTACGCCGGAAACACTTGGCGAACACTCCGGAATCACCTGCCGGGCATGCCGGAACCACCTCTCAGATATGCCAGAACCACGTGCCAATGACCCCGGAAGCACCTGCCGAGCACGCCGCAACCACCTGCTCGACTCGCCAGAACCACCTTCCGGACACGCAAAAATCACCTGCCGGGTACGCCACAACCAGTTGGGGAACACTTCGGAATCACCTGCCGGGCTTGCTGGAGCCACCTGCCGGTCATGCCAAAATCACCTGCCAACTACGCCAGTACCACTTGGCGGACACTGTGGAAACACCTGTCGGGCCGGCCGGAACCACATCTCAGACGTGCCAGAACCATGTGCATGAGATGCTGGAACCACACCCCGAACAGACGGAAAACACCTGCCAGAACCGTCTGAACAACCTGCCGAGAACGCCGGAGCCACCTGCTCGACTCGCCGGAACCACCTACCTGACATGCCCAAATCACCAGCCGGGTATGCCAGAACCACTTGGCGGACACTCCGGAATCATCTGCCGGACATGCCGGAACCAGCTCTCAGACACACCAGAACCACGTGCCGGAGACGCCGGAAGCACCTGCCGAGCATGCCGGAGCCACCTGCTCGACTCGCCAGAAACACCTGCCGGACACTCCAAAATCACCTGCCGGGTACGCCAGAACCACCTGGAGGACACTCCGAAACCAACTGTCGCGCATGCCGGAACCACCTCTCAGACGTGCCGGAGACACGTGCCGGACACGCCGGAATCACCTACCGGACAGACCTTAACCACCTGCCGAGCACGCCGGAGCCACCTGTTCGACTCGCTGGAACCACCTGCCGGACAGGCCAATATCAACTGCTGGCTATGCCAGAACCACCTGGGGGACGGTCCGGAATCACCTGCCAGCCATGGCGGAACCACCTCTCAGACGTACCAGAACCACCTCCCGGAGAAGCTGGAAACACGTCCTGGACAGTCTGGAACCACCTGCCGGCCAAGCCTGAACCACCTGCCCAGCACAACGGAACAACCTGCCAGACACGCCAAAATCACCTGCGTGTTATGCCAGAACCACTTGGAGGACTCTCTGGGATGACCTGCCGGGCATGCCGGAACCACCTCTCAGACGTGCCAGAACCATGTGGCGGACAGTCCGGAATCACCTGTTGGGCATGCGCAACCACCTCTGAGACGTACCAGAACCACATGCCGTGCAGGCTGGAACCACCTACCGGACAGACCGGAATCACCTTTCGGGCATGCCGGAACCACCTGTCAGATGTGCCAGAAACACGTGCCGGAGACGCCGGAAGCACCTGCCAAGCACGTTGGAACCACCTGCTCAACTCGCCTGAACCACCTGCCGGACATGCCAAAATCACCTGCCGACTATGCCAGAACCACTTGGCGAACACTCCGGAATCACTTGCCGGGCATGCAGGAACCACCTCTCAGACATGCCAGAACCCCGTGCCAATGACCCCGGAAGCACCAGCCGAGCACGCCGGAACCACCTGCTCGACTCGCCAGAACCACCTGCCGATCACGCAAAAATCACCTGCCGGCTACGCCACAACCAGTTGGTGAACACTTTGGAATCACCTGCCAGGCTTGCTGGAACCACCTGCCAGTCATGCCAAAATCACCTGCCAACTACGCCAGAACCGCTTGGCGGACACTGCGGAAACACCTGTCGGGCCGGCTGGAACCACATCTCAGACGTGCCAGAAACGTGTTCATGAGATGCTGGAACCACACCCCGAACAGACGGATACCACCTGCCAGAACCGCCTGAACCACCTGCTGAGCACGCCGGAACCACCTGCTCGACTCACCGGTACCACCTCCCTGACACGCCAAAATCACCTGCTGGGTATGCCAGAACCACTTGGCGGACACTCCGGAATCATCTGCCGGACATGCCGGAACCAGCTCTCAGACACACCAGAACCAAGTGCCGGAGACGCCGGAAGCACCTGCCGAGCATGCCGGAGCCACGTGCTCGACTCGCCAGAAACACATGCCGGACACGCCAAAATCACCTGCCGGGTATGGCAGAACCACCAGGCGGACACTACGGAATCACCTGCCGCGCATGCCGGAACCACCTCTCAGACGTGCCGGAAGCACGTGCCAGACACGCCGCAAACACCTACCGGACAGACCGGAACCAGCTGCCAAGAACGCCGGAGCCACCTGTTCGACTCGCTGGAACCACCTGTCGGACAGGCCAATATCAACTGCTGGCTATGCCAGAACCACCTGGGGGACAGTCCGGGATCACCTGCCAGCCATGGCGGAACCACCTCTCAGACGTACCAGAACCACCTGCCCGAGAAGCTGGAAACACGTCCTGGACAGACTGGAACCACGTGACGGCCATGCCTGAACCACCTGCCGAGCATGGCGGAACCACCTGCCGGACACGCCAAAATCACCTGCGGGCTACGCCAGAACCACTTGGACGACTCTCCGAAATGACCTGCCGGGCATGTTGGAACCACCTCTCAAACGTGCCAGAAGCACGTGGCGGACAGTCCGGAATCACCTGTTGGGCATACGCAACCACCTCAGAGACGTACCAGAACCACGTGCCGTGCACGCCGGAACCACCTACCGGACAGACCGGAATCAACTTTTGGGCATGCCGGAACCACCAGTCAGATGTGCCAGAAACACGTGCCGGAGACGCCGGAAGCACCTGCCGATCACGTCGCAACCACCTGCTCAACTCGCCTGAACCACGTGCCGGACACGCCAAAATCACCTGCCCGCTACACCAGCACCACTTCGGGGACAAGCCGGAATCACGTGAGGGGCATGCCGGCACAGCCTCTCAGACTGAACCTCGTGCCGGACACCACAGAACCACCTGCCGGACAGACCGGAACCACCTGCCGGACACGCCGGAACCACCGGCTCGACCCGCCGGAACGACCGCTGGACATGCAAAATCACCTGCCGGCTACGCCGGAAACACTTGGCGAACACTCCGGAATCACCTGCCGGGCATGCCGGAACCACCTCTCAGATATGCCAGAACCACGTGCCAATGACCCCGGAAGCACCTGCCGAGCACGCCGGAACCACCTGCTCGACTCGCCAGAACCACCTGCCGGACACGCAAAAATCACCTGCCGGCTACGCCACAACCAGTTGGGGAACACTTCGGAATCACCTGCCGGGCTTGCTGGAACCACCTGCCGGTCATGCCAAAATCACCTGCCAACTACGCCAGTACCACTTGGCGGACACTGTGGAAACACCTGTCGGGCCGGCCGGAACCACATCTCAGACGTGCCAGAACCATGTGCATGAGATGCTGGAACCACACCCCGAACAGACGGAAAACACCTGCCAGACCCATCTGAACAACCTGCCGAGCACGCCGGAGCCACCTGCTCGACTCGCCGGAACCACCTACCTGACATGCCCAAATCACCAGCCGGGTATGCCAGAACCACTTGGCGGACACTCCGGAATCATCTGCCGGACATGCCGGAACCAGCTCTCAGACACACCAGAACCACGTGCCGGAGACGCCGGAAGCACCTGCCGAGCATGCCGGAGCCACCTGCTCGACTCGCCAGAAACACCTGCCGGACACTCCAAAATCACCTGCCGGGTACGCCAGAACCACCTGGAGGACACTCCGAAACCACCTCTCGCGCATGCCGGAACCACCTCTCAGACGTGCCGGAGACACGTGCCGGACACGGCGGAATCACCTACCGGACAGACCGGAACCACCTGCCGAGCACGCCGGAGCCACCTGTTCGACTCCCTGGAACCACCTGCCGGACAGGCCAATATCAACTGCTGGCTATGCCAGAACCACCTGGGGGACGGTCCGGAATCACCTGCCAGCCATGGCGGAACCACCTCTCAGACGTACCAGAACCACCTGCCGGAGAAGCTGGAAACACGTCCTGGACAGTCTGGAACCACCTGCCGGCCAAGCCTGAACCACCTGCCCAGCACAACGGAACAACCTGCCAGACACGCCAAAATCACCTGCGTGTTATGCCAGAACCACTTGGAGGACTCTCTGGGATGACCTGCCGGGCATGCCGGAACCACCTCTCAGACGTGCCAGAACCATGTGGCGGACAGTCCGGAATCACCTGTTGGGCATGCGCAACCACCTCTGAGACGTACCAGAACCACATGCCGTGCAGGCTGGAACCACCTACCGGACAGACGGGAATCACCTTTCGGGCATGCCGGAACCACCTGTCAGATGTGCCAGAAACAGGTGCCGGAGACGCCGGAAGCACCTGCCAAGCACGTTGGAACCACCTGCTCAACTCGCCTGAACCACCTGCCGGACATGCCAAAATCACCTGCCGACTATGCCAGAACCACTTGGCGAAAACTCCGGAATCACTTGCCGGGCATGCAGGAACCACCTCTCAGACATGCCAGAACCCCGTGCCAATGACCCCGGAAGCACCAGCCGAGCACGCCGGAACCAGCTGCTCGACTCGCCAGAACCACCTGCCGATCACACAAAAATCACCTGCCGGCTACGCCACAACCAGTTGGCGAACACTTTGGAATCACCTGCCAGGCTTGCTGGAACCACCTGCCAGTCATGCCAAAATCACCTGCCAACTACGCCAGAACCGCTTGGCGGACACTGCGGAAACACCTGTCGGGCCGGCTGGAACCACATCTCAGACGTGCCAGAAACGTGTTCATGAGATGCTGGAACCACACCCCGAACAGACGGATACCACCTGCCAGAACCGCCTGAACCACCTGCTGAGCACGCCGGAACCACCTGCTCGACTCACCGGTACCACCTCCCTGACACGCCAAAATCACCTGCTGGGTATGCCAGAACCACTTGGCGGACACTCCGGAATCATCTGCCGGACATGCCGGAACCAGCTCTCAGACACACCAGAACCAAGTGCCGGAGACGCCGGAAGCACCTGCCGAGCATGCCGGAGCCACCTGCTCGACTCGCCAGAAACACCTGCCGGACACGCCAAAATCACCTGCCGGGTATGCCAGAACCACCTGGCGGACACTACGGAATCACCTGCCGCGCATGCCGGAACCACCTCTCTGATGTGCCGGAAGCACGTGTCAGACACGCCGGAAACACCTACCGGACAGACCGGAACCACCTGCCAAGAACGCCGGAGCCACCTGTTCGACTCGCTGGAACCACCTGCCGGACAGGCCAATATCAACTGCTGGCTATGCCAGAACCACCTGGGGGACAGACTGGGATCACCTGCCAGCCATGGCGGAACCACCTCTCTGACGTACGAGAACCACCTGCCGGAGAAGCTGGAAACACGTCCTGGACAGACTGGAACCACGTGACGGCCATGCCTGAACCACCTGCCGAGCACGGCGGAACCACCTGCCGGACACGCCAAAATCACCTGCGGGCTACGCCAGAACCACTTGGACGACTCTCCGAAATGACCTGCCGGGCATGTTGGAACCACCTCTCAGACGTGCCAGAAGCACGTGGCGGACAGTCCGGAATCACCTGTTGGGCATACGCAACCACCTCAGAGACGTACCAGAACCACGTGCCGTGCACGCCGGAACCACCTACCGGACAGACCGGAATCAACTTTTGGGCATGCCGGAACCACCAGTCAGATGTGCCAGAAACACGTGCCGGAGACGCCGGAAGCACCTGCCGATCACGTCGCAACCACCTGCTCAACTCGCCTGAACCACGTGCCGGACACGCCAAAATCACCTGCCCGCTACACCAGCACCACTTCGGGGACAAGCCTGAATCACGTGAGGGGCATGCCGGCACAGCCTCTCAGACTGAACCTCGTGCCGGACACCACAGAACCACCTGCCGGACAGACCGGAACCACCTGCCGGACACGCCGGAACCACCGGCTCGACCCGCCGGAACGACCGCTGGACATGCAAAATCACCTGCCGGCTACGCCGGAAACACTTGGCGAACACTCCGGAATCACCTGCCGGGCATGCAGGAACCACCTCTCAGATATGCCAGAACCACGTGCCAATGACCCCGGAAGCACCTGCCGAGCACGCCGGAACCACCTGCTCGACTCGCCAGAACCACCTGCCGGACACGCAAAAATCACCTGCCGGCTACGCCACAACCAGTTGGGGAACACTTCGGAATCACCTGCCGGGCTTGCTGGAACCACCTGCCGGTCATGCCAAAATCACCTGCCAACTACGCCAGTACCACTTGGCGGACACTGTGGAAACACCTGTCGGGCCGGCCGGAACCTCATCTCAGATGTGCCAGAACCATGTGCATGAGATGCTGGAACCACACCCCGAACAGACGGAAAACACCTGCCAGACCCGTCTGAACAACCTGCCGAGCACGCCGGAGCCACCTGCTCGACTCGCCGGAACCACCTACCTGACATGCCCAAATCACCAGCCGGGTATGCCAGAACCACTTGGCGGACACTCCGGAATCATCTGCCGGACATGCCGGAACCAGCTCTCAGACACACCAGAACCACGTGCCGGAGACGCCGGAAGCACCTGCCGAGCATGCCGGAGCCACCTGCTCGACTCGCCAGAAACACCTGCCGGACACTCCAAAATCACCTGCCGGGTACGCCAGAACCACCTGGTGGACACTCCGAAACCACCTGTCGCGCATGCCGGAACCACCTCTCAGACGTGCCGGAGACACGTGCCGGACACGGCGGAATCACCTACCGGACAGACCGGAACCACCTGCCGAGCACGCCGGAGCCACCTGTTCGACTCCCTGGAACCACATGCCGGACAGGCCAATATCAACTGCTGGCTATGCCAGAACCACCTGGGGGACGGTCCGGAATCACCTGCCAGCCATGGCGGAACCACCTCTCAGACGTACCAGAACCACCTGCCGGAGAAGCTGGAAACACGTCCTGGACAGTCTGGAACCACCTGCCGGCCAAGCCTGAACCACCTGCCCAGCACAACGGAACAACCTGCCAGACACGCCAAAATCACCTGCGTGTTATGCCAGAACCACTTGGAGGACTCTCTGGGATGACCTGCCGGGCATGCCGGAACCACCTCTCAGACGTGCCAGAACCATGTGGCGGACAGTCCGGAATCACCTGTTGGGCATGCGCAACCACCTCTGAGACGTACCAGAACCACATGCCGTGCAGGCTGGAACCACCTACCGGACAGACGGGAATCACCTTTCGGGCATGCCGGAACCACCTGTCAGATGTGCCAGAAACACGTGCCGGAGACGCCGGAAGCACCTGCCAAGCACGTTGGAACCACCTGCTCAACTCGCCTGAACCACCTGCCGGACATGCCAAAATCACCTGCCGACTATGCCAGAACCACTTGGCGAAAACTCCGGAATCACTTGCCGGGCATGCAGGAACCACCTCTCAGACATGCCAGAACCCCGTGCCAATGACCCCGGAAGCACCAGCCGAGCACGCCGGAACCAGCTGCTCGACTCGCCAGAACCACCTGCCGATCACACAAAAATCACCTGCCGGCTACGCCACAACCAGTTGGCGAACACTTTGGAATCACCTGCCAGGCTTGCTGGAACCACCTGCCAGTCATGCCAAAATCACCTGCCAACTACGCCAGAACCGCTTGGCGGACACTGCGGAAACACCTGTCGGGCCGGCTGGAACCACATCTCAGACGTGCCAGAAACGTGTTCATGAGATGCTGGAACCACACCCCGAACAGACGGATACCACCTGCCAGAACCGCCTGAACCACCTGCTGAGCACGCCGGAACCACCTGCTCGACTCACCGGTACCACCTCCCTGACACGCCAAAATCACCTGCTGGGTATGCCAGAACCACTTGGCGGACACTCCGGAATCATCTGCCGGACATGCCGGAACCAGCTCTCAGACACACCAGAACCAAGTGCCGGAGACGCCGGAAGCACCTGCCGAGCATGCCGGAGCCACCTGCTCGACTCGCCAGAAACACCTGCCGGACACGCCAAAATCACCTGCCGGGTATGCCAGAACCACCTGGCGGACACTACGGAATCACCTGCCGCGCATGCCGGAACCACCTCTCTGATGTGCCGGAAGCACGTGTCAGACACGCCGGAAACACCTACCGGACAGACCGGAACCACCTGCCAAGAACGCCGGAGCCACCTGTTCGACTCGCTGGAACCACCTGCCGGACAGGCCAATATCAACTGCTGGCTATGCCAGAACCACCTGGGGGACAGACTGGGATCACCTGCCAGCCATGGCGGAACCACCTCTCTGACGTACGAGAACCACCTGCCGGAGAAGCTGGAAACACGTCCTGGACAGACTGGAACCACGTGACGGCCATGCCTGAACCACCTGCCGAGCACGGCGGAACCACCTGCCGGACACGCCAAAATCACCTGCGGGCTACGCCAGAACCACTTGGACGACTCTCCGAAATGACCTGCCGGGCATGTTGGAACCACCTCTCAGACGTGCCAGAAGCACGTGGCGGACAGTCCGGAATCACCTGTTGGGCATACGCAACCACCTCAGAGACGTACCAGAACCACGTGCCGTGCACGCCGGAACCACCTACCGGACAGACCGGAATCAACTTTTGGGCATGCCGGAACCACCAGTCAGATGTGCCAGAAACACGTGCCGGAGACGCCGGAAGCACCTGCCGATCACGTCGCAACCACCTGCTCAACTCGCCTGAACCACGTGCCGGACACGCCAAAATCACCTGCCCGCTACACCAGCACCACTTCGGGGACAAGCCGGAATCACGTGAGGGGCATGCCGGCACAGCCTCTCAGACTGAACCTCGTGCCGGACACCACAGAACCACCTGCCGGACAGACCGGAACCACCTGCCGGACACGCCGGAACCACCGGCTCGACCCGCCGGAACGACCGCTGGACATGCAAAATCACCTGCCGGCTACGCCGGAAACACTTGGCGAACACTCCGGAATCACCTGCCGGGCATGCAGGAACCACCTCTCAGATATGCCAGAACCACGTGCCAATGACCCCGGAAGCACCTGCCGAGCACGCCGGAACCACCTGCTCGACTCGCCAGAACCACCTGCTGGACACGCAAAAATCACCTGCCGGCTACGCCACAACCAGTTGGGGAACACTTCGGAATCACCTGCCGGGCTTGCTGGAACCACCTGCCGGTCATGCCAAAATCACCTGCCAACTACGCCAGTACCACTTGGCGGACACTGTGGAAACACCTGTCGGGCCGGCCGGAACCTCATCTCAGATGTGCCAGAACCATGTGCATGAGATGCTGGAACCACACCCCGAACAGACGGAAAACACCTGCCAGACCCGTCTGAACAACCTGCCGAGCACGCCGGAGCCACCTGCTCGACTCGCCGGAACCACCTACCTGACATGCCCAAATCGCCAGCCGGGTATGCCAGAACCACGTGGCGGACACTCCGGAATCATCTGCCGGACATGCCGGAACCAGCTCTCAGACACACCAGAACCACGTGCCGGAGACGCCGGAAGCACCTGCCGAGCATGCCGGAGCCACCTGCTCGACTCGCCAGAAACACCTGCCGGACACGCCAAAATCACCTGCCGGGTACGCCAGAACCACCTGGCGGACACTCCGAAACCACCTGTCGCGCATGCCGGAACCACCTCTCAGACGTGCCGGAAGCACGTGCCGGACACGCCGGAATCACCTACCCGACAGACCGGAACCACCTGCCGAGCACGCCGGAGCCACCTGTTCGACTCGCTGGAACCACCTGCCGGACAGGCCAATATCAACTGCTGGCTATGCCAGAACCACCTGGGGGACGGTCCGGAATCACCTGCCAGCCATGGCGGAACCACCTCTCAGACGTACCAGAACCACCTGCCGGAGAAGCTGGAAACACGTCCTGGACAGTCTGGAACCACCTGCCGGCCAAGCCTGAACCACCTGCCAAGCACAACGGAACAACCTGCCAGACACGCCAAAATCACCTGCGTGTTATGCCAGAACCACTTGGAGGACTCTCTGGGATGACCTGCCGGGCATGCCGGAACCACCTCTCAGACGTGCCAGAACCATGTGGCGGACAGTCCGGAATCACCTGTTGGGCATGCGCAACCACCTCTGAGACGTACCAGAACCACATGCCGTGCAGGCTGGAACCACCTACCGGACAGACGGGAATCACCTTTCGGGCATGCCGGAACCACCTGTCAGATGTGCCAGAAACACGTGCCGGAGACGCCGGAAGCACCTGCCAAGCACGTTGGAACCACCTGCTCAACTCGCCTGAACCACCTGCTGGACATGCCAAAATCACCTGCCGACTATGCCAGAACCACTTGGCGAACACTCCGGAATCACTTGCCGGGCATGCAGGAACCACCTCTCAGACATGCCAGAACCCCGTGCCAATGACCCCGGAAGCACCAGCCGAGCACGCCGGAACCACCTGCTCGACTCGCCAGAACCACCTGCCGATCACGCAAAAATCACCTGCCGGCTACGCCACAACCAGTTGGTGAACACTTTGGAATCACCTGCCAGGCTTGCTGGAACCACCTGCCAGTCATGCCAAAATCACCTGCCAACTACGCCAGAACCGCTTGGCGGACACTGCGGAAACACCTGTCGGGCCGGCTGGAACCACATCTCAGACGTGCCAGAAACGTGTTCATGAGATGCTGGAACCACACCCCGAACAGACGGATACCACCTGCCAGAACCGCCTGAACCACCTGCTGAGCACGCCGGAACCACCTGCTCGACTCACCGGTACCACCTCCCTGACACGCCAAAATCACCTGCTGGGTATGCCAGAACCACTTGGCGGACACTCCGGAATCATCTGCCGGACATGCCGGAACCAGCTCTCAGACACACCAGAACCAAGTGCCGGAGACGCCGGAAGCACCTGCCGAGCATGCCGGAGCCACCAGCTCGACTCGCCAGAAACACCTGCTGGACACGCCAAAATCACCTGCCGGGTATGCCAGAACCACCTGGCGGACACTACGGAATCACCTGCCGCGCATGCCGGAACCACCTCTCAGACGTGCCGGAAGCACGTGCCAGACACGCCGGAAACACCTACCGGACAGACCGGAACCAGCTGCCAAGAACGCCGGAGCCACCTGTTCGACTCGCTGGAACCACCTGCCGGACAGGCCAATATCAACTGCTGGCTTAGCCAGAACCACCTGGGGGACAGTCCGGGATCACCTGCCAGCCATGGCGGAACCACCTCTCAGACGTACCAGAACCACCTGCCGGAGAAGCTGGAAACACGTCCTGGACAGACTGGAACCACGTGACGGCCATGCCTGAACCACCTGCCGAGCACGGCGGAACCACCTGCCGGACACGCCAAAATCACCTGCGGGCTACGCCAGAACCACTTGGACGACTATCTGAAATGACCTGCCGGGCATGTTGGAACCACCTCTCAGACGTGCCAGAAGCACGTGGCGGACAGTCCGGAATCACCTGTTGGGCATACGCAACCATCTCTGACACGTACCAGAACCACGTGCCGTGCACGCCGGAACCACCTACCGGACAGACCGGAATCAACTTTTGGGCATGCCGGAACCACCAGTCAGATGTGCCAGAAACACGTGCCGGAGACGCCGGAAGCACCTGCCGATCACGTCGCAACCACCTGCTCAACTCGCCTGAACCACCTGCCGGACACGCCAAAATCACCTGCCCGCTACACCAGCACCACTTCGGGGACTAGCCGGAATCACGTGAGGGGCATGCCGGCACAGCCTCTCAGACTGAACCTCGTGCGGGACACCACAGAACCACCTGCCGGACAGACCGGAACCACCTGCCGGACACGCCGGAACCACCGGCTCGACCCGCCGGAACGACCGCTGGACATGCAAAATCACCTGCCGGCTACGCCGGAAACACTTGGCGAACACTCCGGAATCACCTGCCGGGCATGCAGGAACCACCTCTCAGATATGCCAGAACCACGTGCCAATGACCCCGGAAGCACCTGCCGAGCACGCCGGAACCACCTGCTCGACTCGCCAGAACCACCTGCCGGACACGCAAAAATCACCTGCCGGCTACGCCACAACCAGTTGGGGAACACTTCGGAATCACCTGCCGGGCTTGCTGGAACCACCTGCCGGTCATGCCAAAATCACCTGCCAACTACGCCAGTACCACTTGGCGGACACTGTGGAAACACCTGTCGGGCCGGCCGGAACCTCATCTCAGATGTGCCAGAACCATGTGCATGAGATGCTGGAACCACACCCCGAACAGACGGAAAACACCTGCCAGACCCGTCTGAACAACCTGCCGAGCACGCCGGAGCCACCTGCTCGACTCGCCGGAACCACCTACCTGACATGCCCAAATCACCAGCCGGGTATGCCAGAACCACTTGGCGGACACTCCGGAATCATCTGCCGGACATGCCGGAACCAGCTCTCAGACACACCAGAACCACGTGCCGGAGACGCCGGAAGCACCTGCCGAGCATGCCGGAGCCACCTGCTCGACTCGCCAGAAACACCTGCCGGACACTCCAAAATCACCTGCCGGGTACGCCAGAACCACCTGGTGGACACTCCGAAACCACCTGTCGCGCATGCCGGAACCACCTCTCAGACGTGCCGGAGACACGTGCCGGACACGGCGGAATCACCTACCGGACAGACCGGAACCACCTGCCGAGCACGCCGGAGCCACCTGTTCGACTCCCTGGAACCACATGCCGGACAGGCCAATATCAACTGCTGGCTATGCCAGAACCACCTGGGGGACGGTCCGGAATCACCTGCCAGCCATGGCGGAACCACCTCTCAGACGTACCAGAACCACCTGCCGGAGAAGCTGGAAACACGTCCTGGACAGTCTGGAACCACCTGCCGGCCAAGCCTGAACCACCTGCCCAGCACAACGGAACAACCTGCCAGACACGCCAAAATCACCTGCGTGTTATGCCAGAACCACTTGGAGGACTCTCTGGGATGACCTGCCGGGCATGCCGGAACCACCTCTCAGACGTGCCAGAACCATGTGGCGGACAGTCCGGAATCACCTGTTGGGCATGCGCAACCACCTCTGAGACGTACCAGAACCACATGCCGTGCAGGCTGGAACCACCTACCGGACAGACGGGAATCACCTTTCGGGCATGCCGGAACCACCTGTCAGATGTGCCAGAAACACGTGCCGGAGACGCCGGAAGCACCTGCCAAGCACGTTGGAACCACCTGCTCAACTCGCCTGAACCACCTGCCGGACATGCCAAAATCACCTGCCGACTATGCCAGAACCACTTGGCGAAAACTCCGGAATCACTTGCCGGGCATGCAGGAACCACCTCTCAGACATGCCAGAACCCCGTGCCAATGACCCCGGAAGCACCAGCCGAGCACGCCGGAACCAGCTGCTCGACTCGCCAGAACCACCTGCCGATCACACAAAAATCACCTGCCGGCTACGCCACAACCAGTTGGCGAACACTTTGGAATCACCTGCCAGGCTTGCTGGAACCACCTGCCAGTCATGCCAAAATCACCTGCCAACTACGCCAGAACCGCTTGGCGGACACTGCGGAAACACCTGTCGGGCCGGCTGGAACCACATCTCAGACGTGCCAGAAACGTGTTCATGAGATGCTGGAACCACACCCCGAACAGACGGATACCACCTGCCAGAACCGCCTGAACCACCTGCTGAGCACGCCGGAACCACCTGCTCGACTCACCGGTACCACCTCCCTGACACGCCAAAATCACCTGCTGGGTATGCCAGAACCACTTGGCGGACACTCCGGAATCATCTGCCGGACATGCCGGAACCAGCTCTCAGACACACCAGAACCAAGTGCCGGAGACGCCGGAAGCACCTGCCGAGCATGCCGGAGCCACCTGCTCGACTCGCCAGAAACACCTGCCGGACACGCCAAAATCACCTGCCGGGTATGCCAGAACCACCTGGCGGACACTACGGAATCACCTGCCGCGCATGCCGGAACCACCTCTCTGATGTGCCGGAAGCACGTGTCAGACACGCCGGAAACACCTACCGGACAGACCGGAACCACCTGCCAAGAACGCCGGAGCCACCTGTTCGACTCGCTGGAACCACCTGCCGGACAGGCCAATATCAACTGCTGGCTATGCCAGAACCACCTGGGGGACAGACTGGGATCACCTGCCAGCCATGGCGGAACCACCTCTCTGACGTACGAGAACCACCTGCCGGAGAAGCTGGAAACACGTCCTGGACAGACTGGAACCACGTGACGGCCATGCCTGAACCACCTGCCGAGCACGGCGGAACCACCTGCCGGACACGCCAAAATCACCTGCGGGCTACGCCAGAACCACTTGGACGACTCTCCGAAATGACCTGCCGGGCATGTTGGAACCACCTCTCAGACGTGCCAGAAGCACGTGGCGGACAGTCCGGAATCACCTGTTGGGCATACGCAACCACCTCAGAGACGTACCAGAACCACGTGCCGTGCACGCCGGAACCACCTACCGGACAGACCGGAATCAACTTTTGGGCATGCCGGAACCACCAGTCAGATGTGCCAGAAACACGTGCCGGAGACGCCGGAAGCACCTGCCGATCACGTCGCAACCACCTGCTCAACTCGCCTGAACCACGTGCCGGACACGCCAAAATCACCTGCCCGCTACACCAGCACCACTTCGGGGACAAGCCGGAATCACGTGAGGGGCATGCCGGCACAGCCTCTCAGACTGAACCTCGTGCCGGACACCACAGAACCACCTGCCGGACAGACCGGAACCACCTGCCGGACACGCCGGAACCACCGGCTCGACCCGCCGGAACGACCGCTGGACATGCAAAATCACCTGCCGGCTACGCCGGAAACACTTGGCGAACACTCCGGAATCACCTGCCGGGCATGCAGGAACCACCTCTCAGATATGCCAGAACCACGTGCCAATGACCCCGGAAGCACCTGCCGAGCACGCCGGAACCACCTGCTCGACTCGCCAGAACCACCTGCCGGACACGCAAAAATCACCTGCCGGCTACGCCACAACCAGTTGGGGAACACTTCGGAATCACCTGCCGGGCTTGCTGGAACCACCTGCCGGTCATGCCAAAATCACCTGCCAACTACGCCAGTACCACTTGGCGGACACTGTGGAAACACCTGTCGGGCCGGCCGGAACCTCATCTCAGATGTGCCAGAACCATGTGCATGAGATGCTGGAACCACACCCCGAACAGACGGAAAACACCTGCCAGACCCGTCTGAACAACCTGCCGAGCACGCCGGAGCCACCTGCTCGACTCGCCGGAACCACCTACCTGACATGCCCAAATCGCCAGCCGGGTATGCCAGAACCACGTGGCGGACACTCCGGAATCATCTGCCGGACATGCCGGAACCAGCTCTCAGACACACCAGAACCACGTGCCGGAGACGCCGGAAGCACCTGCCGAGCATGCCGGAGCCACCTGCTCGACTCGCCAGAAACACCTGCCGGACACGCCAAAATCACCTGCCGGGTACGCCAGAACCACCTGGCGGACACTCCGAAACCACCTGTCGCGCATGCCGGAACCACCTCTCAGACGTGCCGGAAGCACGTGCCGGACACGCCGGAATCACCTACCCGACAGACCGGAACCACCTGCCGAGCACGCCGGAGCCACCTGTTCGACTCGCTGGAACCACCTGCCGGACAGGCCAATATCAACTGCTGGCTATGCCAGAACCACCTGGGGGACGGTCCGGAATCACCTGCCAGCCATGGCGGAACCACCTCTCAGACGTACCAGAACCACCTGCCGGAGAAGCTGGAAACACGTCCTGGACAGTCTGGAACCACCCGCCGGCCAAGCCTGAACCACCTGCCAAGCACAACGGAACAACCTGCCAGACACGCCAAAATCACCTGCGTGTTATGCCAGAACCACTTGGAGGACTCTCTGGGATGACCTGCCGGGCATGCCGGAACCACCTCTCAGACGTGCCAGAACCATGTGGCGGACAGTCCGGAATCACCTGTTGGGCATGCGCAACCACCTCTGAGACGTACCAGAACCACATGCCGTGCAGGCTGGAACCACCTACCGGACAGACGGGAATCACCTTTCGGGCATGCCGGAACCACCTGTCAGATGTGCCAGAAACACGTGCCGGAGACGCCGGAAGCACCTGCCAAGCACGTTGGAACCACCTGCTCAACTCGCCTGAACCACCTGCTGGACATGCCAAAATCACCTGCCGACTATGCCAGAACCACTTGGCGAACACTCCGGAATCACTTGCCGGGCATGCAGGAACCACCTCTCAGACATGCCAGAACCCCGTGCCAATGACCCCGGAAGCACCAGCCGAGCACGCCGGAACCACCTGCTCGACTCGCCAGAACCACCTGCCGATCACGCAAAAATCACCTGCCGGCTACGCCACAACCAGTTGGTGAACACTTTGGAATCACCTGCCAGGCTTGCTGGAACCACCTGCCAGTCATGCCAAAATCACCTGCCAACTACGCCAGAACCGCTTGGCGGACACTGCGGAAACACCTGTCGGGCCGGCTGGAACCACATCTCAGACGTGCCAGAAACGTGTTCATGAGATGCTGGAACCACACCCCGAACAGACGGATACCACCTGCCAGAACCGCCTGAACCACCTGCTGAGCACGCCGGAACCACCTGCTCGACTCACCGGTACCACCTCCCTGACACGCCAAAATCACCTGCTGGGTATGCCAGAACCACTTGGCGGACACTCCGGAATCATCTGCCGGACATGCCGGAACCAGCTCTCAGACACACCAGAACCAAGTGCCGGAGACGCCGGAAGCACCTGCCGAGCATGCCGGAGCCACCAGCTCGACTCGCCAGAAACACCTGCTGGACACGCCAAAATCACCTGCCGGGTATGCCAGAACCACCTGGCGGACACTACGGAATCACCTGCCGCGCATGCCGGAACCACCTCTCAGACGTGCCGGAAGCACGTGCCAGACACGCCGGAAACACCTACCGGACAGACCGGAACCAGCTGCCAAGAACGCCGGAGCCACCTGTTCGACTCGCTGGAACCACCTGCCGGACAGGCCAATATCAACTGCTGGCTTAGCCAGAACCACCTGGGGGACAGTCCGGGATCACCTGCCAGCCATGGCGGAACCACCTCTCAGACGTACCAGAACCACCTGCCGGAGAAGCTGGAAACACGTCCTGGACAGACTGGAACCACGTGACGGCCATGCCTGAACCACCTGCCGAGCACGGCGGAACCACCTGCCGGACACGCCAAAATCACCTGCGGGCTACGCCAGAACCACTTGGACGACTATCTGAAATGACCTGCCGGGCATGTTGGAACCACCTCTCAGACGTGCCAGAAGCACGTGGCGGACAGTCCGGAATCACCTGTTGGGCATACGCAACCATCTCTGACACGTACCAGAACCACGTGCCGTGCACGCCGGAACCACCTACCGGACAGACCGGAATCAACTTTTGGGCATGCCGGAACCACCAGTCAGATGTGCCAGAAACACGTGCCGGAGACGCCGGAAGCACCTGCCGATCACGTCGCAACCACCTGCTCAACTCGCCTGAACCACCTGCCGGACACGCCAAAATCACCTGCCCGCTACACCAGCACCACTTCGGGGACTAGCCGGAATCACGTGAGGGGCATGCCGGCACAGCCTCTCAGACTGAACCTCGTGCGGGACACCACAGAACCACCTGCCGGACAGACCGGAACCACCTGCCGGACACGCCGGAACCACCGGCTCGACCCGACGGAACGACCGCTGGACATGCAAAATCACCTGCCGGCTACGCCGGAAAAACTTGGCGAACACTCTGCAAGCACCTGCCGAGCACGCCAAAACCACCTGCTCGACTCGCCAGAACCACCTGCCGGACACGCAAAAATCACCTGCCGGCTACGCCACAACCTGTTGGGGAACACTTCGGAATCACCTGCCGGGCTTGCTGGAAACACCTGCCGGTCATGCCAAAATCACCTGCCAACTACGCCTGTACCACTTGGCGGACACTGTGGAAACACCTGTCGGGCCGGCCGGAACCACATCTCAGACGTGCCAGAACCATGTGCATGAGATGCTGGAACCACACCCCGAACAGACGGAAAACACCTGCCAGACCCGTCTGAACAACCTGCCGAGCACGCCGGAGCCACCTGCTCGACTCGCCGGAACCACCTACCTGACATGCCCAAATCACCAGCCGGGTATGCCAGAACCACGTGGCGGACACTCCGGAATCATCTGCCGGACATGCCGGAACCAGCTCTCAGACACACCAGAACCACGTGCCGGAGACGCCGGAAGCACCTGCCGAGCATGCCGGAGCCACCTGCTCGACTCGCCAGAAACACCTGCCGGACACGCCAAAATCACCTACCGGCTGCGCCAGAACAACCAGGCAGACACTCCGAAATCACCTGTCGCGCATGCCGGAACCACCTCTCAGACGTGCCGGAAGCACGTGCCGGACACGCCGGAATCACCTACCGGACAGACCCGAACCAGCTGCCGAGCACGCCGGAGCCACCTGTTCGACTCGCTTGAACCACCTGCCGGACAGGCCAATATCAACTGCTGGCTATGCCAGAACCACCTGGGGGACGGTCCGGGATCACCTGCCAGCCATGGCGGAACCACCTCTCATACGTACCAGAACCACCTGCCGGAGAAGCTGGAAACACGTCCTGGACAGACTGGAACCACGTGACGGCCATGCCTGAACCACCTGCCGAGCACGGCGGAACCACCTGCCGGACACGCCAAAATCACCTGCGGGCTACGCCAGAACCACTTGGACGACTCTCCGATATGACCTGCCGGGCATGTTGGAACCACCTCTCAGACGTGCCAGAAGCACGTGGCGGAGAGTCCGGAATCACCTGTTGGGCATACGCAACCACCTCTGAGACGTACCAGAACCACGTGCCGTGCACGCCGGAACCACCTACCGGACAGACCGGAATCAACTCTTGGGCATGCCGGAACCACCAGTCAGATGTGCCAGAAACACGTGCCGGAGACGCCGGAAGCACCTGCCGAGCACGTCGCAACCACCTGC
The DNA here is from genome assembly GCF_041296265.1 of Equus caballus. Lineage (NCBI taxonomy): Eukaryota > Metazoa > Chordata > Mammalia > Perissodactyla > Equidae > Equus > Equus caballus. The sequence goes on from NC_091697.1 coordinate 5,002,979, forward strand.
TCAACTCGCCTGAACCACCTGCCGGACACGCCAAAATCACCTGCCCGCTACACCAGCACCACTTCGGGGACAAGCCGGAATCACGTGAGGGGCATGCCGGCACAGCCTCTCAGACTGAACCTCGTGCCGGACACCACAGAACCACCTGCCGGACAGACCGGAACCACCTGCCGGACACGCCGGAACCACCGGCTCGACCCGCGCGGAACGACCGCTGGACATGCAAAATGACCTGCCGGCTACGCCGGAAACACTTGGCGAACACTCCGGAATCACCTGCCGGGCATGCCGGAACCACCTCTCAGATATGCCAGAAGCACGTGCCAATGACCCCGGAAGCACCTGCCGAGCATGCCGGAGCCACCTGCTCGACTCGCCAGAAACACCTGCCGGACACGCCAAAATCACCTGCCGGGTACGCCAGAACCACCTGCAGGACACTCCGAAACCAACTGTCGCGCATGCCGGAACCACCTCTCAGACGTGCCGGAAGCACGTGCCGGACACGCCGGAATCACCTACCCGACAGACCGGAACCACCTGCCGAGCACGCCGGAGCCACCTGTTCGACTCGCTGGAACCACGTGCCGTACAGGCCAATATCAACTGCTGGCTATGCCAGAACCACCTGGGGGACGGTCCGGAATCACCTGCCAGCCATGGCGGAACCACCTCTCAGACGTACCAGAACCACCTGCCGGAGAAGCTGGAAACACGTCCTGGACAGTCTGGAACCACCTGCCGGCCAAGCCTGAACCACCTGCCAAGCACAACGGAACAACCTGCCAGACACGCCAAAATCACCTGCGTGTTATGCCAGAACCACTTGGAGGACTCTCTGGGATGACCTGCCGGGCATGCCGGAACCACCTCTCAGACGTGCCAGAACCATGTGGCGGACAGTCCGGAATCACCTGTTGGGCATGCGCAACCACCTCTGAGACGTACCAGAACCACATGCCGTGCAGGCTGGAACCACCTACCGGACAGACGGGAATCACCTTTCGGGCATGCCGGAACCACCTGTCAGATGTGCCAGAAACACGTGCCGGAGACGCCGGAAGCACCTGCCAAGCACGTTGGAACCACCTGCTCAACTCGCCTGAACCACCTGCCGGACATGCCAAAATCACCTGCCGACTATGCCAGAACCACTTGGCGAACACTCCGGAATCACTTGCCGGGCATGCAGGAACCACCTCTCAGACATGCCAGAACCCCGTGCCAATGACCCCGGAAGCACCAGCCGAGCACGCCGGAACCACCTGCTCGACTCGCCAGAACCACCTGCCGATCACGCAAAAATCACCTGCCGGCTACGCCACAACCAGTTGGTGAACACTTTGGAATCACCTGCCAGGCTTGCTGGAACCACCTGCCAGTCATGCCAAAATCACCTGCCAACTACGCCAGAACCGCTTGGCGGACACTGCGGAAACACCTGTCGGGCCGGCTGGAACCACATCTCAGACGTGCCAGAAACGTGTTCATGAGATGCTGGAACCACACCCCGAACAGACGGATACCACCTGCCAGAACCGCCTGAACCACCTGCTGAGCACGCCGGAACCACCTGCTCGACTCACCGGTACCACCTCCCTGACACGCCAAAATCACCTGCTGGGTATGCCAGAACCACTTGGCGGACACTCCGGAATCATCTGCCGGACATGCCGGAACCAGCTCTCAGACACACCAGAACCAAGTGCCGGAGACGCCGGAAGCACCTGCCGAGCATGCCGGAGCCACGTGCTCGACTCGCCAGAAACACCTGCCGGACACGCCAAAATCACCTGCCGGGTATGCCAGAACCACCTGGCGGACACTACGGAATCACCTGCCGCGCATGCCGGAACCACCTCTCTGATGTGCCGGAAGCACGTGCCAGACACGCCGGAAACACCTACCGGACAGACCGGAACCACCTGCCAAGAACGCCGGAGCCACCTGTTCGACTCGCTGGAACCACCTGCCGGACAGGCCAATATCAACTGCTGGCTATGCCAGAACCACCTGGGGGAGAGACTGGGATCACCTGCCAGCCATGGCGGAACCACCTCTCAGACGTACGAGAACCACCTGCCGGAGAAGCTGGAAACACGTCCTGGACAGACTGGAACCACGTGACGGCCATGCCTGAACCACCTGCCGAGCACGGCGGAACCACCTGCCGGACACGCCAAAATCACCTGCGGGCTACGCCAGAACCACTTGGACGACTCTCCGAAATGACCTGCCGGGCATGTTGGAACCACCTCTCAGACGTGCCAGAAGCACGTGGCGGACAGTCCGGAATCACCTGTTGGGCATACGTAACCACCTCTGAGACGTACCAGAACCACGTGCCGTGCACGCCGGAACCACCTACCGGACAGACCGGAATCAACGTTTGGGCATGCCGGAACCACCAGTCAGATGTGCCAGAAACACGTGCCGGAGACGCCGGAGGCACCTGCCAAGCACGTCGCCACCACCTGCTCAACTCGCCTGAACCACCTGCCGGACACGCCAAAATCACCTGCCCGCTACACCAGCACCACTTCAGGGACAAGCCAGAATCACGTGAGGGGCATGCCGGCACAGCCTCTCAGACTGAACCTCGTGCCGGACACCACAGAACCACCTGCCGGACAGACCGGAACCACCTGCCGGACACGCCGGAACCACCGGCTCGACCCGCCGGAACGACCGCTGGACATGCAAAATGACCTGCCGGCTACGCCGGAAACACTTGGCGAACACTCCGGAATCACCTGCCGGGCATGCCGGAACCACCTCTCAGATATGCCAGAACCACGTGCCAATGACCCCGGAAGCACCTGCCGAGCACGCCGCAACCACCTTCTCGACTCGCCAGAACCACCTTCCGGACACGCAAAAATCACCTGCCGGGTACGCCACAACCAGTTGGGGAACACTTCGGAATCACCTGCCGGGCTTGCTGGAACCACCTGCCGGTCATGCCAAAATCACCTGCCAACTACGCCAGTACCACTTGGCGGACACTGTGGAAACACCTGTCGGGCCGGCCGGAACCACATCTCAGACGTGCCAGTACGATGTGCATGAGATGCTGGAACCACACCCCGAACAGACGGAAAACACCTGCCAGAACCGTCTGAACAACCTGCCGAGCACGCCGGAGCCACCTGCTCGACTCGCCGGAACCACCTACCTGACATGCCCAAATCACCAGCCGGGTATGCCAGAACCACTTGGCGGACACTCCGGAATCATCTGCCGGACATGCCGGAACCAGCTCTCAGACACACCAGAACCACGTGCCGGAGACGCCGGAAGCACCTGCCGAGCATGCCGGAGCCACCTGCTCGACTCGCCAGAAACACCTGCCGGACACTCCAAAATCACCTGCCGGGTACGCCAGAACCACCTGGAGGACACTCCGAAACCAACTGTCGCGCATGCCGGAACCACCTCTCAGACGTGCCGGAAGCACGTGCCGGACACGCCGGAATCACCTACCGGACAGACCTTAACCACCTGCCGAGCACGCCGGAGCCACCTGTTCGACTCGCTGGAACCACCTGCCGGACAGGCCAATATCAACTGCTGGCTATGCCAGAACCACCTGGGGGACGGTCCGGAATCACCTGCCAGCCATGGCGGAACCACCTCTCAGACGTACCAGAACCACCTGCCGGAGAAGCTGGAAACACGTCCTGGACAGTCTGGAACCACCTGCCGGCCAAGCCTGAACCACCTGCCCAGCACAACGGAACAACCTGCCAGACACGCCAAAATCACCTGCGTGTTATGCCAGAACCACTTGGAGGACTCTCTGGGATGACCTGCCGGGCATGCCGGAACCACCTCTCAGACGTGCCAGAACCATGTGGCGGACAGTCCGGAATCACCTGTTGGGCATGCGCAACCACCTCTGAGACGTACCAGAACCACATGCCGTGCAGGCTGGAACCACCTACCGGACAGACGGGAATCACCTTTCGGGCATGCCGGAACCACCTGTCAGATGTGCCAGAAACACGTGCCGGAGACGCCGGAAGCACCTGCCAAGCACGTTGGAACCACCTGCTCAACTCGCCTGAACCACCTGCCGGACATGCCAAAATCACCTGCCGACTATGCCAGAACCACTTGGCGAACACTCCGGAATCACTTGCCGGGCATGCAGGAACCACCTCTCAGACATGCCAGAACCCCGTGCCAATGACCCCGGAAGCACCAGCCGAGCACGCCGGAACCACCTGCTCGACTCGCCAGAACCACCTGCCGATCACGCAAAAATCACCTGCCGGCTACGCCACAACCAGTTGGTGAACACTTTGGAATCACCTGCCAGGCTTGCTGGAACCACCTGCCAGTCATGCCAAAATCACCTGCCAACTACGCCAGAACCGCTTGGCGGACACTGCGGAAACACCTGTCGGGCCGGCTGGAACCACATCTCAGACGTGCCAGAAACGTGTTCATGAGATGCTGGAACCACACCCCGAACAGACGGATACCACCTGCCAGAACCGCCTGAACCACCTGCTGAGCACGCCGGAACCACCTGCTCGACTCACCGGTACCACCTCCCTGACACGCCAAAATCACCTGCTGGGTATGCCAGAACCACTTGGCGGACACTCCGGAATCATCTGCCGGACATGCCGGAACCAGCTCTCAGACACACCAGAACCAAGTGCCGGAGACGCCGGAAGCACCTGCCGAGCATGCCGGAGCCACGTGCTCGACTCGCCAGAAACACATGCCGGACACGCCAAAATCACCTGCCGGGTATGGCAGAACCACCAGGCGGACACTACGGAATCACCTGCCGCGCATGCCGGAACCACCTCTCAGACGTGCCGGAAGCACGTGCCAGACACGCCGCAAACACCTACCGGACAGACCGGAACCACCTGCCAAGAACGCCGGAGCCACCTGTTCGACTCCCTGGAACCACATGTCGGACGGGCCCATATCAACTGGTGGCTATGCCAGAACCACCTGGGGGACAGTCCGGGATCACCTGCCAGCCATGGCGGAACCACCTCTCAGACGTACGAGAACCACCTGCCGGAGAAGCTGGAAACACGTCCTGGACAGACTGGAACCACGTGACGGCCATGCCTGAACCACCTGCCGAGCACGGCGGAACCACCTGCCGGACACGCCAAAATCACCTGCGGGCTACGCCAGAACCACTTGGACGACTCTCCGAAATGACCTGCCGGGCATGTTGGAACCACCTCTCAGACGTGCTAGAAGCACGTGGCGGACAGTCCGGAATCACCTGTTGGGCATACGCAACCACCTCAGAGACGTACCAGAACCACGTGCCGTGCACTCCGGAACCACATACCGGACAGACCGGAATCAACTTTTGGGCATGCCGGAACCACCAGTCAGATGTGCCAGAAACACGTGCCGGAGACGCCGGAAGCACCTGCCGATCACGTCGCAACCACCTGCTCAACTCGCCTGAACCACCTGCCGGACACGCCAAAATCACCTGCCCGCTACACCAGCACCACTTCTGGGACAAGCCGGAATCACGTGAGGGGCATGCCGGCACAGCCTCTCAGACTGAACCTCGTGCCGGACACCACAGAACCACCTGCCGGACAGACCGGAACCACCTGCCGGACACGCCGGAACCACCGGCTCGACCCGCCGGAACGACCGCTGGACATGCAAAATGACCTGCCGGCTACGCCGGAAACACTTGGCGAACACTCCGGAATCACCTGCCGGGCATGCCGGAACCACCTCTCAGATATGCCAGAACCACGTGCCAATGACCCCGGAAGCACCTGCCGAGCACGCCGGAACCACCTGCTCGACTCGCCAGAACCACCTGCCGGACACGCAAAAATCACCTGCCGGCTACGCCACAACCAGTTGGGGAACACTTCGGAATCACCTGCCGGGCTTGCTGGAACCACCTGCCGGTCATGCCAAAATCACCTGCCAACTACGCCAGTACCACTTGGCGGACACTGTGGAAACACCTGTCGGGCCGGCCGGAACCACATCTCAGACGTGCCAGAACCATGTGCATGAGATGCTGGAACCACACCCCGAACAGACGGAAAACACCTGCCAGACCCGTCTGAACAACCTGCCGAGCACGCCGGAGCCACCTGCTCGACTCGCCGGAACCACCTACCTGACATGCCCAAATCACCAGCCGGGTATGCCAGAACCACGTGGCGGACACTCCGGAATCATCTGCCGGACATGCCGGAACCAGCTCTCAGACACACCAGAACCACGTGCCGGAGACGCCGGAAGCACCTGCCGAGCATGCCGGAGCCACCTGCTCGACTCGCCAGAAACACCTGCCGGACACGCCAAAATCACCTGCCGGGTACGCCAGAACCACCTGGCGGACACTCCGAAACCACCTGTCGCGCATGCCGGAACCACCTCTCAGACGTGCCGGAAGCACGTGCCGGACACGCCGGAATCACCTACCCGACAGACCGGAACCACCTGCCGAGCACGCCGGAGCCACCTGTTCGACTCGCTGGAACCACGTGCCGGACAGGCCAATATCAACTGCTGGCTATGCCAGAACCACCTGGGGGACGGTCCGGAATCACCTGCCAGCCATGGCGGAACCACCTCTCAGACGTACCAGAACCACCTGCCGGAGAAGCTGGAAACACGTCCTGGACAGTCTGGAACCACCTGCCGGCCAAGCCTGAACCACCTGCCCAGCACAACGGAACAACCTGCCAGACACGCCAAAATCACCTGCGTGTTATGCCAGAACCACTTGGAGGACTCTCTGGGATGACCTGCCGGGCATGCCGGAACCACCTCTCAGACGTGCCAGAACCATGTGGCGGACAGTCCGGAATCACCTGTTGGGCATGCGCAACCACCTCTGAGACGTACCAGAACCACATGCCGTGCAGGCTGGAACCACCTACCGGACACACCGGAATCACCTTTCGGGCATGCCGGAACCACCTGTCAGATGTGCCAGAAACACGTGCCGGAGACGCCGGAAGCACCTGCCAAGCACGTTGGAACCACCTGCTCAACTCGCCTGAACCACCTGCCGGACATGCCAAAATCACCTGCCGACTATGCCAGAACCACTTGGCGAACACTCCGGAATCACTTGCCGGGCATGCAGGAACCACCTCTCAGACATGCCAGAACCCCGTGCCAATGACCCCGGAAGCACCAGCCGAGCACGCCGGAACCACCTGCTCGACTCGCCAGAACCACCTGCCGATCACGCAAAAATCACCTGCCGGCTACGCCACAACCAGTTGGTGAACACTTTGGAATCACCTGCCAGGCTTGCTGGAACCACCTGCCAGTCATGCCAAAATCACCTGCCAACTACGCCAGAACCGCTTGGCGGACACTGCGGAAACACCTGTCGGGCCGGCTGGAACCACATCTCAGACGTGCCAGAAACGTGTTCATGAGATGCTGGAACCACACCCCGAACAGACGGATACCACCTGCCAGAACCGCCTGAACCACCTGCTGAGCACGCCGGAACCACCTGCTCGACTCACCGGTACCACCTCCCTGACACGCCAAAATCACCTGCTGGGTATGCCAGAACCACTTGGCGGACACGCCGGAATCATCTGCCGGACATGCCGGAACCAGCTCTCAGACACACCAGAACCACGTGCCGGAGACGCCGGAAGCACCTGCCGAGCATGCCGGAGCCACGTGCTCGACTCGCCAGAAACACCTGCCGGACACGCCAAAATCACCTGCCGGGTATGGCAGAACCACCTGGCGGACACTACGGAATCACCTGCCGCGCATGCCGGAACCACCTCTCAGACACACCAGAACAAGTGCCGGAGACGCCGGAAGCACCTGCCGAGCATGCCGGAGCCACCTGCTCGACTCGCCAGAAACACCTGCCGGACACGCCAAAATCACCTGCCGGGTATGCCAGAACCACTTGGCGGACACTCCGGAATCATCTGCCGGACATGCCGGAACCAGCTCTCAGACACACCAGAACCAAGTGCCGGAGACGCCGGAAGCACCTGCCGAGCATGCCGGAGCCACCTGCTCGACTCGCCAGAAACACCTGCCGGACACGCCAAAATCACCTGCCGGGTATGCCAGAACCACCTGGCGGACACTACGGAATCACCTGCCGCGCATGCCGGAACCACCTCTCAGACGTGCCGGAAGCACGTGCCAGACACGCCGCAAACACCTACCGGAGAGACCGGAACCACCTACCAAGAACGCCGGAGCCACCTGTTCTACTCACTGGAACCACCTGCCGGACAGGCCAATATCAACTGCTGGCTATGCCAGAACCACCTGGGGGACAGTCCGGGATCACCTGCCAGCCATGGCGGAACCACCTCTCAGACGTACCAGAACCACCTGCCGGAGAAGCTGGAAACACGTCCTGGACAGACTGGAACCACGTGACGGCCATGCCTGAACCACCTGCCGAGCACGGCGGAACTACCTGCCGGACACGCCAAAATCACCTGCGGGCTACGCCAGAACCACTTGGACGACTCTCCGAAATGACCTGCCGGGCATGTTGGAACCACCTCTCAGACGTGCCAGAAGCACGTGGCGGACAGTCCGGAATCACCTGTTGGGCATACGCAACCACCTCAGAGACGTACCAGAACCACGTGCCGTGCACGCCGGAACCACCTACCGGACAGACCGGAATCAACTTTTGGGCATGCCGGAACCACCAGTCAGATGTGCCAGAAACACGTGCCGGAGACGCCGGAAGCACCTGCCGATCACGTCGCAACCACCTGCTCAACTCGCCTGAACCACCTGCCGGACACGCCAAAATCACCTGCCCGCTACACCAGCACCACTTCGGGGACAAGCCGGAATCACGTGAGGGGCATGCCGGCACAGCCTCTCAGACTGAACCTCGTGCCGGACACCACAGAACCACCTGCCGGACAGACCGGAACCACCTGCCGGACACGCCGGAACCACCGGCTCGACCCGCCGGAACGACCGCTGGACATGCAAAATCACCTGCCGGCTACGCCGGAAACACTTGGCGAACACTCCGGAATCACCTGCCGGGCATGCCGGAACCACCTCTCAGATATGCCAGAACCACGTGCCAATGACCCCGGAAGCACCTGCCGAGCACGCCGGAACCACGTGCTCGACTCGCCAGAACCACCTGCCGGACACGCAAAAATCACCTGCCGGCTACGCCACAACCAGTTGGGGAACACTTCGGAATCACCTGCCGGGCTTGCTGGAACCACCTGCCGGTCATGCCAAAATCACCTGCCAACTACGCCAGTACCACTTGGCGGACACTGTGGAAACACCTGTCGGGCCGGCCGGAACCACATCTCAGACGTGCCGGAACCATGTGCATGAGATGCTGGAACCACACCCCGAACAGACGGAAAACACCTGCCAGACCCGTCTGAACAACCTGCCGAGCACGCTGGAGCCACCTGCTCGACTCGCCGGAACCACCTACCTGACATGCCCAAATCACCAGCCGGGTATGCCAGAACCACTTGGCGGACACTCCGGAATCATCTGCCGGACATGCCGGAACCAGCTCTCAGACACACCAGAACCACGTGCCGGAGACGCCGGAAGCACCTGCCGAGCATGCCGGAGCCACCTGCTCGACTCGCCAGAAACACCTGCCGGACACTCCAAAATCACCTGCCGGGTACGCCAGAACCACCTGGCGGACACTCCGAAACCACCTGTCGCGCATGCCGGAACCACCTCTCAGACGTGCCGGAGACACGTGCCGGACACGCCGGAATCACCTACCGGACAGACCGGAACCACCTGCCGAGCACGCCGGAGCCACCTGTTCGACTCCCTGGAACCACCTGCCGGACAGGCCAATATCAACTGCTGGCTATGCCAGAACCACCTGGGGGACGGTCCGGAATCACCTGCCAGCCATGGCGGAACCACCTCTCAGACGTACCAGAACCACCTGCCGGAGAAGCTGGAAACACGTCCTGGACAGTCTGGAACCACCTGCCGGCCAAGCCTGAACCACCTGCCCAGCACAACGGAACAACCTGCCAGACACGCCAAAATCACCTGCGTGTTATGCCAGAACCACTTGGAGGACTCTCTGGGATGACCTGCCGGGCATGCCGGAACCACCTCTCAGACGTGCCAGAACCATGTGGCGGACAGTCCGGAATCACCTGTTGGGCGTGCGCAACCACCTCTGAGACGTACCAGAACCACATGCCGTGCAGGCTGGAACCACCTACCGGACAGACCGGAATCACCTTTCGGGCATGCCGGAACCACCTGTCAGATGTGCCAGAAACACGTGCCGGAGACGCCGGAAGCACCTGCCAAGCACGTTGGAACCACCTGCTCAACTCGCCTGAACCACCTGCCGGACATGCCAAAATCACCTGCCGACTATGCCAGAACCACTTGGCGAACACTCCGGAATCACTTGCCGGGCATGCAGGAACCACCTCTCAGACATGCCAGAACCCCGTGCCAATGACCCCGGAAGCACCAGCCGAGCACGCCGGAACCACCTGCTCGACTCACCAGAACCACCTGCCGATCACGCAAAAATCACCTGCCGGCTACGCCACAACCAGTTGGGGAACACTTCGGAATCACCTGCCGGGCTTGCTGGAACCACCTGCCGGTCATGCCAAAATCACCTGCCAACTATGCGAGTACCACTTGGCGGACACTGTGGAAACACCTGTCGGGTCGGCCGGAACCACATCTCAGACGTGCCAGAACCATGTGCATGAGATGCTGGATCCACACCCCGAACAGACGGAAAACACCTGCCAGAACCGTCTGAACAACCTGCCGAGCACGCCGGAGCCACCTGCTCGACTCGCCGGAACCACCTACCTGACATGCCCAAATCACCAGCCGGGTATGCCAGAACCACTTGGCGGACACTCCGGAATCATCTGCCGGACATGCCGGAACCAGCTCTCAGACACACCAGAACCACGTGCCGGAGACGCCGGAAGCACCTGCCGAGCATGCCGGAGCCACCTGCTCGACTCGCCAGAAACACCTGCCGGACACGCCAAAATCACCTGCCGGGTGCGCCAGAACCACCTGGCGGACACTCCGAAATCACCTGTCGCGCATGCCGGAACCACCTCTCAGACGTGCCGGAAGCACGTGCCGGACACGCCGGAATCACCTACCGGACAGACCGGAACCACCTGCCGAGCACGCCGGAGCCACCTGTTCGACTCGCTGGAACCACCTGCCGGACAGGCCAATATCAACTGCTGGCTATGCCAGAACCACCTGGGGGACGGTCCGGAATCACCTGCCAGCCATGGCGGAACCACCTCTCAGACGTACCAGAACCACCTGCCGGAGAAGCTGGAAACACGTCCTGGACAGTCTGGAACCACCTGCCGGCCAAGCCTGAACCACCTGCCAAGCACAACGGAACAACCTGCCAGACACGCCAAAATCACCTGCGTGTTATGCCAGAACCACTTCGAGGACTCTCTGGGATGACCTGCCGGGCATGCCGGAACCACCTCTCAGACGTGCCAGAACCATGTGGCGGACAGTCCGGAATCACCTGTTGGGCATGCGCAACCACCTCTGAGACGTACCAGAACCACATGCCGTGCAGGCTGGAACCACCTACCGGACACACCGGAATCACCTTTCGGGCATGCCGGAACCACCTGTCAGATGTGCCAGAAACACGTGCCGGAGACGCCGGAAGCACCTGCCAAGCACGTTGGAACCACCTGCTCAACTCTCCTGAACCACCTGCCGGACATGCCAAAATCACCTGCCGACTATGCCAGAACCACTTGGCGAACACTCCGGAATCACTTTCCGGGCATGCAGGAACCACCTCTCAGACATGCCAGAACCCCGTGCCAATGACCCCGGAAGCACCAGCCGAGCACGCCGGAACCACCTGCTCGACTCGCCAGAACCACCTGCCGATCACGCAAAAATCACCTGCCGGCTACGCCACAACCAGTTGGTGAACACTTTGGAATCACCTGCCAGGCTTGCTGGAACCACCTGCCAGTCATGCCAAAATCACCTGCCAACTACGCCAGAACCGCTTGGCGGACACTGCGGAAACACCTGTCGGGCCGGCTGGAACCACATCTCAGACGTGCCAGAAACGTGTTCATGAGATGCTGGAACCACACCCCGAACAGACGGATACCACCTGCCAGAACCGCCTGAACCACCTGCTGAGCACGCCGGAACCACCTGCTCGACTCACCGGTACCACCTCCCTGACACGCCAAAATCACCTGCTGGGTATGCCAGAACCACTTGGCAGACACTCCGGAATCATCTGCCGGACATGCCGGAACCAGCTCTCAGACACACCAGAACCAAGTGCCGGAGACGGCGGAAGCACCTGCCGAGCATGCCGGAGCCACCTGCTCGACTCGCCAGAAACACCTGCCGGACACGCCAAAATCACCTGCCGGGTATGCCAGAACCACCTGGCGGACACTACGGAATCACCTGCCGCACATGCCGGAACCACCTCTCAGACGTGCCGGAAGCACGTGCCAGACACGCCGGAAACACCTACGGGACAGACCGGAACCACCTGCCGAGCACGCCGGAGCCACCTGTTCGACTCGCTGGAACCAACTGCCGGACACGCCAAAATCACCTGCCCGCTACACCAGCACCACTTCGGGGACAAGCCGGAATCACGTGAGGGGCATGCCGGCACAGCCTCTCAGACTGAACCTCGTGCCGGACACCACAGAACCACCTGCCGGACAGACCGGAACCACCTGCCGGACACGCCGGAACCACCGGCTCGACCCGCCGGAACGACCGCTGGACATGCAAAATCACCTGCCGGCTACGCCGGAAACACTTGGCGAACACTCCGGAATCACCTGCCGGGCATGCCGGAACCACCTCTCAGATATGCCAGAACCACGTGCCAATGACCCCGGAAGCACCTGCCGAGCACGCCGGAACCACGTGCTCGACTCGCCAGAACCACCTGCCGGACACGCAAAGATCACCTGCCGGCTACGCCACAACCAGTTGGGGAACACTTCGGAATCACCTGCCGGGCTTGCTGGAACCACCTGCCGGTCATGCCAAAATCACCTGGCAACTACGCCAGTACCACTTGGCTGACACTGTGGAAACACCTGTCGGGCCGGCCGGAACCACATCTCAGACGTGCCAGAACCATGTGCATGAGATGCTGGAACCACACCCCGAACAGACGGAAATCACCTGCCAGACCCGTCTGAACAACCTGCCGAGCACGCCGGAGCCACCTGCTCGACTCGCCGGAACCACCTACCTGACATGCCCAAATCACCAGCCGGGTATGCCAGAACCACTTGGCGGACACTCCGGAATCATCTGCCGGACATGCCGGAACCAGCTCTCAGACACACCAGAACCACGTGCCGGAGACGCCGGAAGCACCTGCCGAGCATGCCGGAGCCACCTGCTCGACTCGCCAGAAACACCTGCCGGACACGCCAAAATCACCTGCCGGGTACGCCAGAACCACCTGGCGGACACTCCGAAACCACCTGTCGCGCATGCCGGAACCACCTCTCAGACGTGCCGGAAGCACGTGCCGGACACGCCGGAATCACCTACCCGACAGACCGGAACCACCTGCCGAGCACGCCGGAGCCACCTGTTCGACTCGCTGGAACCACCTGCCGGACAGGCCAATATCAACTGCTGGCTATGCCAGAACCACCTGGGGGACGGTCCGGAATCACCTGCCAGCCATGGCGGAACCACCTCTCAGACGTACCAGAACCACCTGCCGGAGAAGCTGGAAACACGTCCTGGACAGTCTGGAACCACCTGCCGGCCAAGCCTGAACCACCTGCCAAGCACAACGGAACAACCTGCCAGACACGCCAAAATCACCTGCGTGTTATGCCAGAACCACTTGGAGGACTCTCTGGGATGACCTGCCGGGCATGCCGGAACCACCTCTCAGACGTGCCAGAACCATGTGGCGGACAGTCCGGAATCACCTGTTGGGCATGCGCAACCACCTCTGAGACGTACCAGAACCACGTGCCGTGCACGCCGGAACCACCTACCCGACAGACCGGAATCAACTCTTGGGCATGCCGGAACCACCAGTCAGATGTGCCAGAAACACGTGCCGGAGACGCCGGAAGCACCTGCCGAGCACGTCGCAACCACCTGCTCAACTCGCCTGAACCACCTGCCGGACACGCCAAAATCACCTGCCCGCTACACCAGCACCACTTCGGGGACAAGCCGGAATCACGTGAGGGGCATGCCGGCACAGCCTCTCAGACTGAACCTCGTGCCGCACACCACAGAACCACCTGCCGGACAGACCGGAACCACCTGCCGGACACGCCGGAACCACCGGCTCGACCCGCCGGAACGACCGCTGGACATGCAAAATCACCTGCCGGCTATGCCGGAAACACTTGGCGAACACTCCGGAAGGACCTGCCGAGCACGCCGGAACCACCTGCTCGACTCGCCAGTACCACCTGCCGGACACGCAAAAATCACCTGCCGGCTACGCCACAACCAGTTGGGGAACACTT